>NC_054825.1:163765669-164399835 GCF_018345385.1 Vulpes lagopus
TGTAACCCTATATAGTTTTGCCTTACTTGTTTTGGAGATTCTCTCTTCTATCTGTTTAAAGCTACAGTAACTAATACTGTGAGGTAAATATGTAAGGATATTACAAAATGACCAATGAAATAGAACAAAGAACCCAGAAACAGACCTATGTATATATAGAGCTTTAATAAATGGCAGAGCTGGCACTGCAGATAAGTAGGGAAAGAAAATTCTGTTAATAAATGGTGCTGATACAATTGGATATCCATATTTTAAAAAATATATTTCAATTCATCCTCACACCTTTAAAAAAATCAACCTAAGATAAAGACTTAAATATTACAAAGCAAAAATTTGAAAATTTCAGACATTATATAGAATAGATATATATATAAACTGTACATATATATATACTGTGTGTGTACATATATAGATATATACACATACAGTTATATATACACATATATGTGTGTATACATAGACATACAGTTAAGTATAAAGGAATTATCCCAAGATTAAATAGCTGATATCTATAAATATTTATATATCTGACATATATCTATAGAGAGATTTATCTTTGTTTTAGTTACTTTAGTTACTTTAGCTTTGTTTTAAATCTTGATATCTTCCAAAGAAGATTATAAATCTTTATGGGACGCCTGGGTGGCTCAGCAGTTGAGCATCTGCCTTTGGCCTAGGGTGTGGTCCTGGAGTCCTGGGATTGAGTCCCGTATCAGGCTCCCTGCATGGAGCCTGCTTCTCTCTCTGCCTGTGTCTGCCTCTCTCTCTGTGTCTTTCATGAATAAATAAATAAAATCTTAAAAAAATTATAAATCTTTAAAAATATCTTCATTTTAAAATCTTTTTTAAATTGAAGTATAATTGACACAAAAGGGTTTCATTATTTTTAAATTTAAATTTATATACAATAAAATTCACTGAGTATATAGTTCTGACTTTCAACAAATACATATAGAGTCATGTAACTAACACCACAGTCAAGATACAAAACAGCTCCATCACTCACAAAACTCTTGTGCTGCCTGCCCCTTTGTAGTCAAATCCTATCTCCACCTTTAACCCCTGGCAACCAGTGATTGGTCTCCATCACTATACTTCTGCCTTTTCCAGAATGTCATTTAAATGGAATCATACTGTATTTAGCCTTTTGAGTCTGGCTTTTTTCACTTTACATCATATATAAGAAATTCATGGATGTTGAGTGTATCAATATTTCATTCATTTTTACTGCTTATTGCATTCTATGAATATACCACAGTTATCTATTATTCAATAGTTGAAGGACATGTGAATTTTTCCAGTTTGGGCAATCATGAGTAAAGTAGCTATAAATGTTGGCATACTGGTTTTTGTGAACAAAACTTAGGAAAATACCTAGGGGTGATATTGCTGGGTTATATGGAAAGTGTATAAGAAAAAGTTTAACTTTTTTTTTTTGTATGTTTAACTTTTTAAAAGAACTATGACTCTCTATGGCTATACCATTTTGCATTCCATTTTTTGACATTTTTTTATTGTGGTAAAATACACATGATGCAAAACTTAAACCATCTTAACTGGTTTTAAGTGTACAGCTTAGTGGTATTAAATACATTCATAGTGTTGCACAACTGTCACTACCATCTTCCTCCACAACTCTTTCATCTTGTAAAACTGAAACTCAAAACATTAAACAGTAAATCCTTATTACCTACTCCCCACAACCCCTAGAAATTACCATTCTGCTACTCGTTGTCTCCACGATTTTGATTATTCTAAGTACCTTATATAAGTAGAATTATACAATCTTCGTCTTTTTGTGACTGGCATTATTTCACTTAGTATAGTATCCTCAAGGTTCATCCACGTTGTAGCACATGTCAGAATTTCCTAACTTTGTAAGATTGAATAATATGTCATTTTATGGCCGTGCCACGTTTTGCTTATCCATTTATCCCTCAATAGACACTTGGATTGCTTACATGTTCTAGGTATTTTGAATAATGCTGCTATGAACATGGTGTACAAGAATATCTTTGAGACTCTGCTTTCAGTTATCTTGAGTATATAATTAGAAGTGTAATTGTGCTAGATTATATGGTAATTCTATTTTTAATTTTCTGAGGAACTGCCTTACTGTTTTCTACACGGAAGCTGTACCGTTTTTTTATATTGCTACCAACAGTGCACAGGGGTCCCAGTTTCTCCACATCTCCACCAACACTTGTTATTTTTTTTCCGTTTTTGTTTTTTTTTTTAATTGTAGCCATATTAATGGATATGAGATAGTATCTCATTGTAGTCCTTTGCCAATTTTTTAACCAGACTGTGGAGTTCTCTATATACTCTGGATATGAATCCCTCATAAGTTATATGATTTCACTAATATTTTCTTTCATTCTGTGGGGTGCGTTTTTACTCTGTTGACATTATTTTTTGATATACAAATTTGAAATTTTTCATAATATCTAATTAGTCTATGTCTATATATAAATATATATATGTATATATATATTTGTTTAAAGATTTTATTTATTTATTTGAGAGAGAATGTGTGAGCAAAAGAGAGAGCGCAACAAGCCCGGGAGAGAGGCAGAGGGAGAAGCAGATTCCCCGCTGAGCAGGAAGCCCAACACTGAGCTCAATCCCAGAACCCTAGGATCATGACCTGAGCCAAAGACAGGAGCTTAACCAACTGGGCCACCCAGGTGCCTCTAGTTTAGTTATTTTTTTGTTGTTGTTGCCTATGCCTTTGGTGTCATATCCAAAAAATCATTGCCAAATCCAGTATAATGAAGATTTAGCTCTATGTTTTTTCTAATAGTTTTATAGTTTTAGGTCTTACATTTAAGTCTTTGATCCATTTTGAGTTAATTTTTATATATGGTATTAGGTAGAGTCCAACTTCATTCTTTTGCATGTGGATAATGAGTTTTCCCAGTACCATTTGTTGAAAAGATTATTCTTTCCCTATCAAATGGTCTTGGCATCATTGTCAAAAATCATTTGATTATGTATGCAAAGGTTTCTTTCTGGGCTCTCCATTCTATTTTATTGGTTTATATGTCTGTCTTAATGTTAGTCCCATGTTATTTTGACTGCTGTAGCTTTTGTGTGCTAAGTTTTGAGGTCAGAAAGTATGAATCCTCCATCTTTGTTCTCCCTTTTTAAGATTGTTTTGGGTATTCAAGGCACTGTGAGATTCCACAGAAATTTTCTATTTATATATTTTAAAAGCCACTGGGATTTTGATAGGGGTTGTGTTAAATCTGTAGATTGCTTTGGATAATACTAACATCTTAACAACATTGTCTTTCAGCTCATGAATATGAGATATGTTTCCCTTTATTTATGTCTTCTCTAATTTTTTAAAAAGATTTTATTTATTCATGAGAGACACAGAGAGGCAGAGACATAGGCAGAGGGAGGAGAAAGCTCCCTACAGGGATCCTGATGTGGGACTCAATCCCTGGACCCTGGGATCACGACCCAAGCCAAAGGCAGAGGCTCAACCACTGAACCATCCAGACGCCCCTTGTCTTCTCTAATTCTTCAGCAATATTTTGTAGTTTACATTGCACGAGCCTTTCAGTTCCTTTTGTTAATTCCTAAATATTTTATTCTTTTTGATGCTACCGTAAATGGAATTGTTTTCATAATTCCTTTTCAGATTGTTCATTGTCAGTGCATAGAAATGCAACTGGTTTTTGAGTGTTGACTTTGTATTCTGCTACTTTGCTAAATTCATTTATTAGTTTTAACAGTTTTTAAACATAGCATCATTTGAGTTTTGCACACATAAGACCATTTTATCTATGAACAGAGGTAGCTATTACTTCCTTTACACTTTGGATGGCTCTTTTTATTTGTTATTTTTTGGTGATGACATTTACTGAAAAAATTAAAATGCCCTGTACTTCAAGAATTTTTGAGTTACCTGGAAATCAACTCATTTCAGTACTAGAAGAGACTTGATCATTTCTTTTTTTTTTTTTTTAAGATTTTATTTATTTATTCATGATAGACATAGAGAGAGAGAGAGAGAAAGACAGGCAGAGGGAGAAGCAGGCTCCACGCCGGAAGCCAGACGTGGGACTCGATTGCGTCCTGGGCCAAAGGCAGGAACCAAACTGCTGAGCCACCCAGGCATCCCAGACTTGATAATTTCTTTCTTTTTTTTATTTTTATTTATTTATGATAGTCACACACACACAGAGAGAGAGAGAGGCAGAGACATAGGCAGAGGGAGAAGCAGGCTCCATGCACCGGGAGCCCGACGTGGGATTCGATCCTGGGTCTCCAGGATCGCGCCCTGGGCCAAAGGCAGGCGCTAAAACGCTGCGCCACGCAGGGATCCCCTTGATCATTTCTTAATATAAAAATTCACACAAGTTTCTCTTTTGAATGTCTTCTACTTTTATTTTATTTTATTTTATCTTATTTTTTAAAAAGATTTTATTTATTCATGAGAGACACAGAGAAAGAGGCAGAGGGAGAAGCAGACTCCATGCAGGGAGCCCGATGTGGGACTCAATCCCGGAACTCTGGGATCATGCCCTGAGCTAAAGGTGGATGCTCAACTGCTAAGCCACCCAGGCGTCCCAAATATCTTCTACATTTAAAGAGCCAATCATGGGGATCCCTGGGTGGCCCAGCGGTTTAGCGCCTGCGTTCGGCCCAGGGCGTGATTCTGGAGTCCTGGGATCGAGGCCCACATCAGGCTCCCAGCATGGAGCCTGCTTCTGCCTCTCTCTGTGTGTCTCTCGTGAATAAATAAATAAATAAATCTTAAAAAAAAAATAGAGGCAATCATATCAGGTCTGCCTTTGGCTCAGGTCATGATCCCAGGGTCCTGGGATCGAGCCCTGCATTGGGCTCCCTACCCCACAGGGAGCCTGCTTCTCCCTCTTCCTCTGCCTGCTACTCCCCTGCTTGTGCTCTCTCTCTCTGTCTCTGCCAAATTAATAAATAAAATTTAAAAAAAGAGTATGTTGTTTAATTTCCACAATTTTGAGTATTTTCTAGTTTTACTTTTGTTATTGATTTCTAACTTCACCCCTTTGTGATCAAAGAAGATATTTTATATGATAACTACCTCTTAAAATCTGTTGAAATTTAATTTGTGGCCTAATTTATGATCTACACTGGAAAATGTTTCATGTGCACTTGAGAAGAATATATGTGCTGTTGTCGTTAGATTGTATTCTGTTTATGTTTGTTAAATCTAGTGGTTTATTGTGTTAAGATCTCTGTTTCCAGATGGTAGTCCTGTCCATTATTGAGAATAGGGTACATAAGTCCCCAGCTGTTATTGTAGAACTCTTTCTTCTTTTAGTTCTATTTATTTTTGCTTCATGTATTTTTTATGGTCTGTTTTTAGGTGTACAGATACTTATAATTGTTACATATTCTTGCTGTATTGGAGCTTTTGTTAATATATAATGTCTGTCTTTATTTCATAAACTTTTTCAGTTTAAAGTCTGTTTTGTCTGATATTAGTATAGCCACCCCTACTCTCTACTTTTATGGTAAATCTCTTTCCACCCTTTCAATCTATTTGTATCTTTGGATCTAAAGTGAGTCTCTTGTAGACAGAATATAATTTGATCATGTGTTTTTATCCATTCTGAAAATATCTGATTTTTATTAGATAATTTAATCTATTTACGTTTAAAGTAATTACTGATAAGAGATTTACTGCTATCATTTTGCTACTTGCTTTATTTTTTTAAGATTTTATTTATTTATTAGGGAGAAAGAGACCAGAGATAGCTACAGAGAGCATGAATGGGGAGGAGAGGCAGAAACGGGCTCCCCACTGAGCAAGCAGCCTAAAATGGGGTTCAATCCCAAGACCCCAGGATCATGACCCAAGCCAAAGGCAGAGGCTTAACAGACTGTACCACCCAGGCACCCCTGCTATTTGTTTTCTATATGCCGTATATCTCCTCCATGCTTATTCCTTTATTACTATCTTCTTTGATGTTTGTTTTTTTTTCTTTTTGTAGTAAATGTTAAAATTCCTTTCTCATTGCATTTTCTGTATATTTTATAGCTATTTTCTTTATGGTTACTATGGCGATTACATATAACATCCTAAAGTTAGAACACTCTAATTTGAATCCCCACCAACTTAACTTCAATAACATAGAAAAATTCTGCTCCTTTATAGCTCCATCACCACCCTTTTTGATTGATAGTCACAAAATTATGTCTTTATATATTGTATGCCCCAAAACAGAAACTATTAATTCATTTCAATCCATTAGTATCTTAACTTATGTAGAAAGCCAAATGTGGAGTTACAAACATAAGTTATAATACCAGTTTTAGACTAGTAATTTTTTAAAATGTATTGGTTTCAATACATCTCTTGAAATCATCTCTTTCAGGGCACCTGGGTGGCTCAGTCAGTTGAGCGTCTGACTCTTGATTTCAACTTAGGTTGTTATCTCAGGGTTGTGAGATTGAGCCCCGGGTTGGGCTCTGTGCTCAGCAGGGAGTCTGCTTGAAATTCTCTCTCCTCCCTCTGCCCTCCCCCTGCTCTCTCTTTCTCTCCCTCTCAAATAAATAAATAAATCTTTTAAAAAAAGAATCTTTTCCAAGTAGAAAATAAAAAATTGAGTTACAAACTATTATTACAACAATACTAGATTTTATCATCAAACCATGATTTACCTTTTTTGAGATCTTTATTTCTTCATATGGCTCAAGTTAGCTTTTAGTGTCCTTTCATTTCACCTGCAAAACTCTCTTCAGCATTTCTTTTAGGCAGGTCTAGTAGTAATGAGCTCCCTTAGATTTTGTTTATCTGAGAATATTGGAATTTCTTTTTTTTCCTTTTCCAATATAAGCATTTAGTGATATAAATTTCCTTTTAAACATTGTTTTAAATATAACACACAAAATTTTACATGTTGTATTTCCATTTTAGTTTAGTTTAGTACAAAATATTTTCCAGTTTCCAGTTTCCCTTAATTCTTCTTTTACCCATAGCTTATTATTATTTTTTTTAGTGGCAGAACCAGGACTAAAAAACTGGTCTTGTTTGTTTTTTTAAAAGATATTATTTTTTTATTTATGAGAGACAGAGAGAGAGAGAGGCAGAGGCATAGGCAGAGAGAGAAGCAGACTCCCTGCAGGGAACCTGATTCAGGACTTGATCCCAGGACCCTGGGATCACACCCTGAGCTGAAGGCAGACTCTCAACTGTTGAGCCACCTGGGTGTCTGGACCCATAAGTTATTTTTAATTGTGTTGTTTAATTTTCAAACATGTGGAAGTTTTAAGGCATTTTTGTTTTTTTATATTTCTAGTTTAATTCTGTTATGGTCAGAGAACATACTGTTATGATTTTATCTTTTAAAATTGTTATCGCTTGTTTTATGGGCCAGGATATGATCTTTCTTCGTGGATGCTGCATGTGTTTGAAAATAATGTGTATTCTGCTGTTGTTGGAATATCCTAAAGTTATAAATTAGATTGTATTATCAATAATGTTATTTAGGTCTTCTATGTTCTCATTGATTTTTTTGTCTGCTTGTTCTATGAATTACTCAGGAAAAATGTGGGAGTTTCAAAATGTAATTGTGGGTTTTCTGTTTCTCCTATCCTTTCTATCATTTTTTGCTTCATGTATTTGGAGCTCTGTTTTAAGGTGTATATACATTCATAGTTGTGAATTGACTCTTTTGACATTATGTAATGCCTTTCCTTATCCTTGGGAATTTTTTTAAATTTCTGAAATCTGCTTTGTATGTTATCAACCCAGCCACTCTAGATTTGTTTTGATATTTGCATAGGATATTATTTTCCATCCTTTATTTTTTTTTTTAATTTTTTTATTATTTATTTATGATAGTGAGAGAGAGAGAGAGGCAGAGACACAGGCAGAGGGAGAAGCAGGCTCCATGAACCGGGAGCCCGATGTGGGATTCGATCCTGGGTCTCCAGGATCGCGCCCTGGGCCAAAGGCAGGCGCCAAACCACTGCGCCAGCCAGGGATCCCCTGCGCCAGCCAGGGATCCCCCCATCCTTTATTTTTAAAACTGCTTTATTGAGATAATTTATACATCATAAAATTCACCCTTTTAAAGTGTACAGTTCTGGGGATCCCTGGGTGGCGTAGCGGTTTGGCGCCTGCCTTTGGCCCAGGGCGCGATCCTGGAGACCTGGGATCGAATCCCACGTCGGGCTCCCGGTGCATGGAGCCTGCTTCTCCCTCTGCCTGTGTCTCTGCCTCTCTCTCTATCTCTCTGTGACTATCATAAATAAATAAAAATTAAAAAAAAAATAAAGTGTACAGTTCTGGAGCACCTGGGTAGCTCAGTTAATTAAGCATCTGACTTTTTATTTTTTTAATTTTTAAAAAGATTTTATTTATTCATGAGAGACACAGAGAAAGAGGCAGAAAAATAGGCAGAGAGAGACGCAGGCTCCATGCAAGGAGCCTGATGTGGGACTCAAGCCCGGATCACACCCAGGGCGGAAGGCAGGCTTCAACTGCGAGCCACCCAGGTGTCCCTATTTTTTTTAATTTTAAGTAGGCTCTATGGCCAATGTGGGGCTCAAACTCATCACCCTGAGATCAAGAGTTGCATGCTCTACCAACTGAGCCATCCAGGTGCTCCAAGCAACTGACTCTTGATTTCAGCTCAGGTCTTGATCTCAGGGTCATTAATTCAAGCCCTGAATTGGGCTCCATGCTGGGTGTGGAGCCTACTTTAAAAAATTGTTTTTAATTAAAAAAAATGAAGCATACAGTTCTGTAATTTTTAGTATATTCAAAAAATTGTGCATTTATCATCGCAATGTAACTTCAGAACATTTTCATCATTTCCTCAAAAACCTATCCTTTCACTTTTAACCTATTTATATCATTATATTTAAAGTGGATTTTTTTGTCTGTTTGGTGGACAGCATATAGTTGGATCTTCTCCCCCTGCCCCCATACCTGGTAGTCATTATTTTTTAATTGATCTTAGACCATTTACGTTTAACATGTTATATATATTAATATATTATTGTGGGACACCTGGATGGCTCATCAGTTGAGCGTCTGCCTTCAGCTCAGGACGTGATCCTGGAGTTTCGAGATCCAGGTCCCACATCAGGCTCCCTGCATGGAGCCTGCTTCTCCCTCTGCCTGTGTCTCTGCCTCTCTCTCTGTGTCTCTCACGAATAAAAAAATATATATTGCTATTCTCAGATCTAGGGTTACTATTTTATTTTTTTATTTATTATATATTTATTTGTTATTTATTGTTTTCTATTTGTCATCTCTGTGTTTTGTTCTTCTGTTTTGTCTTTCTTGCCTTCTTTTGACTTACTTAAGTATTGTTTAGTATTCCATTTTTACTTATCTATTGGCTTTTTAGTTATATATCTTTGAATTTAGTTTTTAGTGGTTGTTCTAGAACTAATTAAATTATGCATATCTGGGATCCCTGGGTGGCGCAGCGGTTTAGCACCTGCCTTTGGCCCAGGGCGTGATCCTGGAGACCCGGGATCGAATCCCACGTTGGGCTCCCGGTGCATGGAGCCTGCTTCTTCCTCTGCCTGTGTCTCTGCCTCTCTCTCTTTCTCTGTGTGACTATCATAAATAAATAAATAAATAAATAAATAAATAAATAAATAAAAATACCTTTAAAAAATTATGCATATCTAATTTCACAAGACTACTTGAGCTAATATTTTATCATGTCAAGTAAATATAGAAGCCTTATAACCTTATGGGACCCTTCCCCCATATATTATACTTGTCATAGGTATGATGTTTATATACATTGAAAGCCTCCTCAAACAATCATAATTTTTTTCTTTCAACTGCAAACATTTTTTTAAACATTTTGTTTTTTATTTTTAAAAAGATTTTATTTTATTTTGAGAGTGAGCATGCAAGCAGGGGGGGAGGGGCAGAGGAAGGGTGGGAGAGAGAGAGAATCCTAAGCAGGCTCCACACCCAGTGTGGGGCCCAATGTGGGGCTCTATCTCATGACCCTGAGATCATGACCTGAGCCGAAATCAAGAGTCTGATGCTTAACTGACTGAGTCACCCAGGTGCCCTTAAAGATTTTATTTTTAAGTAATCTCTATCCCCAAGATGGGGCTCAAACTCACAAACCCGAGATCAAGAGTCACATGCGCCACCAACTAAGCCAGCCAGGCATCCTCAACTACAAACATTTTGAAGGAAGTCTTTAAAAGGAGAAAAATAGTCAATTTTACTTATCCCAATATTTACTATCTCCCTTGTTCCTCTCTCATTCCTGAAGTTCCTACCTCTCTTCTAATGCCATTTCCTAAAACCCAGAGAACTTTCTGTAGGCTTTCTGTTAGAGCAGGTCTGCTAGTGAGGGATTCTCTTGTAGTTTTCCTTCATCTGAGAATATTTTTATCTCACTTCATTCCTTTTTTTTTAAAGATTTTATTCACTTATTCATGAAAGATAGAGAGAGAGAGAGAGAGAGGCAGAGACATAGACAGAGGAAGAAGCAGACTCCTCACAGCCCAATGTGGGGCTCGATCCCCAGACTAAGAGCACAACCTGAGCCAAAGGCAGACACTCAACCGCTGAGCCACCTAGGTGTCCCTCTCACTTCATTCCTGAAGGATGTATTTTTTCTATGGATATAGAATTATGTGATGATACCTTTTTTTTCCTGTTAACACTTTAAAGATATTATTCCACTGATTTCTGGCTGCCATCTTTTCTAATGAGAAATCCATACCATTCTGATCTAGCCTTTTATGTAGTCTGTTGTCTTTCTTTGTGTACCTTACAGATTCCTCTCTTTTTTTCCATTTAGCAGCATGGTTATGATATAGATGAACATGGTTTTATTTCCATTTCTTTTTCTATTTAGGATTTGATGAACTTCTTGAATCTGCGAATTTCTATATTTCACCAAATTTGGGGAGTTTTCAATCATTATTTCTTGAAATATTTTTTTCTTCACCAATCTCTTTCTCCTTCATTCTTGGGCTTTTAATTCTGTTCTATAGGTTCTAAGGCACTGCTTATTTTATTTGCAATCTTTTTTCTTTCTGTTCTTCAGATTGGATAATTTCTGGTATGCCTGGCTTGCTCAGTTGGAAGAGCATGGGACTCTTGATCTTGGGGTTGCGAGTTTGAGCCCCACATTGGGTGTAGAGATTACTTAAAAATAAAATCTTTTTTTAAAAGACTGGATCAAAAAAAAATAAATAAATAAATAAAAAAATAAAAGACTGGATCATTTTTAATCTATCTTCCTGTTCTATCTAATTAATTTTTACGGGATCCCTGGGTGGCGCAGCGGTTTGGCGCCTGCCTTTGGCCCAGGGCGCGATCCTGGAGACCCGGGATCGAGTCCCACGTCCGGCTCCCGGTGCATGGGGCCTGCTTCTTCCTCTGCCTGTGTCTCTGCCTCTCTCTCTCTGTGACTATCATAAATAAATAAAAATAAATCTTTAAAAAAAATTAATTTTTAGATTTTAAGTATTTTACTTCTTGGCTATAATATTTTCATCTGGTTATTTTTTATGGTTTCTATTTCTCTGCTGAGAACTTCTATTGTTCCATTAATTTCAGGAGTTTCCACCTTTACCTCACAGAGTGGTTATACTATTTTTTTCTAATAAGCAAAATGGCAGAATAAGAGGTCCTCAGTTCACTTCCCCCTATACAAACAATAATCTGGCAGCCATCCATGGACGAAAGTGCCTTTGTTGGAGCTTTGGGATTCTGGTAGGAAATTGTGAAACCCCAGGAAAGCCCAGGGCTAAGGAAAACTGCTTTGAGAAGGCAGGCTCTAATCCTGGTGATAGGCCAACCAAATGTGATCCTGGTTCAGAACAAAAATCACCTTACTTCTTTATGGACTTGGCTCCATCCCTGCTTGGTTACAGTCCTGCAACCAGTTCCATCCACAAAGACTCCAGGAGGAGCCATGGTCATCCTTGCCCCTTAAGGGCCTCTGAGCCATGGACCCCATTGCAGATCCTTTAAGCATCCTTGTGACCCAGCTGCAGCCCCATTCTAACTGCCAGTCTAGTGTCAGACCTGCCTGCAAAGGGGCCCTATGGGAGACATGCTCCTGGTAACAAGTCTTGCCAACCTTGGTTCTGACTTTGGATCCTGAAGCAGCAGTTCTATGACCTGGCTTTAGCACTGATCTCAGTGTTGCCTATCCGGGGATCTAGCACTGCCTGTCTGTGCTCCTCATAGCAGGCCTGCCAACCTCAGTACCAGCTGTAGACTCCAAAGTCAGTCCCAGCTATGTATCTTGAAATGGCCCTGAGATTGAGTGCCACTCCCTTTCTGCCATGGTTGGGGGCAGTTCTGACCACCCAGGGAACTGGCGACTGACATGCCCCTCCAAGCCTGCAGTGGCAGGTCCGCTGACTCAGTTCTTGACTACAGAACCTGAAGCAATCCTGTGACCCCACTCCATTCCTCTCTACCACAGTTTCAGAGTCAATCTTTCCACCCAGGGACTCACCCAGGGACACGGTACAAGTGCAGTGGGAGCTACACCCATCTGTGCCTGGTAACAGGTTGATCTGTACCTGCTGTCTGAGGACTTGACTGGGGATTCATTTTACAAGGCTAGCATTACCCTGATATCAAAGCCAGACAAGCAGACTATAAGAAAAGCTAATTATAGGCCAATATATCTAATGAACATAGATGCAGAAATCCTCAACAAAGTACTAGCAAACTGAATTCAGTAGCCCATTTAATTAATTTAGATTAAGTTAAATATAATTAATTTAAAGGAACAAAGAAAAATTTAATTTACTTTTTAAAAATATTTATTTTTTTACTTTTAAAAAATATTTGTTTTTTTTCTGGAACTCAGTTCAAATGAATGCAAAGAAAGTCTCTTCTGTATATCATTTAATGACTTATTAAGTACTGGTGAAAAACGTCAAGCTAATTAAAATTTTTAGGTCACAAGACTTTTAGATCATACATTATGATCAAGTAATATTTATCCCAGGGATGCAAACATGATTCAACATATGCAATCAATAAACATGATATACCACATTAACAGAATAAGGGATAAAAACCCTATGATTATCTGAATAGATGCAGAAAAAGTATTTGACAAAATTCAACATCATTTTATGATAAAACCTCTCAACATATTAGGTATAGAAGTAATACCTCAATATAAAAAAGCCATATATGACATGCCCACAGCTAGCATCATATTAAAGGGTGAAAAGCTTAAAGTTTTTCCTCTAAAATCAAGAACAAGATAAGGATGCTATCTCTCACCATAATTATTCAATGTAGTACTAGAAGTCCTAGCCAGAACAATTAGACAAGAAAAAGAAATAGAAGGTATCCAATTTGGAAAGGAAGAAGTAAAATTGTCTCTGTCTGCAGATGACATGATTTTATATATAGAAAACCCTAAAGACTCCTCAAAAATCTTTTAGAACTAGTAAATGAATTCAGTAAAGTTGCAGGATACAAAATCAACATATAAAAATCAGTTGTATTTCTATACACTAACAACCAACTATCTGAAAAAGAAATTAAGAAGACAATCCCATTACATCAAAAAGAATAAAATACTTAGGAATGAATTTAATCAAAGAGGTAAAAGATCTGTACACTGAAATCTACTAAACATTGATGAAAGAAACTGAAGAAGACACAAATAATTAAAATAGTGCTATGTTCATGGATTGGAAGAATTAATAACAATATGTGTCAACATGTCAATATAACCCTAAATGATCTATAGATTCAATGCAGTTCCTATTTTTATAGGGACGATATTTCCAATGATGATTTTTCAGAGAAATAGAAAAAAAAATCTACAATTCGTATAAAGACACAAAAGACCCTAAGTAGCTACAGCAATACTGAACAAGAAGAACAAGGCCAGAGGCATCTCACTTTCTGATTTCAAATTATTCTACAAAGCCATAGTAATCAAAACAGTATAGTACTGGCAAAAAAAAAAAAAAAACAGACACATGGATCAATGCAAAAGAATAGAAGGCCCAGAAATAAACCCACACCTGTTTAGTCAACTAAGGTGCCAAGAATACACATGGAGGAAATGATATTCTCTTCAATAAATGGTTTTGGGAAAATTGGATATTCACATGCAAGAGAAAGAAATTGGATTTTTGTTTCAACCATACACAAAAAACAACTCAAAATTGGTTAAAGTCTTAAAATGTAAGACCTGAAACTATAAAACTCCTAGGAAAAAAGCATATGGGAAAAAGTTCCTTGATACTAGTTTCGACAATGTTTTTTGGGGTTTATGATACCAGAAGCACAGGCAACAAAGGAAAAATTAAACAAGTGGGGCTGCATCAAATTAAAAAGTTTCTTCACAGAAAGAGAGTCAACAAAATGAAAAGGCATCCTATAGAATAAGAAAATATTTGCAGGGGATCCCTGGTGGCTCAGCGGTTTAGCGCTTGCCTTTGGCCCAGGGCGCGATCCTGGAGTCCAGGGATCAAGTCCCATGTCTGGCTTTCAGCATGGAGCCTGCTTCTCCCTCTGCCTGTGTCTCTGCCTCTCTCTCTCTCTATGTCTATCATAAAAAAAAAAAAAAAAATTAAATAAATAAATAAATCTTAAAAAAAAGAAAAAAAAAAGAAAATATTTGCAAACCATATATCCATAAGATGTTAATAGCCAAAACACATAAGGCACTCATACTACTCAGTAGAAAAAATATATAAATTAAAATTAAAGATAAAAATGGGCAAAGCACCTAAATAGACATTTTTCCAAAGAAAACATACAAATGCCAATAGGTATATGAAAAAGTGCTGAACATCACTAATGATCAGGTAAATGCAAATAAAAAACACACAAGAGATCACCTCATACCCTTAAGATGGTGATTATCAAAAAGTCAAAAGATGACAAGTCTTGGCAAGGATGTGCAGAAAAGAGAACACTTACACACTGTAATATAAATGGAATATAAATTGGTATAACCATTATGGAAAGCAGGATGGTGGTTCCTTGAAAAATTAAAAATAGAACTATCATATGATCCAGAAATCCCACTTCTGGGTCCATGTCCAAAGGAATAAAATCAGTATCTTAAAGAGATACCCACACTCCAATGTTCAATGTAGCATTATTCACAATAGCCAAGATATGAAAGCAGCCTGTGTCCATCAACAGATGATTGGAAGAAAATGTGGTGTACGTATGTATACAATGGAATATTATTTAGCCTTAGAAAACAAGGAAATCCTGCCATTTCCAACAACATGGATAAAACTCAAGGACATTATACTAAGTGAAATAAGCCAGGTACAGAAAGACAAATAAATGCTGCTGATATCACTTATATGTGATATAGTTGAACTCCTATAAAAAAAGTTGAACTCCTAGAAACAGAGAAGAATGGTTACCAAGGAATGAGGGGTGGAGGAAATGCAGAGATGTCTGTTGGTCAGAGAGTACAAACTTTGTTACAAACTGAATGAGCTCTGGATACGGAAGGTAGAACATGGTGACTATAGTGAATAATAATGTATACTTGAAATTTGCTAGAAAAGTAGACTTAGTCTTCTTAACACACACACACACACACACACACAACTGTGAGGTGAAAGATAAATTAACTTCATGGGGTGATCATATCACAATGTATATATATTTAAAAACATATTATGCCTTAAATATATACATTTTTAATTTTTCAAAAAAGATTTTGTTTATTTATTTATGAGAGACACGGAGGGAGAGAGGCAGAGACACAGGCAGAGGGAGAAGCAGGCCCCATGCAGGGAGCCCCTCATGGGATTCGATCCGGGGTCTCCAGGATCACCCCTGGGCTGAAGGCAGCGCTAAACCGCTGAGCCACTGGGGCTGCCCAATATATACATTTTTACTTGTCTATAATACTGCAGTAAAGCTGGAAAAATATATGCACTTTTTAAAATAATAAAGCCTTGGGATGCCTGGGTGGTTCAGCGGTTGAGCATGTGCCTTCGGCTCAGGGCCTGATCCTGGGGTCCTGGGATCAAGTCCCACATCGGGCTCCCTGCAGGGAGCCTGCTTCTCCCTCTGCCTATGTCTCAGCTTCTCTCTCTCTCATGAATAAATAAAATATTTTTTAAAATAATAAAGACTTTAAAAATAATAAATTCTGTCATCTGGATCATCTCAGGCTTGACATATGTTGATTGTCTTTTCCCTTGGGAAATGATCAGATTTTTCTGTGTGTGTGTGTTTAAGTAATGAATGATTTTAGATTGTATCCTGGGAATTTTTAATATTATAGTGTGAACTGAGGGTCATGTTAATATCCTTTTTAAGTCCTGTGAAGAATGTTGAACTTTTTTTTTGCTTATTTTATCAGGCAAGCAGCCTGGGTAGCTTCAGATGGCAGGTGCTATCATACCTTCTGTGGATATTGGTTACAATGTTGAGCTATTTGGATTAGCATGTGCTATCCTGGGGTCAATCTATGATTTGGGCAGTGGTTTATATCATTGTTCAGTTTTCAGAACCTTATTGCACTTCTTCACATTTGTTCCCTGCTTGTGTAATTCAGAAGTGAGCCTCTGAGGTGAGAAGGGAAAATTGGTATTTCCCACCCCCCACTTGCCCAACTCTGGTGCATAGGAGCTTCTGGAGTTTTTGCTATTGGTGCTTGTTGAACAGGTCTATGATTTGGCTTATTGGATCAGGAGAAAGGAAGGAAAAGGAATATGAAATTCACCCCCCCCCCATTATAAGTCATTATTCACTTAAATCTTCAGTCTGCTTTTTTTTTTTTTCAGTTTGGTTTTCAAAGTTCTCTCAGGTTGTTGTTTCTTATATTCTATTTTAGCTGTCATCAGTAGGAGAGACTGGCTGTGTATCATTACTTTACTCCATCTAGGCCAGCAACAAAGAACTAGTAGTGGCTGTCTTCATTATATTCAGCACTTTATTCTTCTATATAAATTGTAAAATCTTGTTAGCTTTCATGAAAACTTATGTTGAGACTGATTTGAATTTCATTGAATCTATGAATCAATTTTGAGGAGGCATTCCATCCTTATAGTATTGAGTATTTATATTCATGAACATGGAACCTTTCTGCATATTTAAGGTCTTAGTTTAATGTTTAGGTTTATTTCTTGATGCCATATAGTTTTTATTGCTGTTGTGAGTGCTCTTTCTTATTTTTTATTTATGTATTTATGTATTTATTTATTTATATTTATTTATTTTGCTCTTTCTTTTTTAAAATCTACTTTCTGTTTATTATTACTGTATAGAAATCCGGGGGTTTTGGTTGGTTTGTTTTCCAATTTTCATTTTTAAGATAAACTTTTTTTTAAAGTAAGCTCTGCGTCCAGAGTGGGGCTCAAACTCACAACCCAGAGATCAAGAGTCACATGCTTGGGCAGCCCCAGTGGCGCGGCGGTTTAGCGCCGCCTGCAGCCCAGGCCGTGATCCTGGAGACTGGGAGTCCCACCTCGGGCTCTCTGCATGGTGCCTGCTTCTCCCTCTGCCTGTGTGTCTGCCTCTCTCTCACTCTCTCTCTCTCAATGTGTGTCTCTATGAATAAATAAATAAAATCTTTAAAAAAAAAAGAGTCACATGCTCTACCAACTGAGCCATCTAGGGACCCCTAAGATAAACTTTCATTAAAGTATCATATATTTTAAAAAAAAGTATCACATATTGATGTGTACACAAATCATAATTATAGTTAGATAAATTATCACAATATAAGTACACTATCCTTCCTTCTGACTCAAAGAATTTGTCTTTCCTCTTCTTGAACTTCATATAAGTGAAATTATATAGTGTGTTCTCTTCTGGGCCTTGCTTCTTTCACTGAAAGTAATATTTCTGAGATTCATCCAGGTTGTTGTACATATCAGCAATTCACTCTTTTGTTGCATACCCATTATATGAATATACTACCATTTATCCATTTTACTCTTGAGACTTGTTTCAAGGTTTGGGCAATTATGAATAGTAGAACTATTAGCATTCTTGGATATGGTTTTTGCTGTACTTATGTATAGATTTCTGTTAGAATATCACTTGCAACAAATTATAAAGTATGATGCACACACAATGGGTGTTATATGCAACTGATAAATTATCTGAGTGTAGAACACTACATCTGAAAAAATATGAAAATATTTAAAGTATATAGATATGTTCAACTAGCTTTCTGAAGTAGTTATACCAATCTATGCTTCCACCAACTGTGTATGTGAGTTCCAGAAGTTTCTACATGTGCCATCATTTGATTTAATCAGACTTTTTCATATTAGCTCATCTAGTGAGTATATAATGGTTTCATTGTGGTTTCCTCTCAACATTTTATTATGAAAAAATAGGCATGCAGAAAAGTTGGAAGATTTATACGGTGATCATCCATATACCCATCAACCTAGGTTTTACCATTAACATTTTACTCTTTGCAACTTATCAGATATAAGATATATATATTCATCTGTTCTTATTGTGGTTTTATTTACACTTTCTTCGTGACCAGTGAAGTTGAGTAATGACCACCATTTCCAGTGGTTATCAATTTATATATCTTTAGTATATTGCTAAGCTTTTTAAAGCTTTTTGTTCCCTTCCCTCCACTTTTTTAGCTTGTCTAGTTTTTCTAATTTATTTGTAGGTATTTCTTTTTTATAAATATTATTTGGGAAACAAGCCCTTTTTTGGTTATATATTTTGTTAGTTCCCTACTGTTGCTCTAGTAATAGCTAAAAACTTAGTGACTTAACACAACATAAATGTATTATTATACTGTCCTGGAGGTCAGACATATGAAATCCATTTCACTAGGCCTGTGTTCCTTATATAGGATCTAGGGGAGAATTCATTTCCTAGCCTTTTCCAGCTGACATTCCTTGAATCATGGCCCCTTCTTCCACGCTCAGGGTGCGTCACTCTCACTTCTCCTCCTATCATCCCATTTTCTACTCAGCTTCTGACTCTGCTACCTCCCTTTTTCCCATAGGAGGACACTATAATTATATTGAGCCCATCATTGATAATCCAGGATAATCTCATCTCAAGATCCATAACTTAACCCCATTGAAAAGTCACTTTTTCCATGTAAGGTAACATATTCATAGGCTCTAGGGATTAGGATGTGGATATCTTGAAGAAGGGTATTATTTTTTCTACCACATATGTTACAAATATTTTCCATTACTCTAGGACTTGTCTGTTGACTCATTTAATGCTAAATTTTCATTTAAAAAAGTTTCTATTTTTGGGGCAGCCTGGGTGGCTCAGCGGTTTAGTGCCGCCTTCCGCCCAGTGTGTGATCCTGGAGACCGGGGATCGAGTCCCACGCTGGGCTCCTTGTGTGGAGCCTGCTTCTCCCTCTGCCTGTGTCTCTGCCTCTCTCTGTGTCTCTCATGAATAAATAAATAAAAATCTTAAAAAAACAAATAAAAAAAAGAAGTTTCTATTTTTAATATAATCCAATATGTCAAACTTTTCCTTTATAATTGGTGCTTTTTGTGTCCTATTTAAGAAATCTATGCCTATACCCAAGCCACACAGATAATCGCCTAGGTTTTTCATCTGGAAGTGTTATGCTTTATCTTTTCACATTTAGAACTTCCATCTTCTCTGAATAGATTTTTGTTTAATATGTGAAGTTGGGGAGGCCTGGGTTCATTTATTTCTATGTAGATATCCAATTGCTCTAACAACCAGTGATTCATTGAAAAGAATGCCCTTTCTCTACAGCTTTGCAGTGCCATCTCTATTGTAAATCAGGCATCTATATTTGTGTGAGTTTCTGAACTCTCCCAGTGGTATCCACAGAACTTTCTGTGATGATGGAAATGTTTTTTTTTTTTATTTTAAAATTTTTTTAAAGATTTATTATTTATTTATTTATTTATTTATTTAGGATAGACATAGAGAGAGAGAGAGAGAGAGAGAGAGGCAGAGACACAGGCAGAGGGAGAAGCAGGCTCCATGCAGGGAGCCCGACGTGGGACTCAATCCCTGGCCTCTAGGATCAAGCTCTGGGCTGAAGGTGGTGCTAAACCACTGAGCCACCTGGGTGCCCTTGATATCTGTCCTTCCAGTATGGTATGCATGTAGCTACTGAGCACTTGATAGGGCCTAGTTTGACTGAGGAACTAAATTGCTAATATTACTTAATTTTAATTAAATAGTCATATATTAGCTACCATATTGAACAGTACAGCATATTGATCCATGGATCTATTTGTGCCATAGATCCATGTGATAATACCATACTCTCTTAATTACTGTAGCTTTATAATTAGTCTTTACATTTGGTTCTTCTTTATCAAGATTGTATTGACCATTCTGAGCCTTTTGCTTTTCATGCACATTTTAGGATCAGCTTGTCAATTTCACCAAAACCCTGATATGATTTCAGTAAGAATTGCATTGAATTTATAGATCAAATTGGGGATAATTGACATTGTTATACTTCCATTTTACAAACGTGTTATATCCTTAATTTTATTTTCTCTCAGTAATATTTTAGTGTGTGCTGTGCGTAAAGGCCTTGCTCATCTTTAGTTAAAAATTTTCCTAGGCATTTTATGTCTTTTGGTATTATTGTAGGTAGTATTGTTTTACAAATAGCATTTTCTAGAGGTGTGCATATCCTTGGTATATATTTAAGGGTAGAGATTCCATGTTCTTCTCCACATAAGGATAAAAGGGTTTGGGAAGCCTCAGGGGTTCTCATAGGATGAGTCTTGTCTTTCCTTAGTTCATATACCTAAAGTTTGTAGTTCTTGATGTCCTTAAGGTCGACAAGGAAGGAAGCCCCATCCCTGCAGAAGCAGGAACTAGAGTCCACCCAGGATGACAACTGTTAATGAAAACACAGAGGCCCAAGATGAGAAATCCCAGATGTCTAGACCTTCGGATTCCAAATCCCTGATTACTATTACCTCAGCTTCCCAGCTCTTAAAGAATGAGTTGACTACGGAGAAATTGATGGCAGAGAGACAGAAGTCTGACACTGTACCATCATGCATTTGGTCTGATGAATATAATGATGAAATACTGGAGACCATAGACAATGATGTGCCAAAGAAGGAAACCCCCATTGAACGACCATCCTGGGCCAATAAAATTGAGTACCTTCTGGCCCAGGTGGGCTTTTCTGTGGGGCTGAGCACCATCTGGCGCTTTCCTTATCTGTGTTTTCACAATGGAGGTGGTAAGCCTGGGGGCCAGGAATCATGGACTCACAAGGGGGTTAGGAGCCAGATGACCATCCTAGCTATTCTGGGGTCCCTGAGATATGTAGGGGTGGGGGATTTGGGAACCTCACTAGGGCAGGAGACAGGTACCTGAACACCTAGGGTGTTAGGTGGGTGGGAGCAGGATATCTGAACACTTAGGTTCATGAGGATGGTGGGGCTGAAGGCTGAGGTTCAGGGTGGGGGTGGGAACTAGGTATCTGGGTCTTCCAGGAACTGGGGACTCAAGGGACACCTGGGACTGTGAGGGATATGGAAACAGTTGAGCTCTGATATCTGTGGCCCTGAGGGAGGTCACTGATGGGGAATGTGTTTTCCTATACTCCTAAGGAAGTCCAGTCCCTGAAGGGCCAGGTGATTCTCAAAGCCCTTCCTAACTCTCCTGCACAGGCAGTTTTCTCATCATCTACATCCTCATGCTGTTCTTGGTTGGGGTTCCTCTTCTATTCCTGGAGATGGCAGCTGGTCAGAGGATGCGTCAGGGCAGCATTGGTGTATGGAAGGTCATCAGCCCCTGGATTGGTGGTGTGGGGTATACCAGCTTCATGGTGAGGAGTCCTGGGCCACTCAGGCCTACCCTTTATACCCTACTCCCACCCCAACCATTCGTTGTCCTGGGATGGGTCCCTGAATTCACTTCCATGGGTCAAATCCCTTCAAGTCCTCAGTCCTCTGTCAAATCCCCTCCCTTCTCTGGCCTGCCTACCTTTTCCTGTCTCCAGAGTTCTTCATGGTTCCTAGATGTGCTGCATCGTGAGCTTGTACTACAGTGTGCTCATGGCCTGGAGTCTCTTCTATTTGGTGCAGTCTTTCCAGTACCCACTGCCTTGGGCATTGTGCCCCTTACTAAGGAACTCCAGTGATTTTGGTGAGAAGAGAGGGAAGAAAAGGGCAAGTGGGAGGGCTGAAAAAAGGATAGGTAAATTAAGAAGGAAGAGGATCATTGAGAGAATAGGGATGAGCAGGAAGATAATGGAATTTGGAAGGAGGGGATGGAGGGGAATTGAAAGGGGAGGCACGGGGTCGTGCAGTTTCCTCCATGGCCAGTTCACCTCAGATCCTGAATGTGAGCGGACAACATCCACCACATACTTTTGGTACCGACATGTATTGAAGGCCACAGATGAAATTGAAATGGGTGGGCTACCAGTTACACATCTCAGTATCTCTCTCTTTGCAACTTGGTTGATTATCTGCATCTCCATGATCAAAGGACCCAAGTTCACTGGAAAGGTGAGCCATCCTCTAACTTCCTAATCTGATAGTCTCCTTTCTATCTGAGACCCTCTAAAATTTTCCTAACTTGATGTCTGTAAGTCTCCAACTTCTAATTCCTCCTAATATGACCTTTGACTCTCACTAGCCTTTGATCATACTGTCCCAGCTTCTGCCTTTGGTGACTTCTGAATCATCCTTCCTACTCAGATGCTGTATGTCTCAGTAATCCTTCCCTATTTCATCATTTTCTGTCTCCTTATCCGGAGTCTCATGCTGGAAGGTGCATATTTTGGTCTCAAGAATTTGTTAGCTGCCAAGGTGAGATGTCCCCTGCCCTTTGAGCCTCTTATCCATATGAGGGTGTCAGGGACAGAATGGTTGTCTGTCTGATAGAGGCCCTCCTGGCTCCCCCCTTCACCGCCTTCTTCTCATCTTCCATCACATCATGGTTTACCCCCTCTTCCCTTTGTATCCTGGTTTACATGGTACTTCTTCCCAGGTGCCAGCCCTGTACTCTGTGGAAGTGTGGCGCCGGACAGGGAACCAGATCTTTTTATCCATGGGCCCCGGCTTTGGCAGCTTCACTGCAATCAGCTCATACATCCCTCAGTCCAACAACTGTGTCATGGATGCCTTTGTTGTGGCTTTTCTCAATTTGACTGCCTCACTGACTGCCACACTGTTTGTATTTGCCATAATGGGCCACTTGGCCACAGAGAACCATGAAAAGTGTTACCTGAGGTAAGCCCAATTTTTCATATGGAGATCATCAAAAAGACTAAAGTCTTGGAAATAGCCCATAGAATTCCACTCCAGACCCCTGTCCCTCAGGGCTGTTGGCTTAGTGAATATGGGATCCTCAGATAGGAGCATCTTAAACCTTCAAAACGCCTGAATCTCTCCAACTCTATCTCTTTCAGAGCTACCTTTTGAGACTAGGAAAGCCCCACACTTGGAGGTTTTCAAGGTTGTGTTCACCCTATTCTTAACTGGGGTCTGCCATGAAAAATTAGGAGAATAACTTCAGCTGAATCATTAGATAAGAAAAAAAAGGACCCACAGTGCCACCAGAGTCCCTATAGCCCATTCCTGATTTTCTTCTCCTGTGCGATTCATTCTAAAAATACTCATCAGACATTTATACAACATTTCCTGTCTGACAACCCTTTGTTGAGTTCTGGAAACACAACCAGTGGTGAAGCATATACTTACCTGCCCTCAGGAAAACCACAATCTTTTAAGGAAGCAGATACTAAACAAATAATCACAAAGTAGATGAGAACTGGTAGTAGGGATGGTGAGAACCACAGAAGAGCAAGCTATTAACTTCCTGGGGCAGTCAGAAGAGACTTCCTAGTAGTGGCAATCCTAAGCTCTATTTCCTGACAAATAACCACAGCTAGTATTCTTTCAAATGTTTCCCATTCGTAGACCTCCAAACATTTAAAAAATTGGATCATATCATACTACTTTTCTGCAGCTTGTTGACTTGCCCTTATGGAAACTGATCTTGAATAGCTTTCCAAGGCAGTAAATAGAGTTTAGGGAGCTGACTAAGGATTTGTAGGAATTTGCATATGGAGAACAGTATGGTGGTACAATTGGGGTAGACTGAGCAGGAGCAGAGTGGAGTGGTTTGAGGCAGAGAGAACGTCATGTGCCAATGATCCTGAGATGATGGAGAGCATGGCAAGTTGGGGCAGGTTGAATAGTTGAGTGTGACCAGAGTAGAGAAGGTGAAGAGTTCTACATTAGGACACTGGAGAGTCCAACAGGTCAAGAAAGCTGAGAAGCTTTAATTTGTGCTGAGATTGTCTAGTAGGAGGTATAGGTCCTAAAGCCCTCCATGACACTGCATGAGAAACCTCCTCCAGGACCCCACTTAGGAAACTCTCTGGCCTCCCACAGACACCTTATAAAAGTAGGTATCAGACAGTGAGCACTGGGACCCTGTAAACCTAGGTTTCAGTGTGGGCTGTATTTGAACCAGATGAAAAACTCTAGACTAAACTTCTTCTCATGTAGAAGGTAAGAGAAGAGATGTCATCTTAAAGGGTCAAATGATTTTATGTGGTTCTCTCCCTGTCCCCAGGAATGCTAAGACAGTACAGCATCTGATAGCTTCTAGGATGCTGCCTCCTGAGGCCCAATTGCCAGACAGTCTGTATCATGATCCAAGCTCCATCTACTCCCAGTGGTTCAAGAGTCTCCCTGAACAAATCAAAGATGTGGTCCTACCCTATTTGTCCAATTGCAACTTAACTGACCAATTGAAGGAGGTAGGTAGGGGTGGGGTCCTAATGTTCCCTTCAAAACTCCCAGTACACCAGAAATTTCAGCTCTCCTTAGGTGTCTCTAGAATCCAGAAAAGCAATTCTCACCAACATCCTGGACTAACAAGACCAAGGTTCACAGAATCCTATTAAAATAAGGCAGTTGTAGCCTCTGTAGCACCAAGCACTGGAGTTCGTATAAACCTGTTCATACCAACCCAAAAGAGTTGCCAGGCCAGCAGTTGTTGTCAGATAAAGTCCTCGTGCCTCAAGCCCAGATGAGTTTAACAATGTCCATTAATAGTGCTACAGATCATTTCCTATGGGGAGGGGATGAAAGTGCAGTTAGGATTCTACGGGGTAAGCTCAGAGGCGTTGCCCTTCCTCCCTTTACTCACAGGTTATGGAGGGTCCTGGTGTAGCCATTGTGGCATTTACTGATATCATCTCTGTGTTTTCTGGATCTACCTTCTGGTCCATCATCATCTTCATGATGCTGGCGAACCTGGGGCTGAGCACCATGATAGCGATCATGCATGGCATTATTATTCCTCTCCAGGACACTTTCTCTTCCCTCAGGAAAAATAAAATCCTGCTCACAGGTACTCTAACCTATGATCCCACTCCCACCTAAGACTATTGTTTAGCTTAACCGCACTGGGACTCTCAAGAATCTAGTTTGAATTCTGACCTTGATCAAAATCTGTTTTCCCTCAGTGGGCATCTGTGTGTCTCTGTTCCTGGGAAGCCTCATTTTCGTGAGGCCTTCAGGCAGCTACTATGTGAACCTGCTGGATGATTACTGGGCATCTCTGCCCCTCTTCCTCACTGTCATCTTGGAAAACATAGCCATAGCCTGGATCTATGGAGCCAGGAGGTGATGCCCCAAGCCCAGGATCTCATGCACCCACAGAGCAAGGGCCCCTAAGGAATATTGGCCCTCCTACTCTCACTGTCAGGCCTCTGACTCAGGGCTTATAGAGAGCCCCCAGGGGGTCGGAAAGGGAAGGAAGGCATTGGCTGGCTCCTTGGGAAAACAGGTATAGAACAGAAAAGTTAACAGTCCCTATCAAGTCCTAGTGGCTCTGGAGTCCTAGCTTTTAACCAGGGTAGTATGGGCATGAAATCCCTTGCTTCTTGGTGTACCCTGGAATAGCAGCATTGGCATCACCCAGGAGTTTATTAGAAATGCAGACCCTCAGGCTGTACCCCATACCTTTGAATTCATATCTACATTTTAACAAGAACCCCAAGTGAATCGTATGCATGCTAACATTTGGGAAACAATGTGTAATCCAAATGTGGCAATGTTTCTAGGTGGTAGTGGTTCTTGGCATCAGTTTGCTGATTCATAGACTCATACACTCATTCTCAAATATTACCCAGAGTGTGCCCCAGGGCCAGGCAGGCCTTGTGAGCCCTAGGGATACTAAGATAAATTATATTGAGCTTCTGCTCTCAGAGTTGAAAGAAGATGACATATATAGGCAGATTATTGGGTTGGATAGTAAGTTGAGGGCACTCTGGGAACACAGAAAGTTTATCGAAAGAAGGCAAGGAGGGGATGCTTGAACAGAATCCAGATGGATGAAGGGGAGTTTGTCAAGGGAAAGAAAGAAACAAGAGCATTCTAGGCAAAAGAAACCCAAATGTTCATATATGTTGGGGTTAAGAAGGTGCACCAAAGAAAGCTGGGTGTATAGACTTGAAGAAACTACATTTAGGAGCTATACATATTTCTTTTATCCTGAGGGTGATGGAGGAGAGAATTTTTTTTCTTAATCCTGGGGCTGAGACAGAAATCAGAATGAAAAGTGATGAATTAGAGGCAAGAAAACTAGTTGTGGAGGTGAATAGAAAGGTTTAAGAAATGTGAAGCTTTGCCTCCTGGGCTGGGTTTGGATTGACCGTCCCCACCCCAAGTCTGGGTAAGGCCCAAATAGGCCTCCCCAAAGTCTTGTGGTCCTTCCTCTCAGGTTCCTTGCAGACTTGATTATCATGTTGGGCCGCCCCATCTCCCCCATCTGTCGCTGGCTGTGGTGCTTTCTGTCTCCATTTGTGCTGCTAGTCCTGTTTTTAAGTGCCCTGATTCATCTGTCTCTGAAGAGCATCACCTACTTGGCCTGGAACTCAAGCATTGTGAGCCTCCCTCTCAGACCCCAGGACCCCCTAGGGAGTGGATGAGGACTTTTCAATCTGCTCTGGCGTTTAGGACTCTGTCACCTTATTCCCTGATTCCCTGGGGGTTCAGTTATCTAGTCTCTGGCCTTGGTTCATCCTACCCCCAACCTCTGCGGCTTTCCATTTCAGAGAACCTGAGTATTCTAAACCTTCCCTTTCTCCACAGTCAAATGAGGTGATCCGAACTTATCCATCATGGGCTAAAGTCTTGCTCATCATCCTTATCACCATTACCATCTTGCCTATCCCTGCCTACTTCTTATACACACTCATTGATGTGAATTTATCAGTCTCTGTGATTCGAAGTAGGACTACAGTTATCTTCAAACCTGAAGCTAAAGGGAACCCACTGAGGCCCCATCCACAGCTTCAGTTGAGGCAAAGCCAAAACAGTTGAGGCAAAGCAAAACAAAGCCAAAAGGTTAATAAAATAGATAAATAACAGGGAAAAAAAACCTCTCTGCCATGTGAGTAATTCATTTTGGAAATAAAAGACTTGGTTTATTTGGCAAACATCACTTCTTTTTCAGAGTGGAACTCCCTGGCTGGCAGCTTGACATTAGAAAGGTAAAAGTAGCACCTGTTGTAACTGGACCCAAGACATTTTGTTTTCCTGGATTGGGAAAGTTTTTTCTGGCCAGATGGAGGTTAACACAGCACCCATTCTATGCATCTCCTATACTTGCCCTCACCAGACACATAATAATAGTGTTCTTTGACTTCCAGTATTTGGTTGATAGTGATCGCCAACCCTACTTCTCCTAGACTGCCTTCCTCTTGGAATTGGTCTGTGTAAGGTCTGATCCCTATAAAACCTAGGAAAAATGGTGCCAGTAATGAAATCAGTGGAACTTTGATTTTTTCATTAAAAAAAAAAAAGCCTAACTCTCATTATTGTATTCCACTGATTTTATCCAATTCAAATGCTAGAATCCCAGGCCCTTTCTGCCTGGTCCTTCCTGTAAGTAAACAGATATAGTTTTCTAGAAAGCACTGGATTCACTAATTATGGCAAAGCAGTTAACTAATTGGTGACTTTTCATAGATCTCTTAAATACTTGGAATAGTTGATTACCAAGTTTACCAAGGGACTTAAAACTTTACACATGATTTATTTTTACTATGGCGGAAGGGTGATAGAAGGATATTTGGCAAGGAATGAGAGAGAGAGAGTAGAGGTGAACTGCAGAGTTGGAAGACTCAAGGAGTACTTCATTTAAGGCAAGGTGACATCAAAATAAGACAAACAAGGGATCCCTGGGTGGCGCAGCGGTTTGGCGCCTGCCTTTGGCCCAGGGCACGATCCTGGAGACCCGGGATCGAATCCCACGTCGGACTCCCGGTGCATGGTGCCTGCTTCTCCCTCTGCCTGTGTCTCTGCCTCTCTCTCTCTCTCTCTGTGTGACTATCATAAATAAATTTTTTTAAAAAAGGACAAACAAGACACACCATAGTATGGCACACCTAAAACATACCATAAAATACATTTCAACAATCCTCTGTAAATGCATAGATGATCTTTGAAGAAATTAAGGGAAATCTTTAATTTAATTAAGCCTAAGCATGAATTCAGCAGGTGTTAAAGCTACCAACTGCTTTGGGACAATTGCTACTCTAGGAACTTAGTGACTTGGGATTTAAAGTCTAGGTGAAGACAAAGCCTTGGATTCATGAAAGAAAAGGAAGCCCCTACACATAGACAGCTAAAGGGTTATGCCCTCTGTGAAAGAGTTAGATAACAATAAAATGTATATGTCCTGATTCTGTCTCTTATAGCAGGCAACTAATTTTTTTCTTTTAGAATTTGTAACCCAAAACTGTCTTTTGTGGGATTTTGGTTCAGATTCACATAACATGCATAGTCTGAAAAACCCAAGTTAAGATTAATATAAAAGGTGCTTGATGTGGGACACTTGGGTGGCTTAGCGGTTGAACATCTGCCTTCGACCCAGGGCATGATCCTGGGGTCCCGGAATCGAATCTCACATCGGGCTCCCTGCATGGAGCCTGCTTCTCTCTCTGCCTGTATCTCTGCCTCTCTCTCTCGCTGTATGTCTCTCGTAATAAAATCTTTTTTTAAAAAAATTAATATTGAAGACTGTTTTATTTTTTAAAGATTTTATTGATTCATGAGAGACAGAGAGAGGCAGAAACACAGGCGAGGGACCCCAGGATCATGCCCTAGGCCGAAGGCAGGGGCTCAACCACTGAGCCACCCAGGCATCCCAGACTGAACTGTTTTAAATCTAGCTCTCTGCCATTTACGTGAGATGTGTCTATAACACAAAGACACAGGAAGATTGAGTGAAAGGAAGGAGGAAGCTATATCTGCCAAATACTAACTAAAAGACAAAATCATTATGGCAGTAAAATATTTTTTGAGATAAAGAGATTAAAAGGTTACATTTATGAGAAAGATGCAAAGATTACAAATTGCAGGGACCTAATAATATAGCTTCAAAAGTATAAAACTGATGGAACTATATGGAGAAATTGACAACATTTTTTTGTGGAAAATTAACACAATTTTATCAGGAATCCATAGATAAGCAGAAAAACAGTATGTACCTTTGAACACAGCAAGTTTGACATAATGTACATATGTTGAACTCTGTATTCAATAATTACAGAACACATATCTTCTGAAGCACACAGAATATAAAATTGATCACACAGTAATCTATAGCACAAGCCTCAACAAATTTCAAATGGTAACAGACCATGTTCTATAACCACAATGCAACTAAAGCAGATCTGAACAATGAAAATAAAGTCATATAACGAGACATTTAAAAAAAATCACATTAAAGGGACTCCTGGGTGGCTCTCCCTTTCTCTCACAGTCTCTCAAATCTGTTTTAAAAATCACATTAAAGGGGATCCCTTGGTGGCTCAGCGGTTTAGCACCTGCCTTTGGCCCCGGGCGCGATCCTGGAGTCCTGGGATCGAGTCCCGTGTCTGGCTCCCAACATGGAGTCTGTTTCTCCCTCTGCCTGTGTCTCTGACTCTCTCTCTCCAGGTCTATCATAAATAAATAAATAAATAAATAAATAAATAAATAAATAAATAAATAAATCTTAAAAAAAACACATTAAAAAATTAATGGGTCAAGGACTACATCATATAAAAATAAGGAACTACATAAAAGCAATAAGTACTGCATTTCAAAATGATAGGAGAGAGCTAAATTGGTGAACTGTGTGTATATATTTGGTCTGTCCTGCGTTAAAACCTATTTTCTACTTAGGAGAAATCCGCATTGTGTGAATCTTGGTGGGAGGAGCAGATGCACTAAATTGGTAAATTAATTTTAAATTATTAGAAAAAAAGGTTGAAAATTGATTAATTGAAATATCCAACTTAAAAAGGTAGAAAAAAACTGAATAAATATTTATTTATTTATTTAAGATTTTATTTATTTATTCATGAAAGACACAGAGAGAGAGAGGTAGAGACACAGGCAGAGGGAGAAGCAGGCTCCATATGAGGAGCCTGACATGGGACTTGATTCCAGGTCGCCAGGATTATGCCCTGGGATGAAGGCAGGTACTAAACCACTGAGCCACCCAGGGATCCCCAATAAATCTAATTTTAGAAGGAAGAAAATTAGCAGCAGAAATTACTGATATAGAAATACTGATATAGAAAATAGAATCTTCCTTCCTGGATTTTAGCACCAACAGTCCCTCCTACCCTGGGGAAAAAAAAAAAAGAAAATAGAATCAAAGGTAAAAGCTGAGTCTTAACAAATAAAAATCTGTTTTTTACAAATGCAGCAGAGATTCCAAGAAGTTAATAAGAGAATTGAATGAACAACTTTCCACCTTGAAAATTCTGAATGAACAAAGTCGTACAAAATATGGAAGTGATAGCTACTGCATGGAGATGTGGGATTTCTGATTGCCTAATAATTCTGAGCGGGTTTCTCTTGAGAGAGTCATGAGGTGGGGGGATGGAATTTGAAGTTTGGGGTGGTTCATCAGAAAAGAACTGTTGTCTAAGGGGCCATTTTCTCTGGATTTCCTTGCTGACAAAAGGCGGTTAATTACAGAGGAGTTAAAGATTGTTGCCCACTTTGAGAATGTGGTTCCACTTGGTAGCCATGGGACTTCTTTTCCGGCTTGGCTCTGTCCTTTAGCCTCCTGGCTTCCTTCCCTAGAGGTAGAGGAGCCCTGAAGTGAATTAGGAGGCAGAGGCTCCAGTCTCTTTGGTCTGACCTCTCTCCATAGAGTACCCAAAATCGTATCATTAATTCTGTCAGTTTTCTACCTTGCCTCCCAAGCTTCTTTTTGTTCAGAGACCTAAAACTTTCTTCTATAACTGCTTTATTGAGCTATAATACGAACACCATACAGTTCACCTGTTTTTGCACAGTGCCACCTATTTGAGGTGAATTACAATTCAATGTTGTTGTTTTTTTTTTTTTTTTTTAAGATTTTACTTATTCATGAGAGACACAGAGAAAGAGAGAGACAGAGACATAGGCAGAGGGAGAAGTAGGCTCCCCACAAGGAGTCCCATGCTGGACTCAATTCCTGGACCCCAGGGATCATGCCCTGAACTGAAGGCAGACGCTCAACCTCTGAGCCACCCAGGCATCCCACATTCAATGTTTTTTAGTGTATTCATAGAGCTGCTGAATTTTACCAAATGTATTTTCACCTTGTTGATAGATTTTCTTTGATATTGATTTGATAATACATTAGTCATAATGTGTTATCCTTTTGATAAATTGCTGAATTCTAATATTTACTTTATTCATCTAGTCATTGTAGATTATTTTTTCCCTACTAATTTTTTAAAGATTTTATTTATTTATTTATTCACGAGAGACACACACAGAGAGAGAGGCAGAGACGCAGGCAGAAGGAGAAGCAGGCTCCATGCAGGGAGCCCGATGTGGGACTCGATCCCGGGTCTGAAGGCGGCGCTAAACCGCTGAGCCACCTGGGCTGCCCCCCTACTATCTTTTTTAGATTTTAGTATTAAAGTGATTCTTTACGTCATAAAGTAAAATAAGGGACGCCTGTGTGGCTCAGTGGTTGGGCATCGGTCTTTGGCTCCAGTCGTGATGCTGGGGTCCTGGGATAGAGTCCCGATTCCAGCTCCGTGAGAGGAGCCTGCTTCTCCCTCTGCCTATATCTCTGCCTCTTTCTCTGTCTCTCATGAACAAGTAAATAAAATCTTTTAAAAAATAAAGTAAAATAAGGAGCTCTCCATCCTTTTCTGTAATTTAGGCCAACACTTCTTTTTTTTTTTTTTTTTTTTTTTTTTTAATTTTATTGATTTATGATAGTCATACAGAGAGAAAGAGAGAGAGGTAGAGACACAGGCAGAGGGAGAAGCAGGCTCCATGCGCCGGGAGCCTGATGTGGGATTCGATCCCGGGTCTCCAGGATCGCGCCCTGGGCCAAAGGCAGGCGCCAAACCGCTGCGCCACCCAGGGATCCCTAGGCCAACACTTCTTAAAAAAAAAAAAAAAGATTCCCGCTCCTGCCCACCCCAGACAGTTCATGACATCATGGCTGAATAAAGGATTCTGGGGTTGCAATTTCTTTTATCTCTGTAGATAACCTCTCATACCCTTCTGCCTTCTTGTGATAAAGCTGAGAAGTCCAATGGTAATCTGATCCTTTTTACTTTGTAACTTGTTTTTTCTATCTAGATGCCTGTAAGATTTTCTCTGAATTTCTGGAGTTCACAGGTTTCACCAGGATTTGCCCAGATATATATTTTTTCCTTGACAAAATGCCTGGAAACTGGTGAAGCCTTTAAATTTGTAAAAATGGTTTTTTCTCTAATGGAGGACCCTAACTTCTAGTATTAGTTTGCTTATTGCATCTTCTCCATCTATGCTCTTTACCTTGGGGTCCACTGTTATTCATATGCCAGTTCTTTATTTTTTCAGCTTTTTCGAGGTATAATTGGCCTGTAACATTGTGTAAGTTTAAGGTGTATAATGTGATGGTTAGATATATCTATTGCAAAATAATTACCACAATAGGGTTAGTTAACACTTTTTATTACCTCACATAATTACCTTTTTTATGTAGTGAGAACATTAAGATCTACTCTCTTAGCAACTTTCAAGTACAGTAGGATTATTAACTATAGTCACTGTGTTGTACACTGGAAGTTTGTGCCTCTTTACCAACATCTTGCTATTTACTCTACTCCCTAGCTCCTGGCAACCACCATCCTACTCTGTTTCTAGAAGTTCAACTTTTTTTAGATTCCACATATAAGTGAGATAGACTATTTATCTTTCTCTGACTTATTTCACTTAGCATAATACCCTCAAGGTACATCTATGCTATCACAAATGGCAAGATTTCCTTCTTTCTCATGGTTGAATAATATTCCATTATTTTACATATAATATTTTCTTTATTCACTTATCCATAGATGCATACTTAAGTTGCCTCCATATCTTGGCTATTGTAAATAATGCTGCAATGACCATAGGAGTACAGGTATCTCTTTGAGATAGTGATTTCAGTCCCTTGGATATATGCCCAGAGGTGGGTTTCTGAATCATAAGATAGTTTGTACTTTATTTTTGAATTCTTCATTTTGTATGCCCATTTGTCTATTGGGTTGTTGATCCTTTTGTGTAATTTTAAAAATTCTTGGCGGGGGATCCCAGGGTGGCTCAGTGGTTTTGCACCTGCCTTCGGCCCAGGGCATGGTCCTAGAGACCCGGGATCGAGTCCCACATCAGGCTCCCTGCATGGAGCCTGCTTCTCCCTCTGCCTGTGTCTCTGCCTCTCTCTCTCACTGTGTGCCTATCATAAATAAATAAAAAAAAATAAAGTTGTAACCTTGAGGTTCTGGACTGACAAGCCCCACCTTGGGTTCAAGGTGCTACAGCAGCTCACAGAACTCAGGGAAAAACATTTAAAAAAATAAAAAGAATAAAAAAAATATTAAAAAAAGATTTTATGTATTTGTTCAAAAAAGATACGGGGGGGGGGAATACATAGGCAGAGAGAGAAGTAGGCTCCCTGTGGGGAGCTTGACATGGGAGTCCATCTCAGGACCCCCAGGATCATGACCTGAGTGGAAGAGAGAGGCTTAACCACTGAGCCACCCAAGTGTCCCTGAAATCCCACTTACCACATCCTGATTTCCATCAGTATCCAGATCCTCCAGACTTTGTATTCTATTCCATTAAGTTATTTGCAAATTTGCTTGAGAACCACCTTGTTTTAGATATTGAAGTTTTACACTATGTTGAATCTTTATAGCACAGTGGCTAAGAGCATGGACTCTGAAACAAGCCTATGCATTCCCATCTTGGCTTTCCCCTTACCTCAGTCCACAAAATGTGTTAACCATGAAGAGTACCAGCCAGACCAAATCTGCTTGGCAACGGGTGACCTCACGGGGCCCATTGCAAGGCCCAGTGTGGCAGGTAGCCGGTGACCCCTGGGACCTTCCCGGAAGAATATACTTGGAGAGAAGATGCTCCAAGGAGGGAGGGGTGACGCTGGGGTGGGGAGAACTGAACGGTGCTTGCTTCACACTTAAACACGCAGATCGTCGGGTTTCTGAGCTCGGGAACCTCAGAGCAGGAGCCACCCTGCAGAAGATAGGGCCAAGATGCGGGCGGTCTATGGGCTGTGGGTCCGCAGCCCAGACGAATGGATCAACGAAGAGGGCACGCCTAGGGGCTGGGCTCAGGTGCTGCATCTCTAGGGTGAATTGCCTAAATCGCCTTCTGACTACAACGAAATATAAAAATCGCCTCTGGCCCCAATAGTGGTGGTTCTCACAGACCCTCAGACCCTCACCCTCGTCACGCGCCCAGGCCACCCCCCTCGCAACGCCCCGCAAAAGCGACCGGTCTTCTCCAGACTCGCGCTGTCAGTGGCGGGTAAAGGACAGGGGGTGCGGGGAGCCAGGCGTCTGTTCCTCCCCCAGCCATCCCCCTCCCCCCTCGGCCTCTGGACCTAGACCACCGAGCCTCCCCCAACCCTATCTCCCTTTCTTTCTGGGAATTTAGGGATCCAAGATGCCCTGAGTCTGGGAGGGGAGGGTCAGAGTAGTAAACACCAACTGGTAGAGCCCAAGTCTGGTGGCACATCTTGCCCCTTCCTCACTTCCCATCTCACCTGGGCTGAGTCTATGGGGTTGGGATGCTGTAGGCGCAGCCTTCACTGACTGGCTCCGAGGTGGACTCCTGGGACTCTCCCATCTGAATCAAAGAGTTTCTTAGCTGGTCTTCAAACACATTGTCACTCCTTTGATTCTCTGAGAGCCCAGCAGAGAGTAGAGAGAGCAGGGAGCCCAGAAGTGGAGAAAGACTGAATGCACATATCCAGGTGGGGCTGGACTGGTGACAGAGACCATTAATCCCAGGCAAGTGCTACCTGGGCTGACACCTCTGAGGGTTGAAGGCAGAAGGAGCATTGGCAGCAGAGTGAGTTGCAGGTATGAAGCCTTGATGGGGCGACAAGGGGGTGGCTGCAGCTGCAGGCCAGGTGGGACTTGGGAGGAGCAGGAAGCAGCTGCTCTTGAGGAAGGGCCCTGGCTGGAAACCTAAACAGGGCTGAGTCCTCTCAGGAAGATTTGAGAAAATGATAGACTTGGTCAGCTTTATACAATGATGCTGAAATATTAAGTGTCCATTAAAAAGCATAGTTTTAAAGAATATCACATAGGAAAACACTCTTGACACAGTGGATATATATATATATATAATCTCCAATATTATCTGCAGTTTGTAAATAATACAGATATGATCATAGAGTATATATTAATATATATTTATATAGTATATGTTGCATTTAACATTATCTGGTACTTAATATGTATTAGTAATATCCAGTTTGTAAGAAATACACATGTATAAAATATTCACATATACACATACTATGATAATACCCAATTTATAAAATTGGCTGTGTCTCCTTCCAAAACCTAGAGGGAATCCCAGCAAAGAGAGAGAGAAAGAGAGAGGAAGGAAAGCAGGCTAAAGAGGGCAAACATTTTAAATTATGGTGTCTTTTAAGATTGTGTAGACTTTGCCTCTAGATTTGCAACTAAAACCTCAAACTTGGGCAGCCTGGGTAGCTCAGTGGTTTAGCACTGCCTTCAGCCCAGGGTGTGATCCTGGAGACCCAGGATTGAGTCCCACGTTGGACTCCCTGCATGGAGCCTGCTTCTCCCTCTGCCTGTCTCTCTCTCTCATGAATAAATCTTTAAAAAAAAATCAAACCTCAAACTTAAACAAGAGGCCAAATGGCCTACCTTACAAATAGCATCAATCCTGAGCCATCTTTTCAAGTCACCAGGTGAACTGAGCTGGATTGTGTGCTCCTTTGGTACAGAAGCTGATAGTGGTGCCAGTACTGCTGAAAGGCATATTTGCAGGGCAGGGTAACTGACTGCCCCTCTGGCTGGAGTCTGTGCATTGGGCTCTTGAATGGGTTTAATCAAGACATTTCTAGAAGGGGTTACTGGGGGTTTTGGAATAGACAAAAAGGATGTTTATGTGTAAAGTGTATTAAAATCTCAAGACACCTCTGAGGAATTCCGACTGCATAGTGGGCAAGCAGGGAAGTGGCAAAGGTGATCAAGGTTAACTTCCTGGAGGAAGTTAGATCTGAGAAGAGACACCAGTGATAAGTTGAAGTTATCTGGATGAGGGAGGATGGGTAGGTGAAGAAGGGAGTGTGTCCTGTGAGAAAAAGCAGCTAGAGAGAGTTTTCTATGTATTTGCATGCATATGTATGAACACTTGGAAATGTATAGTTTCTTTATATGGATTTTTTTTACATAAAGGTATCATACATACATTCTGTGACTTCACCTAGAAATGGGTTTTGCAGACTTTGTTCTTACAAACCTATATACTCCTTTTTCATTATGAATTACTATAAATATTCACAAAAGTATACAAAACTGAAATGTTCAGCTCAATGACTTATTATAAGGCAAATATGCCAACCATCCTAGTCAGAAACAACATTTCCTGTATCCCTCCTTCACGTCAAGTGGGAATCGCCGTTCTGACACTTAGGATCATCACTTCCTGCTTTTATTTATGGCTTTACCATCTCAGTGTGTGAACCTAAACACTGTGGTTTTGCCTGGGTTTTGTTTTTTGTTTTGTTTTGTTTTTTTACTTTGTTATAAACAGAGTCCTATGACATGTATTCCTTGGAATATAGCTTCTTTGGATGAATGTTAAGTTTTGGGGATTCATCCATGTTGTTAAGTGTAGCTGTAGAACATTTTCCCCCCTTTGCTGTGTAGTATTCTTTTGTACTGGTTATATCACTATATATGCTACTGTGTTGGACTTTGGATTATTTTCTTTTGAGGTTGTTCCAAACAGTGCTGTTAAAGAAATTCCTGTATGTATGCTTTGTTACACATGAACACACATTTTTGTTGCAATTATACCCGAGAGTTAAATTGCTGTTCATGGGATATGTATACCTTCATTCTTAATGGATAATGGCCAATCCATCTCTCAAAATAATTTTGTCAGTTTCCATCCCCAGCAGCAGTGTATGACATTCCCCATGGCTCCTCTTTCTTGTCAATATTTGTTCTTGGCCTTTTCATTCTAGCCAATCTGACTGGTGTAGTGTGGCCCTTCAAAGTGGTTTTAATCACCATTTCTCTTCTGTTTAAATAGCTTGAACCATTTCATATCTTCACTGGCCATTTGACAAACCACTTTGGTGAAAAGCATCTTTGTGTTTCCCGAGCATTTTTCTACTGGGTTATTTATGTCTTTCTTTTTTTCTTTTTTAATTTAATTTAATTTTATTTATTTATTTTTTATTTATGATAGTCACACAGAGAGAGAGAGAGAGAGAGGCAGAGACACAGGCAGAGGGAGAAGCAGGCTCCATGCCCCCGGAGCCCGATATGGGATTCAATCCCGGGTCTCCAGGATCGCGCCCTGGGCCAAAGGCAGGCGCCAAACCGTTGCGCCACCCAGGGATCCCTATTTATATTTTTCTTATCAACTTCTGGGAGCTTTTATAGGTTCTGGATTTTTTTGTATATTTTTTATTGGGGTTCAATTTGCCAACATATAGTATAACCCCCAGTCCTCTTTCCATCAAGTGCCCCCCTCAGTGCCCGTCACCCAGTCACCCCATACCCCTGTCTACCTGCCCAACTCCCCTTCCACTACCCCTTGTTCATTTCCCAGAGTTAGGAGTTCTCATGTTCTGTTACCTGCTCTGATATTTCCCACTCATTTTCTCTCCTTTCCCCTTTAATCCCTTTCACTATTTTTTATATTCCCTGTATGAATGAAACCATATAATGTTTGTCCTTCTCCGATTGACTTACCTCACTCAGCATAATATCCTCCAGTTCTATCCACGTTAAAGCAAATGATGGGTATTCTTTTTTTTTTTTAAGATTTATTTATTTATTCATGAGACACACACACAGAGAGAGAGAGAGAGAGAGAGAGGCAGAGACATAGGCAGAGGGAGAAGCAGGTTCTCCACAGGAGTTCAATGTGGGACCCGATTCCAGATCCTGGGATCATGACCTGAGCCGTCCCAGGTTCTGGCCTTAAAAACAAAAACAAAAATAAAACAAACAAACAAACAAAAAACCTCTATCAGCTATATGTGTGGCAAATTTTTTCTACCCTATGGCTTTTGACATTTTTAATACTGCCTCTTGATGAACAGATGCTCAGAATTCTAATGAACTCAAATTTACCTATTATTTCCCTTCTTGTTAGTGTTTTATAAGTCCTATTTTTGAAATCTTTCTTAACCTGCAGATCATGAAGCTACTCCCTCATATTAAACTCTTTAGAAGACTTATGAATGTGCTTTTCTTTTTTTTTTTTTTAAGATTTTATTTATTCATGAGAGATACAGAGAGAGAGGCAGAGACATGGGCAGAAGGAGAAGCAGGCTCCATGTAGGGAGCCCAATGTGGGACTCGATCCCAGGACCCCAGGATCACAATCTGAGCCAAAGGCAGACGCTCAAATGCTGAACCACCCAGGCATCCCTATGCCTTTCTTTTTTAAATCTCATGGATTAATTTTTGTACAATCTGAGATAATGATCAAATTTCATTGTTTCCCATCCTAATTATTCCACATTTTCCCATCCTAATTATTTAACCCTGTCATTTACAGTACTGTGAGTTGACATGAAATATCTCTCCATTTATTTAAAACTTTTACTTCTCTCTTTTTAATTTTTTAAATTTTATTTTAATTCAATTTAAAACTTTTACTTCTCTTAAACAAAACAAAATACTTTTACTTCTCTTAATCCTTTATAGGTTTTGGTATAGAAGTCTCATCTTTCTTTTGTTAGATTATTCCTAAGTACTTGAAATATCTCAATGTTATTATAAATGTTACCTTTAATTTTTTCATTACCTATTTATTTCTTGCTGGTATCTAGAAATTCTATTAATTGTATTCCATTAACCCTGTATCCAGCCACCTTGCTAAATTCACTTATTAGTCTTAATAATGTATTTATAGATTCTGTTTTATTTTTTATATATACAATTGTATCTGTAAATAATGACAGTTTAATTTCTTTTCCAAAGTTTACACTTTAAAAATCTTATTGCACTTGCTAAGATCTTGTACTGATTATCTATTGCCACCAAAATGGTGCATAACAAGCCACCTCAAAATTCAGTGACTTAAAACAACAAGAATTTATTATTATATCTCATGAGTCATTAGGCTGGACTCAGCTAAGAGTCTGGTTGGCTATTGACTGATCTAGGCCAGCTTGTGCTGGGACCACTGGAATGATTCAGCTCAGCTCAGATTTACATCTCATTTTCCAGCAAATTAGCCTAGATACATCCTCATGGTGATAGCAAGAGTGTAAGAGAGGAAGCAGAAACAAAGGTCTTTTGCAATCTAGGCTCTGAATGGGCATACCAGCCCTGATTCAAGGTGTAGGAGAGTAGATTATGGCCTCATTGGTAAAAGGAACTGCAGAATCACATTGCAAAGGGGTATATATAGAAAAAATTTGAAGAGTTGGAACCATGGATGCTATCATCAACCTAAACTTTAAATCCACTTTGACTAAAAGGGACTGAAGTAGGCATCCTTGTCTTATTCCCAAACTCCAAAGGAAAAGCCTTCAAGGGCAGCCCCGGTGGCGCAGCGGTTTAGCGCCGCCTGCAGCCCGGGGCGTGATCTGGAGACCCTGGATTGAGTCCCACGTCAGGCTCTCTGCATGGAGCCTGCTTCTCCCTCTGCCTGTGTCTCTGCCTCTCTCTCTCTGCATCTCTATGAATAAATAAATAAAATCTTTAAAAAAAAAAAAAAGGAAAAGACTTCAACACTTTATCATTAAGTACAGTGTGTGCTATAAGCTTCTTTGTAAATAACCTCTATAAAATTAAGAATGTTCCTTTCTAGTCCTGGTTTCCTCAGGTTGTTTTTTTTTTTTTTTTAATAAGTGGTTATTGGGGGATCCCTGGGTGGCGCAGCGGTTTGGCGCCTGCCTTTGGCCCAGGGCGCGATCCTGGAGACCCGGGATCGAATCCCACATCAGGCTCCCGGTGCATGGAGCCTGCTTCTCCCTCCGCCTGTGTCTCTGCCTCTCTCTCTCTCTGTGACTATCATAAATAAATAAATAAATAAATAAATAAATAAATAAATAAAAAAGTGGTTATTGGGTTTTATAAAATATTTCCGCAAATATTGAGATGATTGTATTATTTCTATCCTACATTATGTTATCATTGATTGATCTTTACTTCTAAACCTCCCTATATGACTAGAATAAACTCAACACAGTTGTGATGTAATACTGTTTTTACACATTAATGGATTTGATTTGCCAGTATTTTGTTGAAGGCATTTGCATCATTGTTCATGATTGACACTGATACGTGATTTTCTTCTTCATTATTCCTTTGCCAGATTTTGGTATTAAGGTTACACTGGTCTTGCCACTTTTTCTAATCTGGAAGATTTTATGCAAGATTAGTGGTATTTCTTTTTTCTTTTCTTTTTAAAGAATTTATGTATTTATTCATTAGAGACACAGAGGAAGGCAGAGACATTGGTGAGGGAGAAGCAGGCTCCCTGCGGGGAGCCCAAAGTGGAACTCAATACCAGGACCCCAGGATCACGACCTGAGCCAAAGGCAGACACTCAACTGCTGAGCCACCCAGGGGCCCCAGTAGTATTTATTTCCTTTTTTTTTTTTTTAATTTTTATTTATTTATGATAGTCACAGAGAGAGAGAGAGGCAGAGACACAGGCAGAGGGAGAAACAGGCTCCATGCACCGGGAGCCCGACGTGGGATTCGATCCCGGGTCTCCAGGATCGCGCCCTGAGCCAAAGGCAGGCGCTAAGCCGCTGCACCACCCAGGGATCCCCAATTTCTTAAATGTTTAGTACAATCCACCAGTGAAATCATTCAGCCCTGAAATTTTCTTTGGAGCAAAATAACTAATTACAGAAGTAATTTATTAAAAATTTATAGAACAGGGGTGCCTAGCTGAGTGGGAGGAACACACAACTCTTGATCTTGGGGTTGTGATTTGAACCCCACATTGGTCAGAGAGATTATTTAAATAAATAAATATTTTTAAAATAAAAATTAAAAATGTAACTTATAGAACAATTCTATAAATGTAAATTTATATATATACATTTATATATATAAATTATATATTTTTTATATATAATTTATATATAAATGTAATTTATAGAACAATTTATAGAACAATAGAACAAGTTTCTATTTCTTCTTGCATAAGTTTTATTAAGTATTATTTTCCCCAAAACTTGCAGGAATAAAATTGTTAATTGTAGTGTTGGATTATATTTTTAATAACTACAGGATTTATAATGATGCTTTTTTTATTCTGACACTGATTGTCCTTTCTTTATTTGTCAAGTCTTATTAGAGATTTTTATCAAATTTGTCTCTTTAAAGAACCAACTAAAAAAAATTAAAAAATAAAGAACCCACCTTTGATTTTGTTGATCTTCTCTATTGTATGTTGTTTTCCACCTTATTAATTTCTCCTGTTAACTTTATCATTTCCTACCTTCTTCTTTTTTGGGTTTATTTTGCTCTTATTTTCTAATTCCTCAGGGATGGAGTCTTAGCTTATTAATTTTCATGTTTTTACATTTTCTAATATTTGGCTTTAGCTGCATCCCATTTTTTAAAGTTTATTTACTTTTTTTTTAAATTTTTTATTTATTTATGATAGTCACACAGAGAGAGAGAGGCAGAGACACAGGCAGAGGGAGAAGCAGGCTCCATGCACCGGGAACCCGACGTGGGATTCGATCCCGGGTCTCCAGGATCGCGCCCTGGGCCAAAGGCAGGCGCCAAACCGCTGTGCCACCCAGGGATCCCTATTTACTTTTTTTTTTTAGCAATCTCTACACCCAATGTGGGGCTCAAATTCACAACCCCAAATCAAGAGTCGCTCACTCCACTGACTGAGCCAGCCAGGTGCCATCCCACCTCATGTTTTGATATGTTGTATTTTCATTATCATTCTTTTCAAAATATTTTCTGATGTCCATTATAATCAATTCTTCAACCATTGGTTATTTTAAAATGTAGTTTTTAATATCCAAACATAGGAATTTTAAAACTAATTTGTATTATTAATTTCTAGTGTAATTGCATGTAGTGAAGTGTACTGTGTGTGACTGTAATTCTTTGATATTGTTGAGATCTGTTTTATGGGAAATATGGTTGATATTTTGTAATTGTTTAGTGTGTTCTTTTTTTAAGATTTTATTTCTTGGGCAGCCTGGATGGCTCAGCGGTTTAGCTCTGCCTTCAGTCCAGGGCGTGATCCTAGAGACCTGGGATCGAGTCCCACGACGGGCTCCGTCGGGAATCTTTAAAAAAAAGATTTTATTTCTTTATTTGAGAGAGAGAGAGAGAGAGAGCATGAGCAGGGGGAGGGGCAGAAGGAAAAGGAAGAGCAGACTCTTCGCTGAGCTGGGAGCCCAATGTGGGACTCGATCCCAGGACTCAGATCATCACCTGAGCCACCCAGGTGCACCTGTTTAGCATGTTCTTCAAAATATGTATTCTGCAGTTTTTTAATATAGTTGTATATGTGTGGATATACATATATATTCATTAAGTCAAATGTACTAATTAAGTTGCTCTGATCTTCTATATCCTTAATGAATTTTTGCTTTTTATCTGTTATGCCACAGATAACTGGATTTTCAATTTCCTACATTTTGAGGCCATATGAAGAGATGAATAACATTTTAGAATTCATAGGTCTTCCCAGTGAATGGAACTTTTTATCCTATTATTAAATTTCCCTCTTGGGAAGCCTGGGTGGCTCAGTGCTTGAGACTGTCTTTGGCTCAGGGCGTGATCCCAGAGTGCCATGATGGAGTCCCACAACAGGCTACCTGCAGAAGCCTGCTTCTCCCTCTGCCTATGTCTCTGCCTCTCCCTCTGTGCCTCTCATGAATAAATAAATAAAATATTTTAAAAAATAATAATAAATTTCCCTCTTTATCTCTGGAAACTTTACCTTAAATATTAAATACATGTTTATATATTTATAAATATTAAGTATATATATAGACATTAATATTAGAGTTTAATGTGTAAAAATCATATATTAATATATTAATAAAGCTATACAAGCTTTTTTGGGGTAGGGTTTTCATGGAATACTATTTTCCATGCTCTTTACTTTTTTTCCATGCTCTTTACTTTTAACTATTCCAAATTCTTATATTTTAGATGTCCCTTGTAAACAGCATTTAGTCTGATTTTATAAAGTCTGAAAACTTATCTTTTAATTGGAGCATTCAGTCCATATACATTTAACATAAATCCTCTTATGTTTATGTTTTTGTTTTTTTAAATAGAGGCCAGTTTAGCCTGATTCTTTTTTTTAATTTTATTCATTCATTCATGAGAGACACAGAGAGAGAGAGAGAAAGAGAGAGAGAGGCAGAGACACAAGCAGAGGGAGAAGCAGGCTCCATGCAGGGAACTTGACATGGGACTTGAACCCCGGTCTCCAGGATCACACCCTGGGGTGAAGGCGGCGCTAAAACCACTGCTGAGCCACCCAGGCTGCCCTGTTTATGTTTAAATATACCATTTAATGAGGCATTTTGTACCTGTCCTATTTACTCTATATTACTTTTCTCTTCTTCTTGCATTCTTTGTGCATTGCTTGTTTTTTATTAGTCTATTTTTTCTCACAGCTTAGAAGTTATACTTTACTTTTATTCTTTTAATGGTTCCCCTAGATATTAAATATAAATATGTTTTATCAAATGATGTTTATTGGTACTGTAAGCAAACCTAACAAGAATTCATCCACCTGATACTCGGCAAGCCAATAAAAACTGGCACCAAGCTTTTGCAGTGAGGAAAGATTTACCGTCCGGTGATACCCAGGAGAACCAGGAGCTAATGTCAAAAAGTCTTGAGTTCCCTGATGACTTGCAAATAGGGGCTTTTAAAGGGTGAAAATTTGGATCCTTTTGTAGTTCATGAGCATGATGATTGGGTGCTCACACCATCGTGTGACATGTGCCCCCCCTCAAACCTTGTTACCACCACGGCTCATTACCCGTCTGACGTGAAAAAAAAAGAAAAGAAAGAAGAAAAGAAGAAAGAAAGAAAGAAAGAAAGAAAGAAAGAAAGAAAGAAAGAAAGAAAGAAAGAAAGAAGAAAAGAAAGAAAGAAAAAGAAGAAAGAAAGAAAGAAGAAAGAAAGAAAAAGGGGTGAAAATTCAGGGTAAGGGTCTCATGATTCTGGGATCATGGTGATTAATTAAAGATTAAGTCAGCTTTTTTTTCCTTTCTTGACCATCCCATCCCTTCTGGTATGTTCTTGTCTGGTTTCGATGTGACCATACTGCAGCAGCGGTTCTGCTTCAGGGGGACCGGGAACTGGAAACCACTCTCCGCAGATTGCATTGTGACGTCATCTCTAGAGTATAAAGGCGGAAGTTCTACATCCTGTGACTACTGCTGAGCTGCAAATTATTGTGTTTTCTTGCAAACACCGCAGCGCACTTAGATCTGTTATCTTAGGCAGAACAGCATCCCACAGACTTCTGGGGTAGGAGTGGGGGGGCCACTTGATGCTCTTTCCTGAGGCAATTTTATAAGTTTCTTTAACAGTACCTAAGGGCTCCATGACTGGTCAGAAGCAGCTAGGAGCTAAGTTGAGGGGGGGTTCTGTGAGGGCTCCTGTCCCCTGCTTTCAGTACTTTTATCCTCCTCCTCGCTGAGCAGGGAGTACTTATATAAAGCAATTCTCCATTTGCTGCCCTCCTAATCTCTGATGTCATGTAATTCTTATTCCTCACTTATTAAGACCAAATAAGATGTTGCTGTTACTGTTCTTGTGCAGTCTTGGTCTTATCCACAGATTTACATTGTCATTACTCTTGATTCCTTTCTGCATGTCTGACCTTCCATCTAAAATCATTTCCCCTCTCAGAGGAATCTGCAGTAATATTTCCTGCGGTACAGGGCTTCTGGTGACAAAGCTCTTTATCATTTTTCGACCCACTAATTTCTAGCCGATTTCTTTGGTGTTTTTGACAATGGTCTGGTGCACAATCTAATTAAATTCGGGCTCCTTTTGGGGAGTAGTTTTTTAACTCAATGCTTGAAGTTTGTTCTGACCCCGGGAAGGATCTTGTTAGCTGTCTCTTTCCTTGGTTTGGCAAGTGTATTACCAGCCTGCAGTTTACCTTATATCTTCATAAAGTTACCAGCTTCCTCTGAATTGCTAATGCCAAAACCTCCACTGACTTTGTGCCCCTGGGGCTTCAAATTCCTCACATTCTGTTTCCAATAAAGTCAGTTCTTCTGGGGAGAGCTTCTGGGCCCATTTGTTCGGAAGGCCTGTCTCTCTCTCTCCCAGGACAAGATCTCCAGACCTGGATGGGAACAGTGGTGTGCTTCTCTCTGAGTGCTTTTGGAGCAGGGTACTATGTGGAGCATTAGCCTCTGGTCTTACTGACTTACCCCTCCTAGCTCATAACCTCCCCTCACCAATGAGCTGGGATTGGGGGAAACCAGGGCCCCGGTCTTCCCAGTATGCCAAGCCACAAATGAGGGCTGAGTGGAAGAAGGGGGCTCCTGACGTTTACTTATACCACACTTGTCTGGAATTGAGTATCTGCAACATGTCACCAAAAAGGAATGCGAAATGCTGGTGATCTGCCCCTCCTGGGAAGATGCCATCGACTCTGACTCTGTGTGGGATCTAGGGAGAGAGGGAACCCTGTGCCATTTCCATAGCACTAGGCTGGGAGTGAGGAGGGAGGGAGTAGGCTGTGGAGTCCAATGTCACCGACTCTCAGTGTTCTTAGTGAGTTTTACTAGATTTTCTTGAATAAATATTTCTTCATTTTCGACATGCCCCAGGACAATTTCTAGAGACTTTAAATGTTTCTTTGCAACATGTTGTGCTTGTTTCGTTAGGGAATGTGTCCACAAAGCCCTGGTGCTGCCTTTCCAGAAATGGAACCCCAAGGAAACATTTTAATTCTGCCAATCCTCTAAACTCCACCTTAAATCTACTGAGTCAGAGTCTGGAAGAATGGAGCTAGCAGATTGAAAGGCAGGAATCTGTGTGTTTTGAGAGCTCATGATTGTGATAGGCAGGTTTGAGAACCACTGGCCCAGAGCTGGGCCAAGTGGACCAGAAGGAGAAAGGAAAGGAACCTGAGTGCTGGAGTGTTTGCTGTGTCCTTGGCACTCCCATTACGTCATTTTAATCCTATCAGCCTGGGCTGATGTTAAGCTGACACTCCAGCGATTATGGCTGGCATTCATTCTGATTGGTGCTCACACTGTAACAGTTATTAAATATTTTGAAATTCATCTGTACTTGTAAGATGAGGGAGGAAAAAAAGAAAAACTAACCTGAGTCTCAGAGAGATGAAGTTATTTGCTCAAAGTCAACCAGTGAGAAGGGTCAAGAGTTAAATTCTGGCCCTTTGTTGCTTTAAAACCCTGCCACCATGAATTTTTATAGGATGCTACCTGAAACATAGCCCTTACAGTCTATTATTCTTGGTTACCCCATGCTTCTCTCAGGAGTTAGTTGGCCTATAAGAAGAAGGACATGGAGTCCCTTGAAGAACTGTCAGAGGAAGAGGCTCCCAAAGAAACCAAAACTTCCTCATCCCTGCCCAGGAAGCTCACAGTCAAGGAGATTCTGGCTACCAAGACCCAAAACTACTTTGCTCAGACTAAAAAAACAAAGAACACCTTGATGCAGGTTGCCTTCTCCATTGGGCTAGGCAGCATATGGCGCTTCCCTTACCTGTGTCATCGGAACGGAGGAGGTAAGGCCAGGGGCCTAGATCCTGAGTTTAAGGAAGGAGTTTCAAGGCTTGGAGCCCGGACTCCTGGGTCCTGGGGGAGGGCAGAAGTGGAGGTCTACCTGGACTTCAAGGGGATGAGAGGAGGGGGGCCAGGACTACTGGCTACCTGAGCACAGCTCCTGGCTCCCTTCTTCAGGCAACTTTATCCTGATGTACTTCTTCATGCTCCTCTTGTTCGGGATCCCCCTCTTGTACATGGAGATGATCATGGGGCATTGGCTGCGTATGGACAACATCCGGGTCTGGAAGCAGCTCGTCCCCTGGCTGGGCGGCATAGGATACGCTAGCATATTGGTGAATGAGGGGCCCAGCCAAGAGGCATCCCAACTCACCCCTTGCAGTGTCCAGATCCCCCATCTCTGTCCATCCTGCCCCTCAGGCTCACTCTGTCCACCCCTAGGTGTGCATCTTGATAAGCTTATATAACAGCATCATCATCACCTGGAGCATTTCCTACCTGGGCAACTCCTTTGATAATTCCTTGCCCTGGAACCAGTGCCCACTGGTGAAGACCATCAATGTTACTGGTGAGGAGAGGGAGAGAGAAGGCCAGCATGGCCAAGGGAGGCAAGGGCACCAAGAAGCAAGAGACAGGGAGTGAGAGCCCAAGGGGAGGAAGCAAAGAGCAGGGGCAGACACCAAGTGAGGTGGTTCCTAAACGCCTGCGTTCCCCCAGACCTCTCTTGCCTTCAGACTGTGTCCCACCAGTACTTCTGGTACCACACCACGCTGAGTGCCTCGGGCCACATTGAGGAAGGGGTCGAGTCCCTGGTCGTGCACCTCACCCTGGGCATCTTCGCAGCCTGGTGCCTCCTTTTCTTAACCATGATCACAGGGCTAAAGACTCCAATGCCGGTAAGCCAACCTGACCACCAGCCCCACTACCCCTTCACGTTCATAAATCAAAATATTCTCAGGCTTCCCACCCAGACACATCTAACTCCTTCTTGTTGACCACTCTTCTCTAATCCTCATGACCCTCCTACACTCTTAGAGGACAGTCTCCTCCATCCCGGTGTCCTGAGGAGAATGCTATAATCTCCCCAGGTGATATTGGCGTCAACCACTCCTCTCACAAAGAGCTGCTCCTCTCTCATTCATGGAAGGAACAAGGGCCTTGTACTGACCTGACTCCCTCTTCACCATCTCTCACCCCCAAGTCACAGCAGTGATGACATTTTAGAGCAGACCATAGCTTCTCTCCACCAACCCCAGCCTTGCGTTCTGCACCTGCCTGCATGTTGACAGTGTCTGTTAATCCCTAAAAGAGCTGATTGCCACTGACTCCTCTCTAGAGTTTCCCATTTATTTTATTCCAATCCATACTTCCAGTCCGTGTCCCTGGCACCTGGATCATATTCTCCTTACATGGACAATTTATTTTAGGATATGTATCAGGTCATTTTGGTTAACTTTACCTGCAGCTTCTGGCCCCTGCATATATCCATGCATCCCTGGAGGCTCACCTCACTGTCTCTCCACAGCCTGCAAGATAAACCACTCACACAAAAGCAGATTTTTAAAAATATTTATTTATTCATGAAAGACACACAGAGAGAGGCAGAGACACAGGCAGAGGGAGAAGCAGGCTCCCCACGGGGAGACTGATGTGAGACTAGATCCCAGGACCCCGGGATCACACCCTGAGCCAAAGGTAGATGCTCAACCACTGAGCCACCCAGGTGCCTCAAAAGCAGATTTTATTAAAGACTTAGTAGGGGCACACAGAGAGGGGGTGTACCCTCCTACACCAGAGCAAAAAGAACCAAAAATACTTTAAAATTCCTATTGACCATGTTATTTCCTCCCAAAGTCTTTTCAGTTGCTTTTCCTCACCCTTTGCCTATGACCTGCAGCCTTAACTCATGCATGGACCATAAAACCCAGGCTTATGAGTTAATAATGTCCAATGGCCCTACCATTTAAAAACCATCTTGGGCAGCCCGGGTGGCTCAGTGGTTTAGCGCTGCCTTCAGCCCAGGGTGTGATCCTGGAGATCCGGGATCGAGTCCCACGTCGGGCTCCCTGCATAGAGCCTGTTTCTCCCTCTGCCTGTGTCTCTGCCTCTCCCTCTCTCTTTGTTTCTCTCTCTCTCTCTCACTCTCGCTCTCTCTCATGAATAAATAAAATATTTTTTAAAAAAATGTTTACTACTTGTGATCTCACCCCTCACCCCTGAGCAGCTTATTGGTGGATTCCCCTCCCACCCCCCGAAGCCGCCCCACTCCAAACAACACTGTTGTCTACCTAGAATAATCCTCCTACAACTCCCTCATATTCCACCCAGGCCACCTTCACCCGGCTCATCCCCATCTCTCTACTCCTGCTGAACTTTGTTCCCTGTTAATGCTTGCTTCTGCCTCCCCTTCCTCTGAACTTCTCCTGACTCCTGGTTTCTGTCCTGACTCACCTGGCCAGATGCTGATTTTCACGGTATTCCTCCCCTACATCCTCCTCTTCTGCTTCCTCACCCGAGGTCTCTTCTTGGAGGGTGCAACTGCCAGCCTCAGACATATGGTGACCACAGAGGTGAGTCTGGGGACTCCAAAACTTCTCCCTCCCCCAACTCCACAGGCCTTCTCTGACTCTCCTTCACAGACATCTTTCTTTCTGTATCTAGCCTGCCCCTCACCCTCTGCTATCCACCCCAGCTCACCCTCTTCCAGCTAACCAGTGGGTCCACTCTCAAACTGACCCTCAAATGTCTCTCTCATCTCCATTCACAGTTCTCATCTTGGGCCTCACTGGACCTGTGGCGTCAGGCAGGAGGCCATGTACTCTATTCCTTGGGCCTGGGCATGGGCATCACCATCAACTTTGCCTCCTACAAGGTTGGAGAAGACAACTATATCCAGGTGGCCTCCTTGGTGGCCCTGGTCAACCTGGTGACTTCACTGCTGGCCACATCCATCATCTTTATAGTGCTGGGGTTCTGGACCAGCACCAGTGGCCACACCTGTGTTGAGAAGTGAGTAATCACAGCCTTGCAGGCCCAGCAAGAGGTCTCCTTCCCTGGATCTCAGCAATCCCCCAGCTTTATGGGCCTTCAAACCTCTCCAAAGATAATAATGATAAGAACAACAACAATAATAATAGTTGTAGTAATATCACATTCTCAGAGAAAGCTGCCAAATTATAATCTTATATCCATCACTTTATAGATAAGAAAGTAGTCCCAGAGACAATACCAAAGGTTTCCATCAATTGCAAACGGTGTAAAAAAGATTTCAAAATCAATTATTGAACTCACAAAGGAGGTTGTTACAGCATTCTGAGCCACAATTGATGGTTACTGGTGTAGGCTGCATGTTGGAATCATTTGGGGAGCCTTAGAAAACACTTAGACACTTGAATCTCACTTCCAGAAATTCTGATTTAGTTGATCTGGGGTGCATTCAGGCATTGGGTTTTTTTTGTTTTGTTTTGTTTTTAATCTTCAAGATGGACTTTTTCTCCCAGTTGAGATGTTGAAGGCCGCAAAAGTGCATGCTTCCTTGGTAGCAGCAATTTTAAGAATGGAAAAAATAAAAATAATATTTTCCTGTATCATTAATGAAGAGCAGTGGACACAGAGGAGCCCTAATGAACTAAATCCTGGAGTGTGATGACTTCATCATATGTGAGCAAAGAGCCATGAATGCCTTTATACCTGGGGGTAAGCGCCTGACTCAGGTACATGTGGCTGGAGGTACAGGCCTGTCATGGATGGAGGACTTTGCACAGATAAGAAGAAACTATGCAAGCATTTAATAACAGAATGGGCTGCCAGTAGGTGTTGGAATCACAACAAGCCCCAACAAAGAAATAAACTGCTCAACACAACAGCTTTCTTCTCTATTCCCAGGAATTGTTTTGGAGAAGTGGCAGAAACTGCAACAAAGACAGAGCTAGCAGAGGAGCTATGCATGGTCATTGTGCTCAGATGTGTGGCTCCACTGGAGCTGAATACAAAGATAAACCAAAAACATCTACAGCCACTTCAACCTAAATAATGACAACATCAAAGAAATCAGTCCTTGCCCGGGGTGAGGGTGTTGTGCAGAAAGTTGGGGACATGGTTCAAAGGCAAAGTGAGCCCTCTTTAATCCCATTTGAAGGCAGAGAAAAGAGTCAACTAATTAAAATTACCATCCACCCCAGATCTCCTCAGTGCTTTGAAAACTCCAAATAGATAGCCCTTGCTCTAGCTGCCTGTTGGAATAAAGGCTAAAATTTATTGAGACTACACAAAATAAAACAAATAACATGCCTTTCTCCTTTGTTGTTCTCTATGCGACATCCAACATGGAATTAAAAACCCTCACGACATTCCAAAACCCAGGAAAATATAATCCATAGCCAAGAGAAAAAAGAAGACCCAAAGGTCATTCAGACATTAGAATTAGCAGACAAGAATGTTAAAATAACCATTACAAATATGTTAAGGGATTTATGAGGAAAGATGAATAAAATAGAATCCATGGAGATATTTTAGGGAAGATATGGAAAACCTAAAAAAGGACCACATGGAAATTCAAGAACTCAAAAAATAGATGAAAACAAAGTTTCACTGGATGTACTTAGTTTAGATTGGAACCAGAAGAATAAAGGATCAGTTAATTTGAGAACAGGTAAATAAAAGTTCTGCAAAGTGAAGCACAGAAAAAAAAAGAATGAGAAAGACTAGAGAAGACCTCAGTGACCTAGAGGACTAATAGATGTATAATTGAAGAGGAGAGAGAACTGGAGCAGGAAACCTTGCCCTTGGGCTTTATTTATAATGGCCAAAACTCCAAGTAACCCAAATGTCTGTCAGGAGGTGAACAGATAACAAATCTCCATGTGTTGTTGTATTCATACAACCAATGGAATATTATTTACCAATAAAAATGAATAAACTATTGATATGTGCACCAACATGAACTTCAGACATTATATTGAATGTAACAAGCCAGACCTAAAAGACTATACACACTATATGAATCTATATGAAATCTGAGAATAGGCTAAATAAATGTGTCATGATGGAAATCCCTAGTTGCCTCTGGAATGGAGAGAGTGCACTGGATAGGGGCCCAAAGTAATTCTGTGGAGTGACGGAAATACTCCATATCTTGAGTCATTTGTTAATACTCACTGAAGTGTACATTTAATATCTGTGCTTTTATTGTCTCTAAGTTATAGCATAATAAAAACTGAGTTTTTTAAATTTTTATTTTTTAAGATGTTATTTATTCATGAGAGACACAGAAAGGCAGAGACATAGGCAGAGGGAGAAGCAGGCTCCCTGCGGGGAACCTGATGCAAGACTTGATCCCAGGACCCCAGGATCATGACCTGAGCCAAAGGTAGATGCTCAACCCCTGAGCCACCCAGATGCCCTTGAGTTTGCTTTTTAAAAGGTTCTTGGTTGATTCCAGTGAGAACCATTATCTTCTAGAGCAGAGCTGTCCAGTAGAACTCTTTGTGATGCCAGAAACATTCTATACCTGCACTATCCACTATCATAGACACCAGCCACAAGTAGCTATTAAGTACTTGAGATGTGGTAAATGTGGCCAAATATGGCAAATGTGACCAAGGAACTTAATTTTTCATTTTATATTGTGTTAATTAATTTTAGATGACACGGCCATATGTATCTACTGGGTATCATATTAGTGGTGGCCCTAAAAGAACTGCCACATGAGCCCCTTGCCCTCCATTATATAGAGCTTCTCAAACTGCAGTGGGCATTATGAATCGGGCAGCCCGGGTGGCTCAGTGGTTTAGCGCTGCCTTCAGCCCAGGGTGTGATCCTGGAGATCCGGGATCGAGTCCCACGTCGGGCTCCCTGCATAGAGCCTGTTTCTCCCTCTGCCTGTGTCTCTGCCTCTCCCTCCTCTTTGTTTCTCTCTCTCTCTCTCACTCTCGCTCTCTCTCATGAATAAATAAAATATTTTTTAAAAAAATGTTTACTACTTGTGATCTCACCCCTCACCCCTGAGCAGCTTATTGGTGGATTCCCCTCCCCCCCCCCGAAGCCGCCCCACTCCAAACAACACTGTTGTCTACCTAGAATAATCCTCCTACAACTCCCTCATATTCCACCCAGGCCACCTTCACCCGGCTCATCCCCATCTCTCTACTCCTGCTGAACTTTGTTCCCTGTTAATGCTTGCTTCTGCCTCCCCTTCCTCTGAACTTCTCCTGACTCCTGGTTTCTGTCCTGACTCACCTGGCCAGATGCTGATTTTCACGGTATTCCTCCCCTACATCCTCCTCTTCTGCTTCCTCACCCGAGGTCTCTTCTTGGAGGGTGCAACTGCCAGCCTCAGACATATGGTGACCACAGAGGTGAGTCTGGGGACTCCAAAACTTCTCCCTCCCCCAACTCCACAGGCCTTCTCTGACTCTCCTTCACAGACATCTTTCTTTCTGTATCTAGCCTGCCCCTCACCCTCTGCTATCCACCCCAGCTCACCCTCTTCCAGCTAACCAGTGGGTCCACTCTCAAACTGACCCTCAAATGTCTCTCTCATCTCCATTCACAGTTCTCATCTTGGGCCTCACTGGACCTGTGGCGTCAGGCAGGAGGCCATGTACTCTATTCCTTGGGCCTGGGCATGGGCATCACCATCAACTTTGCCTCCTACAAGGTTGGAGAAGACAACTATATCCAGGTGGCCTCCTTGGTGGCCCTGGTCAACCTGGTGACTTCACTGCTGGCCACATCCATCATCTTTATAGTGCTGGGGTTCTGGACCAGCACCAGTGGCCACACCTGTGTTGAGAAGTGAGTAATCACAGCCTTGCAGGCCCAGCAAGAGGTCTCCTTCCCTGGATCTCAGCAATCCCCCAGCTTTATGGGCCTTCAAACCTCTCCAAAGATAATAATGATAAGAACAACAACAATAATAATAGTTGTAGTAATATCACATTCTCAGAGAAAGCTGCCAAATTATAATCTTATATCCATCACTTTATAGATAAGAAAGTAGTCCCAGAGACAATACCAAAGGTTTCCATCAATTGCAAACGGTGTAAAAAAGATTTCAAAATCAATTATTGAACTCACAAAGGAGGTTGTTACAGCATTCTGAGCCACAATTGATGGTTACTGGTGTAGGCTGCATGTTGGAATCATTTGGGGAGCCTTAGAAAACACTTAGACACTTGAATCTCACTTCCAGAAATTCTGATTTAGTTGATCTGGGGTGCATTCAGGCATTGGGTTTTTTTTTGTTTTGTTTTGTTTTTAATCTTCAAGATGGACTTTTTCTCCCAGTTGAGATGTTGAAGGCCGCAAAAGTGCATGCTTCCTTGGTAGCAGCAATTTTAAGAATGGAAAAAATAAAAATAATATTTTCCTGTATCATTAATGAAGAGCAGTGGACACAGAGGAGCCCTAATGAACTAAATCCTGGAGTGTGATGACTTCATCATATGTGAGCAAAGAGCCATGAATGCCTTTATACCTGGGGGTAAGCGCCTGACTCAGGTACATGTGGCTGGAGGTACAGGCCTGTCATGGATGGAGGACTTTGCACAGATAAGAAGAAACTATGCAAGCATTTAATAACAGAATGGGCTGCCAGTAGGTGTTGGAATCACAACAAGCCCCAACAAAGAAATAAACTGCTCAACACAACAGCTTTCTTCTCTATTCCCAGGAATTGTTTTGGAGAAGTGGCAGAAACTGCAACAAAGACAGAGCTAGCAGAGGAGCTATGCATGGTCATTGTGCTCAGATGTGTGGCTCCACTGGAGCTGAATACAAAGATAAACCAAAAACATCTACAGCCACTTCAACCTAAATAATGACAACATCAAAGAAATCAGTCCTTGCCCGGGGTGAGGGTGTTGTGCAGAAAGTTGGGGACATGGTTCAAAGGCAAAGTGAGCCCTCTTTAATCCCATTTGAAGGCAGAGAAAAGAGTCAACTAATTAAAATTACCATCCACCCCAGATCTCCTCAGTGCTTTGAAAACTCCAAATAGATAGCCCTTGCTCTAGCTGCCTGTTGGAATAAAGGCTAAAATTTATTGAGACTACACAAAATAAAACAAATAACATGCCTTTCTCCTTTGTTGTTCTCTATGCGACATCCAACATGGAATTAAAAACCCTCACGACATTCCAAAACCCAGGAAAATATAATCCATAGCCAAGAGAAAAAAGAAGACCCAAAGGTCATTCAGACATTAGAATTAGCAGACAAGAATGTTAAAATAACCATTACAAATATGTTAAGGGATTTATGAGGAAAGATGAATAAAATAGAATCCATGGAGATATTTTAGGGAAGATATGGAAAACCTAAAAAAGGACCACATGGAAATTCAAGAACTCAAAAAATAGATGAAAACAAAGTTTCACTGGATGTACTTAGTTTAGATTGGAACCAGAAGAATAAAGGATCAGTTAATTTGAGAACAGGTAAATAAAAGTTCTGCAAAGTGAAGCACAGAAAAAAAAAGAATGAGAAAGACTAGAGAAGACCTCAGTGACCTAGAGGACTAATAGATGTATAATTGAAGAGGAGAGAGAACTGGAGCAGGAAACCTTGCCCTTGGGCTTTATTTATAATGGCCAAAACTCCAAGTAACCCAAATGTCTGTCAGGAGGTGAACAGATAACAAATCTCCATGTGTTGTTGTATTCATACAACCAATGGAATATTATTTACCAATAAAAATGAATAAACTATTGATATGTGCACCAACATGAACTTCAGACATTATATTGAATGTAACAAGCCAGACCTAAAAGACTATACACACTATATGAATCTATATGAAATCTGAGAATAGGCTAAATAAATGTGTCATGATGGAAATCCCTAGTTGCCTCTGGAATGGAGAGAGTGCACTGGATAGGGGCCCAAAGTAATTCTGTGGAGTGACGGAAATACTCCATATCTTGAGTCATTTGTTAATACTCACTGAAGTGTACATTTAATATCTGTGCTTTTATTGTCTCTAAGTTATAGCATAATAAAAACTGAGTTTTTTAAATTTTTATTTTTTAAGATGTTATTTATTCATGAGAGACACAGAAAGGCAGAGACATAGGCAGAGGGAGAAGCAGGCTCCCTGCGGGGAACCTGATGCAAGACTTGATCCCAGGACCCCAGGATCATGACCTGAGCCAAAGGTAGATGCTCAACCCCTGAGCCACCCAGATGCCCTTGAGTTTGCTTTTTAAAAGGTTCTTGGTTGATTCCAGTGAGAACCATTATCTTCTAGAGCAGAGCTGTCCAGTAGAACTCTTTGTGATGCCAGAAACATTCTATACCTGCACTATCCACTATCATAGACACCAGCCACAAGTAGCTATTAAGTACTTGAGATGTGGTAAATGTGGCCAAATATGGCAAATGTGACCAAGGAACTTAATTTTTCATTTTATATTGTGTTAATTAATTTTAGATGACACGGCCATATGTATCTACTGGGTATCATATTAGTGGTGGCCCTAAAAGAACTGCCACATGAGCCCCTTGCCCTCCATTATATAGAGCTTCTCAAACTGCAGTGGGCATTATGAATCGGCATTAGCTTAATCAGTAAATCTGGGATGCACCCAAGATTCTGCACTTCTAACAAGTTCCCAAGTGACGTTACCCCTCCATGAAGCTTCCACCTAGAGTAACAAAGCTATAGGTTACTCTCTCTTCAGGTAAGGACATGTGGAGGTATGGATTATCAGAGAAGATTTCTAATCAGGAGAACAGAAGACACCTGAGGATCTGTTAGCATTTCCTTAAATTAAACAAGTACAGCATTTATGGCCCAGTGATCCCTATTCCCAAGTGTGTATCCTAGAGAAATCCTCATACAAGCCCTGCTAATGGATGGTTATTTTGGCAATGTTTGTAATCACAGGTAGTGGGGTTATTATTTGGGAAATAGAGTATAAAATGTGGGTTGCTAATGCAGCAGGGGGCAGCAGTCAGGAACAACAAACCAGACATACATTCAGCAATGTAGATTTATTGCCAAAAAAATGGAAGAAAAGTAAGAAATAAAAAATCATAACATAGTGACACACATGTGACAACACACAAAACATATATTTCTCTTTTATTACAAAGAAATACCTGTATTTAATGTTATTAGTCAAGCATATGAAAGTAACTGTAGGTGTGAAGGAAAGTGTGAAATTTAGACTTGAAGGAGGGAAAAGTTTAAACAGACTTTGCTCTACTGGTTGAGGAGGCTGTATCGTGAACGGGTTTGATTATCACAGCAGTTCAAATCTGAGATCCAAAAAGAGAGACAGGGGCAGCCCAGGTGGCTCAGCGGCTTAGCGCTACCTTCAGCCCAGGGCCTGATCCTGGAGCCCCAGGATCTAGTCCCACGTCAGCCTCCCTGCATGGAGCCTGCTTCTCCCTCTGCCTGTGTCTCTGCCTCTCTCTCTCTCTCATGAATAAATAAATAAAATCTTTAAAAAAAATAAAAAACAAACAAACAAACAAAAAGAGAGACGATTCTGAGTGCATTAGTTCTCCAGGGCTGCCATCACAAAGTCCAACAGACTGCATGGCCAAAGCAAAAATCTATCCTCTTGCAGTCTGAGGCAGAAGTCTGAGATCTATGTTTTTGCAGGGTTGATTCTTTCTGAGGATGAAGGGGGAAAATCTGTCTCATGCCTCTTCTGGTGATTTGCTGGCAATTTTTGGTGTTCCCTGGCTTGTCGGTGTCTGCCTTCATCCTTACATGGGGTTCTCCCTGTGTGTGTGAGTGTGTGTGTATGTGTGTGTGTGTGTGTGTGTGTATGTCCAAATTTCCCCTTTTTATATGGACACCAGTCATATTGGATCAGAGGCCACCCTGCTCCAATATGACCTCATCTTTAATTACCTCTGTAACAACCCTATTTCAAAATAGGGTTCACATTCTGAGGTAGCAGGGGATTAAGGACCTGAACATATGAATTTTGCAGGGGTGGGGTGCAGGGGAGAGTTCAAGAGTCTTCTGCCCCTGAGGTGGAATTCCCAGGGCAACTCACCCCAAGTTCATGTGATTAGCTTCCAGGCCCCATCCAGTCACCCCCCCCCACCCCAACTCTGCTGCACTCATCTCAGCCCACTCACCTTGCAGTCCCCGGCTGCTCTGGTTCGCAGATGGCAGAGAGGCCAGCCAGGTCACCACCTCTCCTTGCCTCTGATTCCCATTCAGAAGCATCCTGAAGCTGAAGAATCTGATAAAAAAGGGTATGCTGCCTCAGGATGCCAAGCCTCCAGAAGACATGCTATACCTCACCACCCTGGACTACTTGGACTGGATCAGCAAACTCCCTCAATACCTCCAATACCAGGTCATCCACTTCTCTCCATCCTGCAGCATCAAGATGCAGAAGGAAAAGGTGTGTTTGTGGGGGCGGGAGAGTGCTTCCCAAAGGCCCCAGAGGACACTGGGAGCCACCCCACACATCATCTGAGGCAGGCAACAGTTACAGTCACATCACCACCACCACTGCATATACCAGGGTCTTTGCTAAGTTGTCACTTGACTTTAATTCTCGCATCAACCCCAGGATCCCAGTTTGTTAGAGGAGGCTCCAAGAGTTGAAGCTCACACAGTTCCAGAAACCAAGTAGGGCAAACAGCATTCTGCCCTCCACCCAGCCCACCATTCTGTGCCTCTTTCCTCTGTCTGACAAAGACATTACTAATCAATCACTGCTCCATTGCCCTGATCCAGACCCACCACTGCCTGAGAGCCCTTCTCACCCACAGTTCATGGAGGGCCCTGGCCTGGCATTCGTAGCCTTCTCCCAAGTCATCTCGTTGTTCCCTGGTGCCTCTTTCTGGGCCATCCTCTTCTTCTTGGCCCTGGTCATCATGGGGCTGAGCACCTCGATACAGATCTTGGAAGGCATTGTCTCTCCCCTCCAGAACTCCATTTCTACCTTCAGGAGGTATCCTAAGCTGCTCTCAGGTATGTGGATGCTCACCCCAGCAAAAACCCTTCCCTACTGCTCCTTCTCCCTAGACCACCCCAGTCTCCAGGGCTCACTTTGACCCCTGGCCCAGCCCTACACATAGGCCTCAGTGTGGCCAAACCTGCCTTTGCCACAGTGCTCATCTGCCTGGGAGGTTTTCTGGGCAGCCTCATCTTCACCAGTCAAGCTGGCAGCTACATAATGTCCTTGTTTGATGACTACCTGATCCCGCTGACCCTCGTCATCATTGTGACCTTCCAGAATGTGGCCCTGGCCTGCATCTATGGAGCTAGGAGGTGATGTCCAAGCCCCGGGGTCTGCCCAGCCAGAGACCCATTCCAGGTCTCCGAGGAGAGGGGGCACATGATCTGCTCCCTCTGTCCCTCCCACAGCAGGGGGTCTAGCTTATAGCATGGGTGTGCAGGAGGGAGTGATCTGAGGGCAACCAGGTGGGTCCTGACAGAAAGAATAGTCAGAAATCAGGAGGCTCGGGTTCCCTTACCATGGGCCCCATGGGATAGTCCGAAGGCAGAGGGCTGGAGCACTGCACTCCCCCTGGATCAGGAGGCTCCCATGAGAAGAATAGATGCAGGGCCCAGCCTCAGGCAAGGCCCAGAAGGACTTGGTAGCCACTAAGAGTTGAGAACTGGTGAGAGAACCAGAGGTCTGGCAGGCGCACCCTCCCAAGAGGTGTACCTTCAGACCCTGGTGGCCAGAGGAGGGCTCCTTCCAGACATCTATGTCCATTGCCCCCACCTCAGGGTCAGGGAAGAAATATTCAGTGATCTGGGCCGCCTGCTGTGGTCCTTCTTCACTGTCCTGTGGTGCTACGTGACCCTGCCCGGGCTGCTGGCCCTGACCACCATCTACATCATGCAGCTCTACCAGATGGTGCCCCCTTACTACATTGCCTGGAACAGCAGTATGGTAAGATTCCCCTATCTGGCCTCCCACTCTGGTCAACCCTCGTCTGATCTCCCATTCCACAGGACCCTAGGTCTGGGCTCTCTCTGCCCCCAGAGACCCTTTAGCCAGCTTCCCAGTCCCTGGGGAACCTGATCCCCTGTATCCCACAGATTGAAAGCACCTCACCTGCCACCTCTTCCTCCCACCCTGCTCCCTTCTTTGCCTCCAGAGCCAGGAGGTAAAACAGCCCTACCTGCAGAGCACCCTGGGCTGGGTCACCTTCCTCAGCATCCTCACCTTGCTGCCGATCCCAGTCCACCCACTTTACCACTGGTGGTACCTCCAGGACCACATTGCTTCCGATCCCTTTGAAAAACTACAGTCCAAAAAGATGCCTTCGGTGCCTCCCAAGCCCTTACAGTGGCCTAAGCACCACCTGGGGAAGTCCCAGGAGAGAAACAGTGAAAACTCATCCAAGCAACTCAGCCTGCTCCTGGATAGGGGGCTGAACCTGAACCTCCCCCCGTGGCAGTGCAGCCTGCCTCTGAGTAGGAGCAGTCAGAGCTCTTCCTGGTTGAGCCTGCCTGTCATTACATCCCTGACATCGTCATTCTCCGGAAGGAGTGTCAGCCTGCCAATTTCAAGACAGGTGAGCCCCGCCTCGGTAGCCGTAGACAACAGTGAGCTGCACACGGAGACCAAAGAAGAGAAGCAGGATGAGAACTCTGTTCAGTAACTGGTGAAACTACCCATTTTTTCCAAGGCACCAAACCTTTCTAATAACTGGTGGCATTAGTGTCCATTTTGCTACAGAAATAATTGGTTCAGCTGGATAGGAGGGGGGCGGGCACGTGGAAATTCTGCCTAGCAACCACTCATTTGGCCTTGGAAGGAAATGGACAACTCAGGAGCTCTTTATCTTCTGGAATAGTACCAATTCTGCTGAGTGGAACACTGCTCTGAGATTGGAGAATTCAGATGAAGAAATCCACTTAGCCATTTACAGGGCCGGACCTAGTGCCTCCTTTCTCCGTGTGAGGAGGGATTACCATATTGGTATCATGGGAACAAGCTTAATAGCAATTTCTAGGACCCAGCCTTCCCAGTTATCATGGAGATACAGTGTTCACTCCAAACCCCAAACTCCACCACCAAACTGGATCACTAGGATGGCTGACTTCTTCAGGGCTACCCTCTCAGAATGGGCTGGGATAATAATGCTGAGTTAATAAATCGATCCACTTAGACCCCATGTACAGGCTGTGGACACAGCGTTCTTTCTGTCCGCCTCTGTCTACACACATACCCTCCAAATCACCAAACTCTGGTGAACTGAGTGTCCAGTCTGTTGACTCCAACCTCCATCTCCCTTTGGGATACAGATACGGAGCTTCTACATTCCTCTTTGTTCTGAAGTTAAGCCAAGCCATTGGGGAACTTTGCAGCAATAAGTATTACTCAATCTAGAAAGTGTGTTAACCCTTAAATCGAGCTTGGTTTGGTGACCAAACTAAATGTCTCATAATTATCTCACTACTCCTACCAAGAGGGGAGTGTGCCTCGGACAGCACCTAGCAGGTAGGTCCTCTCTAGCCATCATGCTTAATTCCTACTTGGCGTAGAGTTGATCACCCACTTGCGCATTGGGAGTAGGTTACTTGGTTTCTATGGGGTCAGGACCAAGGAGTCTTAGAGAACTTAGCACTGTCTGTGTGAATAGGTAACACCACCCTGCGTCTTCAAACATCAAATGGAGTTAAGGCAACTCAGGAGGTGGAGGCACCTTCTAAATGCCACACTTCTTAGTGGCCTTCTGGGCAACTCCCCATATCCAAAGATCAGGACCATGAGGTTCAATGCCAGTTCCCATCACCACCCCACTCTGTTTCCAAATCACCTCTCAAATATCTCTGCCTGCCCATTCATACCTTTTATTTACCTCAGAGGTCTCTAAGCATTCCTTATCACACTCCCTTATCAGTGACAATTCTTTGAGAAAATATTCCCAACATATGTAGAAAATCTACTTGTGAACTAATGTCGTTCTATAGATTTAATATTGGAAAGCTTAATTTGTTTTGCTTATTTCAGTTAAAAAAGTAAATATAAGTAGAAATTCTAAATTTTTCATCCTGTATCCCCAGTGTAACAGTTTCTACAACCCAATCTGGAGAGCCCTAAAAAGGGCAGAGGCAGAAACTCACAGGGCTTTCCCACCTCCTTGCTTCCTGCCTCCACCTTGCTCTCCAGGGACCCTGGGTCTGGGATGACATGGCTCAGGAAACGAGCTGCAGGGAGAAGGCCTGGCCCCCCTCCCATCCTCACCCTCACTTCTGTGTCTCTTCCCCCTCACAGAGTCAGGATGGGCCACTACAAACTGGGTATGCCAAGAGTCTGGTGGGGTCAGCTAAAAACCAGTGGAGATGATACATCTTAAATCACATAGGGCACTAGCTCCAAGGTCACTTTGTGTGTGTGTGAGGTTGGGGGATGGGGAGTCCTGGCAGGGAGGACCCTGTCTCAGGTGCCATAAGAAGCCCCCATGCTTTTGTTAACACTTAGGCAAGGCAACAGACAGACCCTTTCCTGGGCTCCTTCGTCCACCTCTTCTTCCAGGGAGTGGATACTGCAGGAGGCTCTGAGGAGAGACAGAACTGCTCTGAGAGCAAATAACCACTCAGGGACCAAGGTGGAAACAGAATTGAGGTCTTCTGGTTCCTAGTCTGGGATCCTTTGCTTTTTCATTTCCGTACCAAGGTATCCATTTCTTGACCCCTGAGGTCAGGATCTTGGCATGTCCTATGTTCCCCGATCTAAGTTGCTTCCACAACCTTATGGTGTGGGGGCGGAAGCAAGGACATTTGATGTGACCTATGTGTAGGGAGGTTGGTGGTTTTGGTGAATGTGGAGTGGAAGACTCTAGCCCCCCTGCAATGAGGTCTTGCAGCATGGTGAGGGGTTTTGTTGTTAGCTTTGATATGGTTGGCCATCACATTGGCTTAATTAAGCCACATGGGTAGTATCAGCAAGTATTGCAGCTTAGACAGGAGTCAGCAAACTTTTCCTTTAAAGGACCAGATAGTAAATATTTTTGGCTTTGCAGGACATATGGTCTCTATTGTATATTCTTTGTTATTTTTTTTTCTTTTTTTGTTATTTGTTTTCTTTATAGCTCTTTAAAGATGTAAAAATAATTCTTAGTTCAAGGGCCAGAATATCCCACAGGCCATAATTTGGCAACCCCTGATCTAGGGCCATCTCAGGCCAACAAGAAAATCCTGGTGGCTAAAGCAGAATTTTGTTTGAACTCCCTAGTTGGCCCACTTTGGGTGAGGCTGCCACCCAAGAGAGTGTAAACTCCAGGCAGTCCAGGAGAAAGAAAGAAAAATGACCCAAGAATGACCAGGGGCCAGAATCCTTCATTTTCAAAACAAGTTTTTGTAACTCCCTCACCCCTTTGGCCTCAGTCATTATCCAGGAGGCCTGGAAGAGATGAAGCCTCTCTGGGATACCCACATTCAATGACCAAACCACATGCCTAAGATGTGTGGACCATGACATGAGAAAGGTAGTCAGAAATATATTCCGAATGGATTTTTAAGGGAACTGTTCCGACAATCAGTAATACCAGATGGAGAGTAGGGGAAATGGAGTCCCATCCAATACCTTAACTATAAACTTCGATCTGTCTTTCAGGGTTGGCTTTGGGGTTGGGTGGCTGCCGCACAACAGTGGATACAAGCCTTTAACTTAGCCCACCCAGCAGCGAACGAGGCCCAGGCGCTAATGGGAACCTTTGTAAATTGAGGGCCCCATGGAGCCAGTGGCTTTGCTTCAGGTGGTGGAGGGGTAGTTCCTGCCAGTGAGGTTACTGCCAACAGTACCAGCGTCGCTGTGCTTTTGAATATATCATTTATATTTAACCATTTCAAACCTTGCTGGTTGTCAAGTTCAACTTGACTTAGCCCAAAATGAAAACGTAAGGCTAGAGAATCAGGAGGCCTCCATGGGTGGGGCCTCCTCTTTCAAGAACTTAACAGCAAATTAATAGCTGCCTTTTCTTAAAAGGTGTGTTCATGGCGGTTGTGTCAGCAGGTGGCGCTGTTGTACTGAGAAATGGCCTCCCTGGGGCCGTGCGACAGCCCTGAAGTCTCTAAAACTGTGATTTCCCCTTTCTTTTTGGGATTCTGTCGTTTCTGTCTCCTGGAGATGACCACACATGCCCCAGTGTCTGGACAGGAGAACCCCCTGACACTTATGGGACAGTCACAGTATGGACATGCAAAACGGCAATTATACCTTTAATAGTAGAAGCCAAAACAGCCCGTTGAGTTGGCCCTAGGCCCCCTACCCAACGGGGTCACTTGGGCTTCCTTTTCCCCACTGTGTGCTTTATCAGTTGAATTCAGGTACGTTTTCCTACTTGGAGAACACAGAGCAAGGAGTCTAACATATGTGAGTCATGACGCATCAGCTGCAGCAAAATTTCCCACCTGTGAGATATACAAGAGCCATAAAGGCTGATCCTTATTGGATCTACTTCCTTTATAGTTAGAAGCTTCAGGACAACCATTTGTCTTTTCTAAACTCTGAGATGTCTATTTGAGCCCAGGTAGTCCTCAGATGATGACTTGGGCAGCAGGGCCTTCATTTTTGTCTTCATCCAAGGCCCATTCATCCCTAGTTAGATGTGATTGAGTGGAGGTCATTGCTAACACAGCATTCCTTCCCAGGATATACAAATGGCCGACAAGCACAAGAAAAGCAGCTCAATGTCTTCAGTCATTAAGGAAATGTAAATCAAACCCACAGACACACAACTTTACACCCACCAGGATATCGATAACCAAAGAGAATGCAAAGTAACAAGGGTTGGTGTGGATTTAAAGAAACTGAAAACTCCTGCGTCGCTGAGGGGAATATGAAATGTTGCGGCCATTATGAAAATCAGTTTGACAGTTCCTCAAAAAGTTAATCATAGAAATATCAAATTCCATTCTAGGTCTAAACCCAAAAGAACTGAAAATCATGTTCAAATAAAAACGTGTACATGAACGTTCATAGCATTATTCACAATTACAGGAAAGCCACACAAACGTCCATCAACAGATGGATGGATAAAACAAAAGTGATATATGCATACTTCTATTATTCAGCCGCAGGCAGGAATGAAGCTCTGCTTCAACATGGAGAAACCTTGAAAACATTGTGCTAAGTGAAAGAAGTCAAAACACAAGGGACCAGATGTGTGATGATTCCATTTATAGGAAATATCCAGAATAGGGAAATCCATAGAGTTCGAGAGCAGAATGGTGGTGGCCAGGGCTGGGGGAAGAGAAGAATGTGCAGTGAGTTCTTAATGGTACAATGTTTCTGTTTGGAGTGATGAGCATTTCTGGACTGAGATAGTGGTAATCGCTCACAACTTTGTCAAAGTACTAAGTGCTACTGAGTTGCATGCTTCAAACAGATTAAAATGGTAAATTTTGTATTATTTATTTAACCATGATAGAGGAAGAAAAAAAACCAAATTGGAAACAATAAAATAAAATTGCCTCTACTTACAAACAGCATGACTATATCCAGGGAAAATCCCAAAGACTGCAAAAAATTAAACTACAACTAAGAAAGTTTAGCAAAGTCATAGAATATGTCAATAAACAAATCAGCAATATTTCTGTATACTAGCAGTAAGAAATTAGAAATTTTTTAAATGTCAAGCAGTATTGTATTAATATTACCACTGTCATTGATATTACGACTTGGTTTAGGGAGAATTAATTCAGCATCTTCCAGAGAAATCTGGTTGCCACACAACACTTGGCAGTATTTCAAAGCTACTCCGCACCCAAAATGGCAGATAGTTGGAATTCCTCCAATTTGGAGGAAGGATGTTTTGGTTTTGATTTTTGGATGTGATGGCTGTTGGTGGTTTTCCTGCTATTTAACTAATAACTGCTGTCAGTTCAGTCTTGTCATTACCAGTTTACTTTGTTATGGGTTGTTTAGTTAAACTGCATATATAATGATGCATATTTGCCTCAATTCCATGTGCGCGTGGCCTGCAATTTCCCACTAATTAGACTCTTTAAAGACATTTCTGCAGTTATCTACTCAAATTTGCATCATCTGTTCCCCTCTTGCCAAAGCAGATGTACATAGCTCCCAACCACCCCCACTCCAGGAAATAATTTGCTTATTATTACTGAGTTCTTTCTCCACCGGAAAGTAGAAACTAGGGTGGGGGGGTTGCAGACAGTTGGGGTTTCTGTCCCACTGAAGTGAGAACCATCAAAATAGTGCACACAAGAGATGCTGGGCCTGAGTGAGACAGGCAGCGTGGGCCGGGGAGTGGGGAACAGACCTGGAGATTATCTCAAATACGGCAACAAACGGATCAATGACCCCATACCTAGCCCCAGCCCCCATCTCAAAAAGATCTGGGTCTACCATTTCCCCAAGAATCAAGCATTGGACTCCATTCCTCTCAAATGGCTTTATTTCCCCAGTGTGGGGAGCTGCAAGTGGGATCTGTGATCCCTATATCCGGGGACTCGGCAGCCTTCTCCCGCCCAGCGGGCTGTGGCAAGGCCCTCAGAAGGGCAAATCCGGCTCCAGAGGCTGATCCTCCCAGAGTGGGGATTGGTTACCGGAGGGGAGGGGATGGGCCTATAAGTGGTTCGCATGGACGACACTCCCTGAGGTGGTCCTGACAGCGGCCCAGGTGTCCTCCATGAGCATGGGGCCCATGTGAAAGACAAGGCCACGAGGTGCAAGGGCCAAGGACCTGCAAGGACTTTGGGAGCAAAATCTCCCTATGGGGGCTACTCCGTGAAGACCGCCAGCAGGGCTCAGTCTAGGGGGAAGAGAGAAGAGAGAACAAGTGGTGGGGATGAAGAGAATAGAAAAAATGGAAGACCTGCAGAAAGGAGAAGGAAGCATGAAAAGCCCAAAGAAAACGGAGCCAGTGACCCAGGGACAATGGAAGTGTGGCAAAAGAGAGAAAAGCACTCAGAAATAGAGGAACAGAGGGCCCAGAACTTAGGGTGGTGGTGACAGAGGCCAGGGAGAGACAGAGGTGGACCCCACAATACTGACCTTTGGGCCCAGACGGGGCTGGAGGCGGCGGGCCCCCTGGGGGCAGCAGCGCTGAGCGGCTCAGGGCGTCGGCCACCCAGCCTAGGACCTGGCTACAGTGCTGGACCTGGGGAGCAGGGGGGGGCGTTAAGGACAGGAGACCGGAACCCCACCGGGCCACACTGCCCCAGCCCAGTCTGGGAGTCCTCACCTCCTGCTCCAGCCCTTTCAGACGCTGCTCATACTCGCGGATCTGTCTCAACTGCTTCAGGGCTGTGTCCACCCTGCAACCCACCGCAACCGGCAACGGGGCGTCAGGCCCGGTCCAGACCTGTTGGCCCCGCCCCCTTCGGAAGCCCCGTCCCCCGGAGGCCCACCTTCCTCCCCAGCACCCCGGGGCCCCTCCCCACTCAGGCTCCAACAGGATCCGCTCCAGGCCGGAAGCCCCGCCCCCAGCCAGGCCCCGCCCTCACTTTTGCGAGGTGCGCTTCAGGCGTTCGGAGTCGCTCTCCCGCTTGTCCCGCACGCGCGCCAGCAGGAAATTCTCCTTCTGCACCGATTCCCAGGTCAGCAACCTCCGCTCTGCTTCCTTCGAGAGGTAGACCCCTGGCGGGCAGGGTCAGGACAGAGTCAAAGGTCGCCCCTCCTCCACTCAGCCTCCCCACGAAAAGCCCGCGCCTCGAGCCCTCCCTGGCCACGCCCCTTTGCTTCACACCCGCCCCCCGACCGCCTAACCGCTGCCCACTGGTGCTCCTGCACATCACCCCCAGCCTGTCCATCCTTTTCTTTCTGCCCACGGCCAGTCCCCTGTGCTTTTCCCTTTTGCATCAAACCCCGCTCTCACGAAAATGTTCGAAGACAGGGGAGGGCGGCAAGCGGGACCGGCGCCTGCGTATTTGCCGGATGAGGAGGCGCACGTGCGAGATGATGATAAGGGGCGGGGCGAGTGCAGGCCGAGAGTGAAATTCCCGGATGAGGCTGTAGCGCTGTGCCTTCCAGTAGAGGTCACTGTTTCCCTGTACTTTGCCGAAGGTGTAGCTGCGTGGAGAAGTCAAGGATCATCAGAGGTCATCGAGGGCAGATCAAGGTTAGATATTAAACAACACGTTTGAAGTCTAAGGCAGCAGGCAGAGGTCAGAATCAATAAAGTCAACAGTATTACAGGTATTAGGTATTACAGGTATATATTACATATAACATACACTTAGAGGCTGGGTTAGGAAGATAGTCAGGTGTCAGAGGTCAAGTTGGGGATGGTGTCACCAATTAGGGTGAAGGTTGTAGACAGATTCAAAAATCAGCTGAACACAAATGGCTAAAATCAGAAATGAAAATGGAGACATTACTACCAATTTTACAGAAATAAAAGGGATTATAAAAGAACACCATCACAATTGTATGCCAACAAATTAGATAACCTAAATGAAATAAATGGACAAATTCCTAGAAACACACAAATTACCTGACTCAAGAAGATACAGAAAATCTCAAAAGACCTATAACAAGCAAAGAGATTGAATCACTCATCAAAGATGTCCCAACAACAAAACGCCCAGGTCCAGATGTTTTTGCTGGGGAATTCTATGAAATATTAAAAAACAAAACAAAACAAAAAACACCAATCCTTCTCAAATTCTCAAAAAAAAAAAAAAAAACTCAAAAAACTGAAGAAGAGAGTACAGTTCCTGACTCATTCTATGAAGCCAGCAGCATTCCCAACCCAGATAAAGATATCACAAGGAAACAAAATTACAGACCAATATTTTTTATGAATATACCTACAAATATCCTCAACAAAATACTAACAAACCTAATTCAGCAGCATATTAAAAGGATTATACACCATGATCAAGTGGGATTTATCCCAATACTGCAAAGATGATTTAACATACAAAAATCAATATAATACATCACCTTAATAGAAGAAAGGGAAAAAACCCACATGATCATCTCACATGATCAGATCAAGTGACAGAGACACAGAAGAGATTTGACAAAGTACAACATCCTTTCATGGCAAATTTTTTTTTTAACTCAGAAAAATAAGATTAAAAGGAAAATTCCTCTACATGGTAATGAGTACTTATGAAAAACCTACAGCCAACATCATACTCAATGAAGAAAGATTGAAATCTTCTTGATAAAATAAGGAACATGACAAGGATGCCCACTCTCACTCACCACAGCTACTCCTCATCGTACTGAAAGTTATAGCCAGAGCAATTAAACCAGAAAAATAAATTAAAGGCATCCAAATTGGAAAGGAAGATGTAAAACTATTTCCATTCACAAATGACATGATCCTATATATCAAAAATCTCAGAGAATCACAAGAAAGCTACTAGAGCTAATAGGCAAATTCAGCAAAGTTACAGGGTAGAAGATCACCAACTAAACATCAGCTGTGTTTCTATATACTTGCAATGAACAATCCAAAAAGGAAATTAAGGAAGCAATTTCATTTACAATAGAATCTAAAAGTATAAAGCACCTGAGAATAAATTTAACCAAGGTGGAAGACTTTCACACTGAAAATTACAAAACAATACTGAAAGAAATTTAAAACAGCACCTAAGGGATGCTTGGGTGGCTCAGGAGTTGAGTGCCTCCCTTCAGCCCTGGGCGTGATCCTGGAGTCCCGGGATCGAGTCCAACATCGGGATCCCTGCATGGAGCCTGCTTCTCTCTCTGCCTGTGTCTCTGCCTCTGTCTCTGTGTCTCACATGAATAAATAAATAAAATCTTTTTAAAAATAAATAAAATAGCACCTAAATAAGTGGAAAGACAACATGCGTTCATGAGTACAAAGATTTGATATTTGATATCACAAAACTACCCAAAGCAATCTACAAATTCAACATAATTCTTATCAAAATTCCAACAGCCTTTTTTGCAGAAAAGTAAAAGCCAATCCTCAAATTCATATGTGATTGCAAGAGGCTCTGAATAGTTAAAGCAACCTTGAAAAAGAACAAAGTTGGAAGATTCACACTTCCTAATTTGAAAATTTGCTACAAAATCAAAACTGTGTGGTACTGGCATATGATAGACATATCGACCAATGGAATAGAAATGAGTCCAGAAACAAACCTATATATCTATGAGTATTTTGGGTTATACTGTGTCCCCTTTCCACTACATGAGATATGTTGATATCCTAATGTCTAGATCTAAGAACGTGACTTATTTGGAAGTGGAGTCTTTACAAAGGTAAGTTAAAATGAGGTCATTAGGTCTGGTCCCTAATCTAACATGGCTGGTGTTCTTATGAAAAGGGGAAATTTGGACACAGACATGCACACAGAGAGAACATCATAGGAAGATGAGAGATGAAAGATTGCAGTGCTACATCTATAAGCCAAAGACTGCCAGCAATCTACCAGAAGGTCGGAGAAAAGCAGTGAACAGACGCTCCTTCACAGCCCTTAGAAGGAACCAACCTTATCCATACCTTGATTTTGAACTTACAGCATCCAGAACTGTTGTGGAAAGTTTTCTTGTTATTTAAAACCACTCAATTGTTGGTACTTTGTTAGAGAAGCCCCAGGAAATTAATACAATGTCCAACTGATTTTTAACAAGGGTGACAAGTCCATTCAAATGGGGCAAAAATATTATCTTAAATGCAAAGACCTGGAACAAATGGATTTCCACATGCAAAAAGAATGAAGTTGGGCCCCTACCTCACACCATATACAAAAGTAAGTCAAGGGACACCTGGGTCGCTCAGGGGTTTAATGCCTGCCTTCAGACCAGAGTGTGATCCTAGAGTCCCGAGATCGAGTCCCACATCAGGCTCCCTGCATGGAGCCTGCTTCTCTCTCTGCCTATGTCTCTGCCTCTCTCTCTCTCTGTCTCATGAATAAATAAATAAAATCGTTTTAAAAATTAAGTCAAAACAGTCAACAACTTGAATGTAAGAGCTAAAACTAAAATAATAATAATTAATTTTAAAAAATAAATTTTAAAAAAAGAGCTAAAACTATAAAACACAGGAGTAAATCTTTATGACCTTGAATTTGGTGATGGGTCCTTAGATATAACACCAATACTACAAATATTTAAAAATTTAAAACTTTTGTGCGTCAAAGGAGATTTTCAAGAACAGGAAAAGATAACCAACAGAATGGGAGAAAATATTTGCAAATCATATATCTGATAGGAGTTTAATATCCAAAATATATAAAGAACTGCTATAACAAAGAGACAAACAACCCAGTTTAAAGACAGGCAAAAGACCTGAATAAACATTTCTCCAAAGATGTGCAAATGGCCAATAAACACATGGAAAGATGCTCAATACCATTAGTCATTAGGGAAATGCAAATCAAAACCACAATGAAATACCAGTTCATACTCCCTAACTAGAATGGCTACAATTTTTTGAAAAGGAAAAAAAAAACAACTCTTGGAAAAGGCTGTTGAGAAATTGGAACTCTCATACATAGTTAACAAGAACAGGAAATGGTGTGGCTACTGTAGAAAAGAGTTTGGTTTCAAAAGGCTAAACAGAATTATTGCAGCATACCCAGCTTCTACTTTAGACGTAAATCCAGAAGAAATCAAAACAGAGACCCAAGCAGGTACATGAGACCTAATGTTCATTGCAGCATTAGTCACAAAAGCCAAGGGATGGGAAATGACCTGAGTTTCCATGAACATGGATGTGATTGGCTGATACAATGGAATATTATTCAGCCATAAAAAATAGAGCACAGTCCATACTACAACACGAGTGAACACTGAAAACATTATGCTAGGTGAAATAAGCCAGACAGAAAATTTTAAATATTGTATGATTCCACTTCTATGAATCCTCTAGACGGCAAATTCCTAAAGATAGCAAGTAAATTCAAGGTTATCAGGAGCTGGGGATAGTGGAGAATGGGAAGTTAGTGCTTGCTTAATGGATACACACTGTGTTTGTAGTGATAAAAATTTTTGGAAATACATAGTGGTAATGGTTGTAAAACATCATGAACTTAACATCTTTGAATCTGTACACTTAAAAATGGCAAATTTTATGTTCTATATATTTTGCCACAATAAAATTTTTTGTAATGTTGAGCCTGGGCTCGGGGAGAAGATCGGAGTCCACAGTCCAGGTCAGGAGCAGAGTCTGAATTCTGGGACTAAAGAAAGAATTGATTAGGCTGGGATAAAGAATCATTATGGTGGGGATCCCTGGGTGGCTCAGCAGTTTAGCGCCTGCCTTCAGCCCAGGGTGTGATCCTGAAGTCCAGGGATCGAGTCCCACATTGGGTTCCCTGCCTGGAGCCTGCTTCTCCCTCTGCCTGTGTCTCTGCCTCTCTCTTTTTGTGAGTCTCTCATGAATAAATAAATAAAATGCTCAAAAAAAAAAAAAAAAAGAATCATTATGGGGTCAAGATGGGATGGAGAGTCAGCTGGGGTCAAGGGTCATGCTGGGTGAGGTGGGATCAGGCCTCACCTGAACATGGCGATGAGCAAATTGAGCAGCAGGATGTTGGCCACGAGCAGGAAAATGATGAGGAGGAGAACCACCAGCCAGTTGGCATAGAGCGAGATACACGAGCCTGCCAGGACCCCCGCCGGGCGTGCCCAGAAGCCCTGCTCTGCCGAGCAGTTGGCATGCTCCATGAGGGCCACTGTAAAGGGAGACACTCAGAGATGGGGCCAGGAAGGCAGAGACCCAAAGAGAGGGAGACAATCCCAGGGAGAGAGCGAGGGTCGGAAACCTAAAGAGACAGAGGAGGGGCAGAGACCCAGGGGCAGGGGACGGAGACTTGGAGAGGTGGACATAGGCCCACAGAGATGAAAGGGAGCAGGGGTACTCAGAGACACAGAGACTTAAAAGGGAGGGGTACAGAGACCCAGGGACGAGGGCTCCAAGCGAGGGCCTCAAGCCCTCATCCCTCCATACCATCCATGTCCTCCTGGGGGATCTGCCCAAAGATCTGCAGGTAGGGCCGGTAGAAGACGCGGCGCAGGACATTCGGGAGGTCACGATCCCGGGGCCTAAGGAGCCCCTCGGTGGCCACCCCGTAGGCAACCAGCCACACGCCGAGGAAGAAGAGGAAGAAGAACACGTCCTTCATCTGTGGGGGAGGAAGAGGTGACCGGGCCTGGCCCCGCCCCACCTGGCAAAGCCCCGCCTCCACCCTGCCTGGACACGCACCTCCCCGCCCCGCCCCTTTCCCCTCTGGCCCCGCCCACCCGGGCCCGCCCCCTCACCATCTTGTTCACGATGACGATCTTGGGCCCCAGCTGTTTGTTGACTGTGAAGATGTGCAGCAGTCGTAGCGTGAAGACCATGAAGTCGAGGCAGAGGACGGTGCGGCCCAGGTCAAACAGGCCAGGGGTCAGCCTGGGGTGCGGGGAGATGCGGTAGGGTCATTCAGGGGACACAAGGTGCAAAGGAAAACCCAGGTCTTCCCAACACCAGGCTTGGGGTGACCCTGGAGGGGCCACAGCCAGGACACTCCGATTCACCCAGGGTTTACTCCGATTTCACAACGTCAGGCTGAGCTGCGCAAGGCGCTGGCACCCATTTAAAAATGGCTGCATAAATCACAGCCTTGGCAAAAATTTGGCAGGGTCCTGTAACAATCAGAGTTGGAAAAACTGCTAGAATATTTCTCCAACCTATAAAAGGCAAATATAGAAGAGTTCCAGCAAATGATTAAGCAGAAGACAAATGACGTTACAGGAGAGTGGATAAAGAGAACACACATTCAAAAAAAAAAAAAAAAAAGAGAACACACATTCACAGAGGAAGGTGAAATGGCCAATAACATCAGCAATTCCTATGGAGAAAATAAAAATATACCCCATCACCTACTTGAACTCTGAACAGATTAAAAACCTAAAGTAAAAGGCAAAGGACACTAGGTGGTTCGTTAAGCCTCCACCCTTGATTTTTGGCTCAGGTCATGATCTCAGGGTCGTGAGATCAAGTCCCCCACATCAGGCTCTGGTGCAGAGTGTGGCACCTGCTTAAGATTCTCTCTCCCCTCCAAATAAATAAATAAATAAATAAAAAGATTCTCCCTCCTACTGCCCCTCCCTTTTATCTTTATAAAAATAAAAGTACTTAAAAAAAAAACCTAGAGTAAAGAGCAAAACATTAAAATATGAAGAAAATATAGAAGAATTTCTTCATGAGCTTGATAGGATATCACAAAACAAAAGCCTTCTAGAAGTAATATGTATAAAATCACAATTTAGGAAAAGACTGATGAATTTACTCTGAAATATAAAACTTCCATGCATCTAAAGGTAACATAAATATGATAAATGGAAAAAGGCAAAAATATCTGCCAAAAGTGCATGGCCTAAATTGGATCACAAGGGAACCTGAGACAAACTCAGATGGAGGCAAATCCTACAAAATAACTGGCCTGGACTGTTCAAAAGTATGAAGATCATAAAAGCCAAACGAGGATCGCAGAACCAGACTGGCTCCTGGGACAGAAGAAGGATACCAGTGGGACAATCAGTGAAATATGAGTAAGATCTGGTTTGAATAATGAAAGATGTTGCCATCTGGGGATCTGGGTGAAAGGTGTTGGAGGAATGCTTTGTGGTGTTTTTGCCACATTTTTTTAATAAGTCTTAGGTTATTTCAGGGTGCAAACTTAAAAAATAAAAGAATGTTTAACATAACACACAAAAGTAAAAAGACAAGCTGCAGACAGGAGTTATTTAGAACAAAACCACCAAGAGTTACGGGCACCTGGCTGGTTCAGTTGGCAGAGCATGTGATTCCTGATCTTGGGGTTGTGAGTTCAAGCCCCATGTTGGGTGTAGACATAACTTAAAAATAACATATTGGGGTGCCTGGGTGGCTCAGTTGTTTAAACATCTGCCTTCAGCTCAGGTCATGATCCCAGAGTCCTGGGATCAAGCCCCACCCCCTGCTTATGCTCTCTCTCAAATAAATAAATAAAGATATTTTTTAAATAAATAAATAAAAATAAAATCTTAAAAAAACAAAAACACCAAGGCTTAGAAGAGCACCTACCCATACACATATACAAGAGATCAACAAACAACATAAACGAGCGTGTATTTTCTAAAATGGCAGCGAGGCTATGAAAAGACATTGACGAAAGTACAAGTGGCCATTTGCTATGAACAGATGCCCAAGCTAACTAGTAGTCAGGGACACATAAATTTTAAAAAGAGAAGTCATTTTTACCCATCAGAATAGGAAACAAAAGAATCTAAAGGTTAAATTGAGAACTACAAGGTTTTAAAGATTGAAAATACCTGGTATTGTCAGGCATGTCCTCAAGGGACTCCCTCTTACCCTGAAAATGGGTGTGTATGCAGGTGAAGCTATTTTACAAGGAAATCTATCCACGTCAAGAATCTATGTACCCGGGAAGCCGGGGTGGCTCAGCGGTTTAGCGCTGCCTTCAGCCCAGGGCCTGATCCTAGAGACCCATGATTGAGTCCCACGTCAGGCTCCCTGCATGGAGCCTGCTTCTCCCTCTGCCTGTGTCTCTGCCTCTCTCTCTCTGTCTCTCATGAATAAATAAATAAAATTAAAAAAAAAAAAAAAACTAGAAACAACCGAAATGCCCATCTGAAAGGGGCTGGGGCAAATTAAAATGACTTATCCATTCAGTTCTGGAGATCATCAGGAATTTCTCCCTTATAAACAGAGCACTTCAGATATTTTTTTTATGCAATAAAAATATGCAATAATTCTTCCCTCGCCTAGAAAACAGTGAGCTTCACAAAATGTCTAAAATATCACCAGTATTCCTAAAGCACATGGCCCTTTCATCTCAAAAGATACTTTAATCAAAATACAAGAGAGAAACAGAAGCATAGTGTCCTGCAAAACTCTCTTATTTTGCTATTGGAATAAATTATTCATGCTGAATTACTCTGTAGTATTTCGAACACAGCAAAGAGGAAGCAAGCCTCTCTGTGTCAACGGAGAAGGGTTCGGAGTCACTGCTGTCAACAACCCAGATTATAAACCGGGTGTCAGGACCCTTCAGTCCTTGGAAATAGTCACTAGGTTGTGTCCACAAAGCTTTTTGTCTGCTCTCCTCAAAAGGAGGGTATCCTAATTGCTTTTTTCACTAGAAAAAGAAAAGAAACCTTATTAGCCAATATCTGATTATAACTTCATGTTACCTTGAGTAGAAAATGAGACTTTGTGGTCAGACTTTTGGCTTAATTTCTACCTCTTGAGGTTTTAGAATTTTTGTCTCACGGCCTTATGAAAAGAACTCATTCATTCCTCACATTGTGGTGAGGAGAAGTCTGTCTTGTCTGATCTGTAGCCAATGACGGCAGAAACCCCTTCTTCTGGAATCTGGTGCCACATTTTCAACGACTAGGGTCTATTTGCAAATACTGACATGGAAAGCATGTCAGGATGTCTTAAAAAGGAAAGAGAAAAGGTTGCAGAAGAATATATGAAATAGAATGCCATTGGTTTATAAAAGTATGTGCATCTGTCCATGTAAAAGCATAGAAAGAAAAAAAAAAAAAGCATAGAAAGAACAAGTGGAGCATGCACCAAACTCGGAGACACAGAGAAGAGAGCAGTTTTGGAAAGACTTGGCTCCTGTTGTATGGCCTTCATTTGTTTAATCGTGTTCACTGCAGACACATTTCTGCATGTCTTTGGTAATAGGCTGTGTTTCAAAGATAAGCTTATGGGAGATGCGATGGATGTGTCTTGAGGAGTTTAGAACCTTGGGTGAGGAGAATGACCACACAAGCCATGCTGAGAGCTCTGTTTGGGAGGGACCCAGAGTCTGGCAAGGGTAAGGAAGACTTCCAGAGACGAGGCAGCAAAGCAGAGGCCTACAGGAAGTGTAGGCGTTGGCTTGGCCAAGGAGAAGACAGAAAAGTGTTTCAAGAAGGGGAACAGCACATGCCAAGACGCAAAGACAAGACAATCTGTCCCCAAGCATGTTTTGAGGCACCCTTTGCCCTCTCTCTGGGAGCCACACACTATGATCTGGAAGGCATGGAAAAAATGAACTAACATGACATAGCCACAACAGAAAATGTTTGAGGTGAATTCCTGACAATTTTTAAAAAAACATAAATTAACTAAGAGATAAGAAGAAACAGGCAACAAACATTCAAGCTTCCCTGGTAAGGCATGAATCTGTAGGGGTGCCTGGCTGGCTCAGTCCTAAGGGGCATGGGACTCTTGGTCTTGGATAATCGGAGTTTGAGCCCCACGTTGGGTGTAGAGATGACTTAAAAAATTTTTTTTAATCTTTAAAAAAAAAAAAGTGAGTCTATCAAATTTGACCCAGGAAGAGTGGGCACAAATGACATAAAAGCCACCAAGTAATATTGACAAACACAGACCTAGATTTTGGCAAAATTTGATACAGACAACACCAATGATGAGCCAAATACTTGTTGCACAACTTAACCCAAATAATAATTCATAAAGTCAAAATAATTTCAGAAACTGAAAATGAAAATGGCTAAAAGGAGTGTAACTGCCCTGCATATAACTGATCAAGGAAGTTTGCAGAACCTGTAACACACTTCCCTGATAAGAGTTCATCGGTAGGGCCACCTGGGTGGCTCAGTGGTTGAGTGTCTGCCTTCTGCTCTGTGGTGATCCCAGGGTCCTGGGATCAAGTCCCTCATCAGACTCCCCGCAGGGAGCCTACTTCTCCCTCTGCCTATTTCTCTGCCTCTGTGTGTGTGTGTGTCTCCCATGAATAAATAAATAAAATCTTTTAAAAAAAGAGAGAGACAGAGAGCTCATGGGTACAGGTAAGATTCTCATTTCACTGTTAAAATTACACAGATTCAAAGTATTTAGGATGGAGGTCAGAGCCCCTGTCACTGTGAGGTAGGAGTTGCAAGCTGCTCTGATGGGCTAGAGTCTGGATGAAGAAAAGAGAAAGAGATGGGCTGGCCAGCACCAAGCAGCACCCCCAGTACCAGGCCTGGGGTGCACTGGGCAGCCCCGGGAAGCAGGCAGGGCAGATCTGGGAATAGAAAGACCCTTGTGGGGGGATGGGCTGGAGGAAAGAGGGGAGTCCAGGAGGCTGGGGTGAGAGGGCAGGTTGGGGAGGCAGAGGGGAGGGAGAGGGGGCGCCCCTGCCTGGCCTGGTGCCTGGGGGAGGACTGCACTCAGCAGTAGGGCCAAGACCAAGGACCAGAGAGCAGCCCGCCAACCTGTAGATCTAGAGAAACAGCAGCCAGGGCAGTGAGGTCCCAGCTCTAATCCCTAATCCCATCCCACTGTCCCTAAAACCAGATGCCCAGGGGCGAGCAACCCATTAGGGCCATCCTGATGTGGTGCTTTTGATCAAGAAGGAAGAATCACAGGGGGCTGGAGCCCAGCAGGGAGGATCGGAGGCAGGTGGCGGGGACACTCACCGGCAGCCCACGCCCAGGAGGAAGCAGGTGAGGGCCACCAGGTCGCACTGGTTCCAGGTGTCTGAGAGGTAGAGGCTGAGGCGGCGGCGCAGCGGGGTGTGCCGGGGGCTAGGCCCGGGCCCCCGGGTGGTCAGGCTGCCCCAGCCGCCACCCAGACCCTGCCGGAACTCCTCGCAGAGCAGCGTGAAGGCCCAGAAGTAAAGCAGCAGCTCCAGGGTGCCAGGCGCCTTGGGCTGGAAGTCCATGAGTAGCACATGGGCGAAAAGCAGCAGGAAGAGGAGGTAGCTGACCACGTTGCCCATGAAAGCGGTCACTGGCGCCCCCCAGAACTGAGGCCAGCGGCGTAGGCGCGGGGGGCACCTCCTGCAGCAGCCCCTGGGCCTGCGCTGCCCCAGCACCCGCACGGCCGTCTTCTCAGGGGGCTCCGTCGGCCTAGGGGTGAGATGGAGGGAAAGAGAAGGGCTCAGCCTGACCTCTGAGCCCCTGGTCACCATCATCAAACCTCTCACCTTTCACATCTGACCTCTAACCTTGCCTGACCTGAAACCAAGTCCCTGTCTGCCATCTCCTTGACTTTTGATCCCTGTACCTGACCTCTGACCTCTGAAATCTACCGTGAAGCCTGCTGACCTTCCATCTCTGACCTTCTCCACCATCTGACCTCTGGCCCCTGTGATGACCTCTGACCCTGGTCTGACTCCAAATCCCTCTTCTTTCATCTTTATAACCTCTGACATATGTCTGACCTCAGACCATCTATATCTGACCTCTGATCCCCTCACTCTCATGACCTCGGTTCCCCAGGGTTGACAGCCCTGTACCTGAATATTAACCTCTGACCCACAAATTCTCATGTCAGATTGTCTAGCCCAGTGTTTCCGGTATCTGACCTTGGACCATACAGCCATGTGTGGCTTCTGAATTCTGACCTTGCTCCACTCCTATCTCTGACCATTCTCGTCCCAGTTCTGACCCTCTGTCCCAATTTTATCCTGACGCTTCATTCTGACTTCAAATCAGAAATGCCAAAATGAATAATACAAATAATAATAAACCCAACAAGCTAACAGGAAAGATAAACTGCTCTGGTGAGGCATCTTCTTTTTATACACCAAGCAGGAGGATAATAACCCCAAAGCAGAAACAACCCAAATGTCCATCAACTGATCCATGGTCTATCCATACAACAGAATATTATTTAATGCTAAAAAGGAATGGAGAACATTATGAGTGGAGAATGTGAGATTACGTTACGAATGGAGAATGTAGGATGAGTGCTACAACATGGAGAAATCTTGAAAACATGATGCTAAGTTAATGAAGCCAATCTTAGAAGACCACATAGTGTATGACTTCATTCGTACAAAACATCAGGAATAGGGACACCTGGGTGGCTCAGCAGCTGGGCGTCTGCCTTTGGCTCAGGGCGTGATCCCACAGTCCTGGGATCAAGTCCCACATCAGGCTCCCCGCAGGGAGCCTGCTTCTCCCTCTGCCTGTGTCTCTGCCTGTGTGTGTGTGTGTGTGTGTGTGTGTGTGTGTGTGTGTGTGTCTCATGAATAAATAAGTAAAATCTTTTAAAAAAAATGTCAGGAATAGGGAAATTCATTGAGGAAGAAACCCAATTATTGGCTGTGAAGGGTTGGGGGGAGAGTGGAGTAAGGAGTGATTGTTAAAGGGGTACAGTTTCTTCCTGTGGTGACAAAAACGTTTTAAGATTGACTGTGGTGACGACTGCACAATTCTGTGAATATACTAAAAACTAATTATAACACCTTAGATGGCTGAGTTGATCGATATGTGGATTTTATCTCAGTAAAGTGGTTCTCAAGAAAAGGAAAGGATTAGGGATCCCTGGGTGGCTCAGCGGTTGAGAGCCTGCCTTCGGCCGAGGGCGTGATCCCGGAGTCCTGGGATCGAGTCCCACATCGGGCTCCCTGCATGGAGCCTGCTTCTCCCTCTGCCTGTGTCTCTGCCTCTCTCTCTCTCTCTGTCTCTCATGAATAAATAAATGAAATCTTAAAAAAAAAAAAAAAAAAAAAAAGGAAAGAATTATAAAAGTGAAAGAAAAGTGAGATGCAGAGAGGACAGAAATTTCCCTAAAGTTAAGGGAAAACAGACCCGGTATTTTGCATTTCTCCTTCTGTGGGGTCCTGGGAACAAGAACATGTGGTCAGAATGCTCCCCGCCATTTCTATCTTGAATCAGGCACCACCAGGCCACACAGATTCCTGGACTCATCCCAAGCCTCCTTGGGGGAGCATCAAGGAATCCATCCTTTTACAAAGCTCGCCATGGAGGTGATTCTCCATAGTGGCTAAGAGCACAGCTTCAGGAACAAGAAGATCTGGGTTCAAACCCCAGTTCTACATACTTAGCAATCACATGATCTGAGTAGTGCCTTGGTGATTTCATCTGTGAAACGGGGATAATAATACACGCTATTGCATAGGGTTGTTGAGAAAATTAAATAAATTGATTTTTTTTTTAAGATTTTATTTATCTATTCATAGAGACACACAGAGAGAGGCAGAGACACAGGCAGAGGGAGAAGCAGGCTCCACGCAGGGAGCCCGACATGGGACTCGATCCCAGGTCCTTAGGATCACACCCCAGGCTGCAGGCGGCACTAAACTGCTGCACTACCGGGGCTGCCCAATAAACTGATTTTAAAAAGGATTTAGTATACTGGCTACCCTCTGTAAGTGGCTATTGTCACCTTCCTTCATCACTGTCATGGTGCTAAAGTTGGGAACTCACTAGGCAAGGACATCGTTACTGATCCTGACACTGGGGACTTCTCTCCAACCTTTTCCAGTGGTTTCATGTTTTTTTCTTAGTTTTCTCTTCTATCTTGACAAATACACTGTATTCATTGTGCATTGTCTCAGAAAAATAAGTCTGCATAGATATATTTCTATTTGACTGCTCCTTGAGGTATGTAGTAGGTTTTACAGACATCTGGCTTCTGATCATGTTTCTAACAGTTACCAGAAACATTTTTTCTTCTGGGATATTGGGGGCCGGGATTCCTCCCTTTTCTCACCTAAGTGGCTAAAGTAGAAATGGAAGGTAGAAAGATAAACATAAATGTGTGAGTCTTCCTCTCTTCTTCTATTACCAGAGACTTAGATCCTGATACCTACACACTATTCAACAAAATAAATGAGAAATGCATCAATAACAGCAGTGGCAATAATAAACTCCACTGCTTGACTATTACTATGTGCTGGACACTATGATGCATTTTACACCTTATCTCTGCAAGTCCCCCCAACTGCCCCATCAGGCACTGGGGCACACTGTATTACTCTGCACCAAATATTTTGGTTCCCTCTTACTGGGAGGATCAAGAGTTAAGGAATTACCATATGCCTCACGCTTGCCAAGGAAATATAGGCACAAGTGACATGTGTCTCTCTTCCACGTGGAGGCTTTAAGAGCCAGTACCTGATTCATCATTTCTCCTTTTCCTCTGCTATGAGACCAGCAACATCTCAGCTAGGAGGGGCTCACTCATTCCAAAGTGGAATCCATACTGGAGCCGAGACACAGAGAGCCCAAAAATGGAGCATGAGAAGTAAGGCTTCGTTGTTGACAGTCACTGAGCATGTAAGATGTTTTCTTTTCTTTTTTTTTTTTTAAGATTTATTTACCTATTTGAGACACAGAGAGAGCAAATGCACAGTGGGAGAGGCAGAGGGAGAGGGAGAGAGAATCGCAAGCAGACTCTATGCAGAGCCTGATGCTGCACTCGATCTCATAACCTTGAGGTCACGACTTGAGCTGAAACCAAGAGTCAGGAGCTCATCTGACTGCACCACCCAGGCACCCCTAGATGTAGCACTGCCCAACCTAACCTGCCACAGGCACAACCTTCAATGCATATTCGTTTTATAGAAAAGAAAACTGAGGCTCGAGGTGAAGTCATTTCTAAGGTCAAAGTTAAGATTTGAACCCAGATCTGTTCGACTCACACCCAAGTCCCTCAGCACCTCCACTCTGTGGCATTATCAGAAGTCTGATAGACTATTTGCTTAGGTCCGGGTACCTCAGCATAGAGATTAAGAGCAAAGGTCCTGGAATCAGAAAAAAAAAGATGAAAGATCCCTAAATGGGCCAAATCCACCTGATTCCTTTTGCAAGATGGAAGATTCCACTTCAAGATGGAAGTATGTATAGCATAAAGTAAACTGGTTTCCAGGGAGGACCTCCTCAGTGGCAGAACCAAAACCTAAGCCTCAAGCCTGGGGCTGCTTCCTCGGGATCTTCAGTGGCTTCACGAAGCCATCACCCCCTGAAACTCCACTTCTTCCCTCTGGCTTTGTTCCCAGCACCTGGTGTTTATGAAGCTGCCTCGGATGCCCTACCTCACAGGGTGCTGGGGCTTCACTCACCCAACAGGGCCTTCTCCATTGATGCCCCGATCCTCGTCAAATTCCAGGTCCTTCTGGATGGACTCCTCTTCTGACTTCCTGGCATGAAGGAAAGCACAGAGTGAAGAACAGGAGCAGGGGCGAGGGGAAGAATTCTCCAAAGAGAGACCCAAACTTCCTCATCCAGAAACATGGCAGGGAGACAGTGAGGTGCTTTCCAGTCACCCCAAAAGAAATCTTCCCCCACAGCCATGGCCAGAGGGCAGAGGAATGCTCCCCAAAGACACTGCAGAGACACCCCCGCCCTCTACTGCTGCAAAGCTCACCTCCCAGACATGCCCCCAGCCTGGAGGACAGAAAGAGAGCAAATAGGGAGGGGAAGCACTGGAAAGACCAAGTAGGAAGGCAGCCCAAAGTGAGCAGGAAGGAGAAACTGAGCATCCCCCTCCTGCCCATCTAACCCAAGGGAACTGACCTGAAGGTGATGAGGTTGGTGTAGATGAGTGGGGGGCAAAAGAAGGTGAGAACCAAGGCCCAGATGGGAGTGGTGCTGTCCATCTCCCCCCACCACTTCTGTGTCAGCAGAGACTGTGGGGTGTGACGAGGATTAGGAGCCTGAATCGCCCCACAGCCCTCTCTAAAGACCCCAGGTAAAAACTGGGCCACAGTAGGGGCACACAGAGCAAGTGCCCAATATGCCAACTGTAACTATTGGGGGTGGGGGGCAGGGGGTCAAAGGTGAGGATGACCTGTCCCAGGTTTTAGCTGGTATAGTTAAACAGCCAACATTTTTTTTTTTTTTTTAAACAGCCAACATTTATGAACACAACGTGCCAGATCCCGAGCTAAGCACTTCACACAGATCAGCCCATTTAATCCCCACCACACCCCCAGGACAGGGAAGAATGTTTTCTCCTTTTTCACAGATGGGGCAGCAGGAGGTTAAGGAAGAGGCCCAAGCTGGAATCCATGAGTTGAACCACCATTCAAAGCAATGGACTCTGGGTAATTACTTGAAATGCCAGCCAAACCATTCTGACACGTGAAGATGGGACTTCCTTTTGGGGTAAGCAGATTTCCTGTACTGAGGGTGGTACTCTCTGAGCACCTGTCAGATTTTTATTTTTTTATTTTTTTAATCAAGCTTTACACCCCAAGGTGGGGCTTGAACTCATGACCCTGCAATTAAGAGTCATGTGCTGTAACCGACTGAGCCAGCCAGGTGCCACACCCTTGTCAGATTTACACTAAGGATATTGAGAAAAGTTTTCAGATGTCAGGATGGACACTATGGGAGAGACTGTGGGGCAAGCAGGGCTTCCCCAAGGAGAGGATTTCCTCTGGGAAGGGTGGGATTACTAAACCAGAGTTAGTCTATGCCCCAAACATGAGGTAATTGTTCAGTGAGGTCATTGTAATTGTTGACATCTGGAACTGAGGACCTTTGAAGGAAATGGAAAGGACTTCCTATGGATGATGCAGGCCTTCCTATGGATGACGCAGGACTTCCTTTGGGAGAAGTGGTATTTCCTGTGGGAGTTGGGAGCAATTCCTGTGTGACAGATGGGACTTCCTGACAGGAATTTCTGTTTAGGAATAGAACTTTTCAGGAGGGTGGGCTTTGCTGTGGGAAGGTTGGCTTCCTTGTGGGAGGGGGTGGGGCTCCTTAGGGGAAAGGTAGCCCTTCTGGGAGAGAATTTCTGGATCTCCAGTGGTCTCCGAGGGGGGAGGGGAAGCTGATTAAGACCATTCACTGCCCACAATGGCAGGGGCTTATTCTCCATACTTCCCAAAGTCCAGGTGGGAACTCTGTGGGATGTTGGCACCTCAGATGCTCACCTGTACCCCATCCTGGGCAAAGAAGGCACGAGCATCAGCCTGCATGGCAAGCTGGAGGCAGGTGGCATCCCCCCAGAGTGGGCAGCGTCGGAGTAGCAGGCGGGCAGCCCGTTCCTCGCTGCTGCGGTAGCACTCACCGAAAAGGTCTGGGGACAGGAGATTTATGTGAGAGAAAAGAAAGGGAGTGAGGAAAAAAAAAAAGAAAAAGAAAGGGAGTGAGGAGATGGTGTGAGGGGAAAGATGAGGAGGGGAAGGTAAAGGCACAGGGTTTCGGGAGGAAGAGTGGGGAGATGCACAACCCCCTGCCTGGCAGCTCCTGTCCCCACCCCCACGCACCCATGCCTTACGCACCAACGCCCAGACCCTCAAACTTGGCCGCCAGGTCCTTCCTCCGTGCTGCCTCCTCAGCTTCAGACTCCAGGCGTGCCAGCACTCGGAGCAGCATACAGGCCCCAAGAGCTGAGGCCACAGCATTGGAGCCCTGGAGAGACAGAGACAGAATCACGGATAGAGTTTAGAGTGAAGTTCACAGGGGGGCGGGGGAAGGAGGAGAGGTGGGGGTCAAGGCAAAGGGACAGAGGGACAGAACCAGAAGTCATAAGTTAACCAGGTTCATTAGAAGTCAAGGATGAGGCAATGTGTGTAGATGAATCTGGAAGAAGCTGGTCATCAGGTGAAAAGTGTCAAAAGTCAGATAGTTCAGGGACCAAGGGCTGGGACAGAGTTAGAATGACATCAGAGGCTACAGACAGGTCAAGAAGCAGCAGGAGATGTCCCCTAAAATGGCAGAGTAGAGAATTTCAAAATTCTGTCTCTCCATAAAAGCAACAGATAAGCTGGCAAAAACTGTCAGAGTCAACTTTCCCAGAATTCCAGAACTGAATATAAAACTTACAATGAACAGGAGAAAGCTCAAGGAAGAAAGAAAACACCAAGTTTCAGTAAAAGAGCATCATGACATTTTAACTCCCACTGTCAACTTCCCAGCTCAAGGGCAGCCTGGAAGGCGACAGCCCGGAAGGTGACAGCCCGCATTCCTGGTGCAAACTGTTGGTCCCCAAGGGGGCAATTCAGATATCACTCTTTTTTTCTTTTAAGATTTTTTTTTTATTCATAGAGACAGAAAGAGAGAGGCAGAGACACCGGCAAAGGGAGAAGCAGGCACCATGCAGAGAGCCTGACATCGATCCAGGGTCTCCAGGATCACGCCCTAGGCTGCAGGTGGCGCTAAACTGATGCACCACTGGGGCTGCCCTCAGATATCACTCTTAAATAATTGTGGTTCTATGTGTGGACTTAGCTGTCCTTGAAGGAACAGCTCAAGGGCTTGCCTTTGTCTCACTGTTCTTGGGGTTTCCTCCAAGCAGAAATGGCTTCCCAGGTGGTGGGAAAGCATATAAAGCATTTAAGGGCAAGCTGTATTAGCCTCAGCTGCCCAAAGCAAAGAATAACAGTCAAGTCAAGCAAAAACTGGACAGGAGAGGGAAGTGGCTGGGGAAGGAGATATTCCAAGGAATAAGGGGCTTGAAAAACTCCTATGTCTATTAGGGAAACTAGAAGGCTACACGCATGACCAATGCTGGGTGTACACTCAGAAAACACCAGAGGAAAATCCTAAGCTTTCACATCTTGCTGACCTTTTGCCTCAGTAAAAGCAGGAAGTGAAGGCTAAGGCAAACTGTAAACAGCCTGCCTAAGTATTGAAATAAAGCCCCAAGATAGAGCCAATCTGCAAACCAAAGCATTTTGCTCCCCCTCCCTCCCAGCCTGGGCATTTAAGGAATTCTCTGATGAGTCAGAGAATGAGCTAACAGAACAGGGACTTTAGTGGCCACACATGACAAGGAATACAGACCTCACATGAATAGCTTAGAAAAATCACTAAACAAACACCATTACCAATAATCTGCAACAAGCAACAACCCTGAAGGAAGGGAGTAAGCTGGTTTCTAGAGTTGCCACATTATAATACTCAAAATGTCCAGTTTTCAACGAAAAACTATGAGGCATGAGAAAAAACAGGAAAGTATGGCACATTTCCAGGAAGAAAAAGAAAGAAAAGAAAAGAAAAAAAGATTAATAGGAACTATTTCTGTGGAAGCTCAGATATTGGACTTACTACACAAAAACTTTAAATAGATTGCTTTAAATATGCTCAAAAATCTAAAGGAAATTGTGGACAAAAATGAAAGAAAGCCAGAAGGATGTCTTACCAAACAAAGAATAAAAATAAAGAGACAGAAATTATCAAAAAGGAATCAAGTAGAAATTCTGGGGTTTGGGACACCTGGGTGGCTCAGCAGTTGAGCATCTGCCTTCAGCTCAGGGTGTGATCCCAGAGTCATGGATCGAGTCCCACATTGGGCTCCCTGTATGGAGCCTGCTTCTCCCTCTGCCTATGTCTCTGCCTCTCTCTCTCTGTCTCTCATGAATAAATAAATAAAATCTTTTTTTTTTTAATAAATTAAATCTTCAAAAAAAAAAATTCTGGGGCTAAAAAGTGAAATGAAAAATTCACTAGAAGGCTCAACAGCAGTTTTGAGGAGGCAGAAGAAAGAATGCATGAACTTGAAGACAGATCAATTGAGATTATCCAGTTTGGGGTGCAGAAAGAACTAAGAATAGGGATGCCTGGATGGCTCAGTCAGTTAAGCATCTGCCTTCAGCTCAGGTCATGATCTCAGGAATCCTGAGATCAAGACCCACATTGGGTCCCTACTCAGCAGGGAGCCTGCTTCTTCCTCTGCCCCTCACCCTACTTATGCTCTCTCACTCTTGCTCTTGCTCTTTCTCAATCTACGGGGTACTATCAACCATACCAATTTATGCATAATGGGAGTCCCAAAGGGAGAAGACAGTGAGAAAGGGCTAGAAAAAATATTTTGAGATATAAAGAATATTTCAAGATATATATAAAGAATATTTTCAGTTTGGGGAACTGAAACTCCCTAAATTTTGATGAAAGATGTGAATCTACATACCCAACAGCAAAGAAATCGAAGCAAGATAAGTTCAAAGAGACTCACATTGAATAATATTATAATCAGGAGCACCTGGGTGGCTCAGTCAGTTAAGCATCTGCCTTCGGCTCAGGACATGATCTTGGGGTCCTATAATCAAGCCCTGCTTCAGGGGCCTGCTTCTCCCTCTCCTCCCTGCTCATTCTGTCTCTCACTATCTCTCTCTCTCTCTCAAATAAATAAATAAAATCTTTTAAAAATATATCATAATCAAATTGTTGAAAGGCAAAAACAAAGAGAATCTCAAAATCAGCAAAAGAGAAGTGACTCTTCATTCATAAGGAATCTCAATAAGATTAACACATAGGATTAAATAATTATAATGTGTATAATTATAAAACTATAAAACCCTCAGAAGATAACATAGGGATAAAACTTGATGACCTTGGATTTGGCAACAGTTACTTAGATATGACACCAAAAGCAAAAACAAAGAAAAACACAAATTGGACTTGATCAAAATTTAAAACTTTTGATGAATCAAAGGATGCTATGAACTGAGTGAAAAGACAACCCAAGGCAAAGGAGAATATATCTGCAAATTATATACCTGATAAGGGATTAATACCCAGAGCATATAAAGAACTCATACAATTCAACTACAAAAAACAAGACAAACAAACCAAATTTAAAAATGGACAAAGAGGGGCACTTGGGTGGCTCAGTCAGTTAAGCATCTGACTCTTGATTTCTGCTCAGGTCATGATCTCAGGGTTGTGAGATCAAGCCCCGCAGAGCCAGCCTGCTTGGGATTCTCTCTCCCTCTCCCTCTGCCCCTCCCTACTTCCCTGTCTTAAAACAAAAACAAAAACAAAAACAGGGGATCCCTGTGTGGCTCAATGGTCTAAGCACCTGTCTTTGGCCCAGGGCATGATCCTGGAGTCCCAGGATCAAGTCCCACATCAGGCTCCCTGCGTAGGGCCTGTGTCTCTGCCTCTCTCTCTCTCTCTCTCTCTGTGTCTCTCATGAATGAATTAATAAAATCTTAAAAAAAAAAAAAAGTTTTGGGGCACCTGCGTGGTTCAGTCATTTAGGTTGGGTCACATCTAACTTTTGATTTCAGGTTAGGTCATGACCTCAGAGTCATGAGATCAAGCCCCACACTGGGCTTCATGCTGGACATGGAGCCTGCTTAAGATTCTCTCCCTTTGGGCAGTCCGAGTGGCTCAGTGGTGTGGTGTCGCCTTCAGCCCAGGGTGTGGTCCTGGAGACCCAGGATTGAGTCCTGCATTGATCCCTTCATGGAGCCTGCTTCTCCCTCTGCCTGTGTCTCTGCCTCTCTGTGTGTGTGTGTCTCTCATGAATAAATAAATAAATAACCTTTTTTTAAAAAAAAGATTCTCTCCCTTTTCCTCTACTCCTCCCCACTTACTCTTACTCTCATGCTCTCTCTCTCTCTTAAAAAAAAAAAAAAAGATCAAAGAACTTAGCCATTTCTCAAAAGATATACAATGGTCAATAAGCACATGCAAAGATGCTCCATGTCACCAAATAAAACACAAATAAAAACCATACTGGGATGGCAATTATAAAACAAACAAACAAACAGAAAATAACAAGTGGTGGTGGAGACGTGGAGAAATTGGAACCCTTGTGCATCACTGGTGGGAATGTAAAATGGTGCAGCCGCTATGGAAAACAGTATGGCAGTTCTTCCACAACTTAAACCTAGAATAGTTATATGATCTAGCAGTTGCATACCTCGATATGTATTCAGAGCCTCAAAGCAGGGACTTGAACAGTTATTTGTACTCCAATGTTCATAGCACTATTATTCACAATAGCCAAAAAGTCAAAACAACCCATGTAACTATCAAGAGATGAAGATACATAAGCAAAACATAGTGGATTTATCAATACTACAGCACATTAATCGGTAGCAAAATGGAAGGAAGCACAGATTCATGCTACAACTTGGATGCCCCAGGAAAACACTATGCTAAGCGTAAGAAATTCAGTGCAAAGGGCCACATATAAGATGATTCTATATCTATAAGACATCCAGAATAGGCAAGTCCATAATGGCGGGGAGCAGATCAGTCATTGCCAGGAGCTGGGGAGGGAGGATGGAGAGTCAGTGCTAAATCAGTATGAGGTTTCTTTTTAGGATGATGAAAATTTCTGGAACTAGACAAAGGTTGCTCAATACCGTTAGTGAGTATGCTAAAGGCAACTACTGAATTGTACAATTTGAGGTGGTTTAAATGGTGAATTTTATGTTATACGAATTTTATCCCCTTTTTTTTTTTATCCCTTTTTTAAAAGATTTTATTTATTCATGAAAAACACAGAGAGAGAGAGAGGCAGAGACATAGGCAGAGGGAGAAGCAGGCTCCATGCAGGGAGCTTGATGTGGGACTCAATCCCGGGATTCCAGGATCACGCCCTGAGCCAAAGGCAGTTGCTCAACCACTGAGCCACCCAGGCATCCCTATGAATTTTATCTCAATGAAAAATAATCACTATTTAACCCATGACTTGGGCTGAAAACAACCCAAGGCTAAAGAAGTCCTGGCAAGATATTTCTATGGCATAAAAATAGGTGCTATCTTAGATCCTTTTTTTGAAAAAGATTTTTTTTATTTATTCATGAGAGACACAGAGAGAGGCAGAGACATAGGCAGAGGGAGAAGCAGGCTCCCTGTAGGGAGCCCAGTGTGGGACTCGATCCGAGAACCCTGGGATCACACTCTGAGCCAAAGGCAGATGCTCAACCACTGAGCTACCCAGGCGTCCTTCCAGATCTACCTTCCTAGCTGGTGTCCTTGCTTCTAGTTTTGTCCCCTTCTACATTACAACTACAATGACGTATCTCCATTGCAAGTGTAACTATGTTTAAATGACTCCCTATCAGCTGCAGGATAACATCTCACTTCTTCATACAGGTAATCATTCTGAGAGAATGAGATCGATTCTCATGCATGAACAACCAGAAATGCCCAATACATATTGCTAATGAAAAAACAAGTTATGAGAACTGCATGATATCGGTGGGGGGAGGGGGGTGCCAGTGGTGGTGATGGGGAGCAGCAGTTGGAGTCATAGATCAGGAATGAAGGACGGGGTGGGGGTCCGAGTGACATTGGAGGTCAGGGAACCTTAAAGCTCAGGCACTGGGATCCAGTAGGAATAAAGGACAGGGATGTAGAAGAAAGCAGAATCAGAGATCAAATCAGCACTCACCATCTCCCAGAAGTACAGGGCCATCTGAGCCCTGTTCAGTAGCAGCGCCCAGAGGAGCAGGTCACTCCAGGGGGCCTGCCCAAGGATAGCGTCCAGCGCGAGATCAGAGGCGGCCCTGTCTGAGAGCAGACACAACTGCAGGAGAAGGAGGCGTGGTGAGGACTGGCCCCTACCTGACTGCCCCCCAACCACCAGCTCCACCCAGTCCAGGCACACACATTCCCCCCTGGCCCACCCCCAGGTCTCCTTCTGTGCCTCCCCTGCCTCTCCCCACCACCACCACCACCACCATCACCACCACCACCACCATCACCACCACCACCACCACCACCACCATGCAGGCTCTCCTTACACTCTCCCTGCAGCCTTGGCCCTGGTAGGGATCCCTGGCGCCCCCAGCGCTGTACCTTGGCGCACATGTCTCCCCCAGCAGCATCCGCAGCACCTGCCCCACGTCAGGGGGTCGGGGCTCTGCAGAGGGTTTAAGGGCTGGGGTCTTGGTCCCTGAGTGGTGGGACGCCTGGTCCAAAAGGCTACGGATGAGTGAGTTGGGGGGTGCTGCGCTGTAAAGCTGGGTCAGGCGCGTCGGGGTCAGGAAGTGGCCCACGCTAAGGCCATGGGAGACAAGCAAGCGCACGAACTCGGGCCGGTCGTTCAGGAGGGCATCCATGAGGGAGGCTTCCAGGTGGATGGACTGGCAGGGGCAGGATGGATGGGGGAAGAGATGAGCACATAGATAGAAGGCCCGGTGAGGTCAGATGTTAAGGACAAGAGGTGGAGTGCAGAGCTACTGGATAGGTGGGTGGGTGGCTGGCTGGATGGGGAGAGTGGAAACAAGATAGGAACAGATGGACAATTAAGAGAAGGCTGGACAGGCCATAATGGAAGACCGCGCCAGATGTGGAAGAAGTCAGGGAGGGAGGAGAGTGCATCCCCCTTGTCGGGATCCACAGCCCCACGGCCCTGCCCCCTCACCCGCCATTCAATGTCCCCCCGGAAGAGTTCACTCTGCGCAATGTCCACACGGTTCCAAGCCACAGCCAAACGCAACTCGTCCAGGTAAGCTGAAGCTTCAGAGCTCCCACAAGCTGAAAGTTAGAGAGAAAAGGAGTAAGGAGTCGGGGGCGGGGGCAGGGGAACTTTGGATGAATGTTTTGTTTCAATGTGAGATACCTGACATTTAAACCCCATATTTAAACCCCCATATTGTTGGGGGGTGTCTGGGGTCATTAAGAAGTCGGGCTATTGCAAGCATAAGGTCATTAAAATTCAGGGCAGAGGGCAGACCAGCAGTCTAGAGTCCTCAAGAAGAAAGGGGGAATCAATTATCCATTTAATGTTTACTGAGGTAGATTATGGACCAGCCAATGGGAGGGATGGAGAAAAACTGGATACAGTTCCTGCCCTGAAGGAGATCATTCCAGAGAAATGTGTCCAGGAGCCACATAACTACCCTCAAAAGGACTAATGCCCTTGGAGGTGGGCACAAAATGGATAAGGACCCAGGGGAGGCTACACTCACAGAGGTGTGGAGTGATCCACGGGGCCTCCTAGAGGATGGGCATTGAGGTGGGGCTTTTGAAAGATGGGCAGGATTTGGAGGTGTGCATCTTAGATGAGAAAAGAAACTTCAAGGCAACAGGAGCGGCCTGAGCCAAGGTCTAGGTGCAAGAAAATATGAGATGTGATGGCAAATGTGAGTCACTCTGATTTCCTGGAAACATAGGGTATTTGTGAGAAGAGAGAGAAGAAAAATGAGCAGCAGAAGATGAGATTGGAAAAAATCCGAACATCAGAGGGGCTCTGGAAGACCCTGGAGGTCCTGGGGATCCCTGGGTGGCTCAGTGGTTTAGCACCTGCCTTCTGCCCAGGGCATGATCCTGGAGTCCCGGGATCGAATCCCACATCAGGCTCCCTGCATGGAGCCTGCTTTTCCCTCTGCCTATATCTCTGCCTCTCTCTCTCTCTCTCATGAATAAATAAAATCTTAAAAAAAAAAAAAAAGATCCTGGAGGTCAAAAAAAAAAAAAAATAGGAAGAACAAAAAGCCTTTAAAACTTTGACCCTTGGGGGGAAAAAAAAAAAAACTGACCCTTGGGCAGCAGCCCGGGTGGCTCAGCGGTTTGGTGCCTGCCTTCGGCCCAGGGCATGATCCTGGAGACCTGGGATCGAGTCCCATGTCGGGCTCCCTATGTGGAGCCTGCTTCTCCCTCTGCCTGTGTCTCTGCCTTTTTCTGTGTATATGTGTGTCTCTCATGAATAAATAAAATCTTAAAAAAAAAAAAAACTTTAACCCAAAAATCAACAGATTCAAACATCTATGGTTAACGAAGAGCCTGAAAAATCTGAAGCTTCCAGTGGTTCCAAGAAGTCAAGCAAAGTCTAGACAGCTCTCAGCACACTTGTGCCATGGAGTTAGTTTTTCCTTCTGCCTCCACTGGCTCTACATCAATTTCCAAAACAAAGGAGGGACTTTCATCACATTTTGGTTGTTTCAAAAACTGCAACTAGGCAATCTAGCGGAGTGCAGATGAACAATGGGCTCTGAGGCAGGCGGACCTCGGATCTAATCCCAGTTCCACCAATACCAACTGACGGTCTTCAGGTAAGCTGCTGGACCTTGGGAGCCTTGGTTCCCTCATCTATAAAATGGGAATAATAATGGTACCCACATTGTAGCACTGTTCTCAGTAATAACTGAGGGATGAAGTTGCAAACAGAGAGGACTCTGTGACTGGACCAGTGAAACCGCTAAGGCCAGTGCTTGAGCAAACAGGTCCAGAGAGACGCAGTCACATGTCTAGGGCCACACATATTATAATATATATAGGCTCCAAGCTGGGCATGGAACCCAACCCAGGGCTTGAACTCATGACCCTGAGATCAAGACCTGAGCTGAGATCAAGAGTTGAAGGCTTAGGGCAGCCTGGGTGGCTCAGCAGTTTAGCGCCACCTTCAGCCCAGGGTGTGATCCCAGAGACGGGGATCGAGTCCCGCATTGGGCTCCCGGCATGGGGCCTGCTTCTCCCTCTGCCTGTGTCTCTGCCTTTCTCTCTGTATGTGTCTCTCATGAATAAATAAATTAAATCTTAAAAAAAGAGTTGGAGGCTTAATCAACTGAGCCCCCCAGGCGCCCCTACCCTATATTTCTTTTCAAATCCCAGAAGCAAATTCACAGTGGGATTTTCTAAGATTCTATAAATCTCTCCGACTTTCCTCATTGTTTCAAGAGGAGGGGGAAAAGAAGGTTTATAATATACCGCCTTATATTCTGCCTTAATATGTCTCCCCAATTATCACCTAGATCTCCCCCCACCCTTCACGCTCACTGTGTCCCATACGGAGCTCAGCGTCTAGCCCAGAATCCACCCTCCCTGGGTTCTGCATCTCAGGGACAGCCCCTTTGTCCACCCAAGTCAATGAGGCACATTCCTCTGCTCTGTGCTATTCCTGCTCCTCCAGTCCTTCACATCCCCCAGCTCATCAGTCCCCAAATCCCATCCGTCTAGCCCCCTGACTCTCTCTGCCCAGCCCCACATTCCCCTGCAAGCAGGATTGGAGGATCATGGGCAAATATACACCAACTTCTCAGCACAGTGCACATGCTCTTAGAACTTTCTTTTTATTTTATTTATTCATGAGAGACACAGAGAGAGAGGCAGAGACACAGGCAGAGGGAGAAGCAGGCTCCATGCAGGGAGCCTGACGTGGGACTCGATTCCGGGTCTCCAGGATCATGCCCTGGGCCGAAGGCAGCGCTAAACTGCCAAACCGCTGAGCCACCAGGGCTGCCCCAGTGCACATGCTCTTAAGGAACATGCATCGCCTCCTCCTTCCCTCCTCACCTGTCAGAAACCCCATCCTTTCATCTCTGCTATCACTGAACCTGCGCAGCCATCTCCAATTTCCTCAGCAGAGTGGGATCCCTTCCACATCTGCAGGCAACAGACTGACAAAACTATCCCTGCAAACCACCTCTTACAGAGTCTCCCTGTTTTCTCCCCAGAGGCTTGTGAGTTAACTTCTGTGAAGTGAATCAGATTTGTTCCCTGACTTCCATTCGCTATTTACAAAATGTGTCCCCACGGGAAATGGAATTTTATTAAGAAGAGCTCCCTGGGCACCTGGGTGGCTCAATCAGTTAAACACCCAACCCTTGAGCTCAACTCAGGTCTTGATCTCAGGATTGTGAGTTCAGGCCCCCGTGTTGGGCTCCACGATGGGGAGCCTACTTAGAGAGAGAGAGAGAGAGAGAGAGAGAGAGAGAGAGAGAGCGCTTTCATTTATTGGCCCATCCCTGGAGACTAGGCACTGTTCATAAGCTGTCCCTGAGGCTCACAACACTCCTGCAAGATATCATCTCCACTTTTCAGAGAAAGAAACTAAGTAAGGCTCAGAGAAGGGAAGTCTCTTTCTCTCTCAAGGTCATGCAGAAAGGGAGGGGCCAAACTGGTATTCCAATTCAGCTTCATCTGACTCCAAAGTCAAAAGTTACTGCTCTTGGGGATCCCTGGGTGGCTCAGCGGTTCAGTGGTTTAGTGCCTGCCTTTGGCCCAGGGCGTGATCCTGGAGTCCCAGGATCGACTCCCACATCAGGCTCCCTGCATGGAGCCTGCTTCTCCCTCTGCCTGTGTCTCTGCCTCTGTGTGTGTGTGTGTCTCTTATGAATAAATAAAATCTTAAGTAAAAGTTACTGCTCTTTCTGCCACACCACAGAACATGATGGACACAGCTGGGGTGGGGATCTGGGATCAAGAGCAAATTATAAATTGACACTATGCCTCCTCTTGAGACTTTTTATCTAAGTGGGTGTTTTCCCTTCATCTTTCATCCTTTCATGAAGGACACCAGGGCACCTGGGATAGTTCAGTGGTTGAGCAACTGCCTTCAGTTCAGAGCATGATCCCGAGGTCCTGGAATCAAGTCTTGCATCGGGCTCCCTATGGGAGCCCACTTCTCCCTCTGCCTATGTCTCTGTGTCTTTCATGAATAAATAAATGAAATATTTAATAAATAAATAAATAAATAGCACCTCCTCCTTGTCTCTTTACTGACAGTGGTCTCCCCCTCCACGTTTTGGTCTTCAATTTAACATAAGGTTGTGTTAAAAAAAAAAAAACTCTGGTAGGATCTGTGGTCCTTCAGAGCAAGAAATGGGTCTGCTTTAGTCTCTGGAGCCTGGGATGATGTTTCTGGAATGAATATCCCCATCCCCAGCCTCTACCAGATGGCCATTATGTTCCCTACCTTGGCTTTCATCATCCATTCCTGTAGTAAAATATCAGGAGTTCCTCAATGGCCACCAATGCTCTGGTTTATCTCTGACTCCCCTACTCCCCAGTGCTTAAGACATATTGGAGCCATGTAGAAAGGAAGAAACAGTGAGTAGGTAGATAGATGGAAGGATGGATGGATGGATGGATGGATGGATGGATGGATAGATAGACGAATAGAAGAATAACTGGACGGAACTATCAATGGATATGTGGATGGCCAGGTAGAAGGATGGGTGGAAGGCATGATGGATGGATGATTGGATGGATAAAAGAATGAAGGATGGATGGAATAATGAGTAGATGGAAAGATCAATGTATATAGATGGATGGATGAAAGCATGTATCTAACAGAAAGTAATGTTGATACATAATGAAAATATCTTGGGAAACTGTCCAAATAGCCCCATGCAAACCCCCAAGAACCACTTGCCAAGGGAATAATAAAAAGGAAAGAGATAAAAAAAGGAACCTAACTTTAGGTTAGAGAGAGTATGGCTAAAGTGCCCAGGCTGGGAAAGGTGTCCAAAGTTGAGCTGAGAGAGGAGGAGAATTCAGGGGTCCAAGGCTTACCCTTGACAAGGGCCTTCAGAACAATGGTCTCAAATTCCTCAGGGCCATCCTCAGTTGAATAGACAGTCAACAGCTCCTTCCGGGTCATGATCCTCTCCACCTGCAGAATGCCACATTCTGCAAACCCCAGCCCAACTCCACTGGGGCTGTGTCCACAGAGTCACAGGAGACCATTCCCTCCAGGACCGAGTGGTATAGATGCCCAGCACTCTCTGCTCCCAGAACCTGGGAGTCTGGGCCCCCCGAGCCTCTCCTCTCTCAAATCCATGAGTCTGGGCCTCCAATCCCCTCTTTGCTGAGATCCAGGACTCCGAGTCCTCAGCATCCTCATCTCTCAACACTGAGGGACCCAGGTCCCCAGCTCCCTCCCATATCAGGATTCAGAGTTGAGCTCCCAGTGTCATACCTGGGCCTGTAGGACCTCAGGGTCACCTTTGGGAAAGAAACGCCTAATCCGACTCCGGGCTTCCCCTTGCAGGCTCCCTCCTCTCCCTGGAGCCAGAGTGTCTTCCAGGATCTCCGCCAGGCAATCTGCAGCTCCCCCAGACCCAGCCACCAGGAGGCAGGGGAGCTGGGCCTCAGTGGCATTCTCTATTTGCTACAGGTTAGAGGGGCAGTCAGGTCAGGGAAGGCAGGTGTTCATCCCACCCAGAGCCCAGATCCCCAGCCCTCTCCTCTCCTAAGATTCAGGTGCCAGGAATCAGGGCCTCCAGCCACCTTCTCACTTAGACCCTTTACCTTCAACATCTTCTCATCACCATCGATCAAGAGGAGGAGCACAGGGATGTCAATTCCAGTCCCTGAGGAAAAGAGAGATGGGGGCTTGGTCACCTCCCATCAGCCTTTGCCTGGGACAGGAAAGAACCACATGTCCCATGTCCTCATGTCCCATGAGTCTCTGGGACAAACTTAGCTTCTGCTTAATCCTGTGTCCTGAGGCTCACGGGAGTTGTCACATTTTCGAGCATGTTGAAAGGGACCAGATTTTGAAGACAGTAATACTTGACTTCCCAGGGGAGCAGGGGGCTGAGGGCCTGGACTCCCAAATGAGGCAGGTATTTACTACATGAGTCACTCTTGTAATTGGTTAATGACCCAGGGGGGAGGAAAGGATGGAAGGTCAAACAGAAATGCAGGAAATAAGGACTTTCTAGGGGTCCTGGCTGGCTTAGTTGGTAGAGCATGTGACTCTTGGGTTGGGGTTTTGAGTTTGAATCTCATGGTGGGTGCAGAGACTACTTAAAAATAAAATCAAAGAAAGAAAGAACTATCTAATACAATAAAGACATTTCCCAAAGCCTAACAGCAAAAGCATGTAAGATAGTTTTCTACTAATTCCCAGTAAAATAACAAACAAGAAAACATTACTTCTATCCACACCCATCCAGGAGCTTTGAGCTAATGCAGTCATGCAAGAAAGTAAAATTGGAATGCAAACTAGTATTTCTTTTTAAGCTGGAAGAGACAAAGGTATCTATGGGAAGAAAACATGATTTAGATTCTTAGAAACTAGAAAGAGTCCACTCAAAATAAATAAATATTAATAAGAGAATGTAAGAGGATTGATACAGAAAAATATACACAAAAACAAAAAACTTTTCTCCAAACTAGTAATGTCTCCTAACCCTGTTTTCATAAAAATGTTAAATATCCAGGAATTAATTCATCCTGAAAAGGATGAAATTTTTATGAGGAAATTAACAATCCTTACTTAAGGACAGGCTTGAATAAATGGAAAAACAAGTATCACATTAACCTATCAGAAAGCGACACATAAATTCAGTGCAGCTTCAGGGAAAGAGGGGGGTAGGAGGAGTTTGGAGGTGTCTGTTTATGAAGTGATCGTGAAGACAACATGGCTTCCCATTTGGAAGAAAAGAAATGTAGACTCCCTCAAAACATGTAAAAATCATTTCCAGATGGATTAAAGGCTTAAATATAAGCTACTAAAAAGAAAACATACAGAGAATATTTGTATAGCATTCGTGTGAGATGGACCTTTCTTAAAACACAGGAAACCAATTAGCCATAAAAGAAACAAAGAGGCTCCTGACTGGCTTGGTTGGAAGAGCATGGGACTCTTGATCTCGGGGCCATGAGTTCAAGCCCCACCTTGGCTGTAGAGAAGACTTAAATAAATATACTTCTTAAAAAATAATAAGAAAAGAAAAGAAACAATAATATATCCAACTACATAAAAACAATAGAATTTTTATAGAAATAAACACCATAATAAAAGTATTTTTTTAAAATTTATTTATTTATTCATGAGATACATACAGAGAGAGAGGCGAAGACATAAGCAGAGGGAGAAGTGGGTTCCTTGCAGGGACCCCGATGCGGAACTCAATCCCAGGACCCCAGGATCATGCCCTGAGCTGAAAGTAAATGCTTAACCTCTGAGTCACCAGTCGTCCCGAAAGTCTTTTTATTTTTAACAAGGCATGGCTATTGACAGGATACAAAGAATTCCCTCAAAAAGATAAGAAAGAAATAACCCAATTCAAATATGTGCAAAGAATATGAATAGACAGGACACCTGGGTAGCTCAGTGGTTGAGCATCTGCCTTCAGCTCAGGTCGTGATCCCAGGGTCCTGCTTCTCCCTCTGCTTATGTCTCTGCCTCTCTCTGTGTCTCTCATAAATAAAATAAATAAATAAATAAATAAATAAATAAATCTTAAAAATAAATAAAATGAAATAAAATAAAGAAAATGTTTACAAAGAAACAGCTTTTGGTTTAATTTTATCCACTGTGCACTTGTTTCTATTTTGTTGGCTTTCTGCCCTTGTCTTTATTATCTCCTTGTTTATACTTTTCCTAATTTTCACTTGCTGTTCTTTTCCTAGGATGTTTTTAATTTAATTTTTTCCAGGGCAGCCCAGGTGGCTCAGCGGTTTAGCGCCACCTTCAGCCCAGGGCCTGATCCTGGAGACCTGGGATCGAGTCCCAAGTCAGGCTCCCTGCATGGAGCCTGCTTCTTCCTCTGCCTGTGTCTCTGCCTCTCTCTCTCTCTCTCTCTCTCTCTCTCTCCATGTCTCTCATGAATGAATGAATAAAATCTTTAAAAAAAATTTTTTCCAGATTTTATTTCTAAGTTATCTCTACATCCAAGGTAGGACTTGAACTCACGGTCCCAAGATCAAGAGTTGTATGCTCTACTGACTGAGCTGGCCAGAGCTCTTCTAGTTGTTGTTGCTGTTGTTGTTGTTGTTGTTACTTTTCCTGAAGGCTTAAATCCCTGATTTTCAGCCTTTCTTCCTTTTTTGGATACATGCATTTAAGTCTATAAATTTCTCTCTAGATACCAATTTAGCTGCACCCCAAAAGTGCTGGTATGTCATATATTCCTTACCACCCGTGAGTTACTTATAGACTACAACTTGTGCAACGATATGGATGAACGTCACAGAAATAATGTGGAGGGATCCCTGGGTGGCGCAACGGTTTGGCGCCTGCCTTTGGCCCAGGGCGCGATCCTGGAGACCCGGGATCGAATCCCACATCAGGCTCCCGGTGCATGGAGCCTGCTTCTCCCTCCGCCTGTGTCTCTGCGCCTCTCTCTCTCTCTGTGACTATCATAAATAAATAAAAAATTAAAAAAATAAAAATAAAAAAATAAATAAATAAACTGAAAAGCCTTTTTAAAAAAAAAAAAAAAAAGAAATAATGTGGAATATAACCGGCCAGATTCAAGAACATGCAGACTGTGTAGGATTCTGTTCCCATAAAGCCCAGGTGCAGCCAGAATCACTGCCCAGGCTCCAGGCACCACTGGGGCAACCCTGGGGTGCAGAATGGAGAAGGTTCCTGGGGGCTGGTGAAGTGTTTTGAGATGTGGGTGCTGCTTTGGCACGTGGGTTCAGTTTCATAAAATCTCACCGAGCCATTCACTTTATTGTAGTTTAGATTTTGAGATAAAGATTTTTTTAAAAGAGAACAAATAATGGGAGATGGTGCTTGACTGGGGGAGCTCCTCCGTCCTTTGGTCCCCAAACCTCAAGCTGATCGGACCACAGACCCAAGCCTTCTGCCCCCGTCCCTACTGGAGGAGGCCACTCACCTCCCACGCCTGTCTTCTGCTGGGCCACGTAGGACTCAAAGCGCAAGCGGAAGCGGTTCTCACCGCCCAGGCGGCCGTGGGTGCCGTCGTCCACCAGGAAGAAGGCCGAGTAGTTGTAGTCGAGCGGAAACTGGACCCTGTCCTCGGGCTCACCGCGCCATGGGTACCTCGCGGGGAAGGAGCCCTGGGGACATGCCACCAGACCAGTGTTTTCCCAGCAGGGCCAGCAGGACCAACAGGACCAGCCCCTCCTCCCTCAGACCCAGGGTCGGGGTCCCCAGCCTCCTCCACCCTCAGACCCAAGAGTCCAGGCCCCCAGCCTCCTCCTCCCTCAGACCCAGGAATCCTGATCCCAGCCCTTCTTCCCTCAGACTCAAGATTCCCAGCCCCCTCCTTTTCCAAGACTTCTGGGTCCCACCTTGGGGTTGGTGAGAGTGTCTCTATTCCGGACCACACCCCAGGGGGCCATGCCCATGGCCACCACCTTGGTGCCCCCAGTGCTGGCCGTTTGGTGGTCCCGCACAGCCACACCAACATGCCGGCCAATGCCTCTGTGCAGCCCCCCGGTGACAATCCAGGCCCCTATACAGAGACACAGGGAGTGACGGTGAGGTCAGAGACATGGATGTGGAGAGACAGAGAGAGAGAGAGGAGAGAGTGAGACCAAAACCCCTTGAGAGCTGGGGGGAGACTGCATGCCAGAGAAGTGGGAGAGATGGGCAGCAGCCCGGGCTTGGGAGGCACGGCCAGCCCCCCGACCTCAGTCACCTGTGCTCTGGGCAGCCCGCACCAGCCCACGTCGCAGCAGGTCCTGCAGCCATGTCTGGAGGATGGGACCCCCAGATCCCCCCAACACTGACACCACCAGGTTCGGGGCCCGGAAGCCCCACGTCCGCGTGACCAGATTATAAACTGCAGCTGGATCCGTGCGGTCAGAGAGCCGGAGGAACTGTGGACACACAGGAGGAGGGGACACGGGGCAGGGGACAGTGACCCAGAGAGAGGGAGACAGAGACAGACAAAGGGACAGAGAAACAGAGAACAGAGATCCAGATGGAGAAGGGGGGAGGACAGTAACCCAGGAGGAAGGGACAGAGACCCAGAGAGAAGGGAACAGACTTAGAAAGACAGGGGTCGAGGGAGAGAGATGCAGGGAGAGGTGAAGACAGGGATGGGCAAATGGGGAGACAGCACTCAGCTGTGGCACCCCAAGACCGACTCTGGGAGCCCCTGAGGCATGCAGCCCCCCTCGCGGACCCCAACCCTGCCCAGACATCAGGTCTCACATTGCTGGCCTTGCGGCCCGCGCCCAAGAAATCCAGGTCCCCATAGGCATCGGTGGGCTTCTCGGTGGTGTGCAAATCACTGTCCCACACAGTCACCATGGCCGCCCCAAAGGCATCCTCCACAGCTACTGACGGGTGGGTGCTCCGGGGACGCCCACACTGGCACAAAGTTCCTCTGGGAAGTGGAGGGTAGGGAGAGCATGAACCCCAGGGGTGGTGCCCCCTCCACACCCTAAGGATCCCATCAAAGCACCCCCTAGAAGTAGCCACACTGTCCATGCTGACCCTGGCACTGCCCCTTCCTGGGGTGCAAGACCATCCAGAGCCAACTGGTCCACCAGCAGGAAGCCGTAGTGGTTCAGGGAGGCTGGAGGGAAGGTCTCCAGGGTCCCACCCTCCCTGCGACCTGCCAGGCCTGGGGCCTGTGTGGAGAAGTGCCAACAGCCATCAGGGGCCAGCCTGGGTGCCCCCAGTCCAAACAGATGATACTCCACCCGGAAAGGAAAATCCAGAGTGCTTAGAGGGCGCTCAGAGGGTGGGGCACCTGTGTGACTGACTTTGGGCCTCACCTCCCTGAGCCCACATATCCTCTTTGGATCAAGACAATGGTCACACAGCCTGCTTCGTGGAACTATGCAGCAGCGTCAGTGAAATCCCACAGTGTTTTCTGAAATGAGGGCTGCATTCCAGACTCAGGCGGAGAACCCACTCCAGGGGAAGGCCACCGGAGCTTTAAATAGCCTCGAGTAACACTGAATAACACGGCCAGAAAGTCATTCCTTTTCTAGTCATTCCTGATGACTGACAAAGAGAGAGGTTTAGCTGGGTGCTAGAATATCTTTAAGGCCCTAACCTTTTGCTACTCTTTTTTCCCCCTCATTTATTTAAGTAATCTCTACGCTCAAGGTAGGGCTCGAACCCACCGCCCAGAGATCTAGAACCACATGCTCACACAGACTGAGACAGCCAGGAGCCCTGCTCCTCCTTTTTTTTTTTTTTTTTTTTAAACAGAAGTCAGCCTTGGGCTCAGAAAATTGGGCTGCCAACAGCATCCAGTTAGAAGGTAAATATCTTCGTTTGCTTCTCACTGTGATGGTCTTTTCTGGCTGGTTTCTTTCTCTGTGTGGCAAATGGAAGTTTTTTCATTTATGATAGTCATGGATGAAACCTTTTTTCCCTTAAATGTTCAAGTATCCCTTGCACCCCTTAAATAAATGTACTGGTGATTGGCACCTGCTTTTTAAAGAACAAATAACATGGGTTTGGGGAATGAAGAATTTACTTGAAAATGTATCTAAATCTCATTGGTCCCTGCTCCAGAAGGGATTCAGATTTACACAAGCAGAGTGAGCCTTGGGGCGACTGGGTGGCTCAGATGGTTGGGTGTCTGCCTTCGGCTCAGATTGTGATCTCTAGGTCCTGGGGTAGAGCCCCACGTCTTCGTCTTCATCAGGCTCCCTGCTCAACGGGGAGTCTGCTTCTCCCTCCCCCTGCCCCTCCCCCTACTCATGCTCTCTTTCTCTCTCTCTTTCAAATGAATAAATAAAATAAAATTAAAAAAGCAGAGTGAGCCTTAACTAAGGATCAATTTTTTTTTTTCAGATTTTATTTATTCATGAGAGACACATACAGAGGCAGAGACACAGGCAGAGAGAGAAGCAGGCTCCCTGCAGGGAGCCCGATGTGGGACTCTATTGTGGGACTAGATTCTGGGACTTGGGGATCACGCCCTGAGCCTCAGGCACTCAACCACGGAGCCACCCAAGTGCCCCTTAAGGACCAATTTTATGAAAGAACACCACTGGTGATACATGGATTTGTTAAAAGTTATAAAGACACTGAAAGAATGGCCATCAATCCACACACAGGATGAACAGAATACACTCAGTCCAGCTCCAGAGACAAGGAGAGTGAAAGACAAACACATCCTTCCTCATTCCTGAGTCCCCCTTCAGCGACCCAACATACCTCAGTTTACCCTCTGGATCCTTTCACCTATCTCAACCCCATCCCTGGACCCCTTCATTACCTTCCATCTACTTCACACTAGTCCTTATAGACAGAACTTCATGGAATGTTCCAGAATCTAAGATGTCTTCTAATATAGTAGACCATAACCATATGTGGCTCTTTACATTTAAATAAATTAAAATTGAATACAATTAAAAATTCAGTTCCTAGATCACGCTGGCCACATTTCATTTTTGTGTTGGTTTTTTTTCTGGCCACATTTCAACTGCTCTGGGAGCCATATGTGGCCAGTGGCTGCCATATTGGATATGGATATAGAACATTTCCCCCGTTGCAGAAAGTTCTGGTGGACAGAACTGGCAGATTCCCCACCCTGCACTTCTCACCTCCTACCTCCCTTCCTCTTCGTGACCACTAAAGCTGAAACGTTCCTGATAAGATCAGCAATTACCCCTATAACCCCAAATATAATGGCCTCTATTCAGGTCTCTTGTGTCTATCACAGAATGGCATGGTCCCAGGTTCTAAAGAATCCTCTCCTTCCCTTGGCAGGGCACAGGCTCCTCTGGCTGCCTAGTCCCCGCCTCATCTCTGGCTTTCTTTCTCTATGCCTCCCTTGAGTGTAGGTGTTCCCAGAGCCCTGGGGCCACATGGCTACCCCATGTGGGTCTCAAACTTAATGCCCCAGGGGCCAAGCAAATAATTTAGGGGAAAGAATCATCAGGTGGAGGAGAACTGGGTGGCTCAGTCTGTTAAGCAGCTGCCTTGGGCTCAGGTCATGATCTCAGGGTCCTGGGATCCAGCCCCCATGTGTCCAGCTCCCTGCTCAGCATGCAGCCTGCTTCCCCCTCTCCCTCTGCCTGCCCTCCAATTGTGTTTTCTCTCTCTCTCTCAAGTAAATAAATAAAATCTTTAAAAAAAAAGAAAGAAAGAAAACGAAAAAGCAGCTTCAGGTGGAAAACAAGTGAATGTGCTGCTGGAGGCTGTGGTGACTTGAGGTGGTAGGTTTTTTTAGAAATACTCTTCCAGGGATCCCTGGGTGGCGCAGCGGTTTAGCGCCTGCCTTTGGCCCAGGGTGCGATCCTGGAGACCCGGGATCGAATCCCATGTCCGGCTCCCGGTGCATGGAGTCTGCTTCTCCCTCTGCCTGTGTCTCTGCCTCTCTCTCTCTCTCTGTGTGTGACTATCATAAATAAATAAAAATTAAAAAAAAGAAAAAGAAATACTCTTCCAGGGGTGCCTAGGTGGCTCAGGTGATGATGTCAGGTCATGATCTTAGGGTCCTGGGATCAAGCCCTGCATCAGGCTCCCTCACTGAGCCCTGCTTCTCCTTCTTCCTCTGCCTCTCCCCACTGCTCATGTGAGAGCTCTCTCTCTCTCTCAAATAAATAAATAAATCTTAAAAAAAAAAAAAAAAAAAAAAACTCGGGACACCTGGGTGGCTCTGCAGTTTAGTGCTTGCCTTTGGCCCAGGGCGTGATCCTGGAGTCTGACTCCCTGCATGGAGCCTGCTTCTCCCTCTGCCTATGTCTCTGCCTCTGTGTGTGTGTGTGTGTGTGTGTGTGTCTCATGAATAAATAAATAAAATCTTAAAAAAAAAAATTCTTCCATCCAAAAAAAAATAAAAAGTCATCGAACTGCCCATGCCCCTTCCCCAACTTCTTTACACATTTTCCCCCATGACATTTCACCTACTTTCACAGTTCCAGTCACCATCTACAACTAAGTTTTTTGTTGTTGTTGTTGTTGTTGTTTTACAACTAAGTTACAACTAAGATCTCTTGAATGCTGGACAGAAGTCCCAGACCCAGGTCTGTGGTGTCCCCTAGTCCCGACACTTGAGGGCCCTCATTGAGCTTAGCGACGTTCCCCAGACTCGTTTGTCCTCTTGGATTCCCCATCTTGGGGACAATCCCACGGTCTGCCAGGTCCTGGACCAGAGGTCTGGGAGCCATCCTCCCACCATCCACTCCCCTCTTACTCCTCAAATCCGTCAGTCCCCAAGCTCGCATCCCTGTCCCCACACTGTGTCCCCACAGCGGTGGCCTGACTCAGGCCTCTTCCCGGCTCACTCAGACCCTCGCCAGCCTCTTCCTCGGCTCCCTGAACTGTGGGATTGTCCCCAAGATGGGGAATCCAAGAGGACAAACGAGTCTGGGGAACGTCGCCAAGCTCAATGCGGGCCCTCAAGTGTCAGGGGACTAGGGGACGCCACAGACCTGGGTCTGGGACTTCTGTCCAGCATTCAAGAGATCTTAGTTGTAACTTAGTTGTAAAAAAAAAAAAAAAAAACAACTTAGTTGTAGATGGTGACTGGAACTGTGAAAGTAGGTGAAATTTTCCCATGACATCCTCACCCAGCCCCTGGAGACTCCTTCCACACCCAGAGACACTCCTGCCCCTCCCACTCCCCAGCATCCCAGGCCAAGGTCCTGGCCCTGAGGGGAGTGAAGTCTGGCCCTGCCCTCTTCCTTGGAGGCCTCCTGCTCCTTGAACTTTGCTCCATTCTCAATTCCAACGGGCACTGTCACTGTCACGGTCGATTGGGGGCAGTTTGCACATGCCCTTCCCATGGCTTTGAATCCGCACTCTTCTCTCCATACTGTCTTCAACTGTCAAATTCCAACTCATCCTTCAAATGCCACCTCACTGGCTCCCCCCCACCAGAAGTCACCAGTGACACCCTGGGTCCCCTCCCTGGCCTTAGCCAGACCCTCCTCGAGGGCTCCCGTGGAACCCCAGCTGCATGTCTTTCAGAGCTCCCAGCTCCCTGCCTTCTGGTCCTCTTCCAGCCAGATCAGAGATCTTTAAACTGTCTTGGCCACACTCCCCATCAATAAAGAGGTTTAGGGCACTCACCCCCAATAATGTAGGTCTTTATCTATAAATGTTTATTTTATACATCATTGTAAGCTATCCCCCACTAACTAATATGGCATACACACACTAGGTTAGTAATGTTGACATTTCCCACACCCCAAAGATTGTCTTGAAAACAACTTCAAAGCCAGAGTCCACTGGAGAGACCTTCCCAGAATGCCAGGAGCTCCTCAAGGTAGGCAAACACCCCAGGGGACTCATGCAAGTGCCCCTGGCCACCAAGCCCAAGCACAGGGCCTGCAAAAGGTAGAAACTACTACCTTCCAGTGATAATTGCAGGCATTCTCTGGTGCAAACCATGTGCCAGGCACCATTTGAGAAATATCACAAGCAGGAACTTGTTTAAATCCTCCCAATACATGCCCACTCAGGAGGTAGGGCCTCTCTTTATGTCCAGCTGACAGAGGAGGCCCAGAGAGGTGAAATGATTTACCCAACGTCACACAGCACCAGTCCCAGGTAACATCTGAACCTTGGCAGGGGCTGTGCTCCTGATAATTATGCTCCCTTGGAGCACAGAAGGAAGGCTTCTTGGATGGATGAGTGAATGAATGAATGAATGAATGAATGAATGAACAAATGAGTGAAACAGAAAGCCAAAAGAGAAAGACAAAGAATGTGAAGCAAGAAGACACAGAGACGCAGGGAATGAAAGAAACAGAACGGAGCCCTGGGGCTGTAGCACATACCCTGCCTGGAGAAGGGAAATTGGAAGAGTCTGCCCGGACCCAAATCCTACCCGGAGGGAGAGCGCCACCAGGGCACGCCCTTGGGGGTGTCCGCAGTGACAGGAGGGGGGGAGAGGGGCGGGGGGGGGGTCAGCGGCCGGGGACGCTGGGGGGACGCTCCGGGGGTCTGTCCCAGGGGCGAATCCTCACCCCGGATCTGTAAGGTCAACGATGAAAGTCGTGCACGTCTTCTTCTTGAAGATCTTAGGGATCCAGCTCTGAGGACAGGAACAAGGGGTGGGAGGGCTCCAGCTGAGTCCTATCGGACACGGAGTCATCCACCCCGCACCTCGGGGCCCAGGAGTTCGGGACCCCAGTGCCTTCCTTCCCCGGCCTCAGGACTCCCCTAGCCCCCCTCCTATCTGTCCCCAAAGGACCCAGGGGTCCAGAGCCCCCCAACCTCCGGAGCCTCCCCCCGCCAGGCCCCCTCCTTCGTCTGACCCCAGAATCTGGGTCTCCAGCGCCCTCCTCCCTGGGAACCAGGAGGCCAAGCCCCCGGCTCCCTGTTCCTTCAGACCCGGGAATCCGGCCGCAGTACCTGCTCCTTCTCCGGACCCACCATGCTGCCGCAGCCGCCGCAGGCTCCGCAATCTATGCAGCTCCCCAAGACTCGCTCCACCAACCCCGATTCCAGACCCGCCCAGGACAAACCGGATCCACCACTTCCCAGCTCAGCCTGGGGCGGGGCAAGGTCTGGGGGGGGCGGGGAGTCTCGTGGATGCGTCGAGGGAGAGGCGGGGTCAAGGGCCAGACGGGGCCGGCCTGACGGAGACCCAGAGAAGGACAGAGATCCAGAGAGGGGGGGACAGAGATCCAGAGAGAGGAGGACAGAGATACAGAGAGAGGGGGACAGAGACCCAGAGAGAGGGAGCCAGAAACCCAGAGGGAGGAAGACAGAGATTTGGGGGGGCAGGAAGAGAAACCCAAAACTAAGGTTTTAGAGACCAGAGAGAGAGGACAGAGATCCAGAGAGAGGGGGACAGGGACCCAATATGGAATGCCAGAGTTAGAGAGGGGGAACATTAATCCATGGAGGGGACACAAAAACTTAGGTAGGAGGCAGAGAATCAGAAAGGGGGTGAACAGAGATTCGGGGGGTGCCTTGTCTTAGAGAGAGAAAGAGAGTGAGAGAGAGAGACCCAAAGAGTTGGGTGAAGAGCAGACGCTCAGAGCGACAGGAAGATAGACTCCTATGGCTGGGGAACACTGAGTGACAGAAATGAGAGACAGAGCCGGAGGCCTGTAAAGAGTGCTGGGAACCCAAAGAGCTACTGCGATGATTGTGGCAGGGTGAGGAGTGGGAGATAGTGACAGGCAGGGCCACGTGTCTTGGGCCAGCTCTGACAAGGACAGCTGCTGGGTAACCTGAGCCCCCCCACCCCCCACCCGCCTTGCTGTATTTATAGCCCTGGCCTGGCCTGCTCTCCTGCCCTTGGCTCTGAGTCCCAGGGACAAGAGGTCATAGGTGTGAGCACTGGAGCAAGTTCCTTCCTCCCCTGTCCGGGGCCTCATGCTGTCACCCCCTCTCTCAGCGAAGGGTCCCACTCTGGCCAGAAACTCCCCGCGATCTAATCCCCAATCCTTCCATGGCAGGGGTCTCTCCTCTTGGAGGGGTCCCTCCTGCCCCCAACTTGGCCCACTCAAATTCTATCCACCCTCTTTGCAGCTGCCAAACATGAACTTTTTGGCGATACAAAGTCAAGCCCTTGGCCCCCACTCCTGGTTAAGGAGAGACCCCCTTCACCTACCCCTTCCCCAGCTGGGAGGAGGAAGAAAGAGGGGAGGGGCAGGCGGGGACTGACCCAGAATAACTCAGGGCTGAAAGTAAATTTAGCCACAGAGGGGGGAGGAGAGAGACCCTATTGGTTGGGAGGTGGGGAGGGAGGGCCAGAGAGGGGGGTTAGGGGGCTCCGGAGACTGCCCTGGAGGGGTGTCCAGCAGCCAGGGCCAGAGGAAGGCAGACCCACAAAGGCAGTGAGAGACACAGCAAAGACACAGGCAGAAAGAACCAGAAGGGCCCCAAAAGGGACAAGGACCCTAACACTCATCCACATAGCTGCAGAGGCAGCTGGAGCCGGCCCTGGGAGAAGCTCTGCTGCTTGTCCGTCCCCATGGGCCACCATGGGTCATGGCTGCACACTACTCTCCTCTGGGCTGCCGTGGCCAGCCTGCTCCTCCCCCCAGCCATGACCCAGCAGCTGAGAGGGGCCGGGCCAGACCCCAGCCACTGGCACAACAGTGCGGGAGTCGTGGGGCCCCCGGAGGACATGGTAGGCAACTCTGGCCATCCCATCCATAGCCACAGAGGCCGTGGAGACAAGAACAAGGATGTTTCTACAGAGAATGAACATCAGTTCTGGAGCCACAGAGACCACAGAGAAGAGAATGGAGATGTCTCTGGGGAATACAGCCATGGACCCCAAGACCACAGGTACCAAGACCATGAGGAGGTCTTCACAGAGCATGTTCGGGAGGCCCATGGGCACGGAGGCCATGACAATGAACCTGTGGGTGACTCACACGAGCACGGGCACCACTTCCCCAACCACAGAAGCCACAGCCAACAGGACGAGGACGAGGACGAGGATGAAGTTGTGTCCAGCGAGTATCGCCATCATATCATCAGGCATGGACATGGAGGCCACAGAGAAGAAGATGATGAAGATGAGGAAGAAGAGGTTGTCTCCACTGAGTATGGACACCAGGCCCACAGGCATGGAGGCCACAGGAAGGAAGAGGATGAGGATGTCTCAGATGAACATCCCCATGATGTCCCCAGCCATGGACACCAAGGCCACGAAGAAGAAGAAGATGATGAGGATGTCTCCACAGAGTATGGACATCGGCCCCATAGGTACCATGGCCACGGGAGGGAAGACGATGAAGACGTCTCAGATGAACATCCCCATCATGTCCCCAGCCATGGACACCAAGGCCATGGAGAAGAAGAAGATGATGAGGATGTCTCCACAGAGTATGGACACCAGCCCCACAGGTACCATGGCCATGGGAGGGAAGAGGATGAAGACGTCTCAGATGAATATCCTCATCATGTCCCCAGCCACGGACACCGAAGCCACGAAGAAGAAGATGATGATGATGATGATGATGCTATGTCCACTGAGTACGGACACCATGCCCACAGGCACCTAGGCCATGGGAAGGAAGAGGATGAAGACGTCTCAGATGAACACCATCATCATATCCCTGGCCACGGACACCAAGGCCACAGAGACAAAGAAGATGAGGATGAGGTTGTGTCCACCGAACATTGGCACCAGATTCCCAGACACACTCACGGCCTTGGAGATGAGAAGGAGGAGGAGATCTCAGCCAAGTTCAGCCACCACGTTGCAAGCTCCCAACCCCCAGGCGCCAAGAACACTGAGGAGGAGGAGGACTTCTCAGATGAATACAAGTCAGCAGTCCCCGACCGTCACCACCACAGAGTCCCTGAGGAAGAGGACATCTCTGACAGGCTTGGCCACCAAGCTCCCAGCCACAGGCAACAAGGCCACCAAGATGAAGGAACTGGCCACAGAGGGTCCAGCAAGGATGAGATTAGCCACCAGCCCCCAGAACACATGGGGGTCAAGGATAGAAGCCATTTGAGGGAGAGAGATTCTGAGGAGGAAGAGGAGGAAGAGGACCAGGGCTCCCACGAGGAAGATGATGAAAGTTCGGAACGGGGAGAAGGTGGCACCCGCCATGGCAGCCTGGACCACAAGGATGAAGAAGATGAGGAGGAAGGTCACGGCCTCAGTCTGAGCCAGGAGGAAGAGGAAGAAGAAGAAGAGGAGGAGAGTAGGGAAGAGAGGGCCCTACTGAACCAGGAGCACAGGGAGGGGGAAGAGGAGGAGGAGGGGCTGGAGGAAGAGGAGCTCCCCTTCACCATCATCCCTGACCCAATGGCCAGGAGGGAGGTGCCTGGAGGTGGTTCCAGTGAGGAGCAGAGTGGCGAGGACACGGGTAAGTGATCTGGCCAGGTGGGGGCAGGGAGGAGCAGAGCGGGCCGCTTCACGGCTGCTCTCCTGTCCCCACAGATCTGCAGGGTGCCCAGGAGTACGGGAACTACCAGCCTGGGTCCCTGTGTGGCTACTGCTCTTTCTGCAATGTGAGTGCCCCGCCCAGGTCCATCCTCCAGGCTGTCCCTGGAGTTTGTCCCCAGGCTCTAAGGTGCTTTGGGCCTGCTCTGAGCAAAGGAGGGGTAGGGGCAGTGCCAGTTGAAGAAAGACACTTCTGGGGCCATGTAGGGGACAGACTGGAGGCCAGGAAGCTGGGGAGGAGGCTAGGGCAATGGGCCAGGAGGGAGTGAGGCCTGAGCTGTACCTGCAAGTATGGGGACAGAGGGCAGGTGGAATGGGGCTGGGGCCTGGCAGGCTGTGGGGAGAATAAGGACAAGGCATGAAGAGAACATCTACAGGTCCAGCCCACAGAGACAGGCTGTCACCCTGCAAGAGGGAAACAAGGGGGAAGCTGCTGAACTCAGTGGGGGGAGGGGGGTAATGATCGTGGGCAGGGTGGAGGACTGGAGAATGGCTCCCAAACGATATACCCAAACCAGAACCCTCCCGTTCCCAGAGATGCACTGAATGTGAGAACTGTCACTGCGATGAGGAGAACATGGGAGAGCACTGCGACCAGTGTCAGGTGACACTTTCCCCGGACCCAGGTTCCACCAGGCCCCCAGGGAGGCCGGGGACCCGCTGGGCACCCAGTCCCAAATCCTGGCCTCTGCCTTCAGACTGACCCAAGCCTCTACCCCGGTGCAGCCTTGACTCCACACTCGATCCCACCTCTGACCTTAACCTTCGACTCGGGCCCCTGTGCGGTACCCGCCCCATCCTGGCTCGGCCCCGACCCTGTCTTACACTTCTGTCCCTCCCCATCCCCACCCCCAGCACTGCCAGTTCTGCTACCTCTGCCCGCTGGTCTGCGAAACGGTCTGCACTCCAGGTGAGCGTGGGCGGAGCCCGGCGGGGCTAGCTCCGCGGAGGCGGAGCCAAATCTGACAGGCGGGCCCGAGAAGCCGCGGGGCGGGGCCAGGCGCAGGGGCGTGGCCAAGGCTGGGAGTCTGCGGGTGGAGCCGGGCTGCGGGGGGCGAAGCCTGGGCCGAGGGAGAGGTGGGGCCAGGTGCTGAGGCCTACCCAGTAGGCGGGGGATGGAGTTGGGGGCGGGGCCAAAGCAGGTAGCCTTGGAAGGACGGGGGCTTCTGGAAGACCCGAACACCCTGAGCTAGGAGGGAGGGGCAAGATCTTGAAAGGAGTCCCAGACGAAGGAATTCAATTTAGGGAAGGAATTAGGAAAAAGAGAGGCGGAGCCTAGTCCTGATTCCGGATTCGGTGAAATCAGTGGCCGCCTAATTTCACCTGCGGCGTACCCCTCAAGCCTCTTCTCTCTTCTCCCACAGGAAGCTACGTCGACTATTTCTCCTCCTCCCTGTACCAGTAAGTGTGCGGAGGGGGCAGTTTAAGGGCCCTGTCTAGAAAGGCGCAGGCCCGCTGAGTGATTGGATGACCGGGACTCCATTTCCTTGTCGGTAAAATGGGCAGGTTAACATCTCTATCTAAGAGCCTTGGGGTGAGCTGTCTAACCTCTGCGTCCTCCTCTCCAGAGCCCTGGCGGATATGCTGGAAACTCCGGAACCCTAACCCCCGGGGGCGCGGCTGCGGCGCAGACGCCCCTCCCTGGCCTTCCAACCCCTTTCCACGAGCCATATTTATTGAATTGAATTATGAATAAACATGCTCCCCCGAAACCTCATTGTCAGGGAGTGGGGTCTGGATTCTCAGGGCGCCGCGGAATGCGCGGGTGGGGACGGGAGACTCAGACTCGTAGGTCTGGGGAGGAGTGGTCTGGTCCCTTGGGTTCTCCAGGAGGTCGGTTTCTGGAGGTCCTGACAAATAAATAAGTCAACACGGGAGCTTTTTGAAACAGTTCTCTTTACCCGTGATCACTGAGTGACGCCTGGGGCAGGGAGGCCGACCAAGAGTCTCGGGCGAGGGCTCCCCCACCGTCCTCCCTCCCCCCACGCCACGTCGCCCAGTGGCATCGTGGAAAGAGGATTCTCCCATGCAAACCCCGGAGCCGGAGGGGAACCGGGAGCGCAGTTCTGCCCCCCCTGTCCCCGGGGCACGGACACGGCCACAGCACGGGGGGGGCGGAGAGGCCCCGGGGACACGAGACACTGGGGAGGAAGAGGGGTCCGCCCGCAGCTGACCCCAGGCACCGGCGACCTGATGCGGTGGCGGGGCGGGGATGAGTGGCACGTGGGGCGAGGCTTGTAGCAGCGAGTCCCCCCTCCCCTCCTTTCGGACGAAGAAGGAAGACTTGGGCCCCGCGACTGGGGAGAAGAAAGGGGAGCGGGCAGCCTCTCCTAGCATGCGGCCCGGGAGGGAAGCCCCGCTCCCTTCCCGCGGGGAAAGGGCACCCATCTCCCATCGGAAACTGATCAATAAATTACAAAGTAGAGAAAAGGGAGGCGGAAGTTTGGGGCGGGATTTCTTCCTGCCCTCTTCGTTCCCCCTCTCAGTCCAGTTCGTGTGGTTTGGTCCAGGCCCAGTCCTTTTGTGAGGCGGGGACGCGCACTCCCCGCTCGTCTGTACAGATGGTCCAGTCCGCGGCGCGAGTTCCCCCGCCCGCGCTCCCCGGCGAGACCATACTCTGGGCAGAAGGGGGAACAGCCCAGCCTCTGGAAGATTCTTCTGTCCGAGTGAGGTCACCTGCATTGACGCCGGGTCAGTACGTGGGGCAGTGAAGATCCACTGTGCCGCCCTGGACCCCCGAGATTGCCCCCGCACAGTCCTCACCTGGAGGCCTACACTAGCAGGAATAGGTCCGGACCGAAACGCCGTCTGCCCGAGAACTCCCAGAAGTCTGGCCTAGAGGGGGGGCGAGCAGTGGTTTAGTAAGTGCGCGCGTGTCACACACACACACACACACACACACACACACACAGCAAGGTTTCTCTGATCCTCAACCCCAAGCGTCCTCTCTCGGATTCTCTCCTCCCGAAATGATAGAGAACCCCTGGCTCCACGCCGGTCTCCCTCCCTCTCCCGCAGCCTGGGAAACATCTAAGGTGCCCCAGGTGGCAGTGGGCGAACTCATTCCCCACTTTGGAAAGGGGTTGCGGGACCACTCCATTCCACACCCGAAGGAGGGAGTTGGGATACTGAGCAACCCATTTGTCATGAGCGGGGGAGAAAGGACTAGGCCAATTCAGAACCCGGAGGGGGGCTTCCGGAAAGTAGGGTTGGTCCTTTTCCAACCCCAAGAAAGTGGGGGTGCTGTCATAGTTGGGAGCCGCCCACCTTCGGGCTGCAGCTTGCGAAGAGGGAGCCCCGGAGAGCCCAGGGCCCCTGCTGCGGCCGAACGAAAGTTGGGGGGTAACATCTCAGCTGAGTCGGGGGTTACGCCTCGAAGGTCCTTCTCTCGGAACATCTTCCGCCAGGATGGGGAGCGGCTGAACGACTTGGCGCTGTCCTAGGTATAGGGGCCAGGCGGACAGTGAGGGACTAGGGCGGGGTTCTGACTCAGCCGCTTCCTCTGGCTTCACCCCTGTCGGGCTGCATCTCCCCCTTTAGCCCCGCCCCCGTCCTGGTCCCGCCCCCAACCGCCTCCAGCTGGCAAAGTCACGCCGCCCCGCTTCGGCACCCTACAGGAGCCGCTAGGAGCTGAGCCTCCAGGGCTGCCGCTGCGCCCACCTCGTCCAGCCTCCTGTCTGTGCCCAAGGAGATGAGGTTACTGAATTCCTTCTCCAGGAGCTGCCGGGCCTGGGGACGAGAGGTGGAAGGGTGGTAGCGTGCAGTCTGCGAGGTGGGGTTGCCCAGTATGCCCCGGGCCAAGCGGCGGCTCACCTGCGCATTCTGCGTGGGGATCTGCAGGAGCAAGGCCAGATCGGAGTAGTCGAAGGTCTCGTCCAGGGCGAGCAGCGCCCCGTGCACCCCGCTCTCCGTGAGGTTCGTGGCGAATTCCTTCAGTCCCAGCCCGGACACCCAACCCATGACCCGCTCATTGGACCACACCATCACGTCTGGGACAGAAGGGCTTCTCAGCTGCCAGCCGGTTCAATGCAGCCCACACGGCACCTCCCAATCCTCTAACCTGGCCACGCCTCCTGTGGTGGTTCCGCCCCCTGTGATTGCTCCACGCCCCTCGCAAAGGACCTTTGCTCCCCGCCCCAATCCTACCCCCTCCCCACCTGCTCCAAACTCCTCCACCTGGCTCCCCAGGGGGACTCTTACACTCCTACTCACCTCGGATTTGGGTCTGACTCTCTTCCCGCCTCCGCTCCAAGTCCTTCCGGTCATAATTGAGCCGTTTCAGGCACATGATCCCATAATGCAGACTCACCCTGAGCAGTAGGGGAAAGTGGGGTCACAGATGAATCTTCACAACTCCAATGGCTGCTGCTGCTTCCCTCCCCGTTGGCTGTGGTCTTCTGGGAAAGGTCGGGGAGTTGTTCCACTGGGTCAGTTTTAGGGAATGCTGACCTTCCCAGGACTTGGGGTATTTTCAACAGGCAGTTCCTATTGGTTAACCTGGACAGGGTATGGGGTCAACTAGCCAAGCTGTCTGAGGATTTGGACTTTTCCTGATGGACCATCTTATTGGTTGGAAGGGGCACAGAATTTCAGGATTTCCTGAGAATCCAGGCTAAAGGACCAAGATAGTCCGAGGACTTTCCCATCACCAGTCCCATTGGCCAAAGACTCTCTAGGAGTGAGGCTTCCCCTTGGACTATCCCCATTGGCCAGGCAGCCCCCACCTGTGGAAGCTGTCCACCATCTTGAGTTGGCCCCGGAGCTCCTTCTTGTTAAGATGATCTAACATGCGGGCATCCACCAGCGACTCCATGAAGTAGCTGCGGTATTGGGGCAGCCCCAGGCTGGGCAGCCAGTCGTTTCCCACCCACTCGTGGTTCATGTCACCATATGCCAGGATCTGGGGCCATGGGCAGGTGGGGGAGGGGTCAGGCCCTCTGACCCCTTCCCATGTATGTATGAAAGGGTACACTCCAACCCCCTGACCCAAGGTTGTTCTATTTCCACCCTGCATTAGGACAATGGTCAATATCGGCTCAGGACAATGGACCAATCCAGCTGTCTCCTACTCCTTCATAACAGCATACACCCTTGTCTGCTCAAAGTGTGGTCCTTGGACCTGCAGCATAGCCATCACCTGTACACCTGCTGGAACTGTGGAATCTCAGACCCCACCCCAGGCACTGAATCAGAATCTGCATTCTCACCAGATCCTCAGGTTACCTGAACAGTAAGGTGTGAGAAGCACTAGCCTAGCATTGTCCTAACTCAGAACAATGGATCGGTCCAACATCACTACTCCCCCAAGTCAGGACACCGGATTCTTCCAGTGTAGCTCTCCCCAACAACAAACGATAATGAATCCAGCCATCACTTTTGCACTATCCAAAAATACTAATCTAATGCTATATCTGGACAGTATTGACCCAGGACAATATTCTGGGTCAGCCCAAAGTCCTTCACTCCCTTTAGCATAAGGAAACAATACCTCCCCCTGGCTAGAAACGAACCCCAGTCCACAGCTAGTGCTAGTTCGCTACCTGGGGGGAGTTCATGCCCCTCCCTTCCCGAGAAAAAAGTGTAGCTCCTCCTTCCCCCCCAACTTCTCAGCCTGCTGTGCTGCCCCTCCTCAAAATGCCTCCCCCCTTTGCCTCAGCACACTGGAACAGTCCCACTCCCCCTCAATATAGAGAAAAGGTCTCCCTCTAGTTACAGCAGTGGAACAGCCCCTGGAACCCCCGCAACCCACGATAATGGAATGGCCCATGCCCCCACGCTAACAATGGAATAGTCCGGGCTCTTCCACCGACCCCCACCAAGCCACAATGAGACAGTCCGGAGCCCCGCTCCACGCAGCGCCTCCCGCGGTGATGATGGAACGCTCCGGCGAGGGTGGGGGCGGGGCTTGGGGAAGGAGGGGCGTGCATGCAGCGTGCACAGCCTGTTCATGCGCCCACGCCCCGCCCCGCGCCCCCTACCTGCTCCCAGCTGATCTCCTTGGTCTCCTGACCCGTTAGTGGGAAAAGGGGAGAGAAGGGGTGGGTTAAGGGGCAGGCGGAGGAGGGCAGGAGAGACGAACGAACATCCAAAGATTCGCCCCCCCACCCCTCCCGAGGGAGAGTTAGTGCCACCCCCAAGGCCGCCGGTAGGGGTCACTCACAGGCTTGGTTGTGGCCGTGAGGGACTCCATCTCCTCGTGTGTCATCCACACGTTTCCTGTGGACTGAGGGGCAATAGGTGTTAAGGAGGTTAAGAGGGCTTTTGGATAGGGGAGGGGAAGAAGGTGGTGTTCCTTAGAGGCCCAGGCCAGGTCCATTTATATATTCTGCTTTCTGCCTCAGAAAGGCCAGTCACCAAAAAAAAAAAAAAAAAGAAAGAAAGGCCAGTCACCGCTCTGGACCAGGCAGTGAAAGAGAAAACGAATGATCATTTATTGAGCACCTGCTGTTTACCAGGCAAAAAAAAAAACATGGGCTTTGGGGGTCGGGCAAGTTCAGGTTTGAATTGGAGCCCTGCTGGGTATTTTGCTGTGTGGCCCTGGGCACAACATCACCTCTCTGACTTCACACAGATGTAGGTACAGAGTGAAGGTTCAGAATAAGGTGACAGATACAGCTGTGGGACAAAAGTTTGGGGGGAGGGGGTGTATTCACATTTACTGAGCACCTGCTCCCAAAGACCCCACGAGTTAGGACTTCATACATTGATTCAAACACTCATGTAGCTCCTCATGAGTGCCAGGCACAGTTGTAGGGTCTGGGACACACCAGGAGAAATTTGAAAAATAGACTGAATGGATGAAATTGACAATAACAGTAACATTCTTAGGTAAAAGGACACAGTGGTTGTGTTGTTCAAGAAGAATGTTCTTATTGTTAGAATATGCCCTGATAATGGGGCACCTGGATGGTTCAGTTGGTTAAGCCTCTGCCTTCCGCTCAGGTCATGATCTCAGGGTCCTGGGATACAGCCCCACATCCCTCTCCCTTTGCCTGCCACTCTCCCTGCTTATGTGCTCTCTCTCTGCGTGTCAAATAAATAAAAATTTTAAAGAAGAAAAGATGCCCTGATGAAGTAATTTTTCAGGCTAACCACTAATGATCTCCACAAATTATATTTGAGGGCCTCAGGTATACAAATGCAAACAGCAAGTAGGGCAAGGAGTTAACAAGTGCTGAATTGGGCATGGCACGCAGAAGTTTTGGCGGGGAACAAAAGGATAAAATATTAGAAGGCCGTAAACACTGCTGGGGGAAAAATTAGGTGTTCATGTGCTGGGGTGATGGGGCGAATGACTAATTTAGTCACTAATTTAGAGATGGGGCAAGTAGTGTTCTGAGGAAAGGGAGCTGCACTAGCTAAGAACCAGAGTAGGGGCAGAGCGGGGTGTGTTGGGGGAAGAAAAGGAGCCCCCTCATCAAAGGCTTTATAAGGAACCATATGAATTTGGATTTTTTTCTCCCCATTGGGGTCCTGTCTAAGACAGACTGAGGTAGAGGGGAGGCAGGGAGACCTGAGAAGGGACCTCCACCCCTACTCTCCTCCAATGCCTCTGAGATAATCTAGGTGAGACACTGAGGGAAGACGATCTGCGAGACAGACCTGGGGTAAGCGAGCCCAGGATTGGCTAGTTTGAGGGCAAGAGGCGGGGCCTTAAGGTGGCCAGGGTTGCCATTGGCATCCGGAAGCTCACCGTGCGGGAGGAGGCGGGCGCTGAGGGCGAGGTGAGTGAGACCATCTCCTGGATGGCGAGGCGTAGTTTGAGCCGGTGCAGCGGGTTGCTGATGCCAATCTCCCGCTGGATCTCCGTGTCTGACAGGTTGGCCATGATGGCACCGCTCTTGACGTTGGCCCGGCATGCGGCCACATACCATGCAGGCATGCCTACCCACAGCTGCACAGAGGGAGGGAGGCGGGGAGAGGGAAGGAAGAGACATACACAGAGACAGAGACAATGTCGGAGGAGAAAGTGGAGAGACAGGAGGGAGACAGAGAGGTAGGAAAGTTAGCGGTGAAAAGCAACCAATATGGGGCAAGGCAAACAGACAAGAGGGAGTCCAAGAGAGACACATGGAATAAAAGGGGGAGAGTCAGAGTCACAGGGGAGAGAGGGAGGGGGAGAGACAGAAATGAGAAAGATGTGGGGAGAGAAAGAAGCAAAAGACATTGGGGGAGAGACGTAGGGAGACCCAGAAACGTGGGAAGAGACATGAGGAATGACAAAAACACAGACATGGGAAGAGAGGCAAAACAACAGACACAGAGAATCCCATACAGTGAGGGAGAAACAACAGGCCAGCAGGACCGAAGTAGGCATGACCAGAATGGCAGGGGTGGGAGGACAGGGAAAGAAAGCTGTTTAAAGATCAACAGAAAGGCTGACCTCTCACCCCCCTCAACGACCCCCATCTGGGTCAGGATGATGCTGGGTGGCCCGGGGTGGCCACCTAGTGGTGGGGCTCTCACAGGAGTTAGGGATCAAGAGTCCGAGCATTTCTGGGCCCCAGTACCTCCAGCCAGGAGACCACGGTAGGCCCATCCCAAGCAGCAAAGGGCAGGCCCTGGCGGCAGGCCTCTTCCAGAAGTTCGTGCCTGGGGACAGAGGCCTAGGGCAGGAGCTCTCAAAGATAGAGACACCCAGCCCTCCGGGATGGGCCCCTTTACCACACACCCCCTCCAAAACATGTTTTGTTTTCCAATGGAACACTTCAGGAATTTGCATGGCATCGTTGCACAGAGGACATGCTAATCTTCTCTGTATCATTCCAATGTTAGTATATGTGCTGCCAAAGGGAGTACCCAAAGCAGTTTTTATGAAGGTAGAAAACTTGGAAGAAGGTTAAAAAAAAAAAAAAATGAATCTCTGCAAGTGGTCTTCCCATTGCCCACCCCCCTCCTCCCTATACACACTCACTTCCTCTTGTTCCTTCGGTCCTTGTCTCCTGGGCCTGTCAGCTTGGCTAGCCCCAGAGGGTCCGTGGCCAATGTCTCGTCGGAGGGTGTTCCTGCTGAAGGTAGAGAGGGGCCAGAATTTGGAGGCTCTCAAGTAGGAAGGAGACCCTTTGATGTGGGGGTTGCTGAGAAGGAGGCCAGAGAAGCAGACGCTTCAAGAGAGTAGTGAATGAGGCCACACAGAGGGAGTGATAAAGCCACATAGGAACAAATTTCACCTGCCAAATGGAGACATCCCCAAAATAGGGATGGATTCACTGGGTTAGCCTCTGTAAGATGCAATCGTATGCTGGTAAATATTTAACAACTGGCTCCCCAGGAGGGAGAGAGTATCCCCTGATTTGTAGTGTTTGCCAATGTTCATGGTGTGAAGAATCCCACCAATTCCAGGCTACCAATGTAATGTCAAGCAGCTCACAAAACTCATAAATACTTAATTATAGACTTCCACAAGCCAGTACCAGCAAGCTCTAGCACACCATATGCCCTGCCTTTAGGTGATCCGCTCTCTTTCTCTATTTAAAAAATAGGGGGCACCTAGGTGGCTCAGTGGTTGGGCATCTGCCTTTGGCTCAGGTCATGATCCCGGGGTCCTGGGATCAAGTCCTGCATCAGGCTCCCAGCAGGGAGCTTCCTTCTCCCTCTACCTATGTCTCTGCCTCTCTGTGTATATCTCTCATGAATAAAAAAGTAAAATCTTTAAAAATAAAATGAATAGGTAAACGGGGATGCCTGAGTGGTTCAGGAGTTGAGTGTCCGCCTTTGGCTCAGGGTGTGATTCTGGAGTCCCCGGATCAAGTCCCACATCGGGCTCTCTGCATGGAGCCTGCTTCTCCTCCCTCTTCCTGTGTCTCTGCCTCTCTCTGTGTGTCTCTCATGAATAAATAAATAAAATATTTTTTAAAAATAGGTAAACAAAATAACAACATTTATTTAGCTCCCCTCCTCTGGTCATCTGGGCAGGCCTCAGAGTGCCCTTTTCACAGAGTGTCCTTTTCAAGGGTCCCTTTTCTATCCCCCTATCTCTATGGAGTCCTGCCCCCTTCACAGCCTATGAATTACCAAATGGATGAAGACTCAGATGACTGTCAATTGAATTTGGGGAAAAGAAGGAAGAGAGGAAGGAAAGAAGGGAGAGAGGAAAGGAGATAGGGTTGGCATCAGGGTACTCACCCAGAGAAGAGCTGTCCCGGCCTGGTGGTCCCATTCGCCCCTTCTCCTTCTTGCCAAAGAGACGACCTATGGATGACTTGATGCTCTTCTTCTTGGGGGCTTTGTGCAGGGAATCTGGGGTGCCTTCACTGGGTGAACAGGACAAAGTGAGGGCAGCCCCATCTGGGATACCTCCTCTTCCCCCAAGTCCTTGACCATTCCCTGACACATCCTCCCAAGCAAGCCCCTCCCCATCCCATCCACTGCCCATGCTGACCTTCCCCGTGAAGTCCCCCCATCTTCCAGGGATCCTGCCTGGAGTGCCAAAGCCTGTGTCATTCTCTCAAGGCGGGCAGAGCGGGGAGTAGGAGGTGGAGTGTCTCCTGGAATGGCAGGCCCCTCTCCTCGTGGAGCCCCAGCTTCCTCCTTGGGGACATGATTCTGGGGACAGAAAAACAGAGATGCTAAAATGAATTGGAGGGGTCATGTTGGGGTGTCTTCATTAGTTGAGATGTCTACTAGGAGATAGCTAGGATGCCCCTGGTCTGAGGTACCATTTCTGAAAGTAGCCTAGACTAGGTAGGGGGTGTTGCAGAAACATAAAGGCAATGAGCTTGACCAGCCAGTTTTATGTAGCCTAGCTTCTGGTGTCAGGGGTGGGATCTGCTCAGACTTAAGGAAAGCAAATGAGTTACACATTCTGGAAGCCAAAACACTGAGTCCAAGGCAATAAAATGAGCTAATATGTCTTATTCCTCCTCAAAGATCAGTTCTGAGGATCTAATATTAGCTCTCAAATCTTTACTCACAGAAACCTTAAAAAAAAAAAAAACCAACAAAACAAAACAAACAAAAAAAAACACCCTATGAAGAAATTTAGTGCATAAAACAGGTAAAAGCAGATCCAACCTTACTAAAACACAAGTTAGGGTTCATCAAACCAGTGGCTCGGCCTCCCTTATGCCTTTAAGTTGGAACTTCTAGGGAAAAGCTAAGATTGCTTTTGAAAATCACTGGTGTGAAGAGTTATTGTTGCTGTTGGTTGGGGATCCCTGTCTCCGAACTCCCCCTAGCCACCCCACCAAAATAAGGAGACTCCAGAACACTCACAGCTTTGTCGGTGCCCTCACGGGCAGGGCTAGGGGGAGCCAGACGGGGCGTTGAGTGGCCAGAGCTGGGAGGGGAGGGGCTGGCAAGGGTAGAGGTAGTGAGGGAGGGGGGCAGTGAGCAGCTACTACGGTAGCGGCCCAGTGAGTCTAGGCCAGAGCCAGACACCCGGCTCTCCAGCTCCTCTGCCCTTTGTTCTGTTGTCTCCTTCTCCTCTTGGATAAGCCTAAGGAGGAAAAAAGGGGGAGACTGTGTGAGAGAGCACAGGCAAGCCATGGGGGATAGAGTCTGGGGATCCCAAAGGGCCAGGAAGGCTCGGTGGGGCAAAAAGAATTCTGGGGGAAGCATAATGAGGTTAGAAGGTATTGGTGGATTCATCATGGCCTCATAGGTTCAAGGAGTGTCAAAGGGTCATAACAGGCCCAAGAGGTCATGTAAGGATGAGAGACAACAGGAAAGATCAGGGTCTGCATCAAGGCTTCCATGATGATAACCACATAGTTCTATAAAATCATAAAAAAGATCACTATGGGAAAGGTCAAATTCCAAGGACAGAAAAGCAAGATCATAATAAGATCAGGGTGAGATCAGGGACTTTGAGGTCAACTGAGGATCTGGGAAGTTCATGGAGACATTTGGCATGTGAATCAATGCCTCAACTCAGAATGACTTTGGATGGAAAGTAGTGGTCATGTTGGTATATTTGCTGGGGCCCATGGAGAGTTTGTTGTTAAAGAATGCCAAATAGGGCAATTTCTGGGAAATCAGGATAGACTTTATGTCAATGGGGGATTCATAATAAATTAAGGATTCTTATTATATTAAGTAGAAATTCTTGGTCTCTTGAGTTGGGGTTCTTGAAGTATTAGGGTGAGACTATTGGTGTTTGGGATTGGGGACCTTGTGTTGAGATTCTTGGGGTACTGGGAGACTCTGGGTACTAGCTGTGAGAAGCCATGACATCCATGGTGTACTGGAGGATTCCTGGTGTACTGGCTTGAGAACTTTGGTATTTGGGAATGCAGTCTTCGGTGTATTGGGAAATTGTGAATACTGGATAGGGAATAGATAGAAAGCAAGCAAGCACAGAGACTGCTGGGTGTATCCTGAGGGATTCCTAGTTACCAGAGGGAGTGTTGGGCTGGGGGAGTTCCTTGAGGATAGTAAGAGAGGAGATGTGCTCAGGCCTTCAGATCAGTCTCCAAAGCAAGAGGGGCTATGAAGTCAGCTCAGGCAAGGTGGAGGAGGAATGGGCCAACACTCACTTGATCTCCTTGTTGATGGCTTCCAGCTGCTCCTGAAGCATGATGGCCAGCGTCTGCACATCAGCCTGTCCGCTGGGGGAGAGCAGCTCAGCCCCAAACATCCCCTCGGCCTCCTCCTCATCTGAGCCATCCAGCTCCCCAGGGAATGGGGGTGGCATGGACCCCGCGGGGGCTGACCGCTCCCATTCCTATCTCTGTATGGGGACAAAGGATATCAGGTGGGTGGGGGTCAAGGGAGATGCGGGGGTCAAGGGAGGTGCCATGAGCCTTCCCATGTCCCCTGACAATGAGTGGCCTCACCACATGATCCAGCTCACACACTTTTCCCAGCCAAGCCTTGCCTCTTGACAAGTCCCTTTCCTTGACCAAATGCCCCATCCAGGACCTCTACCCCATCTCCTGATTCTACCATTTCCCTTGACCCAAAACACTTCCTTTCTTTACCTTGCACCCCCATTCTAGGATTCTACACAGTGCCCATCCCCCAGACACCACCCTCTCCCCACCTCATCATTCCACTAAGGTTCTTACCAGGGAGCAGGATATCCGCACAAAGAGACATCAAGCAAGTGGCGATGATGGAGTTATGGGAGGAAAAAAAGACAACATGGGTCCAGGAGACCCTGTTTCTCATCCCAGCCCCCTTCTAGAGAGCCCCACATATTAAACTCTACTTCTACTGTTGCCCACCCATCCCCTGCTCAGTCCAGGGCCCCAAAAGTGGCTGCTGACCTTGGAGGGCTCGTCCTTGACCCCTGACCAGCGGCCTCTCTTGCCTGCCCGGCCACTTCCAGCCCCATAGGGGTCCAAGTGGGCACCAGAAGGTAATGTAGGTGCCTGGGAGTAACGGAGCTCCAGGGCACTGCCAGGGAGAGACCTGTGGGCATGGAGAGGGTAGCAGTCGGAGACCAAGGGGTCAGGAAAAGGGAAGAGAGGTATGGGGTCAGAGGATTAGAAGAGGGATCTGAAGTCAGAGGTCGAGGTCAGAGGGCATGAAGTCAGGTGTCCAAAATAACAGGAATCAGTGGAAGCCTTTGGAGGACAGGGAGTGGGGGTGTGGAAGACCTGGAGATCAGAAAGGATGAGCTTGGCTAAGGCAGTTCCTGTGGGCAGAGGTGAGGCATTAGGATTACTGTCACCTGGAGTAGGAGGATGGTGGCCTCCCCCGCAGCTGATCAATCTCCATCTGCATCCGCTCCATCTCTGCCAAGAGCTGCTCCTGGTGGGAGGAAGTTGGAGGTGTCAGGTCAGAATATGCCCTGTCCCTAAGCAACAGCCCCTCCCAGCCTGGCTGACTGCATCCCCAGCAATGCCTGCTCCATGTCCCTGGTCCTAGCTCCCCACGCCCTCTTCTCCAAACCTCTCTTTACCTTGTTGAGTAGCAGTTCATCCTGAAGCTTCTTCATATTGGCAATCTCCTCACTCAGTGAATTCTGGGGAAGACAGGGGTGCAATGAGGGGTGGTGCCTGGAATGGGCACGTCCTGGGGCTGGAAGCATCCAGAGACTGGCTGAAGGCAACCCCAGGGGAATGAGGTGGGTATGGTTGGTGAGCTGGAGGATACAAGGGGTGGGGAGTGAGGAGGGGGCTTGTGGGGTCAAAGATGCATCTAGGGAGGGGAATGCCTGGGAACCCCAGAATCCAGCACAAAGATTCCATGTTGGAAGGTCCAGGGGTGTCTAGGTGGCTCAGTCCATTGAGCATCTGGTTCTTGGTTTAGGCTGGGGTCATGATTTCAGGGTTATGAAATCAAGCCCCCGCCCCTCCCTGGGGCTCTGGGCTCAGCAGGGAGTCTGCTTCAGATTCTCTCCCTCTTCCTCCCCCTCTGCCCCTCCTCCTGCTTGTACTCTCATAAATAAATAAATAATCTTCAAAGTGTGAGGGTCCAAAGGATCAGGGGCTTGGGGAAAAGGCAAGAACTCAGGCAGGGTGTGGGTGCCCCCAGAATTCAGCTCTTAGGGTGTTTAGACCAGGTGAAAGAATGGCCCCAGCAACAGACTAGGTAAGTGTGTTGACTTCGAATTCCGGATTCCCAGATTTGAGATCTCAACTAACAGTCTGGGGAAAGGTCTGGGGCCCCGGGATCCTGGCAAGAGGTGGTCTAGGATTCCAGTTTGCTGACATCTGGGTTGGGGCACACCTTCTCCTCCAGCGCCCCCATGCGCTCCTTGAGGTGCAGCTGTAACCGTTCATTGGACTCGCTCAGCAATTTGTCCACTGTTTCCGACAGCCGCTTATTGTGGTCATCGTTCATCTTCTCCCGCTGCCGGGCCTACCCAAAGGACAGCAGGACAAGAATACTCAAGCCCACCTTGCCCAGAGTACGGCCCCCAACTTCACCCCCTCATCTAAAAGCTCCTGCCCGGGTGGCTTCAAAGCCTCACCACCCCCTCTGCCACCATCCTCCCCCCTCACCCGCTGCAGTTCTTGGTTTTTCTCCTCCAACTGGGCCTCCAGCTGCCGAAGTCGCTCCTCAAAATTCCCATGACGTTCCTCAGCCTAGTGGACAGAGCCAGAGCAGGTGACTTTGCCACACTAGGACCCAGTGAGGCTCAGACCCCGCCTCTTCCAAGGTTCAAGCCCCACCCCCGAGCTCCAGGCTCCTTGGCAAAGAGGCTACAGACCCTGCACTAGAATTACCGCCCCATCCCATCCTCAGGATCTGTTCCTTTTTTTGCGTTCTAGGCCATCCTGTCAGTCCAGACTAGTAAACGCGTCCAACAGCCTCCGGGCCCTGCCCCCATTCCAAGTTCTCCCACTTTCCTAGACCTTTGCCACACCCCCGACCCCCACCCCCCACTGTCCCCAGCATCACAGCTACAAGTGTCCTACCCCTCCAGACTGAAGGCCTGGCCTCATCCCTATACCCCATACCCCTACTCTCCCGCCCCGGGCCTCTCCTCACTTTGTTGAGCGCTGCCACGCGCTGCGCCAATTGTGCCTCAATCTCGGGCAAGGTCTCTGCCTTCTGCAGCGTCTGCTGCAGCTTCTGCTTGGCGTCATCCAACCACTCTGCCAGCTGACGGCTCTTCTCTTCACTCTGGGGGATTGGGGGGAGGACAGAGATGGGGCCGCGGGGTGGACCAGGAATGAGAGGAGTTAGGTAACACAGGCCGTGGCCTTGCCCCCACGTGACCTTCCTGGCCGTGCCCCCACCTGCCGGTACAGCGACTCCTTGCTGGCCAACTCATTCTCCAGCTTGTCATTGGCATCGTGCAGCGACGTGGCCTCACGCTGGGCACTGAGGTAGCGCTTCTCCAGGGTCGTGATTCGCTCCTCCATATCCTCCCGCTGCGCAAGCGCCTGCAGAGGTGGCAAAAAGTCACGTGGACTATAGCTCCCAGTAAGCCCCGGGGGGGGGGGGGGGGGGGGTACGTAGGCTTAGAATCCCAGATCAGGTACCCCAGGGTATCCTGGGAAATGAAGTCTCCGACTATGTGGGAGTCAGAATGGCAGAACCACACCTGCCAAGAACTCCCAGGAATAGTGAACCTCAGGACCTCGACAACCCCAGAGTTAAAATGGTAGTACCACACCTCCGATAAGCCTCTAGGACGTCTGTCTGAGACCCTCCCCTTATGGATGACCTAAAGCCCATGGGATGGAAAGTTTCCATTCTCCCTGGCCCTCTTCCTTCAAAAATCCAGGCCTTAGGGGCCCCTGGCTGGCCTAGTCCGTACAGTATGCGACTCTAGATCTTGGGATCATGAGTTCAAGCCCCAACTTGGGGGTAGAGTTTACTTAAAAATAATAACAAATCACCTTTAAGAAAAAAAAAATCCAGTTATATGCAACTGATGAATCACTAAATTCTATCTCTTAAACTAATTTAAGAAGAAGGAAATAAATAAATAGATAGATAGACAGATAAATAAATAAATAAATAAATAAATAAATAAATAAATAAATATTTTTTTAAAATCCAGGCCTTATATCTTTCAGCAACTTCTAGCACAGCCCAGACTTAGAATCACAGAGCAAGTGCCCTAGGGTCTCATGAAAAACAAAAGTCCCTTCCACGTGGGAGGCAACATCTCCCAAGAGCCCCAAGGTAGCACAGGCTCAGAAAATCTAAGACAGGGCTCCAGGGTTTCATGGAAGATGGACTTCTGTCTGGGAGCCTGTGAGGTGGGACTACACTTCTTCCCAACAGGCCCCAGAGCCATCCAGGCTTAAAATCTGAGGTGAGGGGATCCCTGGGTGGTTCAGCGGTTTAGCACCTGCCTTCCACCCAGGGCATGATCCTGGAGTCCCAGGATTGAGTCCCACGTCAGGCTGCCCATGTGGAGCCTGCTTCTACCTCTGCCTGTGTCTCTGCCTCTCTCTCTCTCTGTCTCTCATGAATAAATAAATAAAATCTTTAAAAAAAAAAAAATCTGAGGTGAAAGTCCCAAAGGATGATTAAAAAACAAAGTGCTGGGATCCCTGGGTGGCGCAGCGGTTTAGCGCCTGCCTTTGGCCCAGGGCGCGATCCTGGAGACCCGGGATCGAATCCCACGTCGGGCTCCCGGTGCATGGAGCCTGCTTCTCCCTCTGCCTGTGTCTCTGCCTCTCTCTCTCTCTCTCTCTCTCTCTGTCTCTCATGAAAAAATAAATAAAATATTTTTTAAAATGCAAAAAAAAAAAAAAAAGAAAGAAAGAAAGAAAAAGAAATGTAGACAAAGGAACTCAATTTAGAAGCATAAGAGTGAGATGCCTGGATGGCTCAGTTGGTTAAGCATCTGCCTTCTGCGAAGGTCCTGATCTTGGGGTACTGGGATCGAGCCATGTGTAGGGCTCTCTGCTCAGTGGGGAGCCTGCTCCTCCCTCTCCCTTTGCCCTTCCTTGCCCACCCCAATTACTGACCGCCTACCATATATGTGTCATATACCAACTCTCTGGCAAGAGCCATAAGTCCCATTCTACAGGTGAGCAAACTAAGGCTCAGAGAGGAGAGTCAACTGCTCCTGGACCAAATCCAGGTTCCACCATTCATGAGCTCTGTGACTTTGGGCAAAGGAGGACCGGGTAAGGCTAGGGAGAGGGAGGGACAGAGGGCAGCCCACCAGGGGCTCCGGCCTCACCTCCTTGAGGTCGCGCTGGAGCTTGGCGTTAGCTTCCTCGGCCTTACCCAGCTCGCGGTGGGCGGTGCCCAGCTCCTCCTCCAGCTGGCTCATCTGGCGGCACAACACCGCCAGGCGCTCCCGCAGCTGGCACACCTCCGCACGCTGCCGCTCCAGGGCCTCCTCCAGCTCAGCTGTGCGCCGGTTCGAATCCCCGCCAGGACCAAGGCCATTGGCAAGGGGCTGGAGTGGGAATAGTGAGACAAGAAAGGACAGAACCCAGAGTGGGAAACACAGACATAGAGAGAATACAGGAGACAGTTGACTGGGGGGAGGGGGGGAGGTTCAAAGATCAGTCCTGGAGGTCATAGGAGTTAGCTAGTTGACTTGAATTAGAGGTCAAAGGCCACTAAGCGTCTTAGGACTTCAGATGTCACAGAGGCAGTGAGGCTCATACCAAACATTAAAAGGGCCATCACAAAGTCAGGGGCTGAGTGGAGGTCACAGGGATGGGGATTCTTGAAGAGCAAGGGGAGGGAAAGCCTTCCACCTCTCACCTGCCCGTCCCCATCCTTGCCGGGCTCCTCCAGCCCCGACCGGCGCCTAGACAGCTGTTCTCGAAGGCTCAGGGTCTGGGAACGGGAAACGGAGATCAGGACAGAGGGAGTCCTAGAGCCCCAAACTCTACATCCCAGTGGTCTTGTCGGGGCCACCCCATCGCACAGTCTATTCTTAAACCCTGTGCTTTCATTTTATCTCTCTTTAGCTGCCCGGCATGAAGGAATTCACCCTTACTCTTCCCCCTAGCCTTCTTGCGTTGGTGTCCTCTAGAGCCCCAATTTTCCCCAAAGAACCACTTCCTCCATAATCAGTTCTTTCTCTTAGCCCCAACCCACCCAATCAGCTCCCTGGTCCCTCCTCCTTCTTAGCCACGCCCCCACCTCCTGATTGCTCAGCTCCAACTCCTCCTCTAGCACCGCCACCCGCTCCAGCGCCATCCGCAACCGCTCCCGGACCTGGGGATGGGGACAGGGTAGAGTGAGATGGAGATCACACCTAATCTAGGACAGTCGACTATGAGGCCGAACACCCCTGGAACGGCCTGATAGGGCAACATTAGCATTCCTCCACCTATAATAGATGTGCAACTCCAATGAGTTACAAAGGCATCCTCACCCACTGGTAGCTCCCCACCGAAATTCATTTTCCTATTATTAACCAGGCAGGTCCCAGTCTGAGTAGCCTGTCCCAATCAATCTCAGTCAACATTCTTCCCACTTAGGACATCCCCAATCAACCACAGCCAGAATCTCTCCTATCCAGGACAGCTCCAGCCAGCCACAGGCTTAGGCATCCAGGCTTTTCTGATTCTCATACCTTCTCATCCAGAGCCTTGTGGTGCTCGAAGAGGGATTTTAGAGCCTTGAGCACCTCCACCTCGGAAGAGACTCCACCCGGGGACTGGGCCTGGCGCTTTACCACGGTCATGCGCAGTGACCTCTCGTGCCTGGACACCAGGCATTCCAGGTGTTCAAGGAGAAGCTACAGGGTTAGGTCATCGGGCCAAGGAACAGAGGCAAGGGAAGAGAGGCAGCGTCGAGGACAAGGGTGGTTCAGACAGGTGGGGCGGGCACATGGAGGAAGTGGTGGAGTCAAGCAAAGGAGTAAGGAGAGAGGTCAGGAAAAGAGAGAGGGGTATCAGAGGTAGGGGCATGGTCAAGGAACGAGGTGTAGGAAAAGAAAAAATATGGAGAGAAGGGAGGAGATGTGAAGGAAAGAGGCGACCAGAGAAGACCAGCCAGGAATTGGGAGTAGGGAAGAGAAAACAGGAAGGCAAGATGGGTAAAGAAGATGGGTCAGGCTGCCACCCCCCGTGGTCCTGCCCACCCCACCTACGCCCCGCCCCCACAGCCCTCACCCTTGTGTTGTTCCGCTCCGCCTTCAGCTCCGCAATCTCTTCCTCCCGCTCCAGTAGCTGCTCCCGACATAAGTTCAGCTCTTTCGTCAGAGCCGCAAACTCCTGTCCAGATGTGAGCAGGATCCGGACAATCGGGTCAATCCTTTCCCGATGTCCCTCATTACACAGGACTGGGTTTGATGGCCCCGCCCCTCCTCGCGAAATCCCGCCCCTTCCAGCGGCCCCGCCCCGCCCATCACCTGCAAGCCACACCCCCCGCAATGCACTCCTCCCTCCCAAGAGCCAAGTCCCGCCCCTTCCGGACCGCCCTCTCCGCGCCTTTGGTGGTCGAGGTCCCGCCTCCCGCAGGCCCCGCCCCGGTTCCGCCCAGACCTGGGGCAGAGCGATGCTGAGCTGGCGCTGCAGAGAGTCCTTCTCGTGGCCCAGCTCGCGCAGCCGCAACTGCGCCGTAGCCAGCCCGTCCTGCGCCTCGCGCAGCGTCTCCAGCAGGCGCTCGCGCTCCGTGAGCATCGTGACCATAAGGCGCTCCAGCTCGCCGCCCGCCTCGTCCGGGCCCAGCGCCGAGCCCCGCCGGCCATCCTCGCTGATGGTGGGCATCACCTCGCACATCATGGCGGCGGTGCTGGCCTGCGGGAGCGGGGAGGGGGCAGGGAACAGAGAACGGACTCGTCGAGGCACTGGCAGAGAAACTGAGGCACGGCCTCTGGGATAGTGGAAACCGAGGTGGGGCGACCCAGGCATTCTACAGATGAAACTATGGCCCATCCATTCTGATCATGTCATGGGATCAACTGAAGCCCATTGCTTCTGGGACATCAGGGCTAGCTACCTGGGTGAGACCATTTGGGGAAACCGAGGCCAGACTCCATCAGGCACTGGGAGCAAATCTAAGACCAGCCTAGTGAGGAGAACCGAAGCCAGGTGACCCATCGCCTGAGTCAATGTGGGAAAACCAGTGTCTACCTATTCTGACCCTGCTGGGAATACACCTTAACCCACTGTGTGAGTAAGAGGATAAGCCTGGCTAGGAACCATGCCTTCAGGAGGTCGAAGAACTGGGGCCACTATCAGTGGTACAAGTACACAGTCACAGGGATGGTCCTCACCTCTCCAGCCCAAATCCTGCCCACAATTTCCCAGATATCTGGACCCCAGCTCCATCTAAAAACTACTCCACTTGCTAGCCATCTCCCACAACCCAGGAGTCCCAAGATCCAGCTCCCTCCTACCTCAGGTCACAGGAGGCTGAGTCCCCAATTCCCTTCTCTCCCCTAGACCCAGGAGTCTGAGCCTCCAGCCGCCTCTTCCCCAATCCTGAGGTCAGACAGGGACACAAGAATCTGAGCTTTCAACCTCCAACCTTGGACCCAGAAATCTCAGCCTTCAGACCCCTTTTGCCCCAGAACCAAGGAGTTCAGGCCCCCAGGACGCAGGATCTGGGTGCATGAGCTGTAGGCGGAGATGAAGGGAAGTCTGCTGAGCCACTCCTTCCACACACATCAGGTCAGACGGGTCCAGCTGGCCTGGTCGAAAGCAGGAGGGACTTTCACTCTGTTCCTTCCTTTCCTTCTCTCCCTCCAGGCAGCAGCATAACCGGTTCTGACAGTGGATAATTCCCAGCCCCACCCAATGTGCAGACTATGTCCAAAACATGGAACTGGGGGCTTGGATTCCAATGAGAAGAAGGAGGGATGGAGGGTCCTGGAATGTGGGAGTGAAGATAGCAAGATGCCTGTACCCTTGCGTCTTTGAAGAGGTGCACCTGGGAATCTAGACACCTGCATGCCAGTATTCAGAGACAATATTTATAAGAAGACAGGTCAAAACCAACACAGCATCTAAAGTCCAGAACTTATGTGGAAATGCAACACTGGATGTTCCAGAGAAGCTGCTCTAGAACTTCAAATTAACTGAGAAGGAAATAACATTTAGCAAAGCTGGGTGTAGAATCTAGAAAGTCACTGGTATGAATACAGTACAGACTGCAGAAAGGACATATGTTTCCACATGTACAGTGTGCTTGGGATAAAATCATCACATAGGGCCAAGTAGAGGATCATATTCTAGAACCCAGGTCTGGAACCTTGAACTAAGCAATCCAATAAATTAAAGAATGGTCTGGGTCACCCAAGAACCTCAAACACAGAGGAGAACATAATGATATCTAAGAACATACCTAATGTATTGCATAAATAAACCTAGTCAGGAAACACCTAGAACTCAGAACCTACCAAGAATATAGGTATAACAAAGACTGTATCAGGGGTCACACTCTTGGTGTTATCATGTGTCTAGATGATAGACAGAAGACAGAAAATAGGCTCTAGAATTCAGAACATGCCCTGGAGGTGGGGGGGGGGAGAACCCTAGAAAGTAGCAAGGAGTTTGCCTAGAACTTAGAAGTGCCTGGGGGAAAATTCAGAAGCATGCTGGGAATTGAGAATTCACTGGCATAAGGACTGAGCTGGCAAAGGAAGGGGGGAGAGATGTTCTGGAAATGAGGACATTTCTAGCTGAAGACTCCAAAAGAGGAGATGAGCCTAGAGCATGCTTAGAATGCTAAAGTGACAGATGGAGGAGGAAGCCACAATCCTCCAGGAGATAAGTTCTAAACGAAGGTCACATTAGGGAAAAGATGGACCGAAAAGGTGGGAATGGATGAGCCTAGAACCTAGTACCTGAAAAAGGAAGATGCACAACACTTCAGGAAGAATCTTTTAGATTTAAGACTGTAGAACTGGGTAGACCTAAAATAGGAAAGTACATTTTAAAACTGATAGCAGAATGTGGAGAAAGGCTAGAGCACATAATTGGAACACACATATTCTAGAATATAGAATGCCCCTGGGAAGATAACAGAATCTAGAACAATGCCAAGGATGTGGCTGGAACCTAGAACACACCTAAAATAAAATTTAGCAGAGAATAAGCAAGTGCTAGTTTCTAAAAATTTGGAACATGTGTGAGGAGGAGGTGGGATCAGAATTTGGTTTGGGGCATTATCAAGACGTTTAAATTCCCCTGGGGAAACACATGCCTAGAATTTAGTATTTAACCTAGAATTGAGAATATACCGTGGGTGCAAACAGAACAGAGATATTGGCTGAGAGTGCTCTAAGATTTAGAAGGATTCTAGAGCATGTAAGGGCACAGTTTAACTGGGAATATGGAAGATAGTGGGTAGGTTCTAGATCATCTAATGAACCTAGGTCACAGAATACATCTAGAGGAAGGGGTGTATGTCTGGCCCATCATCTTGAGAAGGTGTACTCAGAGGATGGAACATCATGACATAGAAACATCATGATAGGGTGCTGGAAACATCTCAAGAAGGTGGTCTCAGGGAACAGAGTAGAGAAGAAGAGAAGACAGCTCCCAGGGAGCCCAGTGCCTGAGATGATATGGGGATGAGGCAGGTTGTTAGTTGTTAAGGCCACTAGAGATGTCAAGTTGATGGGGGTTGTAAGGCTGGGGGGACCTGGATTCCTAAGAGCAAAAGCTAATGGGTTAGATAGTTGGTGGGGGGCTGCACTCCTGAATCATTGTAGAGATAAAGGACAAGGGATGGAAGCTGGGAGCCTGAGTCCTTGTTGGGAATGAGGGTTGCAGCAGCTTTGGTGGGTAATACAGAAGCCGGGGTCTGAACTCCTGGTCCCTGAGGGGATGCAGGACCAGGGACAAAGCATCTAGGTCTCCAAGAGGGAAGGTGGGCAGATGCCAGAGAATTGCATTAAGAATTACATTCCAAGAGAGTCATGGTGCCTGAATCCCTAAGCAGGCAGATGTTGAGATGCCAGGAGGCTGGGTATATTTGTCTTGGGGGCACAGGGGACTGTTGAGCTGGGTCTCTAAAGGGGGTGAAAGCTGGGAAACTGGATTCCCAGGTTATGAGCGGTGGGGGTTACCAGTTGGGGCCTCAGCCAGACGGAGTGAGCACTGAGAGGGCTTCCAGAGCCAGGTGGGAACTGGATCCCTGGATGCTAAGATCCCTAGGGTGGACCAGGCAGGAACATTCGGAAGCCCTGACTCCTCGAGAAGCAGCTGGGATCCCAGAAACCTGGGGTACTGAGCACTGGCCAGAGGCTCACCAGCGGAACCCTGAGGCCCAGGCGCCCAGGTCGGAAAGGGCCCGGGTATCTCCGGGTCAAAGGCGCGGCGGGGGGCATTCCCCGCGCCGCAGGCGCCCCCTCCCCGGCGGCAGCGGCCGCGGGAGGTGGGGGAGGTGAAGCTGCCGAGTGCGCTGACCATGGACAGCTCCGGAGCGGGCCTGTGTCCAGGGCGGCTGCCGAGCCGGCCTGGACCGAGGGACGAGGCTGGCTGTTCGAGCCGGAGGCTGGAGATGGGCACACCGGGTGCACGAATAGGCGACTATGCACACCCGACGGGGGGCAGCTGGCCCTAGGTGGGGGTCTGACACGGCCACGGCAGGTATTAGGAGCTCGGGGCTGGGCCGAGGAGGAGGATGTAGGTCCAGAGGGGGCTGCCGGGGCTGAACTGGGAAATCCAGGCTCCTGGGCCCTGGACGAGGCGCAAGGCAGCAGTACGCCTGGGATTCTAGGGTTCGGTTGGGGACTCTGAGAGCCGGGAGGGGCACGCCTGAGTCTCTGGGGTTGGGCTGTGAAATCTGGACTCCGGAGCCCCCGGGGATAAAGAAGGGAGTCCAGGATCTCGGGAAAGCGAGGAAGGCTCGGCGAGGGGTCCCCGGGGTGGGCGCTGCCAAGCGGGCTGGGCCGGGCTCTTACCTACCTGGTCCGCGGCGGCTGCGGGCGGAGCTGGGCTGCAGGAGGGACGTGGGGTGGGGTGGGGGGACCGGGCGGGGCCCCTGGCGGCGGCCGGGGCCCGGATCTGTGGCTCCGGAGCCCTGTCTCCGCCGCTCGCGCGGGCTCCGCGTCTCTGGCTCCGGCTTGGGCGCTGGGGACCCCCCTCCCCCTCACGGTCTCACAGCCCTCTACCCCCTAAAATAACCCCCTGCCCCTATCACCGTTCAGTCTCCCCCCGCGAGGCCGCAGCCGCCAGATCCAGGGGTGCCCACCAGCGCCCCCCAAATCCCACCTCCCCCCCAAAAAAAATTCCTCCTCCCTACCCCCCCCACCAGCTCCCGTGCGGTTGTGGCCCCTTTAACAGGAGACTGACAGACGGCTCCGAGTGGCCAATGGGAGGCGTCGTCGGAGCCGGCCGGTGGCTAAACCCCGCCTCCGCACGGACTGGGAGGGGTCGCGCGGGCGGAGAGCGGAAGGCGGGGCTCGAGGCGCGCCGGCCAATAAGCGCGCGGCGTGCGGCGGCTGGGGCGGGAGGCGGAGCCCGGCAGGGGGATGATGTCACCTGGAGCTAGTGGCGCGCGGCGTGGAATGCGAGTTGCGACCCCGGATCCCGGAGGTGGCGCGCTCCGGCCCTAGCGCCGCACGGGACGCGAGGGCTGGACCAGCGATGAGGTGGGAGTAAAGGGTGGATTTTAAGGCGGGGGCGGCTCCCGGAGGCACGCGCTCAGGTTGGAAGGTGGGGTGAATGCCGGGTCTGCGAGTGCACCTTGTTCTGCACCCCCTGCGCCCACCTCAGGAACTGCACGCGGCACTCCCACCCCCCACGCTGATGATAGTACGGCCTGCAGGGCTCCCCTGGCGAACGAAGCTAATGGTTCGCTCCACCCCGCCCACACAGAGGCCGCCCACCGGCTCTGCAGCTTCTCAGGTCTCCTCCGTCAGACCAACCACAGAAGGGGCTTGGCCTTCGCCCTCAGCCTCTCTTAAGGGCAGGGGGCGTTGTCTTCGGTTATGACCTCGCACTCCGACCCAGACAAGGTCCCAGCCTCCGCCTTGACTTATGCTTCGGAAACCGGCCAGCCTCCACCATCAGATCTTGAGGGAAAGTCTCTACCTTTGCTCCCAGACTCAAAAGGGTTTCTTCCGGGCCTGTTCTAGACTTCAGCTTCTCTCCCTCCCCCACAGCTCAAGACACTCTAACCCCAGAATGCAGGACAGACACGCAATCAGTGAGGGTCAAAGATCTTTAAATAAGGAGCCGGTGACAATAAATACTGTACAGGGGAGGGGGTGAGGGTGAGGGTGCAGATCTGTGGTTTCAGCCTCGAGACTCCAAGGACCTGCAAAGAGGGTGAAGAGAAGGGAGCCAAGCTCAGGGGAGGGGGCCTGGGGAAGCATGGGAGAGAGCTAGGACTGGGGTTTCAGAGCCAAGGACCCAGGGAAGTAGACTGAGGAATTCCAGAGAGGAGGTTGCAGATCTTGGGATGACGGTGAGCTAGGAGTCCCCAGGGGATTTAGCCAGACTGGCTTGTGAGAGCCTGGGTCAGGGTCAACGGGCAGAACCCCAGGGAGAGGAGCTAGGGCAGGGGGTGGCCATCGAGGTCCCAGAAATCACTGGCCCAGTTTGGTACTCTGGGGATAAGAGAGGAAATGGAGGCCCTGGGGCATGGTCGCAAAGGGCTCACGAGTAGCTCTGGTGCTGCTGGCGCCGGCGGGCAGAGCGCATCTTCTCAAAGCGGGCCTCCATCTCCTCTAGCACGCGGGGTGTGTAACGGACCACCAGCTTCACCGAGCCTTGGGCTGCCTTCAGCAGCTCCACTGCCTTCTCGTGCTGCTCACCCTCCACACTCTGCGGGGCAGTGCACAGACACCTGGGCCTGGGGCCTACACCCACACCCAGCCCAACCCTGGAAATGGGACCTAATGTTGGTGAGCCTGGTACCAGCCTGAGTTGTCAAGGCCTCGTGTCCTCATGGGAGAGTCGTTAATTCTTGGCTCAGTGTCCTCCCTCAAAACCTTCCACATTCTTCACGCTAGGGACAAGCCCTAACTGCTCTCTCTAAGACAGACCTCCAGGTCCATGTTTACCCGCTCTGTCCCCAAAGCCTGCTAATCCTCAGCCCCTTTCCTCTTACTGACTCCCTACCCTGTCCTCACCATCCTGATCCCAGCTTAGACCTCATCCTTTCTCCGGTGGACTTTCACTTCGCCTCCGCCCTAGAACTTCTGGCTTTCAGTCTCTGCCTTCAGTCCATCCCCTAGAGAGTCCCAAAGCGATCCTTCTATACTTCCAAGCGGAGCCTATCCTTCTCCTATTCATGGCCTCCACATCACTCCCCAATCCCCAACCCTTGAGACAAAGTCCCAGCTTCTCAGGCTGTGACTGAGGCCCCAACTACTGATCCAGTTGTGCTTCCATCTATTTCTAACTACAGTGATTTTAATTAACTATGTGCTCCGTCCTTCCCCCAGACTAAGCCCTTTCTGTTCAGCTGGGAGGAATATAGAGTCACAGTCCCTACCTGCAACATCCTTAGCTGGTAATACTCTATCTTATTTGCCTGGAGAACTCCTCCTCATCCTTCAAAACCCAACTCAAATGTTCCTTTCTCTGCAAAAACTCCCCTGATCTATACTGGTCTGGGCCCAAATGTGGCTCCCACAGTGCTTTGTGCCTCATTATTATCTCCCCAGATTAGGACTATTCCAGTCAATCTCCTTCACCAAAAAGGGAGTCCTTGAATACAGCAGCTGAGGCCAACTTCTCTCCAGGTCTGTAGCAGTGCCCAGCACAAGGCCAGACAAAGAGGCAGTACTCAATGGTTGCATGTTGAATGAATGTCAAAAGCAGGGACTGTGCTACCTTGAATACACTGTGAGCCCAGCCCCAGGCCCCACTCACCACACCATTCACTGACAGCAGCTGGTCCCCACGTTTCAGGCCTCCATGGCGGTCAGCCACACCTCCAGGGATGACGCGGGAGATGTAGATGGGGGAGTTCTGCTCCTTGCCCCCCATGATGTTAAAGCCCAGGCCCTCATCGGTCTTGGGCAGCTCCACTACCCTGGGATGTGCATGGCCCTCACTGGCTGTGAAGGCTGCCACTGTGGCCTACAAGAGAGAAGGCACTGAGAGGTGAGGGCCCTTCCATGGTAGGCAGGTGGGGAAGAGGGGAGGATCTGGGACAGAGAGAGCCAGCGATTGGGGGACTACTTTCCCCACGCAGGGGACACCTGCCACAGTTCAATGCAAGCTCACACTGTAACGAGTCTCTCTGAATTCCCTTTGGAAATTTCAGACATGTCAAAGAGAATGTCTCCATTTGGTGTGACTGTGTTGAATATTCAACACTTGCCAATCTCGATGTTTAGTAGAGGAAAAACAAAGCCTGGAAAGAGCCAAGAGCCTCTAGGAAGCAGCAAGAAACAGCATACAACTTATAGTTTAATAAGATTTCGGTGTTTCGTGCTATTTCGTTGTATAAGTGATAATTAAAAGGTATCTTCTTGTCAGGCTTCCGTACTAGTTTCCATTTGAAGTTGCTAAAGATGCCTTTATATGACATCTAAGTACAACGTATGAGATTATTTAAAATATCAGTAAATAAGAGCAACGGTGGTACACAGATTTGGCAAAAATCATGAAGGAAGAAACAGGCATGAGTGACTTTAGGAAGTTTCTAAGCTACGACCACGCAGTTCAGTGGATACCACGAGTGACGGGGTGGGGGGCGCCTACCTTGGCTGTGGCGTGGGCCCGGATCTCAGCACTGCCGGTGATGTCCAGCGTGTCATAGAGCTGCTCATACACCTGGTGAAGACGCAGCAGCATCAGGGAACCACCAGCCCCCTCCTCCCTTCCACACCAGAGTCCAGGCCCGCAGACCCTCCCATCCAAGGGCTGGCCCCGCCCCCCGGAGCCCGAGGAAACTACAACTCCCGGAGAACCCCGGAGCTGAAGCGCGGGCCCCCCAAGGCGGGCCGCCCCCGGCGCTGCTGGGAGGCGTAGTCCCTGGGCTCGGGGCGACGACCTGGACGGCGGCCGCCCGCTTGTGCCCTGGCGCCGCGCCGCTCTCACCTCCCGGATGGCGGAGCAGAAGCGGCTCTGCAGGACTCGCTGGAGGGCCTGCAGCTTCTGCGGGGGCAGCTCCCCGCTGCGCTGGAGCCGCTCGAGGAGCTCCACCGCCCGGGACACGTCTGCGGGGCGGGGGCGGGGCGCACAGACACAGAGTCAGAGACGCGGAGAAGCACGGAGAGATGCGGCCAGAAACCGAGTAAGGGCGAGCGCTCACAGATCCCGGGAAAGGCAGCCGAATCCCAGTCGGACACCCGCAGAGTTGCCGGCAGCAGGAGGGCCTGCGGCCGGCCACGCACCCTGCGCCCCAGGATCCCCATAGACACACACGCAGGGCTGTGCAGTAGGCGCCCCTCCTGGGCCAGCTAAGCCCACGGGCCCTCCCACACCCACAAACCGCGGCGCCCCGCCCCGCCCACCCCCGCTCGATCTGCCCGCCCACGCCGGGGCCTGGCCGGGAAGGGGCGGGGACCGGGGTCCCGGACGCGGGCCGCGGCCGGTGGGCAGGGCCCCCTGGCGCGCTTACCCCGCTCCAGCCCCAGCGGCTCCACCAGCGCAGCCATGTCTGCGCCACCTCCACCGCTAGCCGCCCGCCGGCCGGGTCTCCGCGAGGAGGGCGGGGCTGCGCGAGGCCACGCCCCGGACGGCGGGCGCCCCCTGCGGGGGCGCGACCAGACGTGCGGGCCGCTCCCGGCGCCGCGGCCGCCCCACCTGCTGCCACGCCTGTCTGGCTTCCCGGCGCACAGCCGCCAACGGGCTGTCCTGTTTCCTACCCCGACTCTTGCAGCTTGCCTGCCTTGACGCCATACCTGTCTCTTCCTTTTTTCCACGTTCATTGGACAAACATGTTAAACATCTGGACACCATGGTGAGCAGGGCAGACAAGCCCACTGCCTTCAGCGAACTTTGGGGCAGGGGGAATAGACAACCAACTACCGCTGGTTAAGATATTGGGAGTGAGGAGGTGGTGTTCTAGGAGGGACGCTGGCACAGAGTCCTTGGAGGGAAGATTATCGGGAGGTGGGGGCGTGGATCATATTCCAGGCAGAAGGAGCCCACGGAGTAAAAACTAGAATAGTTCATGATGGTGAAAAGGTAGGCAGGATAGTTTATGCACGGCCTTGTGTGTTGGCATATGCATGATTTTGGCCTTCATGTTAACTCCTAAAAGTAAAATGTGATACTCAAATACGTATTTTAAGATCCATGTAGCCCCGGTGTGGGGACTGGATTGGAGGGCAGCAACAATGGAAGCATGGGGACCAGTCATGAGACTCTCCCAGCAATCCTGGGATGGCTTGGGCCAGGATAGGCAGTCAGGAGGATAGGTGGACAGATTTGGAAATACCTGGACCTGCTTGGTGAGTAGCCGTGTTCATTAGTTGGAGGCAAGATAACCTACTACCAAAAGGACCCAGAACTGGGTCCCAAAAACTCACATTTCAAAGTTGGGAAGAAGACAAAGAATGGCCAGGTTGGAAGAACCGTTAAGAGAGTGCGGTTAAAAAAAAAAAGAAAAAAAAAAAGTAGCCAGTGGTATCAGATACCAAAGAAATGCAGGAAATGTACACAAAACTATAGAGAAGTCTGCTGCCCATCCATCCGCACAATCAGCTGGCTGGGGATATGGAATTCTGAAAAGGAATTTTGCTGAGAGGACTGGAGCAGGTTTGCCTATCCTTCTCCTTCATAGCATTTTTTTCTCTCATTTTAACAACAAAAATAAGTTTAAAGTGAAAACAAAATCAAGTAACACAGAGGGCTAATACTGAGAAGCATCAGCCCCTGTCCTAATTCTCCCCACTGCAAGAGGCAACAACTTACAGATGTTTAGTCCTGCTAGTTGTTTGTGTATCTAAGGAACCTATTTCTCAATTTATCAATTTTAGATGTTAGTAATGCATTACATGTTGATTTTCTGCTCTTACCACCTTTCCACTGTCTTCCCATGGTAGTTTTATGCTACCAGTTTTTAGGGCGATCAATAAAGTGCTCCCATTAAGTCTAAGTACTTACTGCTTACTAAAAGAGCCCAAGCAGTGTTCTGTGATTACACTGCCTTTCCTGAGCACCTTCTGTATTCTCCTGTGATGTCAATCTGCTTTTCTTTCACGATATTCTCAATTTTTCAAACTTTCCGTCACAACACATTATACGTCTTTTTAGCCAGGTTTACTGAGAAATAATTGACACGCATCACTGTAGAAGTCTAAGGTGTGCATACAGCATGAAGATTTATGTATATTGGGAAATGATGAATGCCATCAGTTCAGCGACTAAACCTTTTTTATCCTGAAACTCCTTGGAAACTTGCCCTCTGACTCCAGCCTGGACCAAGTCCTCTCCAGAAACTGCCATCCTGGGACTTTCCTCCACTGCTCTGAATTAGATCCAGTTTCCTCTCCTTTAAATCCGTTTTGGGGGCACCTGGGTGGCTCAGTGGTTGAGCATCTGCCTTTGGCTCAGGTCATGATCCAGAGTCCTGGGATCAAGTCCAGCATTGGGCTCCCCGCAGGGAGCCTGCTTCTCCCTCTCCCTATGTCTCTCATGAATAAATAAAATCATAAATAAATAGATAATAAATCCCTTGTTTTGGTGACATATATCCTGTTAACTTCCTTAAAGGATTGTGAGATTTCTTACTTTCAAGAATGTTTTGTCTCTTGGGACACCTGGATGGCTCAGTGGTTGAGCATCTGCCTTTGGCTCAGGGCGTGATCCTGGGATCCAGGATTCAGTCCCACATTGGGCTTCCTACATGGAGCCTGCTTCTCCCTCTGCCTATGTCTCTGCCTCTCTCCCTCTCTCTCTCTCATGAATAAATAAATAAAATCTTAAAAAAAAAAAAAAGCTTTGTCTCCCCCTCCTACCCCACCCCAGCACCTCTTATGTGTTATAACAGGGACGTTTTGGGTTATGTAGTATGTGATTAACAGCAAAATGCACCTACATTCTTTTTCTTGTTTTCAGATCTAAAGTTTCCATTTGATTTTTACTTTTAAAGATTGCAGACCTGGTAAAGTTCTCCATCCTTTCCTCGTTTGTGAATGTATAGTTATTTCACTAATAACTCCCCATATCAGAATGTCCAGCTCTCTTGGCTAGTTTTCCCTTGGCTTTCATCAATTCAAGTTTTCTTTCTAGAATGCCTAAGGATTTTTGAATAGATGCTGAGCCATCCCAGGAGCTCAGTCTGTTTCACTTGTGGCCTTCCTCCAATATGGTGGAACTCTGGGGATCTCCAGCATGGCCACTACCCCTACAGGGTGTGAACCCCAACCTGCTTCCTCCAGAACTGCAAGGCTGCTGCCACCTCAGTAGCCTCTGGCTACTGCTTTCTGATGAGTCCTTTGGAGGGACTTGCACGGACAAGCAAGGTAGCAGCTTGAAGGAAAATTGCACATACATCTGGGGGCTTGGTGCCCATCTGGAAATTCTGCCCTCAAGTCCAAGCTATGCAGTCCAACCTGTGTGAATTCAGCCCAGTGGACTGCCACTTTTGAGTCCATCCCCCCAACGCTAAACAAGCAAATGCCCTCAAGGAAAAAGGGGCAGTATATATGAATTTCACCTGTGTGCTCTCCTTTTCTTAGGCATCAGACACCCTCAAGCCAAGCTACCCAGTGCCTTCAACAAGCTCCTTTTACAGATTTTGTCCAGTCTTTATGTAAATAGCCTGTGCCACACTAGTCCAAAACACTTCTTCACAATTACGGAAGTTCAGGTGCAGTATCCTGGTATCTATGAGGATATACTAGAGGCATCAACTTCTTTTTTACTCCCAAAGTTCTTCCTTCCAGGACCAGGTGTCCATCTAGCTTGTGGTCTCCTGCTGCCGAATTTTCTCAACTGGCTGTCATCTTTGTATGCTTATGAAGACTGAGGCAGTTAAAAAGCATCATCTATGGGCCAGATTTAATAGGCTGTCTTTGGGTTATCAGGCGAAGTTTGCCTTTAGACTTAGAAACTTCTCAAAGACAAAAATAGGTCCCAAAATTGCCTAGGCTACAAACGCCCAACTCCTAGGCATCCTGAGTGCTGAAATGCAGGGCAACTGTTCCGGGCAGATTGTGGAGTCAGCTACGTTTATTGTACTTGCAGTTGTGGTCTCGAGCCCCCCTGGGGTTCTGCAAAGCTGACTGGCTTCCTTCTCAAGCAGCCACCACTCTTAAGGGTTGTCACCATCACCTTATCTGATCGTCGGTAAATGGCTGCCATCTCCACTGCTGACAGAACCTCTCCTATTTCTTGTTAATTCTCCACTGTCACTGGCAAGTATGAAGATACTCATGGTCAACTTCCTATCATAAATCGCAGGCCCTTTGCCCCTCCTGCAGATGTTCTGCAGCCTGTGCTCCTACTTCATCTCCTCAGCCCTTTCCCCGCTCTACAACTCAGCTTCCCTTTCAAACAAACTTGCAGCTTCCACCAATCGAGTGTCTAGAGCCCTATCCAGCCCCGAGACCTGAGTAGGGATGGTGCCCCAGGGAATGTATGGAAGATGTTTAAAAAAAAAAAATCACAAAAGGATCAAAAACCCTAACAGAAGGAACCCTTAGAGCACCTCCTTATTCCATTTTAAGGTCTGGTATAGTCCGGGTAGCCCCAGCCTTAGGTCACAAAGCCCAAGTTCTCAGCAGGCCCAGGACACAACCAAAGTAGAGCTATCAACAGTCAGGTGATGACCTGGGGAAGGCAAAGAGCAGTGAAAAAGAAACCAAGGTGCTCATTATCAACAGGAAATTAATTTTATTTTTAAATCCAAGGGGCCAGAACAAATAAGGAGACTCCTACCCTTGGCTGGCAAACTTAGGTGGTGGCCAAGAAGATTGGGGGAGAGGATGACAGCAAATGGGTGGGTAGGAACACGTCCAAATAAAACAGTGGGGGAGGCCCTCTTCACTCTGGTGCAGCCTCCATCAAATACCCGTTCTCCGGAGCAAGATACCCATCACCTCCCTCAGACTCCATGTACATGTCTCGGCTTTCGTTGCCCAGACCCTCCAGCCCGTTGTCCTGGCCACCACCACCCCCACCTCGGGCCTCATCCCTGCCCCGTTCACCACCCCGCTCCCCCCGCTTGTGCTCGCGATCCCGGTCTCGATCGCGGTCCCGACGCCGCTCTCGCTCGCTCCGGTGGCTCCGACGTCGTTCCCGGTCACGATCCCGACCCTTCTCCTCTGGACCATCAGGGCCATCAGGACCCAGCTCCCCAGGAGGCCCATCGTCAGGGGGCGCATCACCGGCCTCAGAGGGCTCCGCCATGTCACCGCCACCACCGCCGCCACGCAGCTCCTCCTTGCGCTCGCGCTCCCGTCGTGCCCGTTCTCGGCTCCGGCTACTTCGCCGCTTCCGTTCCCGGTCCTTGTCCTTGCTCCGCTCCCTGGAGCGCCTCCGCTCCTCCTTGTCGCGACTCCGTGAGCGCCGCCGCCGGTCCCGAGAGCGGGAGCGTCGCCGTTCTCGCTCCTTGTCTCGCTCGCGGCTTCGTTCCCTGCGCTCCCGCTCACGGTCCCGGTCCCGGTCCCTGTGGGGAAGCGGGGAGGGGCCGGGCCTGGATGAGGTGGGCAGAGGTTTGCGGCAGGGTTCCCCATGTGACCACCCCCAGCCCAGGAAACCAGCTGCCTAATCTTACCTCTCATCGTAGCGGGAAGTATCGTCCCGGCCTGAATGCCGGATGTTCACGTCAGCCCCGCCTCTTCTGGTCCCGCCTAGGCCACCTCCTGGGGTGGGGGCAGGCAAGAGAGGGTCAGTCTGGGTAGCTGGCTTAGGGAAGGGAAACGAGGGGCACCAAACAGCAAAGGAAAGGACTGCAACCACCTCTGTGAGGTGCACTTTTAACAGGACAACCGTGCTTCAAAAGACACATGAAGACCGTCACCAAGTGCCCAATGGGAAACACCTGCAAGTTCACACTTGAACTTGCACTCCAAAGCGCAGATCCCTAACTGCTAGGTACCACAGAGCGGCCAAACCCTTTCCCCTCAGCTGCCTCCTCCCACCAACCAAAGCCACTGACCTTTTTTTTTCTTTAAGACTTTGAGACAGAGGCAGCATGAGGGGTGGGAGTGTGTGGAGGGGCAGAAGATGGGGACAAGCAGACTCCCCACTGAGCAGGGAGCTCAACTCCAGGACACAGAGATCATGACCTGAGCCGAAGGCTGACTCCTGACTGTGCCACCCAGGCACGCCAAGCCAATAAACTTTTTAACTGAAAATGTGATCTGCCTCAAAACCTCCAATGGTTTCCCAATGCTCACCTTTCAAACCAGGAGCCTCTGGTTCTTTACATTCTGGGCTATTCTCAATCTCTTTTCCGCCCTAGTTTGGGGGATCATTGATCTCTTTCTCTAGAATCTTACCTTCCTGTGGAGTGAACTTGTTCATCCTTTATGTGTCAGCCCATACATCACTTCTTCAGGAAGCCTTCCCTGACCTACCAGATTAAGCTGTTCTCCACTATATACTCACAGCCCACATACATTTCCTTCCTGAACCTTTAAGGGGGAGCTTCACATTTCCTACATCTGTGTGAGTTGAGCAATGCCTGCCTCTCCCGGCAGCCTGTGACGCACTGTCAAAGTCGGACTACATCTGGCTCTGCTCGTTGTAACCAGTGTGTGGTATAGCACCCAGAATATAAAAGTCTATGTACTGTCATCAAATAACTGACTGAACAACTCTAAGAGGAAACAAAAGACTCCTTCCTTCTTCAGATGAGAAAACAAAGACAGTCGCTTATCCACAGGGACTTGGCAACGAAGGTGTAGAACTGGAACAGGACTGCCGGCTGACTCCAGAACTTGGCCCTCTCGTGCACCCTTCTGCACCACACTAACCAGAAGAAAGCTTCAGTGAGGCAGGCCCGAGTTCCATATAAGGAAATGACTTTTCGCAGTGCTGGTGAAAAAGGAGAAAGGCTGCTTGGAGAGCACACATTCTAACCAGGACAGGCAACTGATCAGGCATCTGGAACATTACACGTATGGCAAACAGACCACTGTCTTCAATTTTCAGGTCATGATCCAACTATGGAACCCATCTTCAATTTGATGGGTTGGAACCAACACATTAAAAAAAAAAAAGAAAAAAGTAAAATACTAGTATACACTGCCCGTAGGAAAGATAATTACTATTCATAAAACTTCTGTTTTGGATACTTTTCCACAGATATATACTGGGTCAGGATGTAGTGAGTACTGCTATGCCAAAGTCTGAATGTCAAATGAACTACAAGATTCTGGGATTCCAGGATTCTACAACAGAAAATAGCAGACTATGAAAAACTCACTCCACCCTCAAGAAATGAGGGCGATAAGAACCTATTACTGTTTCAAGACTCAGCAGGTGAGTGTGTGGTCTACGCTGCACAGGCAAGTCCAAGGTGACCATCTTTCTTGGAGAACTGTCACTCACCCCCTGCAGGAGTAGGTCCTTAACATGCATGTTTAGATGGCAGGACAGCAGCCCCAGGTCCAGGCCCAATGAAGAGCCACTCAGATCCAACCCCCCGGAAGTATAGAGACTCACCAAGACTAGGTGTAGCACTCACGGGGCCAGTGCAGGGAAACACAGAAGAGACCAGTCTGCACAGAGAGTAGACATGAAGCTGCTGCGATGCCAAAGGTGGCTCCTGACAGGCTTAAGATCTAGCTACCAGGTCCTCGAGGCCCACTGGCATCACACATCTCTGGCCTCCAAAGGACCTCCAGGATTCTCTATCAATAAGGCTCCCTTTATGTTTCAAAAACCTCAAATGTATTTCCGATACTTACAACCAAACTGATTTTGACACAGTAACAATCAGAGAGAGACACAGGCTCCTGACTAAAAATGTGGTACATAGCTGGTAATCAAAGAATAAACAAATGAGGGGATCCCTGGGTGGCTCAGCGGTTTAGCACCTGCCTTCGGCCCAGGGCGTGATCCTGGAGTCTGGGGATTGAGTCCCACATCGGGATCCCTGCATGGAGCCTGCTACTCCCTCTGCCTGTGTGTCTCTGCCTCTCTCTGTGTCTCTCATGAATAAATAAATAAAAATCTTAAAAAAAAAAAAAAGAATAAACAAATGAGCAAGAGTCAAGAATAAGTAGATGAGAGAGTGACATTTACAAGCCCTGTCACATGCCACATGCCAATCTAGGCATCTAGGCATCTGATATGCTGAGCTCAGTGAACTCTTGAGGTTAGCCCCAATTTCTACAATAAGGAAAGTGAAGCAGGGAAATCCACCAACTAGTAAGTACACAAGCTGATATTTGATCCCACACTCGCCTCTCCAGACAGTGCTCCCACTCTTAATCAGTAAACCAGAATGAGAAGTCAGCCACCAGGAACGATAATGATGGTGACAAGAGAAGAGGAGCTGAAGGGAGCAAGGGAGGACGTGATGAGCGGCCAGGCAAGCAAAAAGGAGAAGGGAAGACAGCAAGCAGCAGAGGATGCATAAAAAAGTACAGGCCCACCAAGGCTCAGCCAGGGCAGGAAGTGCTCACCTAGCCGCCGGGGCCGCCAGCCCTTCACAGTTCGGCCCCTCTCCACGTCCACAAGGACTCTCCGGCCATCAATCTTCTTGCCATCTGCGTGCTTGTAAGCGGCTGCAACAGATGCGGGGAGGGGGAAGGGGGAGGAGTCCCCAGAGGGTCCTCTAGTCAGGACAGTGCCCAGCTCTGCAGCATCCCCACCCTCACGTCCCCATCAACACACTGTGCACACACATGTGCGTGCACGCGCACACACACACACATACACACGCACACCAGCCAGCCAGTCAAAACTGACAGCCAGACCAACCCTCTCCCAAACCAGGAGGGGCCTGCTCCATCTCGGCACCTGTGTATCATCCCCCAATCACGGTTGTGGGGAGCAAGACGACCCAACCACCCTCTCCTGGGCTCCCAGGCCCTTCCCTACTCCCATTCGACGGAGCAGCCCCCTCCTGCCCAGGCGGCCAAAGTTGCTGCAAAGAAACTGGAGGTTAACTTAAGGCTGGACTCTGCTGTGGGGGAGGGCTCCTCCACAACCCCAGGCATGCACCCTAAAACATCATGCTGGGGGAGGAGGCCCAGCTGGGCCGCTCTGCACCCCAGTTCACACCGGTTTTCCTTTTTGCTTTTTGTTTTTTTTTTGGGGTGGGGGCGGAGGTGAGCGTGGGGAGAACAGACATCAGAACAGAAAATGAACCAGAAAAGGGTGGGAGAAATCTTTAGGAGATGACAGGGAGCAGAAGGGTGGGTTATGGTGCTCCCAGGGGGCCTGGAGGGGCCCCCCTACAGCAGCTAGGGCAGAGGGAAAGTGGAGGAAGGTATGGGAGGCGTGCGGTGCTACTGACAATTCCTGCCTTACCTGAGCCGACTGACTGCCACCCAATCCCAGCCCCCATTCCATCTCTCCCTCCACTCCCCCAGCTCAACACAAGCTGGGCTGGGAGGCCAACCCCAGCCGGAGCCTCTTGGGAAGGGTGAGGAGTAGAGGGGGAGATTCAGGAAGAGGCATGTTCCTGCTCTTGGGCAGGGCACAGCGATGGGCAGGCCCGATCCCAGGCCTGTCTCCCATGGGGCATCAGGAGGGCAAAAAAGTCCGTTTCCCACCCCCAGCCCTGGCCTAGGGGGTTGTCCTCAACCAACCACAATACCCTGCCCCGCCCCAGCCCTCTCCCCCCCAAATAACAACCAGAGGAAGAGAAAAAGGTGCCATTTACCGATGCCGGCCTTGCGGGTGTCCAAACCGAGCGGGATGGGGGGGGCTCGGCAACTCCTGGGGGCCTGGCGAGGAGGCGGGCTTCCCGGGGGGGGACACGGGACCGCTTACCTGGAGCCCCCAAGCTTACCTGAGCACGCGCACAGACCCCACACCCACCACCATAGGGTCAGCTAAAGCTACAGGGAAGGGAAATGGGGGGGTTCTAGGGAGCCACAGAGAGGGAGAGGAACCACATCTCCTGCACCACCTGGAGACAGGCAGAGGCAGTGGTGGACCCCAAAGAAACCTCACGGAGGCCTTGAAAGAGGGGGAGACAAGGATTAACATCAAGTCTAGGAGCTAGTAATGCCCTGGGACTACCTTGTTGAATTTAAAAAGAAGGCTGGGGAGGCCTCAGCAAAACTGTCGGCCCTCACCTTTCCCAGTAAAGTCCACACTGAACTAGGCACATGCCCCACCCTCCTCGCAGCACGTGGAAGGACTTCTCCACTTTGGATTCTACACTCCCTCCCACCACCTGCCACTCAAAGGCTGGCACATAAGGGACAGCCTGGGGGTGGGGGGTCCAGGAGATGGAGTGCTGCCCGTGATCTGGAGGAGGGGCCACTTGGCCCCCCCAAACCCAGAGGAGGGTATTGGGGGAAAGGGATTTAAGGACCGGGAGCACAGTCAAGCAAAGGAACCCTGCTCTGGTTCAATGTCCCAAACCCCAGAAGAGGCCCAACCCAGGAGTACCAACAAAGAAATCATGTGACATGTGTACTTCTAGGCTTCTCTTTCTCTCCCTCTCTTAGGTCTCTAGACAGTGGAAGGGTCCTAAGTAAAATCTACAACACCGTCAGCTACTTGCAGCCTGTCACTCAATCCCTCCCTCACCCCAATCCCCAATTCCATGCACTCTGCAGAGCCGCTGGGCACCACAGCCCTCTTGGTAGGCCTCAACCATGATAAGGCAGACAGAAAATGGGCACAGCAACCCGAGTCTAGCAACCAAAAAGATTCTCCAGGGCCACCACAGTGACAGCCCCACAGAAGCATGGGGGCAGGCAGCAAAGGGTTGAAGGGTTCCACACGAAGCCCTCACCCTCGTGCATCCCGTTTCAGTATTCCTGTAACCTTGCCGCTGACATCGTGAAGCCAGGTAAGTCAGGGGTGGGGCAGAGCCCAGTTGGAGAGGCCAGCAGCCTTTCCCATCAGGGTTCATCCTTTCCTTCCTGGGATCAGCAAGATTATCAGAGAGCATATGTGGATTGGGGGGAAGGGGTGGCAGAAGGGACAAGGGGCACCCAAACCAGGAAAGGGCTGTGGGTGCGGGAAGGCTGAGGGGGCGACTGGGGATGGGAAGAGGGACGCCTCACTGCTCCTGAGCTGCCTGGCTAAGCTGGGCTGGTGTGCGGTGCTGAGTGATCTTACCCATGATACAAACCCTTATACCAACCATACACTGAGGTGTTGTAAGGGGAGCGTAAGCATCAGCTGCAAGCCAGCTGCGTGGTGGCTGCAGTGACAATAAGAACAGTCAATTAATACGGCGGCCCCTGGACACGCCGCAGCCCTGCCCGCCCCCACCCACCCATCCCTGCCCATGTGGACGCCGCCGCAGCCTCAAAGGGGGCTTTGGAGATGGGGGGCAGGCGCTGAACACGCCTACCAACCCACTGCCCGTTGAGGAACAGGGTGGGGGGCCAGGGGTGGGGAGGCAGAGGGTCGGGTGGCCCAGCCCCAGCTTTGCTGGGGGGGAAGAGAGGGCAGGTTCAAAGGCCAGTCCTCATTCCAACCTGGCCGCCCCCAATTCTGGTGGGGGGAATGGGGAGAGGCTCCCCGAACATCCGACCCCTTCCCCCCACCTCCAGCTGGCCCCAGCCCCCACCCAGTTCCCTCCTTGCCCCTGAGGTTCAACGTGTGACACTTACCTCCCCAGGTTCACACACACACACACGTTGTGGGGGATTTTGGTTTTTGTTTTTTAAAAAACACGTATATAAAAAAAAAAAAGATATATCAGAACAGAGGGAGGAGGAGAAGAGACATCGCTAATGTCAGGTTTGGCAGGGTGGGGGGTGGGGACAGACGACGGGAAGGGGCTGGGCAGCATAGAGAGAGAGGGTCAGAGGGCAGGGCTCAGGCCGGAGGTACTCACAATGCATGTCTCGCTCATGTTCATACTCGATGAAGGCATAGCCGCGGGGCTTTCCTGACCGCTTACTGTAGACCATGTGTATCTGGCGGGAGGCAGGCAAAGATTAGTTCTCAGGCAAGGAAATCCCACCCATTCAATCGCAGAGCCTACGTGCCAGGCCCTGGGCTAGCTCCTGCCAGCGACAGATGTCTCAGACCCCTCTCCCTGTCCTCAAGAGCCCAGAGTGACTAATGCTCTCATTGTACTGGGCTCAGCAGTGTTTGTGCACAATAATCTCCAGCCATCACTACTGCCCAGAGCACTCCAGTGACTTCAATTCAATGAATTCAAGACATGTCAGTTAAACATAAAGCCTTGCCCTAAAATGAGAATCAGCACACACATTTATACTTTGTCTCTAAAAGGCCAGACAACAGATATTTTCAGCTCAGAGGGCCTTACAATCTGTCCAATTACCAGACTGCCTTACACCAACAGCAGCCACAAACGATAGTGAACAAATGGGCTTGACTGGTTACCAATAAACCTTTATTTACAAATAGTTTGTAGTTTGCTGACCCATACCCTAAATCGACAAAAAAGCAGCGGTTACTTCCTAATTTTACTCCTGCTACCCAAGGTCTGCTGCATAGAAATGTAGTCAATTTGTAAATGCAGGCCACGGCTTCTGAAGCCCCAACATGATGGGATGCATCCTCAGGGCCAAGAGCCAGCCTTCTCCCTCCCTGCACCCTGTTCCAATTCAAGCAGACCAGACCCCAGTCCACTCACTCTTTTGATGGGTCCATATACCTCGAACTCTCTCCGGAGCTTGGATTCTGTTGTGTCATAGTTCTACCAGGAGACAGATACAAAGTTAAGTGGGAGAAACAAGCTGTCCCAAAGCCCTCAGAACGTTCCAGAACTTAGCCTACTGTCCACTGTCCCAAACCCAAACTCTCACCAGCCCCGGGGTTCTAGGCTCCTCTGGGGCTCCAGGGGTGGGGAGCTGGGGACTCACCACTCTAGCCACAAAGAGAGTCTTGAAGGCATCACCCTGAGCATTGGGATCATTGTGAGGGTCCCCTGTGCAGGAAGAACAGAATGGCTAAGTACAAGGTGTCAACAGTCTCATTTGGCAAGACAGACACAGAAAATGGGTGGAGGCCCATTTGCTAGAAGAAAACCGTTGTGACTTAGAGACCTCGGGCATACTCCTCTCTCCAGTCTCCCTAGAGCACAATGGCCTTTATGTGAGTAGCCAATTTAGGCTGATGGGGAAAGGGGCTAGGCAACCTCAAGCTCACTGGATAGGGCTGGCCTGAACGCAATTTCAGACCTACACATGCTACAGCTCCAGTCCCTTCTAGGGGAAGACTGGGCGTCTCTGCAGAGGCAGCCTGATCACTCCAGGTGCCCAGTTTCCTCCCTCACCTGCAGGGCCACACTGCCACCCGCTGGCATAGCAGGCAACTACAGCTCACAGAGAAACCTTAGATAAAGGCTGATGGAGGGCTGGGAGGGAAGCCAGGAGTGCCCCAGCCTCCAGCCTTGCTTTCTTCCCTTTGTACTATGGCCTCTGTGCCTCAGGAAGAAACCAAGGGCACAAGATACTGATCAGATTCTTACTCCCGCAAGGCCACTGAGGAATAACTGTCTCCACAGACAGAAGCCGAGATCTATTACAAAACCAATTCCAGAAGTGATTCTTATGGCTCAGGCCTGGGAAGAAGTCCTTTTCACAGACTATGGCGACCCAGTCACATACAATGGCCCTTGACTCCTGCCAGGGCCCCAGTGGCACCCTGACCACCGCTCAGTGGAGGCGTTTCTTCTGTGACACAGTGTCACCTTAGAATGACCTGCTATATTGTGGAGAATATGAGAAAAGAAACATTAATAATGTATTGCCCACGTGCTTAGGCCAGGCACTGTGCTAGATGTGGAGAGTCCATCATTTTGCAAATGGAAACAAAACTAGCCCCTGATGCATGGAAGAAGAAAAAGCATCAGATCAGCAAAGAGGCCAAGCCCCGCTCTATAGCCCAGCCTGGCCTCATGGGCCAGGGGCTCCATGATAAATACTTAGGCCCTAGCTAGCTCCTTAAGAAGACATTCTAGATATTACCAGAAGCCAGAGAAATAAAACTACAGGTCTGTTTTCTGTGAGAGGGCGACACTGCAAACCTAAATGAAGTGCAAAGTGATTTTAGAGAATTTACTAAAAAGCAGAGGATGGAACCCACATATAAAAGAATAACTACCTGGAAACTGATGGTAGCTTTTGATGATGACGCTGTCTTTGAGCCTGCCCCTCCGGTTGTTCACCCTACTTCATCCCCCTGTGCTGTGATTTTCTGTGCCCCAGTATTTCAGCCTGCACCGGGCGGCTCTCATCTATTCACCCAACAGGTACCTGTTAAGTACTAGCAAGTCATAAGGTGTCAGGGATTCAAGACAAAAAAGGGCCCACAGGTGTGACTAAAGGCAAAAGCTACTGCCAACTGAATCAAGGGTACCCTTTATCTGAAAAGAACACATCAGCACAATGACGGTGGCAGAAAACTACAGGTGGCCAGTAGCTCACTGGTTGGCGCCATTAAGTACACACCCTCATGGCACTCCACTGTGCAGGCAACTCAACTCTCAAGAAATCTTCGGCTAAAAGGATCATCGAGATAGCAACCCAGAGTGAGGACTCAAAGAACTATACTGGGCGGGGGCAGAGGAGAGGGAACCTCATGAGACACTTGGGATGGTAGGGAAAGCACCTCAGAACTCTCTTGGTAAGCATACTAGGCCTCAACAAGCCTCGATTTTCCTCGTCTTATAATTAGGAGTAATGACCCCTGCCAGGCTTGGAAGCTAGAAGAAATCAGTGATGTGAAGCACACCAACTGTTTTGCAAGGGACAAGGTCCCCTCGAAGGGTTGCCGTTAACTGCAACTAGGCACAGTAAGCTTCCGTAGTTGGGGAGAGAGGCTCTCAGGAGCATAAAATCCTTAACGTACCTGGTCCATACTTTTCTTCCCAATTACACCAAAGTCCACACACTCAAGGAAGTAGAGAACAATAGAAGCCCCTAGTATCCAGCTTCAATTATCAACACTTGGCCACATTCATTTCATCTATACCCCCATCCTGCCAAAATAATTAAATCAGACCCCAGATATGCCATTTCTATCTCACAGAGACTTTTTGTTTTTTTTTTTAATTTTAATTTATTTATGATAGTCACAGAGAGAGAGAGAGAGGAGAGGCAGAGACACAGGCAGAGGGAGAAGCAGGCTCCATGCACCAGGAGCCCGACGTGGGATTCGATCCTGGGTCTCCAGGATCGCGCCCTGGGCCAAAGGCAGGCGCCAAACCGCTGCGCCACCCAGGGATCCCCTCACAGAGACTTTTTAAGGAACCAGAATCACTTTACTACTACTGCACCTAAACATGTTAACGTCAGTTCCTTTACCTGGGACCTGGTGTTCAAATACCAATTGTTTCAAAACTGGATTTTTAGAGTCAGCTCGTTTAAATCTGGACCCAAACAAGCTCCACACGTATCATGTAGTTGACAGAGCTTTTGATTCTTTAATCCATAGAGTCCACTCCCTGTGCCCTTTTCCCCTTATCATTTGTTGGTTAAAGAAAACTTGTAAAACTTGAGTTACAAGTTTGTTTCAAGCAACTTCCCACACTCTGAATTTGGTTGACTGCACCTTTGTGGTGTTGTTTAATATATCAAGACCCAAATTCTTAAAGAGTGGAAAATAACTTCCAAGGGGACAAGTGACTTACCCAAGGCCATCTGGCTGCAAGTGGCAGAACTGGGGTTAAAAATACACATCGGTCAGACCATAAGGCCTGTGTCCTAGTAATGGAGTGAAAAGACTTCCCAGACCAACTGCTGCCACCAATTCTGTGTGCCAGGTCCTACAGGGGCAGGGACCATGATCGTAAGAAGATCCTATCTGAATCCTGCTCTCTTGGAGCAACCGTGACCCTACAGTGGAGAGATATTATCTTCAAATCCCTGAAGCGGACTGAAGTGACCAACCTGCAGGACGACTCAGGGTTTTCAGCAAACAAGGTGACTTAACCTGAGCAAGAAGTCATGAAAGGCTTCCTTGGAAAGTGACAGCTGAACAGGGATATGAAGGGCTGCTGCACATAAACCAAGGTATCGTCACAGATGGGGGAACAGCCTGGGCAAAAGCCCAATGACAGGAGACCATCCAACAAGAACGAAGCATAAGAGGCGGCAGCTATGGCTGGAGTGGGAGGGGAGCATGGTGTGCAACATGTCTAGAAGCGTGGGCAGAAAAGAGACTTTGGACTTTATGCCTAAAGCAAAAGCAAACTGTTAGCATAAAAAGGTAGAGTTGTACTTAAAAAAGAAAGACCCAAAGAACTTGACAGAGACATAGATGTAGATAAACCAGTTGGTCTATTACTGTGTATGCAGGCAGGAGGGGACTTGGATGGTGGTGAACATGGAGAGAAGGGTCAGATTTGGAACATTCAGAGAGTAACAGAGACAGGTCATGATGACAGGCTGGGGAAAAGAGGGGCGAAAAAGTGTTAAAAATAAACTGGGTGGCCAACAATAAAAATCATGACTTGCAAGAGTGCATGGCCATGTTCCACTGAAGAAAACATCCAAGGAGACCAAGGTAGTAGGAGGAGGAAATTCTGAATGTGGTTTGGACACTGAGTCTGAGATGCCTCCAAGAACAGGCAGGAAAGCAATTGTAGTGAGTCAGTACTCAGACGGCTGTCAGCTAGGTATTCAAGTCTTTAGATGTTAGGCATCTGGGGGCCTTGCATCGTGTTGGCCGGGAGTCTGCTTGCAATCCTCTCCCTCTGCCCCTCCTCCTATTCAAGTGTAAGCTCTCTCAGATTAAATATTTAAAAAAGAAAAAGAAGAAAAAAAAGATGATGATGATGTGAAGCATCTGCATAATTGCCCTGAGGAAACACGCCACTCCAGGGAATAAGGTTCAAAGAGACAGGATTCACCAGTCTCACAGGTGTAGAAGGAAAGCCCAAGTCGTCTGATTATAAAGGCCTTGCTTAACAAAAAAGGACTACCTGAGATTGATGTGACCCTCTTGTGAAGTCTGGCTAATGGCTATAATGTGTTTGGTCCCGTGTTTCAATCCTTCCTGTACCTGCAAGGGATGGATAATCCCTAGCACAAAGGTCAAGGAGTGAAAGTGGAGCCGTAACTGCTTCACTGCTTCAGCCCATGACACTAAACTGGGTTGTAATGGCCCCTCTGAGTGTTCTCTCCTGTAGGACACAGGTCCTAGGTCCTAAGGCTCCCTCTCACCAACCCAGACCCCACGCTGTACTCCTTAAATGCCTCAACCAAACACGGTGTTTGGCCAACTTTGTAAACTCAAAAAAGTGAACCATCCCACCTTCCCAAATTAGAGACCTGGGGTGGATCAGTGGGAAAGAAAAGCAAAAGGGTCTGAGGAAGAGATGGGAGAGGAAGAGAAACTTACACATTTTTAGCTCTGTCTCCACTTCCTGCTGTCGCCGTTCAATCTTTTCTCGTCTCTGTCAGGAGAAAAGTGGACAACTAACTGAATGCAGATGGAAGTGCCCTGATGTCAGGAAACATGCTAGAAAGTGGCAAAAAAGATGTGGGGCCAAGAGGTGCAAATTATATACCTTCCTCTCCATGCGTTCCTCCCGGGTTTCTGCTCGAGTCGGGGGAGGGGCATCTCGAGGGTCCTAGGAAAAAGAAGAGGTGACAGGTGGGGAGGGACAGGGAGTTGCAAAGGACACCCATCCAGGAAACATTAAGCACCTCACCCGCTCACCTCCCCCTCCCCACCCACCACACACAAGCAAACATGGGACACCTCCCAGACCAATGGACCTGGGGGAATAGCAAAGATCAAAAGCACGATCCATGAACCAATGCTGTCCTCAAACTGTTGCTGGTCTGTGACAAGAGAGGTACAGAAATAAGAACTCAGAAACTTCTATAGCAACCAAATAGAATAGTTTTATACCTACTAAACTTAATAAAAATCTAATTCTTAAAAAAAAAAAAAATCTAATTCTTTATTCTATAATTTTTAAAGATACTAAGAGTCAAAATAACTTTGTATTTATCAACATCATCACTCTGCAGAAGATTAATCCTTTATCACAGGTAATCCTTTATCACAGGTGGAGATTGGGACCAGGGCTGAAGCCAAAGGAGCTGACAGAACAGTTCAGAAGCAGTAACTGGACACCTTCTGAGGACCAGGACAGTTCTCGAAGGGCTCACCAACCGCTCATTAAACTGTAACTACCACATGACCTGCATCATCAAGGATGCCACGGGCCTGTAGCCATTAAATTAGATTAATTAGCTAATAACGTTTCCTAAGGACCGGTTCACCAAGGGTGGCAAATCCTACTAAAGAATCCATCAGTCTTCTGTTATCTCTCCACTAACTTCTGCTCTGCAGCTTCCTCCACCTCCAGCTGCCCTTTCTTATTTGACACCGGAACTTTCCCTTCAGACTTCTGGCTGTGTGCCAGCATTTCTCAGGTGTGCTCTGATGCACCTCTTTTTTAGTATATGTGTTGCCGAAGCGATCACTCTGATGCACCTCTGATGCCGTTTTCCCCATTTTACTAATGAAAAGACTGAGGCCCAGAAGCCATAGTCACATATTTGTGTTTACCCTGCAATTGCAGAGCTGAAATCTTCAAGCCCATACAAACACCATCCTATTAATAACAAAACCGGTAAACATGGTAATACTGACAATTGCGGACTACTTGGTGCCAAGCCCTCTGCCGAGTTTTGCAGTTAATTAATTCCCTGCCAATGTTATGAGGAAAATACTATTAATCCCTTGCAAAAATGAAGAAATCCACCAAGAGCATACACCACTTGCCCAAAGTCACACAGCTGAAAAATGGTTTGTGCCAAGGACTACCTGAATCCAGAGCCTTAATCCTCAACTGCTAGTTACTCAATTTCCACAAAAACCCTAGGAAGAATGCATTACCAACCCCATTTAAAACAGAGGATCAAAAAAGTCCCCTAACTAAATTGCACAGCTAGAAAAAGTCTAGAAACTGGACTCCCAAATCCAGCTCCCCGGCCCCCAGAACCCAAACCACAAGTCTGCTCAGTGAACTCACCTCAAATTCTCGGATGTAGGGTGCAATGCCACAGTAAGGTTGATTGTGGTGTTTTTCATGTGGCAGTTTCTCCAAGGGTGGCAGGTATGGGATAGGATCACGGGGAGCAAAGAGGGCCAGAAGGTTGGGCGGCAGGAACTGGGTCATCTTGCCAAGTCTGAGAGCAGAAGCAGGACAGCCTTATGTTAGGGTGACTGGGTAGAGATGAGGCCTCTATAATCCCTGGACTCCCAAGAAAGAGATAGAGGAGCAAGATCTCAGCATGCAAACAGATTCTGTAAGAGCATGGATGGATTGTAAAGAAAACAAAGACTGAAAAAGTTCCTGATTAGTTAAGTCTCAAAGTCCCGAGCAAGAAGATGGGGGGTGGGGGGTGGGGGGGCGGGTGCTGAGAGGTTCCTTGGGAGCCTGCGGGGAACTCGATTCTTACGAGAGAGGTCCAAAGCAATGGCGGCTGGGGGTCTCGCACCCCTGAAAAACAGGTTACGGGGGCGGGAGTAGCAGGAAGTCTCCAATCAAGGGAAGAGGCTCAAAAGCAACAAGCCCCTCGAGCCAGGGGCTTGTGGGTAATAGATCCAGGCCCCCCACCGGCGAAAAGAATTGTGGGTAAGGGTCCAGACCAGAGCGGAGTCGAGGAGAAAAAGGCAACACGCCGCAAAGGCCTGTGGGAAAGGGACCGCGGGATTGCTGCGGGAAGAGGGCCTAGGTTCCCAGAGGACTCTGGGTAAGGGTGCAGAGAGGTGCGGTGGCGCGGGAAGGGGGCCCGGCCGCGGGGAAAAGACTGGGGCCCGCCGCAGGGGATTATGGGTAGCGGCTCCGCACCCGGTAAGGCCAGTCAGTCACACTTACCCGCCGCGCGGCGCCCTCCTCGGCCTGGCGACGGTCCGGGGGCTCGCGGCGGCTGCGGCGGCCCCTCAGCAGCAGAGGCTCCTGCTCTGACTTCGACTCTGGTGGCGTCTGCGTCCGTCTACCTCCGTCGCCCGCCCAGCGCGCGGACCAGACCGCTGCTCACGAGCCCGCGCGGCCTCGGCTCGCGACAGGGGCAAGGGGTGGGACCAGCCCCAAATCCCTCCGCCAGCCGCGCTGCGCACGCGCCGCGCGATTAAGCCCAACCCATACACAGGGACCAGGCGCCGACGCGGGCACTGCGCACACGCCAGGTCATTTCCCCGCCCCCGGGCACCGTAAACTCCTTTATTGCAGCCGCCTGCAGGCCGCAGTGCGCACGCGGGTACCGCACCAAGCAGTAACCCTTTCCACCTTGCGCCCCTGAGTCCAACTGCCTCTAAGCGCGAGACTCCTCGATGCTCCGCCCCAACACACTTCCCGGATCTTGTACGCATGCGTGTGATGTCGTGTACGATAAAATACCCCTCCGCCGCCTGGCAAAGAGTCCCTACGTGAGTGGTGTCATTACGTTGACGTCTAGCCTGTTAAATCAGTAACTGTTCATCCGGCGGCTAATGTGTGCTAGGCGCTGTTTGAGCTCTGAAGATCTAGTACCTGAGGAAGGCAAAGTCTTTTTTTTCTTGCAGCTTACATTGTATGGGAGGAGATGACAAAGGCATTTTAAAAGAATATATTTTGGGGGAATCCCTGGGTGGCTCGGCGGTTTGGCTCCTGCCTTTGGCCCAGGGCGCGATCCTGGAGTCCCGGAATCGAGTCCCGTGTTAGGCTCCGGGCATGGAGCCTGCTTCTCCTTATTTCTGTGTCTCTGCCTCTCTCTTTCTCTATATATATCTATTATTTTTTTATGTTTTTATTCTTTATTTTTATTTATTTATGATAGTCACGGAGAGAGAGAGAGACAGAGACAGAGACATAGGCAGAGGGAGAAGCAGGCTCCATGCACCGGGAGTCCGATGTGGGATTCGATCCCGGGTCTCCAGGATCGCGCCCTGGGCCAAAGGCAGGCGCCAAACCGCTACGCCACCCAGGGATCTCTATCTATCTATTAATTAATTAATCCCCTCTGCCTGTGTCTCTGCCTCTCTCTGTGTGTCTCTCATGAATAAATCAATAAAATATTTTTAAAAATAAATTTTGGACAATGGCCAGCAAAGTTGAGAATAGGACAGGGGCACCTGGTTGAGCACATAACTCGAGTTTAAGCCCCAGGTGGGGGTGGAGGCTACTTGAGAAAAACAGGACATAATAAAGGGCTTGGGCAGTGAAAGTGGGGTTATTTTAGAAAGAGAATAAAGAGTTGAAATCGGATCCCACTGAAAGCTGATCTCCGTGGAAGGGAGATGTGGGCGAAGTTAACAGCAAGTGCAAAGGCCCTGGTTTAGGACGGGTGGCAGGAATCCCACGTTGCCGGCCATGAGATCTGAGAGCTGGTAGACGTGTTCCTTAAGGCCCTGTAGACCTGTAAGGAGTTAAGTGTTGTAAGTTTTTTGGATAGATTCAATGGCCTGTTTAATAATAATCATGGCAGTTATTGCAAAATTTAAATTTCACGGTTCGAGAAACATGTAATATGAAAGCACATATTTTTTTTGAAAGCATATACTTTATTTTTTTTTTTTAAGATTTTATTTATTTATTCATGATAGTCAGACAGAGAGAGACAGACACACAGGCAGAGGGAGAAGCAGGCTCCATGCACCGGGAGCCTGACGTGGGATTCGATCCCGGGTCTCCAGGATCGCGCCCTGGGCCAAAGGCAGGCGCCAAACCGCTGCGCCACCCAGGGATCCCGAAAGCATATACTTTAAAAGTATTTTGACCTGTTCATTTTCTGTATGTGGGTGGAACTCTGCGCTATTTTTTGAATATTTTCTGTAATTCTAAAATTATTTTGAAACAAAAAGTTTAAACAGATGAAGCGAAAACAGCTTTAATAATGTATTTTTCCATTTTTCCTGTACCATTAGAAAGTAATTGCTATGGCCCTTCACCTCTAAATGCTTCAGCATGAGAGTAAGGACCTTCTCCTACATTATTTTATTCCCTAGGAAAGCTTATCCAGCCGATATTCAGATTTTCCCAGTTGACCCACGAAAATTTTGTTTGAACCCAAACCAGGAGCCAATTGAGGTTCACACATTGCATTTGGTTGCATTGGCCCCTTTAGTATTAAATAGACACTTTTTTTTTCTGGTTATGATGTTGGTTTTTCCAAGTCTGGACCAGGTTCCAGTAGAATGTCCCACATTCTGGATTTGAGCTTACTTAAAAAACAAAAGAAAACAAAAATAAAAACTAAAAGAGATTAAGGGGACAACTAAATGCAAAATGAAATCCTGAATTACACGACGAACCAGAAAAAAGGACATTCGTGGAAAAGTGGTGAAATTCAAAGAAAATCTGTGGAATTATTGATTAATAGTATTATATCAACATTAATTTCCTAGCAAATAATTGTACCATGGTTATGGAAGAAGACTTTGGCAGAAGCTGGATGAACAATATATGGAAACTCTGCACTATATTTGCAACTTTTCTGAAAGTCTGAAGTTAGTTCAAAATGCTAAGTTTAAAGAAGATGCTAACATTTATTTGGTATTAAATCCAAGGATTAAGTCCCAATCTATCAGCACAATGCAGATACTCGCTGCGCTGCTATGGTACTGCCATTAACTGATGCCAGAACTCTTTGCCAATAACTGGAATAAGAAAATGTTGTTATAAAAGAAGAAACTTCATCAACATCTTTCTTTACTATCTTATCTATATGTTTGTCTTGAAAACGTCTATTCCAATGTGGCGTAGCTCCAACTTTCTAGCTCAGACTTGCAGATTCAAGCTCTGCTCTATTTGTCTAAGTGTAGAAAGATAGTTTTCTTATTTTTTTTTTTTTGAGACATAGCCCCTGCTTTCAGTCAAGCCAGAGGCAGAGAAGCACTAGAAGGACTCAACAAAGAAGTATGTTCATGAAGCAATACAGCTCTGCGTGTAAACAATAGGGTGATGCTGGGGAGACCATCCGGTGAGCACACTGTTTTGTTTTTGTTTTTGTTTTTGTTTTTTATGATAGTCACAGAGAGAGAGAGAGAGGCAGAGACACAGGCAGAGGGAGAAGCAGGCTCCATGCACCGGGAGCCCGACGTGGGATTCGATCCCGGGTCTCCAGGATCGCGCCCTGGGCCAAAGGCAGGCGCCAAACCGCTGCGCCACCCAGGGATCCCTAGTTTTCTTATTTTAAGGTTTTATTTATTTATGTAAAAGAGAGTGCGAGCGGGAAGGAGGGGGAGAAGCAGACTGCCCACGGAGCAGAGATCTCTATGAGGAGCTCGATCCCAGGACCCTGGGATCATGACTTCAGCTGAAGGCAGATGCTTAACCTATTGAGCCACCCAGGCGCCCAGCAAGTTTTCTTTTAAAATATTCTTCTGTAAAAACAGTTGCTTATTTGTTATTTGGTTGAAACTATAGCACCATAAAGAACAGTGGCTTCATTTCAATAAATATTTTTGAGCGATACCTGGGTGTCTCAGTGATTGAGTATCTGCCTTTGGCTCAGGACATGATCCCAGGGTCCTGGGATAGAGCCCCATGTCGGGCTCCCTGCGAGAAGCCTGCTTCTCCCTCTGCCCATGTCTCTGCCTCTCTGTGTCTCTCATGAATAAATAAAATCTTTTAAAAATTAGAAAAGTGGGGGCGTCTGGCTGGCTCAGTGGGTAGAGCATGCAACTCTTAATCTCAGGGTCATGAGTTCAAGCCTTATATTGGACATGGAGCCTACAAAAATAATAATAATAAATAAGATACTGGGATCCCTGGGTGGCGCAGCGGTTTAGCGCCTGCCTTTGGCCCAGGGCGCGATCCTGGAGATCCGGGATCGAATCCCACGTCGGGCTCCCTGCATGGAGCCTGCTTCTCCCTCTGCCTGTGTCTCTGCCTCTCTCTCTCTGTGTGTGACTATCATAAATAAATAAAAATTAAAAAAAAATAAACTTTAATAATAAATAAGATACTAAGATAGAAAGTCTTATGACGGGGATCCCTGGGTGGCTCAGCGGTTTGGCCCCTGCCTTTGGCCCAAAGGGGTGTGATCCTGAGACCCGGGATCAAGTGCCACATCGGGCTCCCTGCATGGAGCCTGCTTCTCCTTCTGCCTATGTCTCTGCCTCTCTCCCTCTCTGTGTGTCTTTCATGAATAAATAAGTAAAATCTTTAATAAAAAAAAAAGTCTTATGACACAATTGTCTCCTGATGGAAAAAAAATGTTAAGCATCCCCTTCATACAACCCAGCAAGCCCATTCTTGACTAAATTATTCAAGAGACCTGAAAACATGTTCACATGCAACCATGTACATGGATTTTTACTACAGCTTTATTTATAATCGCCAAAAATGAAATGGAACTCAAATGAATGGATAAACAAATGAGCATCTGTCCATGCCTTGGAATAGTACTGACTGATGAACACAACAGGAATGAATTTTCGAGGTGCCTGGGTGGCTCGGTCGCTTAAGCGTCTACCTTAGGCTCAGGTCATGATCCTGGGGTCCTTGAGCTGCACATCAGGCTGCTCAGCAGGGAGTCTGCTTCTCCTTCTCCCTCTGCCACTCCCCTTGCTTGTGCTCACTCTCTTAAAGAAATAAAATCTAAAACAAACAACAAGGAATGAATCTTCGATGCATTATGCTAAGCGACAGAAGCTTGATTCCCAAAGCCACAGACTGTATGATTTCATTTATATGACCTTCTAGAAGAAGCAAAACTACAAGGATGGGGTAGGGGGAGAAAACAAAGCAGTAGTTTCCAGGAGCTGGAAGTAGGGGAAGTGGTTGACTACAAAGGGTGGGAGGCAACTTTCCAGGATTGCTAGAACTGTCCTATGTTTTGATTTGTACTGGCAGTTACCTGACTGTGTATATGTTGGCTGGAACTCAGAAGTGTACACAATAAAAGGTAAATTTTATTGTATGTCAACTCAATCTCAATAAACTGGGTGGAACAAAAAAAGATGGCTCCCCCAAATGTTCATTAACTACAGAAGGAAAATAAAAACCTTACAGTGGAGAAACCCAGCAGACACTACCCTAACCAAGTGATCCAAGTTAACTTTACCTGCAGTAAGACAGGTCACGTGCCTCGAATATGATATGATGAGGGAATTTCATCTCTGTGGCAGCCTCCCCCCTCCCAGAAAAAACCCTCTATAATCTCTATCTAGTCAAGATAAATCACCAGATAAGCAAATGGAGGGATAGTCTACAACATAAATGACCAATATTCTTCAAAATGTTGAGGTCATTAACATATTATGGTGACATTAACATACCATTAGAAGGTAGGTGAGGGATATTTATGAACTCCTGTGCTATATCTTTGTGATTCTTCTGTAAGTCTAAAAATATTTCAAAATTTAAAGTAACAAAGATGATGGAGCAACTGGGTGGCTCAGTGGTTGAGCACCTGCCTTCGGCTCAGGTCATGATCCTGGGGTCCTAGGATCGAGTCCCACATCAGGCTCCCTGCACGGAGCCTGCTTCTCCCTCTGCCTGTGTCTCTGTCTCTCTGTGTGTGTCTCTCATGAATAAATAAATAAAATCTTAAAAAATAAAGTAACGAAGATGCTATTATAACATGGGAATCAAGGGAATAAAACGGAGGAATGGGAGAAACTGTTTCCTATTGCTGCCATAACAAATCACTACAAATTTAGTGGGTTTTATAAAAAAGATTTTATTTATTTATTTGTTTGTTTGTTTGTTTGTTTGTTTATTAAGATTTTATTGGGCAGCCTGGGTGGGTCAGTGGTTTAGCGCCACCTTCAGCTCAGGGCGTGATCCTGGAGACCTAGGATCGAGTCCCACGTGGGGCTCCCTGAATGGGGCCTGTTTCTCCCTCTGCCTGTGTCTCTGCCTCTCTCTCTCTGTCTCTCATAAATAAATAAAAATCTTTTAAAAATAAATAAATAAGATTTTATTTATTTATTCATGAGAGACACACACAGAGAGGCAGAGACATAGGCAGAGGGAGAAGCAGGCTCCCTTCAGGGAGCCTGATGCAGGACTTGATCCCAGGACCCCTGGATCATGACCCAAGCCGAAGGCAGATGCTTAACCGCTGAGCCACCCAGGCACTCAAATTTAGTGGTTTATTTTATTTTATTTTTTAAAAGATTTTATTTATTTATTCATTAGAACACACAGAGAGGATTGAGAGAGAGAGGCAGAGACACAGGCAGAGGGAGAAGCAGGCTCCACGCAGGGAGCCGACGTGGGACTTGATCCCGGGTCCCCAGGATCACGACCTGGGCTGAAGGTGGCGCTAAACCGCTGAGCCACTCAGGCTGCCCAAATTTAGTGGTTTAAAACAACACATATTGGGTTGCCTGGGTGGCTCATAGGTTGAACATCTCACTTCCACTCAGGGTGTGATCCCAGAGTCCCAGGATTGAGTCCCATATCGGGCTCTTTGCATGGAGTCTGCTTCTGTCTCTGCCTCTCTGCCTCTCTCTCTGTGTCTCTCATGAATAAGTAAATAAAATCTTTTTTAAAAAATAAAACAACAAATATTTATTCTCATTCTGTCCTTGTAGTCAGAGGTCTACTGCAGGGCTGTGTTCCTTCTGGAGGCTCCAGGAGATAACTGGTTTCCTTGTTTGCCTTTTCCAGCTTCTTAGATGCCCTCTATATTCCTTGCCTCATGATCTTTTTCTCCATCTTTATATTTTCTTTTATGATTTCATTTAAAAAATTTTTTTTTTTTATGATAGTCACAGAGAGAGAGAGAGGCAGAGACACAGGCGGAGGGAGAAGCAGGCTCCATGCACCGGGAGCTTGATGTGGGATTCGATCCCGGGTCTCCAGGATCGTGCCCTGGGCCAAAGGCAGGCGCCAAACCGCTGCGCCACCCAGGGATCCCCTATGATTTCATTTTTAAGTCATCTCTACACCCAACATGGGGCTCGAACTCATAACCCCAAGATCAAGAATCGCATGCTCCACTGAACGAGCTGGGAGCCCTTCCCTTCCTCACCTTTAAAGTTGGCATTGTAGGGGTGCCTTGGTGGTTCAGTGGTTGAGCATCTGCCCCAAAGGGAGCCTGCTTCTCCCTCTGCCTATGTCTGAACCTCTCTGTGTATCTCTCATGAATAAACGAATACAATCTTTAAAAATAAAGTTGGCGGGATGCCTGGGTGGCTCAGTGGTTGAGTGTCTGCCTTCGGCTCAGCGCGTGACCTGGAGTTCTGGGATCGAGTCCCACCTTTGCCTCCCCACATGGAGCCTGCTTCTCCCTCTCCCTCTGCCTATGTTTCTGCCTCTGTGTGTGTGTGTGCGCCTCTCATGAATAAATGAATAAAATCTTAAAAAAAATAAAGTTGGCATTGTAGTATCTTCTCTCCTCTCTGGCCTCGACTTCTATCTTCACATCTTCTATGAATCTGACCTTCCCATCCTCGTCTTATAAAGACCCTTATGATTACATTGGGCCCACCCAGATCATCCAGGAAAATCTCTCCAACTCAGGAACCTTCTTTTTTTTTTTTTCCTCAGGAGGCTTCATTTGATTAAATGAAGTCCCTTGTGTCATGTAAGGTAATAAATTCAAAGGTGCCTAAGGATTAGGAGGTAGACATCTTTAGGGGTTCTGGTAGTTTCCATGTTTTCAGTGGAATTTGGAGAGAGAGGATCAGCTGACTGAAGGTGAGGAGGCCCAGGGTGCGGGGGACGCAGAGGGTACCAATGAGGGACATGTAGCAGGGCTGGGACATAGGGTCCAGCCCCCTGCTGGCCCCCCATCCTGGGAAGCACAGAGTAGATGAGAGAAGGATTTGCCAGGGTTAGAGTTTGGTACAACGCTTGCCCTAGTTGGGGGTCATAGTCAAGTGAGTTTAAGATACAAGAAAATGAAGGATTTTATTGGAGGCCCATGGAATAGTGGAGGCAGAGAAAAGAGGAAAGTGAGGACAGGTGTGGGTAGCCAGAGGTAATGAAAAGGCAACAAGATCAATGCATTGTCTGTGCTGGCAGGCTCGAAAGTTCTTAAATGCAGTTCATGGGAAAAAGAGAACAGGATAATACAAACAAACAGTTTGGAGGAAATGTCATTATTGGGAATGACAAGGACAAAGGTATGACCCTGAAAGTGTGTGGCATGATTGGGTGACAGCTAAGGGGTGCAGTTTCTCTGGGGGTTAATGAAAATGTCAAGTTGTGATGGATGCACAACTTGTTTTAAGATTTCTTTTTTTTTTTTAAGATTTTATTTATTTATGAGAGAGAGTAGAAGAGAGCATGAGCAGGGGGAGGGGCAGAAGGAGAAGCAGGCTCCCCAGAGCAGGGAGCCTGATTTGGGGCTCAATCCCAGGCCCCAGGATCATGACCTGCCTGAGCCAAAGGCAGACACTTCACTGACGGAGCCACCCAGGTGCCCCTGGATGCCTAACTCTTACGGATACATGAAAAGCCGGCTGTGTCATACAGGTTAAATGGGTGAATGTGAATTTTAGCTCGATGAAACTTAAAAAAAGAAAGAAAGTAGATGGCTGGGTTAGGGCAGTGAGCAAGATTGATGAGCTCAGAGTACCAAGAGACCATGTTTTGGTTATCTGTTGCCACAGCATTTGTAACAAACCACCCAAAGACCACATGGCTGAAAACAACAAAGATAATTTATTCTGGTACCGTGGCTGCAATCTGGGCAGGGATTGGAGGGAACATGGGGGAGGGCCTATCTCTGCTCTGGGAGCATCCTCAGGGGTAGCCTGGGTGGGGCAGGAGGATGTGCTTCCTCAGATGGCTCACTCACAAGGCTGATGCTGGTGATCAGCTGCGAATTTAGCCAAGGCGAAGGGCTGATGACCTAGGGTCCTTTCCACATGGACCTCACCCTCTGGCCTGTGTGTGTCCCAAGGAAAAGAGGGGAGCCAAAAGTTGCATTTCATGATCCAACCTTGGAAATCACATGGTATTCCTTTCAAGGTGTTCAGTTAATTGAGGGGTCACCAAAACCCCATGACCGATTGCCATGAGATAGGCAGTGGCAAAATTCGGGATTACCTTGCAGGACATGAAATGGGGACCTTTTGTGAAAAGACAGTCCAGTTACAAGTCAGGTTTTAGTAGGATCATCTGTGGGGATATTGAGATTACTAAGAATTATGACAGTAGCTTTATTTATTTATTTTTTTATAAACATGAATTTCTTTTTTCACATCTTTTCATTTTCTTTTCTTTTTTTTTATTTACTTATGATGGTCACAGAGAGAGGGAGAGAGAGAGAGAGGCAGAGACTTAGGCAGAGGGAGAAGCAGGCTCCATGCACTGGGAGCCTGATGTGGGATTCGATCCCGTGTCTCCAGGATCACGCCCTGGGCCAAAGGCAGGCGCTAAACCGCTGCGCTACCCAGGGATCCCTGACAGTAGCTTTAGAATGAGGGATAGGGAACCGGGATCTAAAATCTTCCATGTGGGACGCCTGGGTGACTGAGTGGTTGGGCATCTGCTTTTGGCCCAGGGCATGATCCCAGGGTCCTGAGATCAAGTCCTGCAGTGGGCTCCCCGCAGGGAGCCTGCTTCTCCCTCTGCCTGTGTCTCTGCCTCTGTGTGTCTCTCATGAATAAATACATAAAATCTTTTTAAAAACTAAAAATCTTCCTTGCAAGAGCAGGAGTGGCCAGAGGGATAGGGATAAGTTCTGTAGGGAAGGATAGGAAGTGTCTGTGGATAGCTTGAGCTCCAAAGGAGCTGAGGTACAGAGCAACTGGCTGGCTCAGTAGAGCATATGTGACTCTTGATCTCAGGACTGTGAGTTCAAGCCCCACATTGGGCATAGAGATTACAAAATAATAGTAATAATAAAAACCAAAAATAAAAAGTCAGAGGAGCTGAAGGAGGAAGAACGGTCTGGAAACAAGGCCAAGGAGGAGCACCCATTGCAGGTAGGAGGGGGCAGGACATGGTTGCAGGGAGAAAGGATCAGTTCACACAGAGTTCAGAGACGCTCTTTGTGGGCCTCTGAGGGTAACAGAAACATAGACACAGAGAGGAAGAGGATAGAAACCCAGAGAGGGGGACAAGGAAATCCAGAGGAATGGTGACATAGCTTCCCAGAAATCGAAGACAGAAGAGAGTGCCAGCATTCGCAGGAGTCCTATAACCTTAGTGTTTCTCTACACTCGCCCAGCAGAGGGCGCTCGGGACCCCCCCCCCCCCCCCCCCCCCCCTCCGCCCGCCATTCCCTGGAGTCCCGGTAACCAATCCTCACCACTTCCCCGCCAAGCCCATCGATGCGGGCTATTTTTACGCAGTGTCATAGGACACCGGGGGCTGGAAGGCCCTCGTCTGTCCTTTGGTCCCTTCAAGTGACCCTCTGGCATCTATCCCCCCCCACCCCTTCCTGGCAGGCCCGGCCTCCTTCTGCCCTCTCCATGTCTACAGCTCAGGCTTCACTGGGTCTCCGAATGTTTGACCAAGAATACAGGTGGAGACCTTGGCGGGGGAACTGGGTGTAGGGGCACATGTTCATGGTTTGCAGCTGCTGGAGCATCTCCAGGACGGGGTGACCACCAGGGCGGTGGCAGAGCTGACCTACGATCAGAAAGAGACTCAGAGATAGGACTCCAAGGACTGAGTCCTCCGGAGACTGAAACAGAAACTCTGAAACAGTACGTCAGCAATACAGGGAAAGGGGATCCCTGGATGGCGCAGCGGTTTAGCGCCTGCCTTTGGCCCAGGGCGCGATCCTGGAGACCCGGGATCGAATCCCACGTCGGGCTCCCGGTGCATGGAGCCTGCTTCTCCCTCTGCCTGTGTCTCTGCCTCTCTCTCTCTCTGTGACTATCATAAATAAATAAATAAAAATTAAAAAAAAAAAAAGAAATACAGGGAAAGAGACCCAAAGGGGAGCCCCCAGGTCAATCCAGGGACAGAGACATAGAGGGCTATGAGATCATGAGAAGAGATCCCGACCGAGGGGAGAGACAGAGACCAAGGGAGATAGAGATAAACGGAGACACGCCCCTAAGAAAGAAGAGTCAGAGGCGGAAAACCCGAGCCCAAGACACAGACATGTGACAGAGGCCCCCAAATACAGAGTCCTCTAGAATGGCAAAACGCAGAGATAACTGACCCATAGAGATACTTAGATACAGCCCTTGACAGAGCCTCAAACTGAAGACATAGCCAGACGCAGAGGCACACAAGATAACGTGGAAGTTTGTGACTCCAACAGAGGGGTCCGGATATTCTTAAAAGAGAGACAAGAGACACACGGACACTCAGGAGAGACGCGGGACAGAGATCCCGGGGGACCGCGAGACAGAGGGAAAGGGGACCCGAGAGCGGGATGGGCGCGGGGAACTGTGGCTGGGGGGGGGGGGGGGGGGGCGGGGAGGGCGGGCGCCCCGGCAGAGGGCGCACGGCCGCCCTCTGCCCCTCGGGGTCAGGCGCCCCCTCCCCCGCGCCCTGGCCGCACGGCCAGGCTATTTTTACGCGTGGACACCGGACACCAGGCTGGGGCGGCGGCGGCGGCGGCCGAGGCGGGGCCGGGCCGGGCCGGGTCGGGCGTCGGGGCCACACGTCCGTCCGCCGGTCGCCGGGGCTGCGGGCGCCATGGAGCCGCGGTGCCCGCCGCCGTGCGGCTGCTGCGAGCGGCTGGTGCTCAACGTGGCCGGGCTGCGCTTCGAGACGCGGGCGCGCACGCTGGGCCGCTTCCCGGACACGCTGCTGGGGGACCCGGCGCGCCGCGGCCGCTTCTACGACGGCGCACGCCGCGAGTACTTCTTCGACCGGCACCGGCCCAGCTTCGACGCGGTGCTCTACTACTACCAGTCGGGCGGGCGGCTGCGGCGGCCCGCGCACGTGCCGCTCGACGTCTTCCTGGAGGAGGTGGCCTTTTACGGGCTGGGCACGGCGGCGCTGGCGCGCCTGCGCGAGGACGAGGGCTGCCCCCTGCCGCCCGAGCGCCCCCTGCCACGCCGCGCCTTTGCGCGCCAGCTCTGGCTGCTCTTCGAGTTCCCCGAGAGCTCGCAGGCCGCGCGAGTGCTAGCCGTCGTCTCCGTGCTCGTCATCCTCGTCTCCATCGTCGTCTTCTGCCTCGAGACCCTACCCGACTTCCGCGACGACCGCTACAACCCGGGGCTCGCTGCCGTAGCTGCTGCAGGCCCGGTGAGGGGGCGGGGCCTGAGCGGAGAGAGGCGGGGCTTGGGAGGAGCCGAGCGGGGTCCGCGGGGATCTGGCCAATTACGAGGCAGGGGTAAGGGGCAATGGGAGGCGGGGCCTCTCCGGAAGGCGGGGCCTGGCTGTGGGTGGGCGGGGCCCGGGGGGCTTACTGGGGGACCCGCCAGTCATTACATAGGTGGGGCTAGAGGCTCAGAGGTGGGCCACCCAGGGACAGAACCTGACCTGGGGGATCTACCTTTTAAAGCCGGGCTGGGGGCGGGGAACGGATAGCCTAGTGGGGGCGGGGCCAGAGGATCCGACTCTGAGGACCTCCCTATCACAGGGCGGGGTTGAGACGGGTGAGAAACCAGCTTGTCCGGGGGAGGGAGAGCAGGAAGACAGGTACGTTAAGAAATGAAGCTGAGGGGTGATAGACTGAAAAGTCGAGGGCTGTGCAGCAGCTGGCAATAACCAACAGAAGGATGGGCTGGAGGTGGTGAGACTGGGACTCGAGGGAGCTAGAGACTGGAATGGGGCCTGAAGGCTGAAGTAGGAGGAATCCATCACAAAGTCAGGCTGAGGGCCATGAGAGTAGGGGGGCCCCAGAGTTTGTTATACACAGAAGATCCTTAGCCATTGCAGTTAAGACCAGGGTTGGGGAGAGCGGAGCACAGAGAAGTGGGACCAGGGTGGTGACCCTCCCCATCTGGAAAGTCAAAGCTGGGAGTGGGACTTTGGGAAGGAAAGATTGAGCCCCAGTCAGGCACCATTTCAGGAGGCCTCACCAGTAAAGGATCAAGGCACCATAAAGTCAGCAACGAAGGGATGATCTCTAGGGTTCTGGAAAGGAATCTAGGACAGCTGGGTCCCTGGAGGCCTGGGGGCAATGACTGTTGACCAATTTGTACAGAAGTAGTTGGACATTTAAACCATAAATGTGGCTGTTCCAGTGTATACCAGCCCTGGTGTGGTCCTCTCTGAACCCCTTCCTCCCTGCAGTTCCCCGCTCGGCTGAATGGCTCCAGCCCATTGCCTGGACCCCTGTCTCGCATGCCCTTCGATGACCCGTTCTTTGTCGTGGAGACGTTGTGCATCTGTTGGTTCTCCTTTGAGCTACTGGTGCGCCTGGCAACCTGCCCGAGCAAGGCAGCCTTTTTCAAGAACGTGATGAACCTCATCGATTTTGTGGCCATCCTACCCTACTTTGTGGCGCTAGGCACCGAGCTAGCCAGGCAGCGGGGTGTAGGCCAGCCAGCCATGTCACTGGCCATCCTACGAGTCATCCGACTAGTGCGCGTCTTCCGAATCTTCAAGCTGTCCCGGCACTCAAAGGGCCTACAGATCTTGGGCCAGACACTACGGGCCTCCATGCGTGAGCTGGGCCTCCTCATCTTCTTCCTCTTCATCGGTGTGGTCCTCTTCTCCAGTGCTGTCTACTTTGCCGAGGTCGACCGGGAGGACTCCCATTTCACCAGCATCCCTGAGTCCTTTTGGTGGGCAGTGGTCACCATGACCACAGTTGGCTATGGAGACATGGCACCTGTCACTGTAGGTGGCAAAATAGTGGGCTCTCTGTGTGCCATCGCTGGTGTGCTGACCATTTCCCTGCCAGTGCCCGTCATTGTCTCCAACTTCAGCTACTTTTACCACCGGGAGACAGAGGGCGAAGAGGCCGGAATGTACAGCCACGTGGACACGCAGCCCTGTGGCCCACTGGACGGCAAGGTCAATGGGGGGTTGGTGGATGGAGAGATGCCTGAGCTACCACCTCCTCTCTGGGCACCCCCTGGGAAACATATGGTCACCGAAGTGTGAGGAACAGTTGAGGTCTGCAGGACCTCACATTTCCTTGGAGGGAGGGAGGGAGGGGTAGAAAGGAAGGTTAGGGGGAGGGGGTTGGGCTTAGGAAGAACTAGGTTAAGTGGTAACAAGTTGGGGAACACCGAGTCTTGTTGGGTCTTGAGTTGTGGTTTGGTAGCTCCCGTGGGCACTTCCCTAAGTGACGGTGAATGACAATGAGTTATAATGAGTTGATGGGGAGACTCCATTGGCTTGTGTTGCATTGGGTTGTGCAAGACATATGGAGTTTTGTGGTAAGTGTTGAGATAGATTTGATCACATAATTTTGTTTTTAGGTCCTCATTGGGTTGGGCTGTGTTGTTGAGTCAGGGTGAGTCTTGTCCAATTGTATTGTGCAGGATTCTGTGGTTTTATGAGCCCCCTAGGGCCAATTTGGATCAAATTAGGTGGTCACCCACAGCATTATTGGGACTGAGTGCGTGTTCATGCATGGTGTTGTGGAGTTGAGTTGAGACATGTTGGAAATTGTGTGGCTTTGTGATTCTTCTAGGGCTATATTATTTTAGGTTCTGTGAACTTGTGAGTCATGTAGAAATACAAGGAGTCAAATGATTGAATGTGAGCTTTCTAGGTCACGTAAGGTTAAGTTGGGTTGGAATGTATGATGGTATGAGTCTTTCAGGGTTCTGTTGGGTTGAATTGTGTAGGGTAATGTAGCTGGAGGTTTTGGGGGCTACACTGAGGTGAATCAGATTGAGTTGTATAACCACGTGAGTCTTGTAGGGCCATGCTGAGTTGAGTTACACCAAGTTGTGTCTTTGTGAGTCCTGTAGGAATGTTAGTTAGGTTGAGTTGGACTCTGTGTATGGGCTCCATAGGGCCATGTTGGTTTGTTTTGCATTTAGTGGTAGCACCAGGACCCAAGAATAACAACACTGGGGAAGAATCATGTATCAGGGAGCAAGTGTGGTGTTATGGACTCTTCAAGACAAACTGAACTGACTTGCCCAGTGTCACTTACTCTAAGGAGCAGGGCTGGGTGCTAGATCTCTTGATTCAGTTGTTCACACAGAGGGCCTCCGGGGAAGCTAGGAAGATGTCGTTGCTCCTTCCATTTACCCCACACCTGCTTCATTTTGCCATTCACTCCCTCTCTATCTGTCCTCCCTACAGTTTTACTTCCAAATATGTAGGTCAGAGCCACAAGGGAAGGGGAGAAGGGGAGAAACTCTACCCTGTACAGGCACGATGGGGGGACAGAACCTCAAATGAGGGTACAGAGACATGGGGAGTAATAAAGACTCAGACAAAGAAAGAGATAGAAACCCAGAGAAGAGGAAACAAAGACCCAAAGAGAGAGGAAGAGAGATTTAGGGAGAAGGAGACAAAGACCAAGACCCAGAGGGATGGGGAGATGGAGACCTAGAGGAAGGTGGTCATAAAATCCAAAGAGAAAGGGAGACAGAGACCAAGAGTGGGAGATAGAGATGGGGGGGGGGGTTATCAAGCACCCAGAGAGGGAAAGACACCAGAGTTGGAGCCAGATCAGAGCGCCCCTGAGAAAGATAACCCAAAAAAGGAAAAGGCACAGAAAAAGTCAGTGCCTCTGAACCCAAGAGATACAGTGTCTCTCTTCCATGGAATCACAAAGAGATCTCAAATCAGGGTGCACCATGCTATCCTCCCACAGCTCAGGAAGGATGTCAGACAAACTGGGGAGCCCACTCAACTTTCCAGGGGGAGAAACCAGAGCCTCAGAGCATAAGAGTGGCTTCCCAGGGTCTCGTGGCACATCCCCAGGGACTAGGACTTTGTGGCAGGCTGCCTGACCCCACCTGTCCCATCAGCCTGCTGGTTGGCACAGGTCCCTCTGAATCCTCCAGCCTCGTGTCTTACAGAGAAGTTGAGTCTCGGAGGGGAGGGCATAAACCAAGGTCATGAAGCCAAATAATTTCAGAGGTCTCTCAGTACTAAAAGGGCATTTGGAGGAGGAGGGGGAGCAGGATGCTTCAATCACTAACACATATAGGGCTTCCTATGTGCCAAGCATCATTCAAAGTACTTTATTGTATTAATTTATTAAAACCAGTGGTTTACAGAGTATTGTTGTTGTTATTTTTAGCCATCTATCCCCCTTCTTTTCTTGTCAAATGAAATATCATTTAGATGCACTTTGATGTAATGTGGCACATCAGAGGGGACCTGGTTTAAGGGATGCACACCTCAGGAGCACCTGTGTGGCTCAGTGGTTGAGTGTCTGCCTTTGGCTCAGGTTGTGATCCTGGGGTCCTGGGATTGAGTCCCGTGTAGGGCTCCCCGTAGGGAGAGCCTGCTTCTCCCTCTGCCTGTGTCTTGGCCTCTCTGTGTGTCTCTCATGAATAAGTGGATAGAATCTTAAAAAAGGGGGGGGGGGCATACCTCTATGGAGTCTCCTTCTTGGCAACTCAGAATGTAGCCAAGAAATTCAGTTTGGAAACCCCTGATCTAATCCAACCCCTGTTTATACAGAGCAACAGAAGGAGGTAAATTGTGTGAGAAGAGTTTGATAAAGATCGAAAACAAGAGAATCTTTAGGTGCCCTCTCTGAAATGGAAAGACACATTCGGAGACAGAAATGGAGACAGACCCCTCCCCTCACAGTGACAGACACACAAGGCAGAGTCTAGGACCCAGATTGGAGACCCAAAGAGGAGGCGACACATGCAGAGCAGGGCCAAGACCCCGAGAGAGGGCACCCAAGGGGAGTTGGGAGACCAGGAGGGCAGTGACCTAGGAGGGGGTCAGAAATGGGGGTGAGGGTGAGGGGGCAAGATCCACAGAGGCTGGGAAGGCAACCAGAGAGGGAGAGGTCAGAGATCCAGAGAGAGGGAGGAGGATAGATACCCAGACAGAGAGGGATAAGGGGATAGATACCCAGAGAGGAGGCACAGAGACCCAAAGGGAGGGTGTACGGAGATTGTTTACTTTTCTTTGAAAACTCACCTGTACTACCCCATCAGAGCCTAGAAGTTATATATAGAATCTCTCTGGTAGGGATCCCTGGGTGGTTCAGCGGTTTGGCGCCTGCCTTTGGCCCAGGTCGTGATCCTGGAGCCCCAGGATCGAGTCCCATGTCAGGCTCCCAGCATGGAGCCTGCTACTCCTTCCGCCTGTGTTTCTGCCTCTCTCTCTCTTTCTATGTCTATCATGAATAAATAAATAAAATCTTTAGAATCTCTCTGGTAGAGGGTGGGACCTGTGAGTGCTTAAGGATGGGCGGGGAAGTGGGGAGAGGTCAGGGAGGTTACTCGACGTCGGGACACTCAAAGACTCAGAAGCGCCCCTCCCCCACCCTCAATAAACAACCACAACTGCCTTCTCTGTCGCCTTGGCTGGGATGGGGAAAAGGAGAGGGAAACACCCTAATCCGGGGACACCCTTCCTGCCACTTCGCCATGCTATATTTAGGCTGGTGGAGGGGCATGGGATGACCCCCGCCCCCCTCCCAAGATGGGTATCAGCTTTCCTCCTGAAATAGCTCCCTGGGTCAGGGAGGAGGGAGGGGGCCCCGGGACTCTAACTCCTTCTGACCTCAGGCTGTCCTAGGGTCTCTCTCCTCTCGCAGTCTCTGCCCCCCTCCTGGAATTCTGTACCCCCCTTTCTGTCCGTTTCTGTGCCTTTCCCATCTTTCTTTGTCATTATTCTTTTTTTTTTTTTTTTTCTCTGAGCAGGTCTTCGTGTTCCCACATCATACCCCTATCTCTGAGTCCCGTATTACCTTGAATTTCTTATCTGAGCGCAGGACAGACCCTCTCCCCAGTCCCCACCCAGGAAATTCCAGCAGAGAGGACTCTGTGGGAGAGCCCCCCATATCCACTGTCTCCCAGGACCTTGGGCCTTATCGCTGCCCAAGTCCAGCTGGTTAATGTCTGGCCCAGAGCTCCTGGGAAAGGGGGGATGAGAGCAGAGGGTGGGAATCTGCCCAGGGATTGACACTTCATTGGCAAAAGAACGCAAAGGAATCTCAGGCCCAGACTCCTGGCTCTAAGGAAAGAGGGAGCTGCTGGTCGGACTCCTGGGTCTGAGGGAGGAGGGGGCTGAGGGTGAGGACTCCTGGGTCTGAGGGAGGAGGGGGCTGGGGGTGAGAACTTCTGGGTCTGAGGCAGGAGGGGGCTGGGGGGCTGGACTCCTGGGTTCTGGGGAAAGAGGGGGCTGGGGGTGAGAACTGGGTCTGAGGCAGGAGGGGGCTGGGGGGCTGGACTCCTGGGTTCTGAAGGAAAAGGGAAGAAGGGGCTGAGGGTGAGGACTCTTGGGTCTGAGGGAAGAGGGAGCTGGGGTTGAGGACTCCTGGATCCGAGGGAGAAAGGATGCTGGGGGTGAGGACTCCCGGGTCTGAGGGAGGAGGGGTCTGGGGGCCCGGACCCCTGCGTCTGAGGGAAGAGGGGGCTGGGGATGAGGATTCCTAGGTCTGAGGAAGGAAGGATGCTGGGGGTGAGGACTCCCGGGTCTGAGGGAGGAAGTGCTGGGGGTGAGGACCCCCCGGTCTGAGGGAGCAGGGGGACGGCGCCCGGCCTCCCGGGGCCGAGGCGGGCCAGGAGCTGAGCGAGCCAGGCCGGGCTTCCGAGGTCCCGGCACGCGTGGAAGGCGGGATCCCCCGGCCCCTCCTCCGCCGTCGGGCGCCGCCCCGCCCCCGCCCCCTCGCGGGCCCTCCCGAGCGTGTGCAGCGCGGAGCCGGCGGGCGAGCGGGCGTCCCTGCAGCCGGCGAGCGGGAGGAGGAGCCGCGCCGCGCCAGGGGCAGCGGAGGAGCCGGAGAGGGCGCCCCAGGTAAGAGCCTCCGCGCCTCCTCCCGCGGGATTCCGGCGTCCGGGTCGCCCTGCCCCCGGGTAGGGAGGGACGGGGGCGGGGCCTGCGGAGGCGGGGCTTGGCGGAGGAAACTGAGGCAGGAGGGGAGCACTCCCCAGACTGGCTGCCCGATACCCTGTGCGGGGTCTCAGGAGACCAGACCCGCAGCCCAAATCTTCCTCGGGCGGAGGGGCTCTGGGAGTACGTAGTTCTGGATACCTGGGGGAGAGAGTCCTGAACTCCAGAACTCCCGGATCTGAGGGAGGAGGGCGCTGGGGGTCTGGACTCCTGGGTCTGTGGGAGGAGGACGCTGGGCGCCTGGACCCCAGCGTGGGAGCGAGGGAGCTGGGGATCTGGACTCCCGACGGAGGAGACTTTGGGTCTGAGGGAGGTGGCAGCCGGGAACCAGGACTTCTGGTCTGAGGGAGGAGGTAGCTGCCTCCTGGTCCTGGTTGGATCAGCATAGTCGGGTCCCTTCACACCCTTCTTTCCATTTCCCCATCTCGGAGCCAAGGCAGGCAGCCACTCCAGGTATGTGCGGTAGAAGTCTGGGACGGGCCCCGGCCTGTCCTGTGAGGATAGAACATTCCAGGAAGCAGCCTCAGGGACCCAGGGCTTCTTGAGTGTGGGCCCTTGGGGACCCGGGTGTCCAGACCAGCGCCGCCCCCGCCCTGTCTGGGAGATGAATGGGCCCTGGAGGATGTAATCTTTTCCAGCCTCTTCTCTCTACACCCCCTCCCCCTCCCCCCTCCTCTCCCCTACCTCTCCCATCTGCTTCCCATCCCAGCCAGGAGCCATCACCTGGTCAGGGAAGGGGCCTCTGGGAAGGGGGCGCGGCCTTGACTCTTGGGTACCCTACACTTTAAGAGGAACTCTGGAGAGTGTTCAGGTCCCCTCCCCCACTTGCCGGTACAACCTGCCTGTTTCCTTCTTCCCCTAGGTGGCTGTCCCTTCCCTCTCCTGAGATGTCAGGAAAGAGGGGACCACTTGTGTCCCCCATAGGGGCCCCCCAGAGCCTGGGGGCCCCCAGCCCTGGAGCCTGGAGGTGGAGGAGGTGCTGACAGGTCTGGTAACCACCTGCTGCTTCCCACTTCTCTCTGCACCGCTCTTTCCCAGAACCACAGACTTCCAGAATATTGCAGAGAGGCAGAGACATAGGCAGAGGGAGAAGCAGGCTCCCCTCGGGGAGCTGGATATGGGACTCCATCCCAGGACCCTGGGTTCATGCCCTGAGCCAAAGGCAGACACTCAACCGCTGAGCCACCCAGGTGCCCCGAGAGAAAATGTCTTGCCTTTCTTTTCTTTTCTTTTCTTTTTCTTTTTTTTTTTTTTAATATTTTACTTATTTATTCATGAGAGACAGAGAGAAAGAGAGAGGCAGAGGGAGAAGCAGGCTCCATGCAGGGAGCCCGACATGGGACTCCATCCCAGGTCTCCAGGATCAGGCCCTGGGCCAAAGGCAGGTGCTAAACCACTGAGCCACCAGGGCTGCCCAATGTCTTGCCTTTCATTGGCAGTTTTGAGCTGAACTTGGGTCTTGTGAGGATTCTGGAATGTGGCCTTTCTCCGAATTTTGGAACCCCAAACCTCCTCTAGGCTGCAGGACTTAGTGTCCCCATCCCCTGTGGGGGTAGGATGCAGAATGCAGTTGCTCTGACAGGGCTTAAGTCCTACCTCTGGGATTTGCTGGCTGTGTGACCTCATATGAGTCCCTCACCTCTCTGAGCCTGTATTTATCCATTTGTTGATTTGCTGGCTATTTTCAGTAACCATAGTAGAATATGATTAACCTAGAAGCTTTGGCGTTATCTGAGTCCTAGAATATAAGGTCCCCCCAAGGTTCTAGAACAAAGGCCTCCCCCATGGTTCTGGCATTGGGGGGGGCCCTCCCCCACTAGTTTTTATGCTCATCTCTAACCCCAGCTTCGGTCTCTATCCTCAGGTGCTCAGCGAGATGCTCCCCAGTGCCTCCTGCTCCCTCCCCATCCTCTTCCTTTTCCTTCTCCCCAGTGTCCCGATGGAGCCCCAGCCCCCACCCTTACCACTACCCCCATTTCTAGCACCTGAGTGGGATCTCCTGTCCCCCCGAGTAGTCCTGTCCAGGGGCGCCCCTGCCGGGCCCCCTCTGCTGTTCCTGCTGGAGGCCGGGGCCTTTGGGGAGCCAGCAGGCAGCCCTGCCAATCGCAGTCGGCGAGGGGTGAGTGAGACAGCACCAGCAAGTCGCCGGGGAGAGCTGGCTGTGTGTGATGCAGTCAGTGGCTGGGTGACAGACCGCCGGACAGCCGTGGACCTGCGTGGGCGCGAGGTGGAGGTGCTGGGCGAGGTTCCTGCGGCTGGTGGCAGCCCCCTCCGCCAGTACTTCTTTGAGACCCGCTGCAAAGCTGACAGTGCTGAGGAAAGCAGCCCTGGTGCGAGTGGAGGGGGCTGCCGGGGTGTGGACCGGAGGCACTGGGTATCTGAGTGTAAGGCCAAACAGTCCTATGTGCGGGCATTGACTGCTGATGCCCAGGGCCGTGTAGGCTGGCGATGGATTCGGATTGACACTGCCTGTGTCTGCACGCTCCTTAGCCGGACTGGTCGGGCCTGAGGCCCAGGCTCAAGAACTAAGCGGGCAGAGGAAGAAGACAGCTGGCAGTTGAGCAACCTCAGGGGAGGCCTGGGTGTGCTGTACCTCATTTTGGGAACTTGTAAAATGGTCACAAAATCACAGCCTTCTGAGTTTGAGTGCAATCCATGCAAGATGGGTGGTGAAACCAAATGGGGTTTTGAAGGATGAATAGGAGTTCTTCTGGATGAACTTGAGGGTGATGATAATAACAGTCAATATTTTTTCTGAGTGTCTACTGTTTATCAGTGCTAATACACAATTTGTCAGATCAACTCTGGTAGATTTAACCATAGGAGGCCATCGGTTTCTAAGTTGCAAACCACTTGATCTCAGAGGACATCTTGCCTACCCTGGAAAGAGTGACAAGGAAGTGATGTGTCAAGAAGTGGGTGAGGGAGTGTAAAAACTGGGACATACAAGCAACTAGCTGGAAGCTGGGGTTTGAATGAGAAATCTTACCTGATCAGATGGAGCAAGTGTTATCTTAGAATGTTCTCTTTTGAGGTAGTGAGCTACCCATCATAGTAGGAGCACAAGCAAGATTGGATGAGATAAGTGATCAGGATGCTAGAGAGTTTAACCCTGTTGGGGAATTGGATCAGGTTTCTGTCTGATTCCTCTTTTTCTGTCCTAACTTTTACCCATATTGGGAAAGAAATAGGCCTTAGAATTGTACAACTTGAGTATGGCATAAGGTTCTGACCAGTTGACTCCTGGCTAGGATCAGAAGTCACATGGGCAGTGATAGGCTTTGAGTGGACTCAGGAGACTCCAAAAGGAGAAGTGGTCCCAGAGGCTGGAGTGAGGGGGTCAGTGGGACCCGGGCCAGGTTGCAGAAAGTAGCCTCACTTTTCCCCATCTGAAGAATGGGTTAGTGGATGAGCTAATGGGAGCCAAGGAAGCAGAGGTCTTGACCAAAAGGTCTTTATTTTTAAAATTTTTTTATAAAGATCTTATTTATTTATTCATGAGAGACACACAGAGGCAGAGACACAGGTAGAGGGAGAAGCAGGCTCCCCATTGGGAGCCTGATGCGAGACTGGATCCCATGACCCCAAAGGCAGATGCTCAACCAAAGAGCCACCCAGGTGCCCCAACCAAAAAGTCTTTAAAGTGAGGAAGTGACAAGGGAAGTCAGGGGTAGATCTCACACCTTCAGGAGACCCCTTCATGCATCACCAGTCCATATCTTACCTGTGTGTGTATGTGTGTGACACACACATGCACACATTCTTTTATTTTACTTATTTATTTTTAAAGATTTTATGTATTTACTCATGAGAGAGTGAGGCAGAGAGACATAGGCAGAGAGAGAAGCAGGCTCCATGCAGGGAGCCTGATGTGAGACTTGATCGACTTGATCGCAGGACTCCAGGACTTGATTGCAGGACTCCAGGATCACGCCCTGAGCCAAAGGCTGACATTCAACCGCTGAGCCACCCAGGCATCCCTCACACACATTCTTTTATAACCAGCTTTAGGCTAAAGACAGAGACCACAGACATCCCCCATCCCCCACCCCCCACCAACACAGACTGGGGCCCCTGGGAAGGGTAGGAATGCCAGGGCGGCGCGGGGGTGGGGTGCCTGGCTGACTCAGTTTCCAGGTCTGTGGTTCACACCCTCTTTTTTTTTGGTCACCTCCCTCTCTGTCTCATCTCTGGGTCAGTGGGCTCTCTATCTCTGTTTCTCATTCACTGTCTCTCACCCATTCTCCTCTGTATTTCATTCCCATCAAAGCTCTTTCCATATCCCCTCCCTCCCCTCTCTTTTCGCTAAGTATTTCCCTGTGTACTTGTCTGTGGGTCTCTCCCTTGTCACCCACCCCCATATCCAGGTGGAAGTTTTCAACCAAATCAAAGGCAGGCAGGCAGGACAGACGAAGCCCAAGCCCCAGGCTGACTCCTTCAGCACACACAGGGAGGGAGGGAGCGCCCTAGGGAAGTCTGGAAATCGTTACCCCAGAGGTAGGCAGGCCTGGCAGAGGGAGGAGGGGGCTGAGAGAGTTGGGACCCCTTCAGAAAGAGGGCTGTTTCTCATGGATTCCCTGATGCAGTGGGTGGTCTCTGTTCTCCTCCCCCTCTGGGTTCTTGTCTCCCCCAACTTACATCTCTAAAGTTCCCTAAAACTCTGAGTTTTTATTTCCCCTTCCTCCCACTTGCCCTTCACAGCCCTTTCCTCTCTCTTGATCTCCCCTCCCCCAATTCTCTGAGTTTCCGGGCCCCTCCCTCAAAGTCCCTGTCCCTCTGTGCCTGGGTCTCTTTCTCACCCTATCCATCCATCCACACACCTGCAGGCCTTCTATTGGCTGGTTGGGGGGGGAGCGGGTTCTGTTACCTGGGGCGACAGCAACAACAAGCCGGCTCCTGCGCGGCTATCCGGCAGGGGAAGGACCATGGCAGGTCGGACCCTAGCTCTGCGCTATGGCCCCCCATGGCCCCCAATCGCTGGGACGGAGGCGCCTGGGTCCTGGACCAATTGGCATCTCACCAGCACTAGTGTCGCCCACCACATTATCCCATCTGTGCCCTTTCCCCCGCCCACCATGCAGGTAAGAGGACCCTAGGTCTCACGCTAGAAGGAGACTGGGGTCCAGACCCCTGTGTCTGAAGGAGAGGCCTGGGGATCCAGACACCTGCCCAGAGAAAAGGGGATTGGGGGCGTGGACTCCTCTCTGACTGAAGGAGAGTCCCCGACTCCTGGGTCTGAAAGAAGAGAGGCCAGGGAAACCTGGATGACTGGACCTGGAGGGAGGAAAGTTTTGGGGACTGACTGGGAGAGGTCAGGGCTCGTAGGCTGGACTTGACTTCTTTTAGCTGAAGTCCTTCTTCCCAGTCCACGGTCGCGGAGCCCCTGCCCGCGGCCGCAAAGCAGGATTTGCACGTCTGGGATTTTGACGAGGTCATCAGCAGATGGGAGACCACCTCTGGCTCTGCTTACATACCTAAGACCCAGGGCGGCCCCTACGCACAGCCCAGGGCCCCAGAGCCTTCAGACCCCACGCGGACTGTGGGGATCAAGGATTTAGCAGAAAAGGTAAGGCTCTGGGATGCAGAGTCCGCAGGGACAGGGCTGGGGATCGCAGTGGAGTGCCTTGCACCCTCACGTGGGAACCCTGCGTCGCCCTCCCGCAGCTCAGGCACCGCGGCTGGCGCCTCCCGCTGATCGCGAAGCACCAGTGCAGTGAGATGAAAGCTCAGTACACCGGCTGGCCGGGCCTGGACCAGCCCGCCACCTTCCACGTCGGGCCCCAGTCCCTGGAATTTGCAGACCACCTCCGCGGAGGCCCTTCCCAGGTAGCGGAGAAGACCTGCTGCCACCGTGGGACAGAGCTTGTAGCGCCTGGGGCGGGGGCGGGGGCGGAGGGGCTCTGAAGCTGGGGACCAGACGAGGAGACCCTGGGGTGGACAATTATGAGTCCGGGGTCCTAACCAAAAGGTCTGGGACGGAATCAGGTTACAGAGTCTGGGGGTGGAGCTCCGTCCTTTTGAGGTAGGGTCAGGAGGCGGAGAGGGCTGGAGACCATAATCCCAGCTGGGAGGCTGGGGCCACAACTCGTAAATCCCCGGGGCGGGGCCGGGACGGGGTTCCGAGGCTGTGGTCAGAGCAGGGCGGCGGCGGGCACGTGGGGGCGAGCCTTGAACTTTCCGAGCCGCGGTCGGGAGGAGGCGGGGCTAGGCTTTCCTGGAGAGGATGAGCAAAGAGGAAAGGTTGCCCGAGGTGCGGCTTGAATTCCAGCAGGCGGGAGGTGGAAGCCGAGGGTCTGCGGGCGGACCTGGAAAGATTTTTTTTTTTTTTTTTTTGTGGCTGGGGGCTGGGCTATGTGTTGACCCTCAAATGTTAGTATTTTGGAGCATCCCTAATAAGGGTTCTGATTTGGGTAGCGAAGCTAAAGTGCGCTGGCTTGCGTTTGATTGGTCAGGAAGGATTCTGCAGGAGAATGTGAGAACCTGTTGGGTCGAAGGAGGGATCCTGAGTTCTGGGACCCAGGTCCTGGAATGCGGTATGAAACCTCTCTCTTGCTCATGCCTTCCTCCCCGTACCTCGTCAGGCTTTAATCCCCTGGACAAAGAACCCCGAGCTGGCCGGACGGCTTTTCACAGTATCTGACCAGGGCATCTTGGACCGTCATCAGCTCTATCTGACCACCTCGGCCAAGGACTTCCGGGCCTACCAGAAGTGAGCTGGGTCCTCGCTCCGCACGGCCCCCAGCATAAGCTGGCGGGATGCGGGCCCTGGGTGTCAGTTTCCCCTGTCCGACTCAGTAGCCTCAGCCTTCATTCAGTTCCTGCACACTCAAGAACCGGAAGTTCAGGCCCCAGCCCTACCTCTTTTAGCGCCCAAGTATTCTTAGTGTCAGCTCTCAGGAAATTGAAACCTGCGCCTTGTCCAAGAGGGGGGACCAGGGGCGGGGCCCTAGGGATCTAGGGCGGGGTCTACTTTGGTTCCGAGATACTCCTTTCCAAGGGTTCGAAAAAACTCCAAATTCCAGGCCCTTAAGGACATCGAATCCAGGAATTCAGGTTAGCAGTCCTCAGCCCCCATCCTCCTAGGGGGTCCCCGACTCCTACAAACGTCCTTGCCTCGGAACGCAGGAGTGCAGGTCTACAGGGTCCTCAGAACGCGAGGTCTGAACCTCTCAGACTTGTCCCTAGGATCCAGCTGTCCCTTCCCCATCAACAGGAAGGAGTTGTCTGGATATCCCCGCAAGGACTCGCTGACCTACTGGAGCTTCCAGAAGACGCCTCACGCCTGGGGCCATGACCCGCGCCCTTCTCGGCCGCCAGGGATCCGCTTGCCCCACGTCCACCCGATGACGAGAGCCGTGCCGCACCGTGGGTCGTTGTCTCTGGCTCAGGAGTCCTACAGACCGCCGGTGCACCCACTCCTCCGGCTCGACCGTTTCTGCCCGCTGGAACTGCCCTGGGGCGGCCCGCATTGGCAGCCGGTGCCGGGCATCTACAGAGTGCCGCAAGCCTACCGCACTGAGAACTCCAGCTACGGCAGCATGAAGCCAGCCGCCGTCTGAGCCCGCAGCGCCAGCCCCGCCCCGGACTCGCCCCCCCGGCCGGGCGGAGCCATCTGGAACCCCGCCCGTCACGTGGGAGCGAGGCGGCGGCCAGGCCCCGCCCACTGGGTCGTGAGCCCGGCGAATCCCACACTGGACCATAGGGTTGACCGGATTAGGGGCTGGGGGGGAGGTGGGCGCTGAGCTGAAAACGTACCTTGGGGCTGTGGGTTCGCGGGAGGGACAGGCTCTCCGCGACAGAGGGGGCGGAGCTTATCTTATTAGTCAACTGCGTTAAATGGCCTAAACCACGCCCATGGATGGTTTGCTCTGGGGGCCTGAGGGTGGGGGAGATGGGGCTGCCGCTGAATTCCATGCGGGAGGAAGGCACGCCAGCGTGCAGGTGGAACCCCGCCTAAGGGCACAGAATCCGATCTTGAAGTCATGCCCTCCCCAAGAGAGTAAACTGTGGGACAGGAATGGCTTCCAGTCTATGGCAGGTGGAGGGGAGGGGAATTGAGGTCTGCGCCAGTCACCTTGGAAGGGGCGCGCTCCATCCAGCTTTGCAGACTCCCACCACGATGGGCAGAGCCGAGGCTGTACCACCTTGGGCAAGGTCAAGGGCTTCCTGTGGCCCAAGCATGACTTCGCTAGCACCTGAGGCACCAGAGGATCCAGTCATGAAGTCAGCTTCACCTTGGGTGCCTATCAGGGAGTGGGGGTAAGGGGCATTCCACGGAGCCACTCCTGCACACCTCCCTGACCTTTTCTGGTTCTCGCCCCCGGAGAGATTAGTGTCCAGGTTACCCCATCATACCGCCACCCCCAGTGGCCTTGCCACCCCCACAGCCTGCAACTATAAGACCAGGTAAACATCACAGGGGAGGAACTGAGAATGGAGACGCTCCAGGTAAGACTAGGGCCCCCAGGTGCTTTGCAACTCCATCCAGGCCTCAGCTGGCACAAGGAGGGGAGAGTCCTACAACCTGATTGAGGTGGCTTCCTTCTAGAAGGATGGGGACAGCCAGTGGGCTTTCTGCCAGGAGGGCCCTAGGCAGGTGGAGCAGGGCCTGAGGGTGGGACTCTGCAGTGTGGGAGGATCTGGGGTTCCTGAGTATCAGGGGCAGAGAATCAAAGTGGGAGGGATGGGTCCTGAATGGAAGATGTCAGGCAGGGGAGCTGGGTCCTTGAATGTCTGGGGGGGGGGGGGGGGTAAGGGCTCAGAGTAAAGATGTCTGGCTGGCCCTGAGACACTGGCCTTGTCCCAGGGGTTGCTGCTGTGGCTGCTGCTGAGTGTGGGTGGGGTGTGGGCATCCAGGGGGCCATTGCGGCCGCTGTGCCGGCCCATCAACGCCACCCTGGCTGCTGAGAACGAAGCCTGCCCGGTCTGTATCACCTTCACCACCACCATCTGTGCCGGCTACTGCCCCAGCATGGTGAGCTTCAGGGGATGATGGGGACCAGCCCTGCTGGACTGGGAACGACGGGTGCCACCTCAGCTTCAGGGTGGATTACTCAGGGCCAGGCCCACATCAGATGTAAAACGGCAGCTGGGATGGAAGGATGGCCCACCCCCTGGGCAGGGGCTGGGGAATTGGAAGTCAAAGCTGGGCATGTGGGAGGAAGGGAGGGAGAGCACAGAGGGTCTGCTGGACACCTGAGTTTGAGACCTGGGGGGCGGCGGGAGAGCTCAGGGGAGGGCCTGACCACAGGCAGGTAGTCATGCCCCTCCATCCCTCTCCTGGTCTACAGGTACGAGTGCTGCCAGCCGCCCTGCCACCTGTGCCCCAGCCAGTGTGCACCTACCATGAGCTGCACTTTGCTTCCATCCGGCTCCCCGGATGCCCGCCTGGCGTGGACCCCATGGTCTCCTTCCCCGTGGCCCTCAGCTGTCGCTGTGGGCCCTGCCGTCTCAGCAACTCCGACTGTGGGGGTCCCAGAGCTCAATCCTTGGCCTGTGACCGCCCCCTGCTCCCGGGCCTCCTGTTCCTCTAAGGATCCCCTCCTGCCCCAACTCCTGGAGCCAGCAGATGCTCCTTCCCTCCCCTCCCAATAAAGGCTTCTCAAACTGCACTCAGGTTGTCTTTGTCAGGCTCAGGATGCATGTACGCATGTAGATGCACACACACACAGAATGGGTCTAGTTTTTCAGGGCATCTGGGTGGCTCAGTAGGTTGGGCATCTGATTCTTGATTTTGGCTCAGTTCATGATCTTGGGATCATGGGATCAAGCCCCACACTGGGCTTCACACTGGGCATCCTGGAGCCTCCCTAGGGTTCTCTCTTTCTCCCTCTCCCTCTGCCCTCCCCCTGCCATTCCCTCAAGCTCTAAAAAAAAAAAAAAAAAAAAAAAGAGAGAGAGAGAGAGAGAGAGAGAATGGGTCCAGTTTCAGAACCATTTTATACAAAGTTACAGCGTCAGAACTCTAGTAGAAAACAGGGCGTGGGGGGGGTGAAGGTGACATCAGCTCAGGAGGTGTCCATGGTTTCACCTTCTGTGGGGAGAAGGAAGGGGGGGCCATGTGGTCAGTGTGGTCTCGAGGGAAGGGCCTGAGATACCCAGGCTACATATGGCCTACCCCCCTGGGGTGGGTGACCCTGGGGACAGGTGCAGCAGGGGACACTCACTGAGCTCGTTGAAGAGAAAGGCATCCTGGTACTCCTTCATGTACTGCGTGGAGCGTGACTCGTCCAGAAAGAGTGAGTAGACCCGTTTGATGTCATCTACCTGTACTTCCGTGCCCTGATAGGGAAAGGCCAGATCTCAGTGGGGCCCCTCACAGTGCAGCGGGTCAGGGTAAAGACCCCAGGGCCAGACTGCTTGGGCCTGAATCCTGCATCAGCCACCTCCCGGCTGAGGGTCCAACCCCTCCGGTCCTTAGTTTCTTCATCTGTAAGATGGACTTGACGGCATTAACTTTGAGATGAGAGACATCTATGAAGCACCTGCTATGTGTCAGGCGAGGAAATACAGGTATAAACTCCGCAGACCCAACTTCCCAGCCTTTGAAAACCTATGTTCTGGGGCTAAATGCAACAACGCCCTCCAAGCCCTTGGAGTGAGGAGTAGGTCACTCACTTGGGCGGGCCCCGGGGGTTACTGGGCTAGCTGACCTTGCGTTTCCGGCACACCAGGCTGGCAGCTGTGATAAGCTGGATGGCGTAGCGTAATGAGGTCTCCAGGCCGATGCGCGTCAGCACCGTGTAGGCGTCCTCACTCATTTCTACGTCTTCCTCTTCACACCTGTGGGCAGGTGGGGTGGGGTGGGGTGGGGTGGGGTGTGGTCAGCCAGGGCCAGGGCTCTGACTGCAGCAAACCCCTGGCTGGCGCTTCCCCCTGGGCGCTATTGGAAGTCCTGGGGGACATGTGGAGTCTATGTTCACAGAACCACAGAACGGTAAGCAAGAAGGGCCACTGAGGCATGGGCTGGACCTGTCACCTGGGCTTCCAACCCTCTCCAGCCAGGGCTCTTTCCCCAGTGTCAGCCACTGGCCCACCACCAGATCTGAGGCCATTGCTTGGTTGCCCAGCCCAGCCCAGCCCTACCTCATGCAGGCCCAGAGACCTACCCCCTCAGACCTCACTGCCTCCACTTGCCAAATAGGGTGGGTGCCAGCCCTGCTTCTCAGACCCGTAGCCTGGTCCTGCCCCAGAACCCCAGGCGGCCCTGCCCATACCGGATGCGGAGGATCTGCTTTGTGTCCTTCTCACTGTAGGGAGAGGTGGAGACGATGAGCAGTCGGTCTAGTAGGTCGATGGGGATGCCATGGGGGCTCTGGTAGCTGGTACCCCGGATCCTGGGGAGGAGGAGAAAGGGAGGGTGGTCAGGGTGATGCTCCCAGAACCCAGCTCTCCATTTCCTCTACTTAAAATACCCCACCCACCCTCTCCATCACAGCCCACTCACTAGGCAAATACCACCTAACCTTCAGCTCATGGCTACTGTCATCACCAACCGTGCAGCTGTCCCCCAGCTGTGTCACCACCCCCGCCCACAGAAAACTGGGTTGGTCTGAGCTAGGTATCTATATCCAGGATTACTGAGTCAAGGTCTCACTCCTCTGCTTGACATAGAGCTCCACAGGTAAGAGACTGTGATGGTCCTATTCTGTGCTATTCGTGCTGCACCTGGCCCAGAGCAGGCCCTGGCACATGGCAGTGCCAGGAGAGACTGGATTCTTGTAATTTGTGGTAGTGACATTCTATTAAGGGGGGGGGAGGGGCAGACGCTCACTAGCAAATGATGAACCACTGCTTCTCGGAGATGTATGTGGTAGGTTCTTGTGAGCCTTTGGTCACAATATTTTTGTCAACCAACCAATATATAACCTGGTTCTACGTGCTTCTGTTTAAAGACATCTTATTTAGCATACACTACTGACCCACTCGCATTGAACTCATGGCTGACAGCACTCTACATTATGCCTGGAACGAAGCTCATCTGACACACACACTTTCTCTGTAAGGCACATCCATCCTCGCCTTGTGCCTGGGCAACTAGGGGGCCCTTTTAAATCCCAAATCATCAATAAAAAGCAGATAACAAGGCATGAAAAGGACACCCCCCCCCCCAAAAAAAAAGAAAAAGAAAAGACAAGAAAAGAAAAGGACACTCATGTACAGCAGGTGAGCTGCAACCAGAAAGCAGGTAGGGCGCCAACTTGCTGGACCTTAGATTAGAGGGTCCACACCCAGTCACACAGGAGCACCAGAGTGTTGTCAGCACTGATTGGGGGGGGGGGGGCAGGGGAGAGGGGCTTACAAATCAATTTAAGTGAGAGTACGTAGACTCAAGAATACATTTTATGCAGATAACAGAGGAGCGACTTGGGTTTGTGCCCTGGCCCAGGATGTGCCCCGTGTGCAGCTGCCACATATTTGCCCTCAGCTGGCCCCTTCCTATCTTCGTTAGGAGAGGCAACTCTGGCTCTGACACCTTCTCCATGCAACCTCAGGCACGTCACCAGGCCTCGCTATCCTCCTCTGTAATGTGGGGCTGAGACAATATCCACCTCCTGAACTTCTTTTAAGGGTCAGAGCTGTTCACCCAGGAAAGAAGCCACAGAAAATCTGTACCTTTGTCCTCTGTAATGATGGCCACCCTCCACCGACCAGTTTTAGCTGCCACATGGCCACAGCACTGGAGAAGACATTCTTCAGCTTCCAGTGCAGCCAGGGTGGTGCTGGGCAGTGGGTGATGGTGGAAGTGCTAAGTGCACCCTCCAGGCCCCAGCCTCCCAGGGGAGCTGTTTACCACCCACTTCCTTCTCCCTGTCCACCAAAATACAGATGAGGCAGAGAAGAAGACCAGCTGGGACAACAGGACGAGAGGTGCTGGCAATACCCTAGGGCACAGATTCCCAGAACCAGGTGAGCTCCATGGCTCTAAAATTTTCCCCTGGCATTCTTAGGCCAAAAGCAATATTAAGTTTTGTTCTATAAGGTCATTAGGGCTAAATGACCTAACTGTAGTGATGCAGGCAGTGTCCAACACATCTGTCTCTGTGCATCCCTCAGAAACTCAAAAACAACAACAACAAAAAAACAAACAAAAAAAAGAAACTCAAAAACATGAGCCTAGGTGGCTCAGCGGTTTGGCATCTGCCTTCGGCTCAGGGCGTAATCCTAGAGTCTGAGGATCGAGTCCCACATCAGGCTCCCTGCATGGAGCCTGCTTCTCCCTCTGCCTGTGTCTCTGCCTTTGTGTCTCTCATGAATAAATAAATAAAATCATTAAAAAAAGAAAGAAAAGAAAAAAAAGAAAAGAAAAGAAAAGGAAAGAAAGAAAAGAAACTCAGAACATCCCAGAGCACTCATGTGTTTTCGGCAGCATCCTGGCATGCCTTGGCACACAGTTTGGGAACTTGAGCCTCAAGGGCTACAGGAACTAAAATACAGAAAGAACATGATCCTCAACTTCCTGATAGAGCAGAACTGCCTGCCTACCGCCCTGAGCACCCGCCTGCTTTGTTTTAGGGAGAAGCTAAAAGACAAACTTTGTCTAGGCCTCCGTACATGGATAGCCTTGTGACACCAGCTAAGTCCATACCCTTCCTGACAGGGAACTCAACAAACATTCCCTGTTTACCCTGTGCCCATACCCACTACCTGGAGCACCCTGTTTCTCCCAGAGACCTCTGGGGAGGCCAGCAGCTGGCTCACCGGGTGATGCCTCGGTTGGTGGCCATGATGAGGACAGGCGCCATGTCACTCTCCAGGGCCCGATTGAGGAAGGAGAAGCTCTCAATGTCCAGCATGTGGACCTCGTCGATAAACAGCACCTGGGAGCCATTGGGGAATGTGTCAAACCTACCACCCAAGCCTCTTTCCTCCCATTTGCTCTCCCTATGAGCCGCCTGCCCTGGCCACACCCTGGTACTCACGCCAGGGATGATCTCAGCCTTGCCCTCCTCACGCCACTCGGCCACCTTGGCATTGATCTGCTCTCGGACTTCTGACTTGATCTCCCCTGTGTCACCTGAGGCAGGTGGGGGTGACACAGGGAGTGTCAGAGAGGAGACAGGGCCAGAGGGCCAGAGAGTGGACAGAGAGAGACGAAGACGGGACACCAGGGATAGAGGGAAGAGAGATCAAAACTGGAGTGGCAAAGTGACAGAAGGAGTGTCCCAGAGAAGTGACAGAAGGAGTGTCCCATTCGGTCTGCAATGTCCCAGAGAAGAAGACCCAAGGCAAAGAACCCAGGAAGAAGAGAGGGTAGGACATGCAAGCCCCCGTTGGGACTATCCAAGAGGGAATGAGGGCAACACTGTGGGTAGGACGAACCAGGGGGCTGTACTGGAGGTAGGAGGAGCGGTGTGTGCCAAGAACAGAGCCAGCCTGCTGGGCCTCACCTGAGAAGAGAGCCAGGAAGCCCTGGGTGCGGGAGTTGATGACATCAATCTCATGCAGGGACACAGTGTGTACGACCTCCTTGCGTTTCTGGAGCTCTCCGTCTGGACACTGCACAAACTTGGTCTATGGGGCCAGGGGACAGGGAGGGAGAGGTAAGAGTAAAGAAGAACATGAAAGGGGGCCCAAAGGGGCTGTCTGGGTGGAGAGTTGGGGGAGATTGGACTTCCTGGGGTAGAGCTGAGAATCCAGAAATCCCAGGTCCAAGAGGAAGTTACCACCAGGGCACTCGAGAGCACTGAAGGATCGGAGATTACTGGAGGACCTCAGAAACCATGAGCAAACTGCAAAGATGAAGTGCCCTCCTTGTCCTGGTGGGTACAGGGAAGAACCAGGAGTAAGGGACATGAAGTGGGGCAACTGGAGGATCCGGACCCTCTGGGCCATGGGGGTGATAGAGGAGATGCAAACATCCTGGTGCCTGGAGTGAGTGGACCTCCAAAACCCTGGCCCACCTGGGAGCCCATGGCATCATAGTCGCGAGCACGTGTGAAGGAGCGGCCCAGCTTGGAGATCTTGCCCGTGGCCTTGTCAATGGTAATCACATCCCTGCATGTGGAGGAGGGTGGGAGTGAGGACATGAAAGGGCTTGAGATTCCTCCACCCTGACCACCTACCATGGCCCCCTGCCACTCACCCAGCCTGGACCTTGTCCTTAGTCAGGGACTCAATCATCTTGGTGCCCAGGTCGTATATAGTCTCCATCTCTGTGGTCTTGAGGGTCAGCTTGCCGACCTTAGAGCCCTGAGATGGGTGACAGGCCAGCCAAGGAGTTCAGAGGGGGCCCATTGTCTCCCCAACACAGCTTGGAAATGGGCATGACATAGGGATGCTTAAGGGGGCAATGGACTGTGGATATGTCAAAACTTAACATCCTATAAACTTTTTAAAAAATTATTTATTTATTTATTTATTTGAGAGAGGGAGAGGCACTGGTGGGGCTCAGTGGTTGAGCATCTATCTGCCTTTGGCTCATGTCATGATCCCCAGGTCCTGGGATGGAGTCTGCATCAGTCTTCCAGCACATCCACCTGTCTCTTATTTCTAGTGAGCTGTTCTTTTTGTAGGGAAAGATGGCAGGACAAAAGGGCTGGGATTCAGGAGGAAGAGAGAGATGGTTTTGGTTTTACATTTTTATTTTATTATATTTTAAAGATTTATCGATTTATTTACATAATCTTTACATCAGAGGCACCCGGGTGGCTCACTTGGTTAAGCATCTGACTTTGGCTCAGGTCATGATCCCGGAGTCCTGGGATCAAGCCCCAGGTCTGGTTCCCTGCTCAGCAGGAAATCTGCCTTTCCCTCTCCCTGTGCCCCTACTTATGCTCTCTATTAAAAAAAAAAAAAAGAAAAGAAAAGAAAAAAGAAATCTTAAAAATGGGCAATCTCGACTAATGCATGGGAATGCATTGCTGGGTGAGAAAACCAATGACACCCAAGAAGTGACAACAGGCAAGGGCAGCCACCCTTGTGAGGATGTGGGGTGTTGTAGAAAGAGCAATGAGGTAGGGATGGGAACTGGCAAAGTTCTTTTTTTTTTTCTTCAAAGTTCTAATTTCTTATCTTGGTGGCAGTTCTAAGGAGATTTGTTTTATAATAACTTACTAGACCATTCGCTTATTTTACGTGCTCCTTTACATCTGTTGCAATTTACAACAAAAATGTTGGGGCATTTGGGTGGCTCGGTGGTTGAGCATCTGCCTTTGGCTCAGGTCGTGATCCCAGGGTCCTGGGATCGAGTACCGCATCAGGTTCCCTGTGAGGAGCCTGCTTCTCCCTCTCCCTATGTCTCTGCCTCTCTCTGTGTGTCTCTCATGAATAAATAAATCTAAAAAAAAAAAAAAAAAAGTTAAAATTCTTAGCTGAAAAAAAAAAAAAAGGAGCAAATCACCATGACCATGTAAGCTGGATAGGATACACCTTTTAGGGCTAAGCTGCATAAAATCTCACAGAACAGGTTCTTAAGCCTAACCATTAACTGTGAGCTGAACACTAGGTGTTTACATGACATGTTGGCAAATTGAATTTAAATTATTTAAGATAAATTTTAAAAAAGAAAGAAAGAACGAACTGTGAGAGGGACACCTGGCTGGCTCAGTGAGAACAGCATGCAACTCTTGATCTTGGGGTCATGAGTTCGAGCCCCGCATGTTGTAGGCAGAGATGATTTAAATAAATAAAAGTTAAAAAAAAGGGATCCCTGGGTGGCGCAGCGGTTTGGCGCCTGCCTTTGGCCCAGGGCGTGATCCTGGAGACCCGGGATCGAATCCCACATAGGGCTCCTGGTGCATGGAGCCTGCTTCTCCCTCTGCCTGTGTCTCTGCCTCTCTCTCTCTCTCTCTCTGTGACTATCATAAGTAAATAAAAATTAAAAAAAAAAAAAAAAAAGTTAAAAAAAAAAATTTAAGTGTGAGGAACTTCCAGACCTTCTCTGTCATGACACCACTTGCTTTTAACGACTCAGGGTGTCACTCACAAGTGGATAAACTGGGGCACCTGGGTGGCTCAGTGGTTTAGCGCCACCTTCAGCCCAGGGCATGATCCTGGAGACCCGGGATCGAATTCCACATTGGGCTCCCTGCATGGAGCATGCTTCTCCCTCTGCCTGTGTCTCTGCCTCTCTCTCTCTATGTCTCTCATGAATAAATAAAAAAAATCTTTAAAAAAAAATGTGGATAAACTGTCAATGACCCCCACAGTACGCAGTAGAGGGCTCTGACCTGCAGCTCAAACATCCAACATCCCTTGGGTTCTGGCACCCCATCCTCCAGCCCCGGAGGTGGCCCAGGCTCAGCAGCAGACTCACCGTCCCTGTGGCTGGACGGTCAATCTGGATCTCCACCACTTCCCCTTCAATGATCTCAGTCTCCTCCCTAAGCGGAAAACAGGTGTGAGCAGAGAGCCCGAGGCCCAGGCCCTTGCAAATGGCTAACTCCCATGAGCCCTTAGGCATGGGACAAGCCGGACACGGCAGGCAGGGGTCATCCCAAGGCCACTGCATGCTAACTCCATCCCCCACACCGGGTCCTGTGCTTACTTGATTCGAACGCCAATAGAGCGCCGGAAGGCCTGGGTCAGTGCCTCTGTCTTACTCATCTCCAGCGAGAAGATCTCACTGCCTGCGATGGCTGTGAACGGGGTGTCAGGGCCCAGGGCCTGTGCCATGCCTGAGGAAGAGGTGGTCTGGGTAAGTGGGGACAGCCTGGCACCACGTCCCTAACACCTACTCTGTGTCAAACCAGCTCTTCTCCCTCCTCTGGAAGTAGCGTAGGTGAAATACACATAGTGTTGGGGGCAGACAGGGAGACATGGAGAAAGCCAGGGATGGTGGGCTACATAGAAGACCTGGACTCGAACCCCATGCTGACCAGAAGGTTAATTTCATGACCCTATAACCTCGCCAGTGCTCTAGAAGTTGTTTAGCCTTTTAGGCTTGGGGGTAATGAGCAGGAATCAAGGCCAAAAGAGGACTGAAAGAGTAGTTAAGGGTGGTGGCTCTAGAGCCAGACCACCTAGGTTCGAATCCCGGTTCTACCGCTTAGCACCATGTGATCCTAAGAAGTCTTGTCTGTTTGTCTCTCTGTATAACGAGGACCACAACAGAACAAGTGCTGGTGTGGGACCGCACCTGCAGAGAAGCGATCTGGGGGTGGCAGGCATGCACTGGTGCTCAACCATGAACCCATCACATGACCTGTAACCAGCCCAGGGACAGGTCTTCTGTCTGGCCTGGGGCTGGCCGGCAGACACCGGGACTGACCTTGCAGTCACTCTAAGCACCACGTCAAGTCTCACAGACAGGAAGTCACTGGACCCTTCTGACCAGTAAGAGGTGGAAATTCTTCCTGGTCCCCTTTCCAGACATGTGCCACACTCTTGCCTGGATAGCCCCGTCCCATATTGGGTGTCCAGAAGACTCCCAGACACCCTGCAAGTCTTAGCTGAGGGCCTGACTTCTCTGGGAAGTCTCTCCTGACAATTGCCATCACATCCCTCCCTGCTCCCTCATGTCATGTTAATGTCCCATAGTGTCGCAGCAGAATGAAGCATTTAAGTCTCTGCCATTTTGGGCTGTCTGTTGAATGTGGCCGAACCCAACCTTGATTTACACAGAAAGGATTATCTGGCAGGGACCAGAAGAGCTTCTTCCCTGAGAGGCCTCTTACCCATGGCAATAGCCGTCTTCCCAGTGCCCGGCTGGCCAGCGATGAGCACGGCCCGCCCGGCGATCTTCCCTTCCCGGATCATCTCCAGCACAACACCAGCTGCCCGCCGGGCTGCCAGCTGCCCCACCATGCCCTGGGAAGCCTGTAGAGTGGGAGGTGAGAGCACACCATGTGACTTCCTACTGGACTGCCACCCCCATTTCTACCACCTCCAGACTAGTGAGATGAAAGGGCACGATGCTGGTTAGGACCTGGGAAAAGCAAAAAAAGCCTTTTCCACCCCAAATTTTTAGGACTAATAAAACTCTACATATGGCTAAATTTTATAGATAAGTAGCCAAAGGTCTGGGAGATCCTAACATGCCCAGGGACCCTGGGAACCCTGTACATCCATGGATCAGCCTTCCCAGCCCACTGCCCTCAGTTCTACCTGCCGTGGCTCCAAGGCATCATCCAGTCCCAGTCCCCGGATGTGGGAGTGCGCACCTGTGGGGGGACGGGGGAGAGGGGGTGGGGGAGGAAGAACCAGAAGACACGTTTACCAGCCAGCTTGTGATAATGTGTGGCCTGAGGAAAGGGGCAGCTTCTCTCAGCCCTGGCTTCCTCCTTGGTCAAATGAGGGAGGGGGGGTCCATGTCTCTACGTTACTGGGAGAATAGCTAGTGGGGGTAAATGCTCAATAAGCTGGAGCTGCCCTTAGGATACTGCAGAGGGGACCAGAATCACCCAGATCTGGTTAACCACATCAGATCAGGATCTAACCGTGACCACTAACAATCACAAACACTTTATGTTTATAGCCTAAGTGGCCCCACAGATTCTTATTTTGTGCCACGTAACCCTGAGAAACAGGAGTCCCAGCTATTACCACCCAGGAGTGCTTCTGGGGTTCAAAAACCTCCTCAGGCCCTCATCAACACAAATTCGAGAAGGGAGCCCAGAGAGGTCAGGCTCCTTGCCCAAGACCACACAGCCCAGCGAGAGAAGACCACACAGCCCAGCGAGAGGTAAAGACGTGGGATTTCATTGTTTCACAATGGACTAGGGCTGGGCAAATGATAGCCTGTGGCTCAGTCGCTTGTTTTTGTAAATAAAGCTTTATTGGAACACAGCCACATCCTCTAACTTACTTACTGCCTGTGGCTGCTTTCACACTGCAATGGGAGAACTGATGTTTTTTCTACAGAAGAGATTTACCATCTGGCCCTTTGAGAAAAGATTCGCTGACCCCAGCACTAGATTTTAAGCACCCTGAGGGCTGGTACTGGGAGTTGCTGGTGTCTACTGGGTCTTTTGATAGCTGAAACCGTGTTGGCCCTTGCATGCTGAGGGTTTATCAATGACCTGATGGAATCTTGTATCAATACTGATGAGGTGAACACCTTTGCTCCATTTTGTAGATAAGGACTCCAGGGCAGAGAGCAACTAGCCTCTTGCAGCAGAAGTGGTCCCCAGCACTGGGCCTCCAGAACCCACGTTGCTAGCCTCTTTACTTCTGGGCCTCCCTTATAGGCAGAGTGAACAAATGTGCACAAAGGAGTATAGTTTCCTTTTCCATGCAGGTAAAGCTCTTTGCGGAGGCTGCACTCTGTTGGCCCACTACACCCCAACTTCGTACTCCTAGATTTATGGCCTACTCTGCACATTGAGCCAGGACCAGTGGCTTGACTGCTCTGAGTCAAAGTTTCTTCCATTAAATAAAATACAGGAGAGCAGTTACAATGCACATCTGCTGGGATGGCTGTGAGAACCTGGCAGGACATGAACTCATGCATTTGCTGGTTATCTGTTGAGCATCTGCTCTGCTGGGGCCCCTGCTAGGGACACAGCCAGAAACAGGCCAGACCTGGTCCCTGCCCTCATGGAGCTAATGCCAGTGTGCGCTGAGGGCATGGGACATTCAGTTCTAGGCCAAGCCCAGCAGGCACTCAGCAAGCAGATACTTTTATGATTTCCAAGCAAAATGCTAGGACACCCAGGAGCCTAACCGGGGTAGCCAAGCCAGCAGAAGTGCGGCCAGGGTTGCATCCCAGGTTGCAGCCTAGCAAGGTCCTCCATGTGCCATCTGAGCCCACTCTGGCACTCAGCCCTATCTCCCCCCATCAGAGAGGGGGATGCGATGGCCCCTGGGCTGGTTGGCTCTGTGGGGTGCAGGCAGGCTCTAGGCCCTGCTCACTCACCAATACGCTCAATTCTTGTCACATCTCGGATCTCTGGGACCTTGGTTGTGGCTGTCTGGGGTTAGAGGAAGACATATCAGAAAAGCCCTTATGATCCCAGTTTTCACCAACTCCTCTGTCCCTCCTGCCCACATCCCTAGAGGCAGTCCTTTCCATTCTTTTTCCCCACAGGCAGGCCAATAGCCCAAACAACTGTCACTCCCACCCTTCTTGCTTGTCACCACTAACGCTGGTTGGTTGACCCCAGTCAACAGTGTCCCAGAAAGACAAGGACCGTGTCTGTCTCGTTCACAGCACTGTCCCCAGGGCCTAGCACATTATTTGGAGCCCAGAAATTATTTCTGAAGGAAGCAGCTCTCCCCACTCCCATGACTGGAAGGACAAACACCAATGCAGAGCAGCAAACTGGACCCTGATTGCCCAGCCCCCTTGTACCGCACTGCCTGAATCTGTCACTAGGCCCTTGCACACCCATGTCCCAGAGTCCAGCCTGCTCTCCTCACTTCCCTCACTGAATCAGATCTAGTGACGCTCACGAAGGGAGGCCCCCCAACCACTGCCCCGGCCTGACTCCTTCCAGGGTCTCTGGAGGTCTGGACAGAACAAAAGGTCTCCCTTGGGAGCCCAATCTCCCTGTGTAATCTCACATTTAGAAGGGAGACTATCGGTTCAGTATTATTGGCTCTGGTGGATGTGAGTCCCATGAAGGGCACAGCCCACATCTTGCTTGTTCACTTGGGGTTCAATGTTAGGGTTTGGATGAATGATGTACTGAAGTGTTGAGCTGATATAACAAGCAGGTACTGAGCCCTCTGGTGTTCTCAGCTCTCTGAAAAAAGGAGCCAGCCACCATCTCTTCTCATATAGGGGAGAGAGACGAGTAAGTACCCCCAGGACAGTTCGAGAATCCCCAAAAGATTCACACAAGTGTTCACAGTGGCATTATTCACAAGAGCCAGAAGGTGGGAAAACCCAAAATGTCCATCAATGAATGAATGGATAAACCAACCGTGGTGTGTAAACACTTGGAATATTGTTCAGCCATAAAAAGAAAGTTCCAACATATGCTGTAGTGTGGATGAACCTTGAAAACATACAAAGTGAAAGAAGCCAGACACTTAAGATCACATATGGCATGATTTCACTTATATGAAACATGCAGGATAAGTGAATTCATAGACTAGAAGTACATTGGTGGTGACCTAGGGCCACGGGGTCTGAGAGGACTGGGGGATGATGGCCAAGAGCTACAGGGTTTCCCTCTCAGGAGGATAAAGATGTCCTGGAGGTGTTAGTGTACAATTGTGAACATACTAAAAACTGTTGAACTATACACTTTAAATGGGTAAATTGTAGGGTGGCTGGGTGGCTCAGTGATTGAGCATCTGCCTTTGGCTCAAGTCCTGATCCTGGGGTCCTGGGATTGAGTCCTGCACTGGGCTCCCTGCAGGCAGCCTGCTTCTCCTTCTGCCTAGGTCTCTGCCTGTCTCTCATGAACAAATAAATAAAATCTTTACAATAAATAAATACATGGGCAAATTGTATGGTATGTGAATTATATCTCACTAAGGCTGTTAAAAATCTGGGTGGTGTGGGGATCCCTGGGTGGCTCAGCGGTTCAGCGCCTGCCTGTGGCCCAGGGCCTGATCTTGGAGTCCCAGGATCAAGTCCCACATCGGGCTCCCTGCATGGAGCCTGCTTCTCCCTCTGCCTGTGTCTCTGCCTCTCTCTCTCTCTGTGTCTCTCATGAATAAATAAATAAAATATTTTTTAAAAAATTAAAAAAAAATCTGGGTGGTGGGTCCTAGGCTGTATTGTTTGCTGGCACTGGAGTATCTGATGATTTCTTTCTTTTCTAAGTTTTATTTATTTAAGTAACCTCTATACCCAACATGGGGCTCGAACTCAGGACCCCAAGATTAAGAGTCACCTGCTCCAGTGACTTAACCAAGCGCCCCTCACACTTTCTAGTAAGGAAAGGAAAGCCTAAGAAGCCAGCCTGCTGACCCAGTCCCTTGGCCACCTGCCCCCAACCACAGGTCTCTCTTCTACCAGGAGAGGAGATGTAGACATCCAACCCACTGGAAGCCTCCAGTCTCTGGAGCTTAGACCATGGCCGCCACATGGTCACAAGCTTCCCTCCCACCTACCCTCTCCTCATAGAAGGCTGGAACCAAGACCAACAGACACTGGCCCCAAACACTAGCAGAAGAATCAGAACAGGGGTGTCTGTGTGGCTCAGTGGGTTAAGTGTCTGCCTTTGGCTCAAGTCATGATCCTCAGGTCCTGGGATCAAACCCTGCATCAGGCTTCCTGCTCAGAGGGGACTCTGCTTCTTCCCTCCCACCTCCCACCCCCGCTTCACTCTCTCTCTCTCTCTCCCATTAAATCTTTTTTTTTTTTTAAAGATTATTTATTTATTTATTCATGATAGTCACAGAGAGAGAGAGAGGCAGCGACACAGGCAGAGGGAGAAGCAGGCTCCATGCACCGGGAGCCTGACGTGGGATTCGATCCCGGGTCTCAGGTGCCAAACCGCTGCGCCACCCAGGGATCCCTCTCCCATTAAACCTTAAAAAAAAAAAAAGACTCAGAACTCACCCTCACATATCATGACACATCCTACCAGACCCTACTTGTGGCAATAAATGGCCATGGATCCAGAAATCTTAACCCTTAGCAATCCCACACAAACAGACCTGCCTCCTACAAGGCCTTCCTTTGCACCAGAAGCCTCTCCTATGCTGTGCTACTCACTGACCCCATGGTAGCAGAGGCCATTTTATTTTATTAAGATTGACAGAGAAAGTGCGCGCGTGCTTGCACTTGAGCACACAAGCAGAGGGAATAGGAGTGGGAAAAGCAGGCTCCCCACTGAGCAGAGAGCCAGTAGGCAGGGCTTCATCCCAGAGCTGAGATCACGACCTGAGGCGAAGGCAGATACATAACCGATGAGCTGCCCAGGTGCCCCAGCAGAGGTCATTTTAAAACTCAGCACCCACTGTCCCCTCAAGCTTCCAATGCTTTATTCATGTCCATGAGAACTGGGTCTTAGGAATGTGGCCATTACCTTTCCTCTTCTGCTTCTGCTCCCCTATCCACCCTCTTTGCCATGACAGCAGCCACAGACTCAAATTCCACACCTACCAGTAACTACCGCCCCACTCCTCCCCCAAACCCCCCCACCCGGGTCACTATGGGAACCAAGGTAGCCGGAAGTCCAGTTCAACCCCAAGTTAAGGCCATATCCCCTCTTCATTCAGATGTTTCTTAAGCAAGTGCCAGGACCGGTGTGCCTGATCTCTCCTTTAGTGAGCTCATGCATTCATTCATTCCAACATTCAAGAGTTAACCTACTGAGCATCCACACTGAGTACAAGGGGCTGAAATATGAAAATGGCCAAAACAATCTCATTGCAAGATCCCCAGCCTCTGGACCCCCAGCCGTGTCCCCTTGCCCACGGACACCCTCCAAGTTCTCAACACTCTTGTGACTCAAGGCTAAGCAACTTCACACTCTGGACGGATGTCCACCTGAGCGTCCTCCTGTACTCAGGTGCCACTCATGCCATCAGTAACCCAAGACTCCTTGAATGGCTTGAAGCCTAAGTTACTACAACCCTCATCACTTTAGGGCAAAAGACTGCAGAACTGGCTGCTAATTGCACCCAGAGGATTGGAGGCTGGAGCTCCTATAAAATGACTGAGTCAGATCAGATTACTGAGATCTTGAATATCTACTTGATTCCAGGATACCAACCCCTTTACTCCTCCCTCAGACCCAGGAGTCCGGGCCCCAGCCCCCTCCTCCCTCAGACCGAGGAGTCCGGGCCCCAGCACCCTCCTCTCTCGGACCCAGGGGTCCAAGGCCCCAGACCCAGGGGTCCGGGCCCCCAGCACCCTCCCTCCTCCCTCAGACCTAGGGGTCCGGGCCGCCAGGCCTTCTCCTCCCTCAGACTCGGGTCCGGGCCCCCAGCACCCCTCCCCTCAGACCCAGGGGTCCGGGCCCCCAGCACTCCCCCCCTCCCTCAGACCCAGGGGTCCGGGCCCCCAGGCCTTCTCCTCCCTCAGACCCAGGGGCCCAGGCCCCCAGCACCCTTCCCGTTCAGACTCAGAGGTGCGGGTTCCCTCCTCAGCCTCCCCACGCCACCACTTACCACGGTTGCCATGATGCTCAGCAACCGCCAATATCCTAGCGGAAACGGAAACGCGGTAAGTAGAAGGCGTTCTGGTCCCTCTAGACGGCCAGGTCCTCCAAAGAGCTCGACGTTTCCTCATAAATATGCAAGCTCTCCTTGTGGGGGCGTGGCGTCACTTTTTAGGCCCCCCTCCTCCGCCGAGACTGAGCCGGCCAAGGGGTGCCCGGAACTCCTGGGTCGGTTCGCTACGCCTCCTGGCCCCTCCCCTTACCCAGGCCTCCTTGCTGAGGCTGATTGCAAAATTCTTAAGACTTCTGTGGGCAACCACACGTCCCCCACGCTCCCTCTCCTCCCTATTCCACCCTCGTCTCTCCCAGCTAATTTTGGGGCCAAGATTAGGATTGACAGAGTTGAGGGCCAATCGGCTGGCACGGCGAGCAGCCACGCCCCCTAAAGCTCTCATTGGCCGCCAAGGTGGCGGGGCGGAGCAAACCCTACTTTGTCCACCAAGAGGAGACGCGGCAGCCCCCTCCCCCGGGCAAGGGCCAATGGCTGTGGTCGGGGGGGCGGGCCCCGCCTCCTGGTGGCCGCAAGATTTCACTGCAGGGGCCCCACCGGACTCAGTGACGCTGCGGCCGCCTCCTGCTTAGGGCTTAGCGCTCCGGCGCGGGGGTGCGGTCGTGCAATAGGAAGCCGAGGGCGTTGCAAGCTTCCCCTTGGGCACCAGCTACCTGGCCCCGCGCCCTGCCCTTTGCATTCCCCAGGCACCTCTGGAGCCCCTACCTCTGGCCCCTAGAGCGCCCTTTACGCGTCGGCCATGCCTCTAAGCCGCACTTTGTCCATGTCCTCACTGCCAGGACTGGAGGATTGGGAGGATGAATTCGATCTGGAGAACACAGTGCTCTTCGAGGTGGCCTGGGAGGTGGCCAACAAGGGTGAGCACGCCAGGCGGTGGGTCCCGGACGAGAAGGGCAGTCGGGAATGGGGGCTGGAACTCTTGAGTAATTGGAGGACGGGACTACATGGCAGGACTCTTGGGTTCTGGGCAAGGTGCCTATGACTTCTGTGTCCTTGGGGAGGGGCCGGGGTATGTCTCCTGGACCCTGGCGGGGTGGGGATGAGTCGCCTCACTTGTTAAAATGGAAGGAGTCTGGAAGTCCAGTTGCTGGGTCCTGGGAAAGAGGAAGCTAAAATGAAAGATTCCTAAGTCCTGGAAGGAGATTTCTGGGAGACCAGAAACTGGGTCCTGAACAGCGAAGGGGATGAAGTGGCTGGGTTTCAGACCTGTGGCCCTGGGGGAAGAGTCTGGGGATAGAACTCTGGGCTTGGGAGAGAGCCAACTGGGAGATAGGATGCATGACTCGTGGGGGCAGAATCTGGGAGCTGGCCACTTGCCAATAAAGATGGGAGGGGCTGCAGACTCTAATTCTTAGATCTTAGGGTGGGAGAGAAGTTCTGAATGCCTAGGCTCTGAGGGTGTGAGCTATAGGTTTCTAAGAGTAGAGGAGCCTGTGGTCTCAGACACATGCGTACTGAAATGAGGGAAGGCTGGGGAAGTCCTAAGTTGGTCAGGGGCTGGGCCCTAGAATGGGAGTGGCTGGGGGCCTAGATTTCTGTGTCCCAGGCCCTGAAGGGCCTACTGGGTTTGGAAAACCAGCTGGGACTGGAGGCAGCTAGGGTTTTGCTTTGCTGAGTCTTGGGAGAGAATGGGACTGGGTCTTACACCATGGCAGGCAGCCCTCAAACTGGGAGCCATGTATCACCATGGCCCAGGCTCCAGGAGGTAAGGAGGCTGGGAGCCCAGTAGAGTCATGGGAGGAGCAGGGCTCCGCATGTGTGTCCTCATATGGGGAGAGGAAACTGAGGGACAGATCAGCAGAGCCCCTGGGGGGCAAGGAATGACAATTCAGCCCTCTCTTGGGCAACTGTGGGAATCTGAATAGGCCCATGAAGAGAGATTCTCCCCTATGGTGACCTAGAGACTGACTGAGAATTTAAACCCAGCTCGTGAGCTGGGAACTTGGGAACCTGGGTCCTGCTAATCTTTGTCAGCTTCTGTCATCCTTGGGACCCCAGCCCCTAATTGCCTCAGACCCAGGAGCCCAGGTTCCTACCACTCTCCTGTCTCAGACTCAAAAGTTTAGTCTGAGCCCCGTTCTCCCTTAAACCAGTATGGCCCTGGAACTCTGATCCCATCCTCCCTCTGACTCAGAAGTGTGGGCTTCCAGTCCCCTCCTCCCTCTAAACCAGAGGTCCAGGGCCCCAGCACCTTCCATGAGCTCCCATGCACTCCCCTGCACACATACCCCCAACCCTTGTCCCAGGTCCCAGACCTGTGGACCTCGGCTGGGACCTGCCCTCACACACTTGGGCCCACAGTGGGTGGCATCTACACCGTGCTGCAGACGAAGGCAAAGGTGACAGGGGATGAGTGGGGCGACAACTACTACCTGGTTGGACCGTACACAGAGCAGGGCGTGAGGACCCAGGTGGAACTGCTCGAGCCCCCCACCCCAGCTCTGAAGAGGACACTGGACTCCATGAACAGCAAAGGCTGCAAGGTAGGAATGACCAGGCCAAGGGTGGTGCCCAGAGTTAGGGTGGGAGCAGCAGATAGAGAAGGGATGGGGAAGAGGGAGCAGGAGGGGGTAGGGCAGGGAGGATAGCCCCAGAGGGAGAGAGAGGCATGGATCAAAACAGACACTCAGACAGATGCAGGACCCCATGAAATGGGTGGGTGAACCCCAAGCTGTAAGAGATTGGCGAATGGATAAACAGACTGCAGGTCTAAGATACACTGAGAAATAGTTTCTAGATGCCAAGGTTGTCAGACCCACAGGGAGAAAAAGAGCTAGATAGAAAGACAGCCAGATGGGATCAAGGGGAGGTGGGCTTGGGGTGAGGCAGGAGTACCAGAGTAGGGGCTCTGGAGCCTGAAGTTCAAAGTCACCTTCTCTACTCTCTGCCTGTGTGACCTTGGCTAATAAACATGCGAATAGCATATTTCTATGGGTTTTTGGGGGATCTAACAGTTAATAAAGTCTTCAGTGCAGTTCCTAGCTTCAGTTGGTAATGTATAAGCTATTGTGATCATGGCCATCATCATCATCATCACTATAAGCAGCCGAGCTTGCAGTGAGGTGGACAGGCTGACAAAGGAAGAGAGACGGATGGAGAGAGATTGAGTGTCCCAAGAGGTGGTGATAGCTCCAGGGGCTAGAGCAATAGGGAGAGAGCTGATCGAAATAAAGAAGAAAAGCAGCCCCATATTTCAGAGAGAAGGACCTAGAAGGGAAAGGAACATAGAGTACTAATGAAGAGAAGAGAGCTAGGCAAGCAGACCACAAGGCAGAGGTTTAGAGGAGCAGAGCCAGGAATTAAAGATAGGAGGGGAGATCTTGTCCCAAGGCCCTGGATGATGACGGAAGGATGAGCACAGAGAGGTGGCTGCTACGCAGAGAGAAGATCAAGATGTCCCAGGCCTCAAGTACAGACAGGTTGGGGTCTAGGAGGGAGAAGTACAGTAGTTCCTACATTCATTCACAGCCTCTGACTTGGGGTGGGGTCTGGAGCCCAGTCAGACCCAACCCTGTCCCTAAGGAACTGTAGGACAGCGCAGCCCTCCCCCATGGCAGCTGCTCCCCACGTGCTGGGGGCCTAAGAATAGCCCCCCCCCCCCAGCAAAAGGGCAGACAACAGCTGGGAGGGGGAGGGGAGGGGCATGAGAGTCAGGCTCCTCCAGCTGGGAAAAGCCAGGTCAGGGAGGCATACGACTGCTAGCTGCGTGCACAGGAACAGTGGCAGTAGGCCCAGAACTTTGGGCCTCATCTCATCTCAGGAGGAAAGCAGCCGACTGGAGGAATGGGGCAGAGGCAGAAGGAAATGTGACAGTGAGGTTTAGAAACATGGCAGTGGATAGAAAAATACAGCCCCTGGGGGAAGAAAGAGGGCAGCTGGCATTAAAAATGTGGCTGCAGGGATGCCTGGGTAGCTCAGCGTTTAGCACCTGCCTTTGGCCCAGGGTGTGATCCTGGAGTCCCAGGATTAAGTCCCAGGATGGAGTCCCACATCAGGCTCCCTGCATGGAGCCTGCTTCTCCCTCTGCCTGTGTCTTGCCTCTCTCTCTCTCTCTCTCTCTCTCTCTCTCTCATGAATAAATAAATAAAATCTTAAAAAAAAAAAGTGGCTGCAGGGTACAAAATGGGGCAGAGCCAGGAGGCAGAAGGTGACATATTTATGGTGAAAGAGTCAGAAGCAAGGCAGCAGGTGGAAGAAATAAGGCAGTGAAAACAGTAAAAGAAACATCCAGTGAGAAGAATTAGCAGCAAAAGGAAAAGATAACGGGGAAAAGGCAACACGGAGGTTGGCAAGAGAGAAGTGGCAGCAAACACAGAAACGAGGCAGCAGGCTGGAGACATAAGGGTAGAAAAACCAGGCAGTGGGGGCCCAGGGACAGGACATGTGAAAAATGTGGTTATAGGTAGAGAAAGGAGGCAGTGAGTAGGAGCAGGGTAGTGGTGATAGAAACTAACCAAGGGATCAATATAACAGATGCGAAAAGATTGTGCAGATAACTGGGCTGGGGGAAGAAACAGCCATAGAGAAATAAGGCGGCGGGTGAGAATTTAGCAGCAGATACAGAAACAGGGTGGAAGAACTGAAGCCCTAAGCCCAGGCAGCTGAGCCCAGAGTGGTGTGGCCAAAGCCCTGAGCCTTCTCATGCCTGCCCCCCCCAGGTGTACTTTGGTCGCTGGCTGATCGAGGGGGGCCCCCTGGTGGTGCTCCTGGATGTGGGGGCCTCAGCCTGGGCCCTGGAGCGCTGGAAGGGGGAGCTATGGGACACCTGCAACATCGGGGTGCCCTGGTACGACCGTGAGGCCAACGATGCTGTCCTTTTTGGCTTCCTCACCACCTGGTTCCTGGGTGAGGTAGGCCCCATTGCTGGTCCCCATGTCACTCCTTCCGACTCTGACCCAAAACTGCAATGGCTATCAGCCCCTGGTCAGGGGGTGGCTGGGTGGGGGCCAGGGGTGACTGGCTTCTCCCAGGGCATTCTAGGAGTGGTAGGTCTTTTTCCAAGCATTAGCTCTGAACTTTGGGAAAACGGACATCCAGGGGCCCAGACCCCCTTTTTTTTTCCCTCAGAGACTCAAACTCCCAAACCCAGCTTCATTCACGCTAATCTTCCAAGTATAGGATTTTGGAGGCATTAGCTATTGGAGGCACTGGCCTGGCTGGAGGGTTTGTACCAGGGAATTCTGGGAGTTGTAGTTCTTTAATCTGATAGTGGCTGGGCCCTGGATGTTTGGTGATCTCCAGCCTACATGAAAACCAGGAATCCTGATTCTGACCCCCTTTTAGCTTTTAAAAGGCTCAAAAACTTCACTTCTTATGCTCCAGGGAAAACAGTTTAGGAACTGGCTACACCTAGATCATTCTGGGAGTTGTAGTCCTTTACCCAGTGTGGGGTACAGTTCCGCTCTTGACTGAGATAGTCTCCAGGAGTTACATTCAGGACCTGGGGAAGCTTTCCAATTCAGCACTGTTGGGACTTAGAAGGTTGGCCAACACCCCTCTCCTGCTACTCCCATCGGCTTTAGGGATGGGGTCAGCGGGTCTGGCTGTCTCAAGGATTTATAGTTCCTTATTCTAGGGGGATTGCAGTGGGCTATCTCTGTGCATGAGTGGTGATAGCTCTCCCCTGCTTCCTTGTCCACCTTGGGGATTGTCGTTTGCCTGCATGACACATATGGAGACACAGCGGCCCTATTCCTGTTGCCCCATAGTTCCTGGCCCAGAACGAGGAGAAGCCACATGTGGTTGCACACTTCCATGAGTGGTTGGCAGGCATTGGACTCTGCTTGTGCCGGGCCCGGCGGCTTCCTGTGGCTACAATCTTCACCACCCACGCCACGCTCCTGGGACGATACCTGTGTGCGGGTGCCGTAGACTTCTACAACAACCTGGAGAATGTGAGCCGGGAATGTGATGGATGGGGCTCTGAGTGTTTCAGGACAGCCCAAAGCTGTCCAGGGTCAAGCTGCTTCTCCCATGACCCAGGAGTCCAAATCCTTAGCCCCCTCCTTCCTAAATTCGCGGGAGTTCAACATCCAGCCACAACCACCCCCAGAACCCCAGAATCTAGACCTCTAGTCTTCTCCCCAGTTCTTCTACCCTGACTGCCCCTCCCTTCCCACCCAGTTCAATGTGGACAAGGAAGCAGGTGAGAGGCAAATCTATCACCGTTACTGCATGGAGCGGGCAGCGGCCCACTGCGCTCACGTCTTTACTACTGTGTCCCAGATCACCGCCATTGAGGCCCAGCACCTACTCAAGAGGAAACCAGGTAGGGAATAGGCAGAAGTCCCTAGACATGAATGAGGTCATCTGTGCTAAGGCCTATACCAGCTTTTTTTTTTTTTAAGCTATAGAGAGCAAAGAACTACACCTCCCAGAAGACCCTAAGTTGGTGACCTGAATATGAAGCTGCCAGGCTATATGTCCTAGAGACTAATGGGAGATGTCATTTCTTTGATGTTAATTTCAAAATGGTAAAGTTATTTTATTGGTTAATGTAGACATTGATCTCCTGAAAGGGAATGGAGTTTCACTGGGTTTTGATTGTGAGAAGAGCAATGTTGGAACAAGTTATTCTTCCCAGGTTATGGTACCCATTCTCAGTGGGTGTATTGTGAGAACTACAATTCCCAGAAGGCCCTTGGCTGGTCAGCTCCTTATACTCCTGGAGCAGGTGGAGGTTTTAATTTTTCATTGACATGTTTTAATTTCTGTGAGGCTAGGAAAGGTAGGGGCCCTAAAAAAGGCTTGAAAGTTGAGGGTATATTCTAGGAGAAGCAGAATGGGGATGTTTAAATCATTCCCAGTGCAGGGTGGTAGAAGGGCAAGAAAATAACCACAACTCCCAGAGGCCCCAAGGTGGATCATTTCCCTGTGTGGTCAGCCATTTGCAGGGGCTGCTGGGATTTGTAGTCATGCTTGTGAACATAAGCAAGCAACTTTGGGCAAGAAGGCATCTGAGTGGCAGGGCAGCCAGGTCACCAAGGAAGCTCCCAGAGGAGCTACTAAAACAGAAATTGTGAAAAGAGGGATCCCTGGGTGGCGCAGCGGTTTGGCGCCTGCCTTTGGCCCAGGGCGCCATCCTGGAGCCCCGGGATCGAATCCCACATCGGGCTCCTGGTGCATGGAGCCTGCTTCTCCCTCTGCCTGTGTCTCTGCCTCTCTCTCTCTCTCTCTGTGACTATCATAAATAAATAAAAATTAAAAAAAAAAAAAAGAAATTGTGAAAAGAAAGGAGTCTTCCCTTTATTTATTCATTCAGCCACAATGATCTGAATGAATAAATGAAGACTTGAAACATGGATCTTCTTCCCCAATCCTAGATATCGTGACCCCCAATGGGCTGAATGTGAAGAAGTTCTCCGCCATGCATGAGTTCCAGAACCTCCATGCTCAGAGCAAGGCTCGAATCCAGGAGTTTGTGCGGGGCCATTTTTATGGGTACGTAGACCAAATGCCTAGGTCTTGAGAAGAGGAGGGGGTTGGGAGCCCACGTCCCAAGTGTGAGAGACAGGACAGGTGGGGTAGCTCTCAGCCTCTTGAATTTCTGAGCTCCAGAACAATGGCTGGGTATTGAGGGATTGATCCCCAGCTAAGGAGAGAAGCACTACAATTCCCAGGAGTCCTCCACGATGCCTCTACTGTAAGCAGTTCTTTGCCCCCTTCAGCTGTTGGGATTTGTAGTTTCAAGGCCAGGGCTACAGGGTCCTCACCTTGGCTTCCCCCTGCCTTGTGCCTTTTCTAGACACCTGGACTTCAACTTGGACAAGACCTTGTATTTCTTTATCGCTGGCCGCTACGAGTTCTCTAACAAGGGGGCCGATATCTTCCTAGAGGCCTTGGCCCGGCTCAATTATCTGCTCAGAGTAAGGCCTGGGCTGTTGGGAAGGACACAAAAAGAGGACAAAGGAATTGGGACATAACTTGGGGGGGTGGTGCGAGTAGGGAAATCCATGTATGAAGGGGCAGACCAGAGTCGCTGTGAGGATGGTAACTTTAATTCTCCTTGACAGGAAGGGACATGGCAGGATCACAGTGGTCTTTTTTTTTTTTTAAGAATTTTTTTATTTATTCATGAGAGACACACAGAGAGAGGCAGGGACATAGGCAGAGGGAGAAGCAGGCTCCCTGTGGGGAGCCTGATGCGGGACTTGGGACTCAAACCCTGATCATGCCTTGAGCCAAAGGCAGATACTCAACCACTGAGCCACCCAGGCACCCCACAGTGGTCCTGATGGATAGAAAAGGGTAGGTGGCCTCAGCCTTCTCCCAGGTGATCCTGACCATCCCCCTCCCCCTGCCTCTTCTTCTGCCCAGGTGAACGGCAGCGAGCAGACGGTGGTTGCCTTCTTCATCATGCCAGCCCGGACCAACAATTTCAACGTGGAAACCCTCAAGGGCCAAGCTGTGCGCAAGCAGCTTTGGTCAGCAGCCCCCAGCCCAGGAGCCCTGCCGTTCCCACTCCCAGCTGTGTTCTTTGGGAGGCTCGGTTTTGTTCTCTGGAACATGAAAAATTTGGCCCAACAGATTCCTAGTGAAGTCACCTGCTTAAGAGGCTCCCAGTTCAGGGGCAGGAAGGAATTGCCAGCAGGACAAGTGTGACTGCACAACCAGGACTCTGACATTAACCTGGCGAGGTCCCACTTGTGCCATTGCCCCCACCTAGCTTTGTGACTTTAAGCAAATAATTCTGCTCTCCAAGCCTCAGCTCCCTCAAATGCAAAACTCAATCATCAGCCATCAGATATTCCTTGAGCACCTACCATGTACCAGACTTTGCTCCAGGCCCTGGGGACAAGGCTGTGAATGAGAAAGATAAAATTCCTGCCCTCTAAGCTCACATTTTAGAAAGTTCTATAGAAAATGTTCTGGGGTGCCTGGTTGGCTCAGGCAGTAGAGCATGTGACTCTTGATCTCAGGGTTGTAAGTTCAAGCCCCATGTTGAGTGTAGAGATTACTTAAAAATAAAATCTTTCAGGGAAAAAGGGAGGTGGAGGAGTAAAAAAAAAAAAAAAAAAAGGAAGTGGAATATGAGACAGGATGTGGAGTTGTCAGGACAGGCCACAATGAGAAAATGCCATTGGGTAGAGACCAATAGAAGAAATGAGGGAGGGAGCCCTCCCTATGTATCTGGGGAATAGGACTTCAGGCAGAAGAACAGCAAGTGCAAAGGCCCTGAAGTGTGTTTAAGAAACCACAGGGGACCAGTGGGGCTGGAGCAGTGTGCTATTGGGAGACGGGGTAGAGAATGAGGCCAGAGTTATGAGAGGATTATGAGCAGAGGAATGTCAGTGAGCCTATAGGATGTCACTAATTGCTAGCTTTACTTGTGTACTTCATTTCCTCTCAGAACATAATTTTTCCTTTTTACAAAATGGGGCTTAGCACTGCCACTGCCAGGACTAGTGCAAGCCCTAAAAATAGCTGACATTTCTGGAAGGCTTGCCATGGGCCAGGCACTGTGTACTTTTTTTGTCATGACTTCATCAAGTTTTCACTGCAAACCTATGAGGTTGATTCTATTTTTATCCCTCTCCTATGGATGAGTCACTGAAGTCAGAGAGGGAAGGCCACCTGTTCCTGGCCACACAGCTGATGCCAGGCACAAGGGATTCGAGCCTTCCAGGGTCTGTTTCCCAGGTCCCCATCCTCCAGCCCAGAATCCCCAGGGCCTGTGCTCAGACCTCAGTTTTCCAACTGCCCCAGAAACCTAACAGTATATGGCAGCCGGTGTGTAAGTGATGTTGTGGCTCTGTTCCTTCTAGGGATACAGCCAACACAGTGAAAGAGAAGTTCGGAAGGAAGCTTTACGAATCCTTGCTGGTGTGAGTGTCCCACCCCCAGCCCTGCATCCTCCTAGGCCCTAACTCCTCTCATCACCCATTTCCAGATGCATACCTTGCTCACCTTGCAGGGGGAGCCTCCCGGACATGAACAAGATGCTGGACAAGGAGGACTTCACTATGATGAAGAGAGCCATCTTTGCCACGCAGGTATGGTCTGGACCCCTGAACAGAGAGCTAGAAACACCCCACAGCCCCATAGGCAGCCTGCCATGTCAGCTCTGACCCCAGAAATTGCTGGAAGTTCTGCTTTATGGGCAGCCCTTTTTAGGGAATCAATTCTCAAGTCCACAGAAGGATGTGAGCTGACTGGTAGAACTTCAGGTCCCTGAGGGCAGCCTGTTTTCCCAGGGCTTATTCTGCTATAGGGGCTGCTGGGAATTGAAATTTCTTCCTTCCTTCCTTCCATCCACCCTCCCTCCCTCCCTCCCTCCACCTCCCCTCCCCTCCCCTCCCCTCCTTACCTCCTTTTCTCTTTTCTCTTTCTTTCTTTCTTTCTTTCTTTCTTTCTTTCTTTCTTTCTTTCCTTTCTCTTTCTCCTTTTTTCTTTTCTTTCTTTTCTTTTTTCTTTGGAGTTCCAATTTCATTGAGTTCCTGCAGTCAATGGACAAAAGGTGAAAGGGAACTTTAGAAAGCCAAACCAGCCACAAAAGAACTACAAGTTCCTGCTGTCCCTGGGTCTTGCTGCATGCAAACTAGCTGCATACTCATTAGAGCCAGAAGGGCAGCTAAAACACTTGCCATTACCTGAAGAACATTGAAAACTCTCAGCAGCCACACTCCTTTTCCAGTATGATAACTACTGGCTGTGTCTTAGTCCCCAAACATTCCTGGGAATTGTAGCTTCTTTAGATTCCTGAGATTAATGCAGTTAGGTGGATGGGAAACCTTAGAGGTACACGGCAGTAACAGAATGAGAACTACAACTCCCAGCAGCCCCTGCTCCATGGATGCTTCCCCAGCCCCAGAGGCTTCTGGGAACTATAGTTCTTTTCTTCTCTGGAGTCCAGAATCTTTGGTATTGTGGTCAGGGTTGATAAACACTCCCTGAGGAATGGAAACCGAAGCAGAAATAAGATAAGCCAAAGCATAAATAAGATGTGATGTGCTTTTGGCCAAACTACAATTTCCAATAGTCCTTAAGGCTGCTGGGAGTTGTAGTTTCTTGCAGCCCCTGGACGCTGACTGAAGGAGAGTAGAACTTTTTCATGAGATGGAAGAGGTACAAGTAATTATCTATCCCAGCACCCTGTGGGAATTCCTAGCTCTGGCCTACTTCACTGATTCTTGGGAATTCTGGTTCCTTTGGGCCTCGGTTGGGAGTGGAGGTGGAGGGAATTACAGGATGGAGAGTAAAGGTGATTTGGAGAGAAAACAAGCCAAGATTTTCATAAGAAAACTACAACTAGGGGCACCTGGGTGGCTCAGTTGGTTGAGCATCCAGCTCTTGATTTTGGCTCAGGTATGATCTCAGGGTCAGAGGACTGAGCCCCATGTTGGGCCCTGTCCTGGTCATGGAGCCTGCATGAGATGCTCTCTCTCTCTCAACAAAGCCAAAACAAAAAAAGCCCCTGCAACTTCCAGCAGCTCCTGAAGCTTGCTACCATATTGGCAAAGTCTCTGCCTCATTGAGTTAGGGTAGTTTTAGTGCCTTTCGGTTTCTTTGATGACAGAGCCAAGAGTACAAAATGGAATAGTTCTAACTCCCATAGTCTGAGAGGCAGGCTTTGCCTCAAAGACAGCTGGGAATTGTAGTTTCTGTCTGGCTCATGGCAGTTAAAGGGAAAGGTGGACCTTTACAGATAGAGCCCAAGTAGACAATCACAACTCCTCATCTCTTGGGCTTGTTGTTCCTACAACCTGGTGGGAATTGTGGTCTCCCCAGGGTCAGCATGGCTCATGGGGAACTAGGGAGCCCTGTGCCCTTTCTCTGATCCTCATCCTACATGTGGCGCCTACAGCGACAGTCTTTCCCCCCTGTGTGCACCCACAACATGCTGGACGACTCCTCGGACCCTATCCTGACCACCATCCGCCGAATTGGGCTCTTCAATAGTAGTGCTGACAGGGTCAAGGTGAGGGCAATGGTCAAGGTGGGTTAAGCATGGTGAGGTGGAGGGGCACCCAGATGGCTCAGTGGTTGAACATCTGCCTTTGGCTCAGGTTATGATCCTGGGGTCCTGGGATTAAGTTCCACATCAGACTCCCCACGGGGAGGCTGCTTCTCCTTTTGCCTGTGTCTCTGCCTCTCTCTCTGTGTCTCTCATGAATAAATAAATAAAATCTTAAAAAAAAAAAAAAGGCAGGGTGGGGTGGGGTGGGGTACAGAGAGACTGGGCCTCTCATCCCCCCCTTTCCCCTAGTTTATCAAAGGATTGCTGTGTTTTAGAAAGGACCTTAGCACTTCAAGCAGACAGACTTAGATTCAAATCTTTTTCCTACCACTGACTTATGTGACTTTAGACAAGTTTTTCATCTTCTCTGGGCCACTCTGGGGTCCCAGGGAGTAGTTAAATAAGCTGCTTGGGCTGAGCTCTTCTTTTTCACTGCTAGGTTATTTTCCATCCAGAGTTTCTCTCCTCCACGAGCCCCCTGCTCCCCGTGGATTATGAAGAATTTGTCCGTGGCTGCCACCTTGGGGTCTTTCCCTCCTACTATGAACCTTGGGGCTACACGCCGGGTAAGTGCAGCATGCTGGTGGGCTTCTGGTCAGATCAGGCATGATCCATCAAGGCATTTGCCTGTTCTGTGCCCCAAGCTCTCCGTGGCAAAACAAGGACAATGGCAACAGTCTGTTTTGCTACGGGATGTGTTTTTGTGACGCAGTAAGTAGTTTACGTGAAGCATAATTAGAGGGCTGATATCACAGTCACAGGTCATGTGGCATTCCCCACAGTTTGCTGATGTTTGGCCCCTGAGATAACAGCAGCTGAATGTGGGGGCACCTGGGTGGCTCAGTGGTTGAGCATCTGCCTTTGGCTCAGGTTGTGATCCCAGGGTCCAGGATCAAGTCTCTCATTGGGCTCCCCACAGGCACCTGCCTCTCTGTCTGTGTCTCTCATGAATAAATAAATACGATTTTTTTAAAGATTTTATTTATTTATTCATGAGAGACACACAGAGAGAGGCAGAGACATAGGCAGAGAGAGAAGCAGGCTCCATGCAGGGAGCCTGATGCGGGACTCAATCCCAGGATTCCAGGATCCAATCACTCAATCACTGAGCCACCCAGGTGTCCGAATAAAACTTTTTAAAAATTTAAAAAATAAAAATAAATAAACTGCTTGAAGCATTTCTCAGGCTTGTTTAGGATGTTAAAGGAGGCAGTAATAAGAGCCCTTCTCTGACCTCCTGTCAAAATAGACTGAAGCTGGGGCACCCAGGTGGCTCAGTCAGTTAAATGACTGACCTTTGGCTTCAGCTCAGGCCCTGATCTCGGGGTCATGAGATTGAGCCCCACATCAGGCTATGTGCCTGGCACAGAGTCTGCTTAGGACTCTGTCTCCCTCTGCCCCTCCCCTCTTCTCTCTCTCTCTCAAATAAACAAATAAATCTTAAAAAAAAATAGACTGAAGCTATGATTAACCATTACACTATGTCTGGCACAAGAAAGTATCCTACCGGAGGGCCTGGGTGGGTCAGTCCGTTAAGCATCTGCCTTCAGCTCAGGTCATGATCCCAGAGTCCTGGGATTGAGCCCCACCAGGGCTCCCTGCTTACTTAGCAGGGAATCTGCTTCCTGTCTGTGCTGTCTCTCTGTCAAATAAATAAATAAAATCTTAGGACGCCTGGGTGGCTCAGTGGTTAGGCTCCTGTCTTCGCCTCAGGTTGTGATCCCAGGATCTGGGATCGAGTCCAGCATGGGGCTCCCTGCGAGGAGCCTGCTTCTCCGTCTGCCTGTGTCTCTGCCTCTCTCTCTCTGTGTCTCTCATGAATAAATAAATAAAATCTTTAAAAAAAGATTTATTTACTTATTATTTATGAGAGACAGACTGAGAGAGAGAGGCAGAGACACAGGCAGAGGGAGAAGCAGTCTCCATGCAGGGAGCCCGGATGCAGGACTCGATCCCGGGACTCCAGGATCACGCCCTGGGCAGAAGGCAGGCGCCAAACCGCCGAGCCACCCAGGGATTCCCCCAAGTAAATAAATCTGAAAAAAAAATAAAATAAAATCTTAAAAAAGAAAGAAAGAAAAAAAGAAAATACCTTACAGGCTGTGAGGATTAAGTAAATGGTAGACATTGGGACAGAGTATGAACTTAATAATTGAGCATCCTATCACCTAACTCTAGGCTCTACGTCATCCTGAAGCCTGGAAACAAGTGAATTCCCTTTTCTGAGCCTCTTAGCTTTCGAGAAACAGAGACTATGATAGTCTAAGGAACGGTCTGATTTTGTGGGCTCAGTGATTGTGCAAGGTGTCAATAGAGGGCGCTGTTAGGGCTTGCGTTTGAGTCTCAAAGAATGCGAAAGCTAAGTGGACCTTCCTTCTGCCGCCTTCCTGCAGCTGAGTGCACGGTTATGGGCATCCCCAGTATCTCCACCAACCTCTCTGGCTTCGGCTGCTTCATGGAGGAACACATTGCAGACCCCTCCGCTTACGGTCAGCTCCCAGAGCCGAGACTCTTGGATCCTGGGGGCGGAAAGGGTGGGCTCCTGGGTCCCTGGGAAGGAGGGGTCCTGGCGCCCCACAGTCCCTGGGAGAATGGTTTCCTTAGTCTGATTTCTGAGCTCCCGTCCTGGCCCCCACAGGCATCTACATCCTGGACCGGCGGTTCCGCAGTCTGGATGATTCCTGCTCCCAGCTCACCTCCTTCCTCTACAGCTTCTGCCAGCAGAGCCGGCGGCAGCGCATCATCCAGCGAAACCGCACCGAGCGCCTCTCAGACCTTCTGGACTGGAAATACCTAGGCCGGGTATAACTCCCCTTCCACGTCCTCCGCTGGTGAAACGGCCGCTTCCGGCTCTGGGTCTCTGATTGCTCTGCCTCCAAGGCTCGCGCAGGAGGCAGTCTCCTTCCACCTGTACCAGTTGTTCTCCCTTTAAGAAATCAAGCAGCTTTTGCAGGTAGACCACATTGGTGGAGGTTACCTTACTTGCTTCAGTGTGTGGCCGAAGGGGTAACCGACTTAAGAATTCTGGCCCCCTGTTAATGGGGGGTGGCTCAGAGACGTCCAGGGAGATGGTTAATTGGCATAGGGGCCAACTGGAAGGTGCTGGAGTGTGACTAGGGCCCGCCCCCTTCCACCTCTGCCGGGGGCGGGGCCTGGCTCCGGTCCCCTGACACCTCCTCCCTTCTTTTTCCCCAAGTACTATATGTCTGCACGCCACATGGCGCTGGCCAAGGCCTTTCCAGAACACTTCACCTATGAGCCCCACGAGGCTGACGCGGTGAGTGGACCCATATCTCTCCGATGGTCCTGGAGCTACAGGGCCGGGGTGGGGCGCGTCCCTCTTGGAGTGGGAGGGCCCCCGAGGGTGGGGGGAACCGTAGAGGTCTCTGCTCACTCTGCGGTTTGTGCCCGCACCCCCGGAACGCAGACTCAGGGCTACCGCTACCCACGGCCGGCCTCGGTGCCACCATCGCCCTCGCTGTCGCGCCACTCAAGTCCGCACCAGAGTGAGGACGAGGAGGAGCCGCGGGACGGGCCGCCGGATGTAGATGGGGAGCGCTACGACGAGGACGAGGAGGCAGCCAAGGACCGGCGCAACATCCGTGCCCCGGAGTGGCCGCGTCGCGCCTCCTGCACCTCTTCCACCGGCGGGAGCAAGCGCAGCTCGGTGGACACGGCGCCCTCCAGCTCGCTCAGCACTCCCAGTGAGCCCCTCAGCCCTGCCAGCTCCCTGGGCGAGGAGCGCAACTGAGTCCCGGGCCCCTCACTCCTGACCCATCCTGCCTCTCCTCCAGAGGGTGGATGCAGGATGGCGCTGTTCCTAAACCCCACTCCGGATCTCGAGCCCTCCTGGGGGGGGCCACAGCCCTGCCCCCTCCGCCATACACTCCAGCCCCTCTGGCCCCGCTCTTGGAACCCCCAACACTCCAGAATCCACAACGCCGTGCCTTTCCTGGGTTCCAGAATGCATACTCTGTGCCCTGGAGTCCTCCGGGCCTGGCTTAGGTGCCAGGGGCCAGGAATCTGCCATTACCCTGCTAAGGTGCCAGAGGTTTTAGGAAACCTGCTCTGTTGCCTTCCAGGCAGGGGCTCCTAGGATCCTTTGTGGCTTGCTAAGTTTGCAGCACACAGAATATGCCATGCTCAGGCCTGGCCCCGGGGGTTACAAGCTCTGGAAACCATGTGGTGTCCCTACAATTGGGACAATCAAGTCCAAAGCTGGGGCACTGTCAGGGACTTAACTGAATGCAGAGGTCCTCCATTTCAACTCCAGACCAGGTTGCTCGTGTGTTTAGTCTGATCTGGTGCTTCCTGGGGTGTCTGTCTCTGCCTGGAGGGTCTTTCCACACCCCCCACTCTCCTCTCTCTGTACTTTGGCCAATGGGGTGATGGTGGTGGTGCAGAACCACTTGGCTTCTCATTCCTATTAGAGAACATCCCGTCTTGGTCTAGATACCTTTCTGACCTTTTCTAAACCAGACCCTACTCCTCCTTCTCTGAGTCTGAGCTCATCATATCTTGAGATTCCTGTTGTCTGCAGAGAATCTTCTCACTGAGGACAGAACTAGCTATCTTCCTCTGCCACAACCCCCAACCCCTAGGCCCACCATGAAACCACTGGGTTCTAGGTCCTGGTTGCTGACTCTAGAACCTTATCACTGTGCTGCTTCCTGGTCCTTTGCCCCTGGTCTAGAACTGAACCCACTAGGTTCTAGAACTTTCATATTTACCTCAAGGCTCTTCTGTCCTTAAGCTGTGCCCTGCCCCCAGCTTTGGTGAAAGGAAGGGGCCCTTCATGTGTGCTGTGCTGTGTCTGATGCACTTGGTTTGCAGTTGGGAGGGGGAGGGCAGAATGGGTGTGATTGTTGTGTCCAGAGATGAAAAAAATACATCTATATTTAAGAATCTTGGGTTTGGTCCACTGTGAGGACTTGCTGGGCCTCACTCCTGGCCCCTCTCTCTTTACTCCTCTATTCTTCCCCCTGCCGACCTGAGTCCCTGATACCTGGTCTCATTCTGCTGTGTTGGAGAGACTTGGGTTGCTGTTCTAGATTTCTAGTTTTATTTCAAGGGAAAACACCTTGGTTTAGTTGAGACTTGCAAGTGGCAAAAATTTGGCTCAAGCTCTTTGGCATAAAGGGGCTGTGTCACCAAAAAAAAAAAAAAGAAAAAAAATCCACAGTCAATAACGACCGTGACCACATGAAGCTCGTAGCTACCCAATTGAGCAGCACAAATAAGATATTTTCGTCATTGCAAAAAATTCTATTGGACAGCACTAGCTTAAAACATGTTTCAAGGACACCGGCCTCTGGACTTCAGCCCTACTGTCCCAAGTGGCTCTGTTTTCCGGGAAGAAAAATGTTTTCAGTTCTAGTCTTCACTAAAGTGCATCTCCAAGCCAATTATGTTGTAGGGGAGTAGAACTGTATTTCCATGTTTGACCATCTTTCCCATTAACTGGTGGTGGTGGACAAAAAGCCCCCCTCCCCGGCCAGAATCTGAGTGGCCACCAAAATGTGGGGACAACAGCAGGTGCTGAGTACCCAAAAGAACACGTATCCAGGAGCCACTTCCTCCCTAAATTCTACCAACAACAGATGGGGCAAGGGATCAGAGCTGTTTTGTAGCTTGGACCCAACAGATGCCTGCTAACCCTTCTTCAATTCCCACTTGGATGGAGGACTGAGTCCCTGTTTCACATCTTGTTTCTGTATTGGTGCCCCAAACCCCCTAGCTCAGCACCTCCTGAGCATCATGTGATCCTGCTGCTTGACATTACTCAGAACCCGCTTCTGGTTAGTTTATTTCTAACAGTGCCTGCTTCCAGCTACCAATCCAATCCTAGGTCTTAGTAGATTCTCCTTGAGAGTCTGGGTTCTACTCTGTAGGAGGAACAGTGAACCTCCTACTCTATACCCTCTCCCCCCCACCCCCCAGATAAGATTAGGCCTTCCAGAACAACAAAGATGGGAGGTGGGGCCAACACCTGTCTCCCTGCCAAGGCAGTCCAGCTAGAAGCCTTGTGAAAATAGATAGATCTCATTTTCCACACCATACATACAAGCACAACACAAACATGCCCAAAACCACCAGCTGCTGCAAAAAGCTTTATTGTCTCCATTTGGTCCACGTTTTGGGAAAGGGCTCCAGAATGGTTAAAAAGCTGCCTAGTGGCTGCATGGGAAAAGGTTCAGGCACAAGCCCTGGCACCGAGGGGTTGCCAGAGGAGCCCCTCAAAGGCTGCTGGTCTCCAGAGGATCCTAGTCGTGCTTGAGAGTGAGCCTTTCGAAAAGATACTCGCCCAGCCCAGCCTGGGGGGTGGCCAGCCTGCGGAGGTTAGTCAGGTGGTCGCCCATCTTCTTGATGAGTTTTACCTCCTCATCTAGGAAGTGGTTCTCCAGGAAGTCACAGAGCTGGGTGATGAAAGAGAAGAAAATATTGCCACTTACCCACTAACAGTGTGACAGACGGGGAAACGAGGCTAAAAGGGAAACCTGCCCGATTAAATTCGGATGAAGGGGGTACTTACATGAGGATCCGCGCGAGCAGAACCCAGGGCATGCAGATCCAGAAGGGCCTGGTTCAGGCTCTTCTCCAGAAGCAGGGCGGCTTCCATGGCGTCCAGGGTCTTCCCCCACTCATCTTGGGACGGTTTCTGTACAGATGACAGAGTGCTCAGGACTAGCTACACAGCCCGCAAAGGCGCCTAAGAGCTTGCAGCGATCACCCCTAGTCTCCTACAACCACCCGTCCCGGGAGACTGCGCTGCAGTGTGGACAGCTACATCTTCGTGGAAAAGCGCGCGCCTCCATTTTGCGCCGCACAAAAGCGAACACAATGACCCAGAAGCCCACGTGGGGCCTAAGCCACTGCAGGCAAGGCGCTTCGCGCGCACGGCCTACCGGGACATGTAGTCCGGTGCCCGCACACTGTTTACCTGCACGTCCTGGAAGAGGGCGCGGCCGCCGCGCTGGTTCTGCATCTTCAAGAAACGCTCGGCGCCCTCGCGCTTCTCCTCAGCCAACTCGCGGAAGAAGTGGCCCACACCCTCCAGAGCCACATCGTCACGGTCGAAATAGAAGCCCTGTGGGAAGACAGGCGCGAAAAACGGTTAGCGGGAAGAAAGGCCGGCCAGGCGCCGGACTCCGCCCTCCGACTACCCAGCGAGACAAAGGCGGCCAGCGCACGCGCAGAGGGCCGGAGGTGCGCGCTAGTGGGGGAACTTAGGCTGGGGGCGTCCTGGGGACCCTCACCAGAGAGAGGTAGGTGTAGGAGGCCCGCAGGTGCATGTTGACCAGGCGGTTGACGGCGGCCTCCACCTCGGTAGAATAATTCTGACGAATCTGGGAGCTCATGGTTGATCCTGGACAAGGAGTTAAATTCAAACTTGGGTGTTCGCTGCCGGTGGCAGAAGATGGCCAGGAAGATGGCTCCGAAGGTTGCGACTGGAAAAAAGGTTGGAGGGTGGCCGTTGGCTGGTAGAAGGGGCGTCCCTGGGTCTGTTCCGTCCAAACACTGTTGAAGCAAGAGACAGATCCGCAGGACCGCCGAAAGCACCGCGAGAGGCTATGGCCGGGGCGGCTTCTTTTATAGCGCGCGGGCCCTCGGAGGTGGGGCGTTCAGGGAGGGCGATCGGCCAATCTGCGGTGTCGGGAGGCGGGGCTTAGGGCCTGCTATTGACCAATCCGAGCTGACAGGCGTCCCCGACCCCCGCCCAGAAGTGGGGAAGTCACGCGCCAGTAGCGCGAGGCTGTTGTGAAATGGGGAAGTGGGGGTGGGGAGGGGGTTACGGGGTTCAAGGGTCCTGGGGCTGATTCTGGGAAGTCAGGGGATTGTGAGATCTCTCTGGTAGGTGGAAGGTTGATGGGTACACTGGGAGTCCTGGAAAATTATGACTGGAGATTTGGGGGTGTTTCAGGAAAATAGGTTGCATTCTGGGGTTGTCTCTTAGAATATAGACCTTTCTGGCACCCTGGAGGTTTCTCAGAGGTGCGGAGACCTCCAGATGACTGGGGTTTGCTCTGGAAGATAAGGGGTCCCCGGATCATTAAGAAGTTTGGAAGGCGGTGTGGTGAGATATTTCTGGAATCTTGGGGATCTCTGATAGATGGGTTGAAAGGGGGGCATGGAGCCCTGGGGTTCACTCAAAGATTGGGAACTAATGTAGCACTAGAGCTCACAATGGAAGTCCTTATCTTCTGGAATCTTGCTCTGGGAGAGGGGTGGTGGTGGTGTGTGTCTTTAGGCTCAGGAAGTGATCTTCAAAATTAAACGGACAGTTTTAGAGCCTTGGGTCCTCGCACGCTCCCTCTCCCCACTAGGGGACAGAGATGTTTCTGGAAGCCTAGTAGGGGCTTTTCTAACAGGTAGGATGTCTTTGGAGCCTTTGAAAGATTGGGCCACTTGGAATACCTTGGGGCCATTTCAAGGGTCTGTTGTTTTTCTGGAAGCTTACATGCGTAAGGGTAACATGACCCTCAAGTTTTAGCGGTCCCTCTGAGGCCACATTTCCTGGAGACTATTTTGAGGGCAGCCAGAGACTTGGAATTCTCTTTGGCTCTGAAACAGTCTTTCTGAAGTTGTCCCTGTCTTGCCTGACACCTGCTTCTTTCTTGAAGGTCACAAAGAGCAGCCTTGGGTCGTGGGGAAAACAAGGAGGGTCTGGGGACTTGTGCATGGGATGAGTCCGTAACCAATGTGCATTTTTAAAGTATGTCAGTTCTAGGCTAGTGTCTGGGAAGTAGAGCTGGCTCAAAGCAGACCTCTGCCCTCAAGGTCTCCAGGCTAGAGGGAAAGGAGACCAAGACAGGATCGACCCTATATTCAGTGCCCTATTGGAGGTAGCCAGTGGGTTGGACAGGGGAGCTGGAGCTGAGGCCTGCTTTGCAGAGGTCCCCCCCACTCTAAACAGCCCAAGCTGGGAGTATCCCCTGACTACAGGAATGCTAGATCAGGCTGGTATCTGGGGTTCTCAAGGGGTGCCTGGGCCAGTGGCCGTAGAGCAGATGTGCTGAGTCATGCTGAACTCAGCAGGAAGGGTCTCAGGCAGAGGTGGGGGTGGGGCCCCTGACTGACCTCATGTCCGCAGGCAGACTGCTGGGACCCTGAGATCTAGGCCTGGCTGGGAACCACGTCTGGCCCCCTCCCCCAAGATGTGGAGGTGAGTGTGCTCTGTCTCCGAGTCTTGCACTCTTTTTAGTTCCCTTGATGTTTTCCCTGGCTTCTGCCTGTGGTCATACTGTCCCCCCCTCTCTAGGGGGGTAACTCAGTCTCCCCTCATTGCTATCTTAGCTGCCACCTCTCCCTTGACTTGGTGTCTCTGGGGAGAGCCTATGGGGGAGGGGCAACTGCCCCAGGCATACAGTCACAATGGGGCCTGAGTTACTCATTCACCAAATTTCAAACCTCAGCCCAAAGACCTTTGGCCTCCAGCAGGGCCCACCTGCAGAGAGGTGGTTTTAGGAGTGCTGCAAGTGGAGGGAGAGAAGTGGGGAGACAAAGATGATCTGAAGAAGGACTGAGATCTTGGAGGCAGGGGAGATCATGGGATGGGGGAGAAGACAAGAGACCCAGAGAGGCAGAGGACAGAAGGACCCAGAGGGAAGGTACAACAGACCCTATGGCCAAGTGATTTCAATCTCCAATTTCCTCTTCTGTGTCCAATCTATTAGGTGGCTTTCCTGCATCTTCACTAGGGCCTACTCTCCTCCAGGGCCCACCCAGCTACTGGGCCAGCCCCTTCCCCTGAAGCCAGTGTCCAGCCCTGTCCCCTCCTCTGGGACCACACAGCACAGGCTCAGGGCTTGTCCTCTCCCCTGGACTGCCAGGTTCCAGCCATATGGCCTACAGTAGCTAACGCACAGGGCTCTAGTGCCTTCTCAGGGTCCACAAGGTCCTCCCAAGGCCCCCCCCCCAACTCAGTAAGTGTGCAATTTCCTCTGGTCCCATATGGTGGAAGCTTCCAAGGTCTAGTTCTCCAGGGCCTGCTGCCCTGTTCTCTTTTCTTAAAGCCCCAGAGCTACACTGCCTGGCTTGGTCTTGCCCAGCACTACCTCCAACACAACCCTGTAGGCTTCCAAACAAGTGGTCTTCGGCTTCTTCGGGCCTGCAGGCTCCTAGAAGGCAGAGTGTAGCCCTAACTCATCACCAACCCAGAGGGCACCAGGCACCTTTGAAAAAGATTTTTCAGCACATGAAGCCTGGTCTCCTGTGACAGCCAGGGAGTGGGGCTCAGTGATTCAGACTCTTTAAGTGTGGCCTGAAAGAGGTTTATTGCCCCCCCCCGACCACTCCTCCCGTGCCCCCCCCCAATAATTACAAAAGTAAGAAAAATGCCCATGACCCCCAATCCCCACCCCTCCCGGAAAAATGCCATAATTTATGCAGAAAAGACACAGTCCAAGGCAGCCGGTGGCCTCAGCCCATCTTTTTCCAGATGGTGAGTGACGCAGTAAGCACTCCAGCCACAAAGATGGTCACTGTCTGCCACGTGGGTGTCCCAAAGTAGGAGAGGAGGCCGTCCTGTGGATAGGGACATCAGTTACTTCAGCAGCTGGGCCAAGGGGCAGCCCCTGGGCCAGTACATGAGGAATCAGAGAGGAAGAGGGGCCTCGGAGAAGTCAAAGGGCATGAGTGGAGGCAAGAGCCTAAGATTAATGGATACCAAAGACCTGGGGTCAAAGGGTTGTCAAAAAAACTTAAGGGATTCCAGAGGAAGTAGAAGCATCAGGAAAGGCAGAAGGTACTAATTAGTCCAGGGGTCACTGAGAGGTCAGAGGTCACCAGGAGGTCAGGGGGTCACCCAGAGGTCAATGGATCCCAAACACATCAGAAATTGACTAGACACATGAAGAAATGCATTATAGACCCCCAACTGATGATCCAGAATCAGAGAAGGCAAAACTGTGATGGCCTCAGTTAGACCCAGGGACCTCAGAGGAGTTGGGGGGAGGGGGTTACAGGCCTCACCCAACCACCCTGGTCCTGGATCCAGCCCAGCAGCCGCTCTCGAAGGAAGTCCAGTGTCCAGCCCATGATGGTCCTGATCAGCTCGGGCACCTTGGTACACAGGGCCTACAGAGAGCAGGGTTGGCCTTAAGGACTGAGCGCCTGGGGACAATGGCGCCAAGCCTCCTTTCTCAACTCTGCCTCCCCTCCTGCGCCACTGCAGTCTTTTTCCACTCTTGAGTCAGAATGAGCTTCATAAATTCTAAACTGCATCTTGTTATTGTCAACTACCCTGCTCACACACCTTCCATGGCTCTCCACATGGTAAATACCAAAAAGCATGTCTCAGCCCATAAGGCCCTGTATGAAGGCTCTGCTTGACTGCATTCCAATTTTCTACTTCTCTTCTGTGTCTCCTTTACCTTCTTCCTTATCTTCATTCCTACCAACTCTTCCCTGCCTCAGGACCTTTGTATGTGCTGATTCTTCTACCTAAACAGGCTACAACCAAGCAAATTTTTACTCCTCCCTCAGAGCTCTCATATTAGATCTAATATCACTTCTCTGAAAAGGGGCTTTTCTGATCTTCATACTAGGTAGGACCAGACATAGCTCCATGCCCATGACTCTCCAACTCCCTGAACTTCCTTCCCTTTCCCACCCTATATTTAACTGGCTGCTTCCTCCCTGTTGTCCCCAGCACCTTACACAGCCCCCACCATCACTCTGACCACTGTCCCCCTCACCTCCAACCTTCAAGCCCCATCAGCTCAATGTAGCAAACACATTAAGAAATCTACTCCCTGCCTCCACAGTCATCATTCACCAAGACTACTATAAGTGCACCCCTCCCAGGTTCCCAGTCGTTGCCCTATAATTGTTATTTCCTACCCACAATGGCCAGAAAAAAATTGTTGGGCTTCTGCTCCTCCGATATTTTAAAGCTGAAAGAATTTCATAGTAAACAACCATATGCCTGCAGCCCAGATTGTACGATTAACATTTCACTAGCTCAAACAATCTTTTAAATTTGTAAATCAGGTCACCTCACTTTCCTGTTTAAAACCAGCCAGTCACTCCCATCTCATCCATGGCAAAGTTAACATCTTTAACATCACTTGTGGTGGGGAAGGGGGCCCTCCCAAGACCCCTTGCAATCTTCCCCCAACACATCAGCCTTGATCCTGCCTCAAGTACTTTGCAGTTATTCTGTGGCCACTGCAAGATGCCCCTTCCCCTAATCTTCACAGATCACTACAACTTTGGCTTTAAATGTCCCTCGATCTTAAAAGTCATTCCTGGCCACTTGGCACAATTACATCATCCTAGTTTACTTCTCTCAGCACCCATCAGACAATGTGAGCAATATGAGAGCAAGGACCCAGCCTGCTCTGTTTGGTGCCGCATCCTGGGTGTCAAGTACAGGTTGTGCACATAGTAGGCCCAATCCATGTATGCTGCACGAATAAGCGAAGGAGCAAACAACCAGCCCATGGCTCTCTCCATTCCCTTTGGTGAGTGGGCTGCCACAGGGGTTGACCTCACAACTCCCAGGTCCTCAGAAGTCTGACTGGAGCATCCCTGGGCTCACTGCCCTGCAGCTGCCCACCTTGAGCACCAGTTTGCTGGCAAAGTAGAAGAGGGCAACAACCCGGCCCCAGTTGAAGTTGCCATCAGAAAACATCTCAGCTGCCACTCGGAAGAAGACCTCACGGGGAGAGTCTGTGTCCACAGCTGCAATCATCCTGCAGGAAAGAGGAAAGACAGTGCTGTAGAGGGAAGATCAAGCAGTGTGGAGACTCTGGCATCCACCTTGTACCAAAGACAAGGAAACTGAGGCCCAAGCCAGGCTAACATGAAAAAGAAGGGGCCAACATGGGGGAAAGGGACAAGATGGACACTTAGGAAAGTGGAGAAAATGAGTCCCTAAGGGAAGGTTTCAATATTCTGAAAGACGGAAGGGCTGAGTCCAGGGTGCTGAGTAGAGGTGGTGGGGCCCTGGACTATTGGGTCTGCGGGAATAGGAGCGTGTGGGTCTGAACTCCAGGCTCCTAGGGGAAAAGGGGTCTGAGAGTCAGAACTCCAGGGTTCTGAGGGAGAAGGGGACCAATGGCTGGACTCCTGGGGCCCCCGGGGGCCACACCTCTGCAACTCCATGTTACTGTCCAGTTCATCTCCGATGCGCTTGAGACACTCGCTCAGCTTCTTGGTGGATGCATCCTGGGGCACCTGCTCCAAGGGCAGCTCAGGTGTCTCTCCCCCCATTCGCCCTGCTCGATCTTGGATGAAACTAGAGTGGGAATGGAGTGGGAGGGGTGCAGAATCAGAATGGGGCATCACTCCTGAAATCCGCTCAGCAATAATCACACCTCAAACTCACCCCTGAAGCAAAAGGGCCCCTGTCTTCATGATCTGCTCAGAGCTGGTGGGCCCTAGAGGAGAAAGGAGGGAAGAGGTGCCTGGACTCTTGGGTCCTAGGGGACCCAGCGAACTAGGGTGGCTCATGATCTCAGAGGGAGGACAACACTAGAGGGTCCTGTATTTCTGGGTTCCTGGTAGATACAGAGGCTAGGGGCCCGGACCATGAGTCCCTGATGGAGAAAAAGGCAGGGAGCCTAGGCCTGTATCCTACGTTCTTCCGGCAGAGGCGGCTGAGGGAACGCTTCATGCATCCCAGACCCCTGGCCTGAGGGGGCAGAGGAGAGACCCGCCCCTCCCACCAGGAAGTGATGCCGGCGACAAGCCCGGGCCTGCCCCGGGGGCTTGGACTCTGGGGTCTCCAGGTTCTCGGGGGTCCGAGGACACCAGGCAAGAAGGAATCAGGGCACGGAGGCCAGAGAGCCAGGAACCCCCGGGGAGGGAGGGGGCTGGAAGCTGGCAGCGCCCGATCCGGGAGTTTCTGCCCGGGAGTGCTTGGAGATCGCACGGCCCCAGACCGGCAGGAGAGATCGTGGGGCCGGCCGGCGAGGGGGCTCGCCCTCCTCCCGCCCGTCTGCCTCCCGCCTCACCCCCGCCTCTGGGTTGCTCCCCGGACCCGTCCATCACCGCCGCTCCCGCCGCCGCCTCTCGCCGGGTCCGCCCGGGCGGCCGCAGCACGCCCCTCGTCACGTGACCGCCCCGCTGAGCGTGCGTCCTCTCACGTGATCGCCCCGCAAAATGGTGGCCGCGCGCTGTCGCCCCGCAGAGCCGTCCGGTCACGTGACCCCACCTGCCTCACCTGCCTGGGGAAGCCTCGGCCCCTACCACTTGACTGTCCAAGCCGCCCTTCCTAGTAGGAACCGGGTAGTGGCGCCGTTCTACCGGCCACTAGTTGGATGGCGGCTGTGACTTTCATTCGTTTGTGCAGTATTTTCGGAAGTTTCTGGTGGGCTTTGAGCCCTCCCTAGGGCAGAAGGAACATCGAAGGCCAAAAATATCGTTTACTGAGGCAGGACGTTTCAGATGATGAAAGTCTGTGAGTTGTTTTTGTGAAAATAAAGGGAACATGAAGTTCAAAAAGTGGCAAAACTAATCTGTGGTGATTGGCAGGGTATGAGCAAGGAGGGGCCCCAAGACAGGCACCCTGGGTGCATGAAACGAGCCATGTCTTCGTCTAGGTGATGATTACTTGGGTATGCACATGTGGAAAAACTCATGCAGCTATACATGTGAAAAGTGCCCTTTCCTGCATGGGAATTATAGCTCTTTTTAGAAAGAAAAGAGGGGGACGCCGGGGTGGCTCAGTGGTTGAGTGTAGGCCTTTGGCTCAGGTCGTAATCCCAGGGTCCTAGGATCAGGTCCCGCATCCGGCTCCTTGCAGGGAGTCGGCTTCTCCCTCTATCTTTCTACCTCTCTGTGTGTCTCTCATGAATAAATTAAATCTTAAAGAAAAAAAAAAAAAAGAAAAGAGGAAGAAAAAACTCAGATTATAAAATAGGCGGGGGTCAGATAAGGAAGGGTGGGGGCATATAAGAGGTGGGATCTATGTCCCAAGCGTGGCTGGGAGCCATAGCAATAGAAGATCATAGGAGTCCTGGTAAATCAGCCTAATGCCACCAGGAACGTAGACTGACAAAGTCAAGTTTATTGACTCATTGTGATGATGGAGACCACACAAAAGAGAAACCATGGAGCATTTTGAAAAGGAAAAGGTAGAGTTATTAAAGGATTTCCAGAAAGGGAAGAATTTAGGTGAGAGATGAATGAGAGACTGAATGCAAAGCAGAGTCAACATCAGGTGCAGACTGTGAAGAGGAACAGGGGGTCTGGTATCCTTGGCAACTACTAGATAATCTAGATGTGGAGTTTTGGGTCCAGAAACCCTTTATGTGAATCTCTGCACCTAGATTGGAAATTGAGGCTGCTACTCTGTTTCAAATGACTACAGGCAAGAGTGGGATGTTTCATTTTTATTGCTAGAATTTCCAACACTTCACGATTTTAGGGAACAAAGTTTCTCTGTGAGTAAGAAAGCATATCCTTAGGGGAAAGAGTGTTTCCTATTAACTTTGAAGCTAGCTTTGTCTGTGTCTATTATTCCAGCCCCATGAATTAGCCCTCCCTTTGTCTTAATTACAGAGAAGAGAAGAAAGGGCTTTTAATGCCGCTATTAGCTATGGACCTCTAAACAGTACAGCCCTTCAGTAGCGGGGGGGGGGGGGGGGGGGGGGGGGGGGGGGCGCGAGGACACACGACGACACGGCAGACTTCTTAGTGAGTTCCGAAGTCAGAACTGTTTGTAATAACAAAGCTGCCACCATGAAAGTGTGAAGTCCGCCTCCAAGATGGTTCCTGGTGATTTTAGTCCCCAGGTGTTCATGCTCCTGTGTAGTCCCCTCCCACACTGAATAGGGCTGACTAATGTGATCAATAGGATTTTGTGCAGGGGCACCTGGGTGGCTCGGTGGTTGAGTATCTGCGTTTGGCTCAGGTGGTGATCCCGGGGTCATGGGATCAAGTCCTGCATCCAGCTCTCCATGGGGGGCCTGCTTCTCCATCTCCCTCTGCCTATGTCTCAGCCTCTTCTCTGCATCTCTCATGAATACACAAATAACATCTTTGTTTAAAAAATAGGATACTGGGATCCCTGGGTGGCGCAGCGGTTTGGCGCCTGCCTTTGGCCCAGGGCGCGATCCTGGAGACCCAGGATCGAATCCCACATCAGGCTCCCGGTGCATGGAGCCTGCTTCTCCCTCTGCCTGTGTCTCTGCCTCTCTCTCTCTCTCTCTCTGTGACTATCATAAATAAATAAAAAATTAAAAAAAAAATTTTAAAGACCCTCCTCCCACACTTGAGAGCCCTTGTGGGCTCTAGCCTCTCTAGGAGAAAGTCGTTTATTCATCTTCCAAAAAAATAAATAAATAAAAAATAGGATACTGTGGAAATGACAGAGTGTGACTTCCAAAATTAAGTCCTAAGAGTTACTGCAGCTTCTGTCTTGCTCTCTCTTGGGTAAATTTGCTTTAGCAGGAGCCAGGCACCATGCTATAAGGACACTCAAGCAGTCATCTTCCATAGAAACACATGTGGTGAAGAACCAAGTCCTTCAGCCTTGTGAATAAACCTTTGTAAACATGACCTCCAGCTCTAGGGAAGCCTTCAGATGACAGCACCGTCTACCAACGTCCTGACTGCAGCCTCATGTGAGAGACCCTTAGCTAGAACTACCCAGCTACTTGTGGATTTCCAATCTTCAGAAATTGTGTGAGATGATATTTATTGCGGGTTTTTTTTTTAAGATTTTATTTATTCATGAGAGACACACACAGAGAGAGAGACAGAGACACAGGCAGAGGGAGAAGCAGGCTCCCTGCAGGGAGCCCAATGTAGGACTCCATCCCGGGACTCCAGGATCACGCCCTGGGCCAAAGGCAGGTGCCAAACCACTGAGCCACCCAGGCATCCCTTACTGCGGTTTTAAGCTAAGTTTGGGAGCAATTTGTTTCACAGTGATAGATAACTAAGACATCTAGGATAATGATGGCCTTTTTACAGATGAGGAAACCGAGGCCCAGAGAGGGAGCTGAACTTTCCAAAGTTGCAGAGTTCTCTCAGGTGCTGGCAGGTATCCAGCTGGACAGCTGTGTCATTTGGACAAGGGCTTTCTTACTCAGATCCATGGGTCCTAGCCTCTTCCATGTCCTCCCAGCCTCCAGTCCCTCCCCTCTAGCTCGTTCCCTACATGGACTTTGAGGGGTCTTACTATACCCAGAGCTGACTGTGGCCCTTCCCGGCTCATAGCCCTCCCGTAGCTCACTAGTAATGAAAAAAAATCTCTTCTACATATTTTTTGAAAGACTTATTTATTTATTTGAGAGAGAGAGAGAAATAGCACAGGTGGGAGAGGGAGCGGGAGACTCTTCACGCAGACTCCCTGCTGAGCAGGGAGCTGGACAAGAGACTCAATCCCAGGACCCTGAGATCATGACCTGAGCTAAAACTTAGTCTGCCATGTAACTGACCGAGCCACCCAGGCGCCCCTCTCTTACACATTATTATAAGACAATAAAGCTGGGGTGCCTGGGTGACTCGGTTCAGCAGCTGCCTTTGGCTCAGGTCATGATCTCAGGGTCCTGGGATCAATCCCAGGCTGAGCCCCAGTCAGGGGGCTGCTCAGTTGGGAGTCTGCTTCTCTCTATCCCTCTGCCCCTCCCCTCCTATTCTCTCTTAAATAAATAAATTAAATCTTAAAAACAAAAAAAAAAGGCAATGAAACTAATAGTATCTGCTATTTAGAGTACCTCCAAAGAGGAGAGAAAGAAATGGATATTTTAAGACTCTTCTAAGAAGGAAAAATATGATTTATAGATATTTTAAAGTCATAGATTTGTATCACAAGATGTAAGTTATAGGTAGAATCTGGATGTGGCCTGGATCTCCTGCCTCACATTCTCTCCCAAGGCTATGAAAAAAAGGTGTCAGTTGGAGTTCTGGTCTTATCTAAAGTTTCAACTAGGGAAGGCTCCATTTCAACTTGCATCTTTCAACTTCCCATCTTCAACTTAGGAAGACTCAGTTCCTTGGGAGATGTTGGACCAAGGGCCTCCTGGCTGTTGACAGCAGGTTATCCTCACTTCCTTGTCATGAGACCTCTTCATAGGGCAGCTCCCAGCACAGCAGCGGGCTGCATCACAGTGAGGAAGCAAGGGTGCCAGCAGAACTGAAGTCAATCTATCATCACTCCGCCTCAGAATGGACATCCCATGGCTTCTGCCTTTAGCAGATCACTAGATCCAGCACACTCACAGGAGAGGGGAGCCACAAGGATATGAATATTGGATGGTAGAGGTCGTTGAGAGCATTTTAGTAGAAACCAGCTATCATGCCAGGAAAGGAGGAACCCTTCATGCACCAAGTAAAGGCAGTGAAGGAGAGAAATAACATATGTTGTGGTGCTAAGTTATTCGGGGGGCAGGAGGGTCTGCTGGCTGACCTAAGAAACTCTCTGGGGTGGAGAATAATAGGTAGGATTGGGGGGTTCCAGTTTTGCTTAGACCTATTAAAAATGAATCCATCTCATGTTGTAAAAGCTGTGATAGCAGTTGTTGTGGTTAGCTATTGCTGTGTAACAAATCATCCCAGAGCTTAGCATCTTAAAACCACAGTAATAATCGTATTATCTTGGATAGGCCTGAGGGTAGTGGAATTGAGGAAAGGCTTAGCTGGGCAGTTCCAGCTTGGGGTGACTCAGTGTTTTCAGGCAAACAGCTGGAGCTGGAACAGTCAAGTCCATAGTGGTGAGGACCTGCTGATGGAGCATATTCATCTTCATGGGGTCTCAAGGCTATCTGTGTGGTTTCCGTGTGGGTTAGTTCGAATTTCATTGTGGCCTGGCTGCTTCAGGACAGCTGGACTACTGGCATTATGGCTGAAGGGTTCAAGAGTATTTCAGCGAACAGGGAAGAAAGTACATTGCCTTTCCTGACAGCCTCACAAGTCATGGGGCATGACGTTCTGCCATGTTGCAGTGGCTATGAGTGAGTCATAAGCACACTCAGCTTTAAGGAGAAGAGGAACTAGAAGGGTTCCAACTCTTAATGGGGGAAGTGAGCGGGGACAGGAGACATCTTTGGAAAATGTAAGGTGGCACACCAATTCAGCTGCTTTAGTGAAGGCCAATGTAACAGTGGCTGAAACATCAGGTCAAGCTTACTATATTATTATTATTATAGACCTCTCATGTAAAGTCCAAGAATATGCAATCCCAAGTGATAGGAACAAGGAGTGAGTTCCAGTGTCAGAGGCTGTGACTTTAACTTTCTATGTCAACTTGGCTGGGCCAGAGTGTCCAGAAATCTGGTCTTATATTTCCTGGGTGGTTTTTTTTTTTTTAATCTAATATTGTATTTATTTAATCATGAGATACAGAGAGAGAGAGGCAGAGACACAGGCAGAGAGAGAAGCAGCCTTCACACAGGGAACCAGGATCACACCCCGAGCCAAAAGCAGGCGCTCAACCACTGAGCCACTCAGGCATCCCTTCCTGGATGTTTCTGTGAGGGTGTTTTAGGTGAGATTAACATTTAAATTGGTGACTTAGTAAAGCAAACTATGTTCCCCCATGCAGGTAAGCCCATTCCACGCAGGTAAATGCCTGAATAGAACAAAAAGGCTGACCCTCCTGAGAGAAAGAATTCTTTCTGCCTGATGGCCTCTGAAATAGGATGTCAGCTTCCTTCCTGTCTTCAGACACACTAAAACATCAGCTCTTCCTGCATCTCAAACTGCAGGCCTTATGATGAGAAGTACACCATCAGCTCTCCTGGTACTCAGCCCTTTGGACATGGGACGGGAACTAAACATTGGCTCTCTTGGGTCTCCAGTTTGCAGACTCACCCTACAGATCTCAGGGCCTGCCTATCTCCATAATCATGTCTGTCTTCCATCTTTCTAGCTTGTGGTTCCACATTCTGCAAACATGGTTTCCATCTCATGGTGTAAGACAGGCATGCCAGGGATGCCTGGATGGCTCAGTGGTTGAGCATCTGCCTTTGGCTCAGGGCGTGATCCCAGGGTCCTGGGATCAAGTCCCACATTGGATCCCCCACAGGGAGACTGCTTCTTTCTCTGCCTATGTCTCTATCTCTCTGTGTGTCTCTCATGAATAAATAAATAAAATCTTTTTAAAAATTATGAAAGACAAAAACAAAAACAAAGATGGACACACCAATGTCCAACATCTCATCTCTACTCCAGTACCAGGAAGGGAGAGGTAGAAAGGGAGACCTTCCTTTTTGCCTAAAAAAGGCCAGAACTCAGATGCTATATACATTCCATTGGTCAGAACCTGTTCACGTGGCAAAAGCTAGTTGCAAGGGAGCCTGGGAAATGTAGTTTTGCTGGGCAGCCCATGTCCAGTGACATGGCTTACATTTCCCAATGTAAGTGGCCATCTTTGCCACACAGAAGACTGAAAGCAAGCAAGCAGAGGGCTGAAACCAGTGTAGTGATAGCTGAATGATGTATAATAGGACTTGGAATGGAAAATAATAGAAAATTCATTTGATTGGTGTCTAGTCTCATTTGCTCAAAGTAAGAATTATTAGTATTAAACCCGGTTTATTGGGCAGCCTGGGTGGCTCGGCGGTTTAGCCCTTGCCTTCGGCCCAGGGTATGATCTTGGGGTCCCGGGATTGGGTCCCACATGGGGCTCCCTGCAGGGAGCCTGCTTCTCCCTCTGCCTCTGTCTCTGTGTGGCTCATGAATAAATAAATAAAATCTTAAAACAAAACAAAAAAACCTGGTTTATTCATCTCTATCTTCTAGAACCTGGTAGGATTTAACTTCCTGGACTCTCTTTGGCTCATCAAGGTCGTGTGACTAGTTTTTACCAACAAATTACAAGAGCTTGTGTATATTGTTTATGTGCTAGGGCATTTTGGTATCAAAGCCTCCAGAGCTTTCTTTCCTTGGCCACAGTGAACAGCAGGACTCCAGATTATGGTGGCTTTGTCAGCCAAGTTACCAGACATATACAGACCGGAACCCTGGGCTAATACATAGCACTAGTGAGACATAAACCTATTATGCTAGGCTGAGGTTTGAGGATTGTTTGTTACTGCAGCATAATCTAACCTACACAAACTATTACAGAAAAATATGAAAGTTAGACCTTGCTTAGAGCCCAAAGTTAACCCTATTTGGCTGGCAAACCACCCACACATAGCCCCCCTTCAACTGCTTGAATATTTTAGTGGGATGAACATCCTAAGTCTGCTACAGGCCTAGCCAATAAGGCCATTGAAACAGAAGGCAAAAATCAACAACAACAACAACAAAAAAACAACTCAGTTGGGGGCAGCCCGGGTGGTTCAGCGGTTTAGCGCCACCTTCAGCTCAGGGCCTGATCCTGCAGACCGGGGATCGAGTCCCGCCTTGGGCTCCCTGCATGGAGCCTGCTTCCCCCTCTGCCTGTGTCTCTGCCTCTCTCTCTCTCTCTCTCTCTGTGTCTCTCATGAAAAAATAAATAAAATCTTAAAAAAAAAAAAAAACCCAACCCAGTTGAAATAACATTTTTGTCTAATAATGGAGGCCTCAAGCTTCTAGAGACCAGTTTGAGAAAGGCCTGACCTCAAAGCAAAGGACCATCAGTAAACATTTGCTGAGAACCTACCATGCACTACAGGCTGTACATACATTATTTCATTTAACCCTCACCAGATGGTAGTTAGTACTATGTCTCTCCTTTACTGATGAGGAGAAAGGGACAGAGAGATAGGCTTCAGGAGAATGCAGTTAGGGACTTGCCTCCTACCCACACACTATTCCTTGCATGAGGTCATACAGGATATGGCAAACCAAGGATCTATTCATAGGTGTCTGCTCCTAGAGCTTGTGAGAAATGTGGTCCTGACCCTGCCTTCCTCCCCCTCCCCACATCCTTCTACCACATTTATTCTCCAGTGATCCCTTTGGTAATGGACTTGCTCCAGTTCCCACCAAACCATGACCACCAAGATCTCTGTGGGAGCCATGTCTTTATTGACTCAGGGCATGCATTAGCGTGTGTCTTGGGGGAAGGTGACTCCAATGGCCTTCCTTATTTCTTCAAGGATGTCAGCCAGGAGTTCACTTTCTGCCAGGGGAATCACAGGACTTTCCTTCAGGCCTGCAGGGAGAGTACAGTTAGGGACTGGCTCCTCCTACTCAGACCCCAAAGATCAAAAGAACTACCATTCCCAGAATCCAGTGAGGCACAATAATACATGGTTCAGGCAGATGGATACCCCAGGGATCCTGGGAATTATAGTTCTAGACCGCTACTTAGAGTGGCTGAGGGTTGGGGAGCAGCCGACTTCCCCTACCAGGTTTCCCCTCCACCTGCCACCCTCTCACCCATCCTCCACATCCTTACCCTTTCGCAGGCACTCCCGGACATGCTTGGCCTCATAAGCCATGCCTGCTCCATTTGTAAAATTGAACTCCTTGCTTGGGGCCGGGGGCAGTGGGAACTCCTTATGCTCTCCCTTCAATACCAGCTCCGTTGGGCACCAGCAAGGGTCAAGGATCTGGGGGGACATAAGAGGTGGCTACTGGGGGCTCCAGCCCAATGATACTCTCTCACACACCTGGTAGCTAGGGGCTGGTAGGCCTCTCTCTGTTCATCTCCCCAGGGGCAAACCCCTCTCTAATCTGGTGCTTAGACCTAGTGAAGACAGTTTATCTTCACATGTGTGTGAATCCCCTTCGCAAGGAAGAGACTTAGACAATCCAGAACCTTCTTTTCTACTAAGAGACTTGGGTTTTTTGGCCCTAGAGCCATACCCAAGCCTAAGCCAAACTGGAAATAGAGATGTGACTGGAGCAAGGTCCAAAGTCTACAGTTCAAATCTGGGGCAAGGTCCGAATTCTTCTGCTAGGAGCAGGATTTCCTTCTAGCAACAGGACCCATGAAGCCCAATGAAGCCACTCTTCGGTAATGTCTACATCCAGTCCTCGAAGCAATTCTAAAGGCCACAGCTGCCCTCCAAGCATGGTTGATAAGAACTAGTTTCTCTTCAGGCCTAAGGATTTTTGACAGGCCAGGAAGTTCACCCTCAGGAAGGATCCTGGAGGTCTGAACCCATCCCATCCATGTCCTGGTGATCAAGGATGGATTCCTTAGCAATGCTGTGGGGACAGACTAATTCAGGCCACAGCCAGCTCCAACAACCACAACTGGCTGTTGCTAGGGGCCACAGTTCCCAGCATAGCCAGTCATGCCTCACCTGGCCTATGCCCTTGGTACCGCTCACAAAGGCCATATTAGAGAGCTGAGCAGAGATGCTGCAGGTAAAGCTGCCATGGATCCCTCCTGGGTACTGGAGGAGCACAGTGACGGTGTCGTCCACACCTGGGGAAGGTACAGGACAGGAGAAGGCCTGATTGCAAACCCTGCCTATGGAACCTTGAGCAAGAAACCTCATCTCTAACACAGCAGTGAAAAAGAATGAAGCACTAAAATTATGTATGCTGGGGTACCTGGGTGACTCAGCTGGTTAAGTGTCTGACTGGATTTCAGCCTAGGTTGTGATCTCAGGGTCATGAAATCAAGCCCTGAATTGCCCTGAGTGGGATCCCAATTCAGCAGGGAGTCTACTTCTCTCCTTCTTCCTCTCCCTCTGGGGATCCCTGGGTGGCACAGCGGTTTGGCGCCTGCCTTTGGCCCGGGGCGCGATCCTGGAGACCCGGGATCGAATCCCACGTCGGGCTCCCGGTGCATGGAGCCTGCTTCTCCCTCTGCCTATGTCTCTGCTTCTCTCTCTCTCACTGTGTGCCTATCATAAATAAATAAAATTTAAAAAAAAAACAAAAAAACAAAAAAACTTCCTCTCCCTCTGCCCTTCCCCCTCCCAGCATGTCCTCTCTCCTCTCCTCTCTCTCTAAAATAAATAAATAAATCTTTTTAAAAATTAAAAACAAAAAAATTAAAATTAAAAACACATATGCTGGGGTGCCTGGGTGGTTGAGCATCTGCCTTTGGCTCAGGGAGTGATCCTGGGGTCCTGGGATTAAGTCCTGTATCAGGCTCCTTGCAGCAAGCCTGCTTCTCCCTCTGCCTATGTCTCTGCCTCTCTCTGTATGTCTCTCATGAATGAATGAATGAATGAATGAATGAATAAATAAAAGATTGAAAAAAACAAAACACATATGCTAAGTGAAAGAAGCTGGACATAAAAGGTTGCATATTGGCGGATTCCACTTGTGTGAAGTGTGTCATCTTTGGCAAATCCCCAGAGCCAGAGAGTAGATGAATGTGTTTCCTTCCGGGTCAGGGGGATGGGAGAATTGGGTGTGGGTATGGGTTTTTTGTGGGGTTTTATTTTGAATGATGAAAATATTCTAAAATTGATTAGGATAATAAACGTACGACTCTGTGAATACAGTAAAGCCATGGAATTATATGTTTTAAATGAGTAAATTGTATGGCATTTGAATTGTATCTGAGTAAAGGGGTTACCAAAATAATAAACAATGTATACTAAAAAAAAAAAAAAAAAAAGAAGGGCACCTGGGTGACTCAGTCAGTCATGTGTCTCACTCTTGGTTTTGGCTCAGGTCATGATCTCAGGGTGGAGGAATTGAGACCCGCATCGGGCTCCCCGCTCAGTAAGGGCATCTGCTTGAAGATTCTCTCTCTCTGCCCCTCCCCACACTCATGAGTGCTCTCTCTCTCTCTGTTTCTTTCTTGTGTGCGCGCGCGCCCGCACGTGCACGCAAATGCATGCACACACTCTCTCAAATAAGTATATAAATCTTTTTTTTTTAAAAGATTATTTATTCACGAGAGACACAGAGAGAGAGAGAGAGAGGCAGAGACACAGGCAGAGGGAGAAGCAAGCTCCATGCGGGGAGCCCGACGTGGGACTCGATCCCGGGTCTCCAGGATCAGGCCCTGGGCTGAAGGTGGCGCTAAACCACTGAGCCACTGGGGCTGCCCAGTATATAAATCTTTAAAGAGAGAGAAAGAAGGACACCTGGGAGGCTCAGTCCAGCTAAGCATCTGCCTTCAGCTCAGGTGATGGTCTCAGGGTCCTGGGATTGAGCCCCATGTCTGGCGCCCTGCTCAGCTGGGAGACTGCTTCTCCCTCTCCCTCTGCCCCTTCCCCTTGCTCGTGTTCTCTTTCTCTCTCTCTCTAATAAATAAATAGAAATATTTAAAAAAATAAAAATAGAGAGAGAGACTTAACCTCTCAGAGCCTGTTTCATCCTCTGTAAATAACCTGTTGTGGGATGCCTGGGTGGCTCAGCGGTTTGGTGCCTGCCTTTGGCCCGGGGCATTATCCTGGGGTCCTGGGATCGAGTCCTGCATCGGGCTCCCTGCATGGAGCCTGCTTCTCCCTCTGCCTGTGTCTCTGCCTCTCTCTCTCTCTCTCTGTGTTTCTCATGAGTGAATAAATAAAATCTTAAAAAAAAAAACAACTGTTGTATTGGTTTGTGAGAATCCATTTCCTCAGCTCCAAAATGAGGAGAATCGAAACTATATCATACAGCTGTTAGAGTATTACACTAAGTTATGTAAAATGCACAAAGCACTTTGAAGGCCATTTGGATTATAATAAGGGCTATATAAGCTATATAAGCATTAGTTAAACATTAAATTAAATACAGCGTGTGAAGTGCTAGCCTGGATCTGGAACACATCATACATGCCCTCAATGGAAGAACCTGCTGACCTAATTCTCTTTGGTTTCAGAGAAGCCCAAGTTCTTTTTCTGTTTTTAAGATTTATTTATTTATTTCAGAAAGAAAGAGAGAGCAAGCATGAGCTGGAGAGGCAGAGAGAGAGAGAAAACTTCATGCTGACTCCCCACTGAGTGTGGAGCCCAACGCGGGGCTGGATCTCTTGACCTTGATATCCTGACCTGCGCCAAAACCAAGAGTCAGATGCTCAACTGACTGAGCCACCCAGGTGCCCCAAGATGAGGCCAAGTTCTTATCTGCTCTGTGAGCCTGGATAAGTCTCTCTTTCTCTCTCTCTCCCAGTCTCTTCACCTGTAAAATGGGGACAACTACAATATATCTAACTTAGAGGGCTCATCCCTCTAATAACCCCAACACAGAGGAAGCATTTGATAAAAGGAATCTGGTTTTAGAGTTACTATTTAGCCAGATATTAAACTGATAGGATTTTTCTGGGGTGTGACATTCACCCATGTATATTTTCCTGGTTATTCATTGCTCTCTGAGGGGCTGTTGGCTGATATGGCCACAGGAATTCTCCTCATTCCCCTGTGAGTGCCCCTCGGTAATATGACTCTTAAAGTTCCTTCATCCAAGAGGTATTGTCTAGGGACGGCTGAGTGGCTCAGTGGCTGAGCATCTGCCTTTGGCTCGGTGTGATCCCGGAGTCCAGGGATGGAGTCCCACATCAGGCTCCCTGCAGGGAGCCTGCTTCTCCCTCTGCCTGTGTCTCCACCTCTCTGTGTTTTTTTTTTTTTTTTTAAGATTTTATTTATTTATTCATGAGAGACCCAGAGAGAGACAGAAAGAGAGAGAGAGAGAGAGAGAGACACAGGCAGAGGGAGAAGCAGGCTCCATGCAGGGAGCCCGACGTGGGACTCGATCCTGAGACTCCAGGATCACGCCCTGGGCCAAAGGCAGGTGCTAAACCGCTGAGCCACCCAGGGATCCCCTCCACCTCTCTGTGTTATCTCGTGAATAAATAAATAACATCTTTTTTTTAAAGATGTTATTTATTTATTCATAGAAACACAGAGAGAGAATGAGAGGCAGAGACACAGGCAGAGGGAGAAGCAAGCTCCATGCAGAGAGCCCGATGTGGGACTCAATCCAGGGTCCCCAGGATCACACCCTGGGCTGCAGGCGGCGCTAAACCGCTGCACCACCGGGGCTGCCCAAATAAATAAAATCTTAAAAAAAAAAAAAAAAAAAAAAAAGAGAGGTACAGTCTATCTGCCTGCCTCTGAAATCTGAGCTGGCTTTGGGCCATGGAACAGAAGCAAACAAGGTAGAAGCAAAGGTTTGAAAGTGCTTGCACCCTGGGGCCTGCATTTTGTTGCACCTGGCATGGAGCCCATGGTATGAATGAGGCCAAAACAGCCAGATGAAAAGAAAGACTGACTTCAGGGACACCTGGGTGGCTCAGTGGCTGAGTGTCTGCCTTTGGCTTGGGTTGTGATCCTGGAGTCCTGGGATCAAGTCCTGCTTCAGGCTCCTGCTTGAAGCTCTCTCTCTCTCTCTCTGTCTCTCATGAATAAATAAATAAAAACTTTAAAAAAACAAAGGGCTAATTCCATTAACTTTGTTTTAATTAAAATTAAATTCATTAACATATAGTGTAGTATTAGTTTCAGAAGTTGAGTCATGAACCCTTCAGGACAACCTCATTGCCCCTTTCTTTCTTTCTACGCCCAATGTGGGGCTTGAACTCACAACCCTGAGATCAAGGATCACATGCTCAGGATGCCTGGGGGGCTCAGTGGTTGGGTGTCTGCCTTCAGCTCAGAGCGTGATCCTGGAATGCCTGGATCGAGTCCCACGTTGGGCTCCCTACATGGAGCCTGCTTCTCCCTCTACCTATGTCTCTGCCTCTCTATATATATCTCTCATGAATAAATAAATAAAATCTCTAAAAAAAAAAAAAAAAAAAAAAAAAAAAGGGGGTAGCTCAGGTGGCTCAGCAGTTTAGTGCTGCTTTCAGCCCAAGGCATGATCCTGGAGACCCGGGATCGAGTCCCATGTCAGGCTCCCTGCATGGAGCCTGCTTCTCCCTCTGCCTCTCTCTCTCTCTGTGTGTGTCTCTCATGAATAAATAAATAAAATCTTTAAAAAAAAAAAAAAAAGGGTCACATGCTCTATGGACTGAGCTGGCCGGGCGCCCCTATGATGACTTCATTATTGTCATCTTACCAGTAACCAAGACTTAGAGATTTGAGTCCCTTGGCTAAAATCACACAGCAAATCCCAGTACAGAGCCTGCCCACACTCTCAACTCTGATCCTCTTTGGCTTCAGGCAGGAAGTTCCTACCTGATTCTTGAAGGGCTAGGAGACTTAGCCCCAGCTCAGGGCTCCCAGTAAGGGAGGATCACTCTTGTCATCATCATATAGTCCAGGATAGATTGTACCTGTTTCATAGCGCCTTCCCACGGCTGAAATCTTCTCCGGCTTCTGCCCACCAAAGACCATAGAGATGAACTGGATGCAGTAGATGCCAAGGTCGAGCAGGCCACCGCCAGCCTGGGCCCAGTCTACGGACCGGGGAATGTGGGTGAAGTTCTTCCCAAATTCTGCCCGAGCCACCCGGAGTTCCCCCAGAGTTCCCTGTGACAGAGCAGCCCTCAGAGCCTCTACAGCAGGAAAGAAGCAGGTCCAGATGGCCTGCACACCACAGAGGGGAGAAAGCAGGACGATGGAAAAAGAAGGAAAGATGTCAGGACCCAGGAGTTGACCAACCAATTCCTCTCCCTTCTGAGAACCCAGTCTTGAGGGAGTCTCCACTGTTCCAGACTCTCCAAACAAGGACCTTCTCCTCCCTTCCATAGCCAGGCTAGGGCCCCAAGTTGTGTCTTGCTCCTAAGTCTCTGCCCTCTGCTCTCCTCTCCATTCCCATGGCCCCAACTCTGACCTTGTCCTTTCTTATCTAGACCATTCTCCCAGTCTCTCAATGTTATGGGCTCAATTTTGTCTCCACCAAATTCATGTTGAGGTCGTAACTGCCCCACTCCCCCAGTACCTCCCAGTGTGGAGATGGGGGATTTTAAAGAGGTAATTAGGTTAAAACGAAGTCATTATGGTGGGCCCTAATCCAACAGGAAGAGATGAGGACAATGACATACACAGAGAAAAACCATGTGAAGACAGAAGGAGAAAACCACCATCTACAAGCCAAGGAGGGGGAGGCCTTAGGAGAAACCAGCGCTGCTGACATCTTGATCTCAGACTTCCAGCTTCCAGAAATATGAGAAAATAAACCTCTGTTGTTTAAGCCACCCAGTCTGTGGTAGTACTTTGTTACGACAACCCTAACAAATTAATACACGCTGCCTCCCCACTCTAGGCCACCCTTCATGTGGCTCCAGTGGCATCTTTCCTTCTCCTAGAGTGCACCTTGTCTCAAATTACTTGCCCAAGGTCACAGAGCTAGGAACTGGTGAGATGGAGTCTAGAGTCCTCTAACTCTAAAGCCTGTCCAAGGTCAGCTTCACATTAGATACGTGAGATCTGTCCATTCTTGTTTTCTTTAAATCTTAGCTCTGCTTTCCCCACTCGGGCCCATTTACCTGTGCAATTTATTTTCCCTTTAAGGCTTGAGTCAGTCCCTACCTGTAGGGAAACTTCCTTGATTATCCCCCACCCTGGGCAGGTGCCTTGGTGCTCTGTCAGCTGCCCAGTACTATATTCACGAAAGTCTGTGCAACTGCGCATTGGGATCACCCATTTCTGTGACCGTAGTGGACCTTGGCTCGTTGCAAACTGAGCCTGTGTCTTACACGTTATGAATCCCGCAGTTCCCGGGGTTGGATCTGGAACATAACTGGGGCCAACAGAACTGAGGAAACAATAAATTCAGAATGTGGGCACTGCTGAGCACAGTGAGAACCAGAAGCACTGAGTATTAAATCTTGGCTATCTACTCCTTTGGCATAGGGAACTTTGCAGACTGGGAGCAATATTGGGCAGAAGACAGCTAGATGGGGCATGGGGAAGTAAGAGGCAGCTGTTGCTACTACTGGCAGCACCTACAACAAGGTAGCATTTCAGAACCACCATACCCCTTAAAGTGAAAATAACTTCTAGAGGTCATTTGGCAGCCATCTTAATTACTGGCACTGGGCAAACTGTCAAAGGTCCCCTATAGGTAGCCATGTCTGATAAGGGCAAAAACAAAGGCGGGCTGATCTTAAGAGTTGGTAGGGTAGGGGTGCCCTGGTCCTTCTGACAGCTTTCCTTGGAAATCTACCCAAACTCAGCCTATTGCTATTTTCTGTCGCCTCTACTGCTGGCATGTTTCTCTGAAAAGCGGACCAAGTATCTTTCAGGCGGCCACGTTTGCTAAGGGCCAAAAGCCATGGCTCTCACTCCTAAGGGTTGCTAGGAGATTTCATGGGCATAGCTCAACTACATCCTGGAAAACACTCCAACGCCAGTTCGTTTTGTGGCCATCTTGGTTCTGGCCAAACCCTTTCGTTGTGTTCCTCAAAAAAAAAAAAAAAGGCCCCCTGGAAACCATGTTTAGTAATGGCAAGAAGCACTACGTGGGAGGTTGGAAGGTCCCCTCCACCCTCACCTCCATAAGAAAGAGGCCTCGGGATCGGGCTTCGGCAACCATTTCGCGAACTTCTGCAGCGTTCACACCCATGGGCTTCTCGCACAGGACGGCCTTGCCCGCTGCCAGGCACAGCAACACCGCGGCCTTGTGCTGGGGATGCTGGGTGCCGATGTAGGCCACCTCTAGATTGGAAGGGAGGAGGTCCGGAGATCATAAGCCCCGCCCACCCCAGGCCTCCGGGACCCTCCCACAATGTAGAGGCCCCGCCCCCAGCATCCTCCCAACTGGGGGCCTAAAACCAAGGACAGACTCAGCCCTAGGGCAGTGGTCAAACCGCAGTCTCCCATTAGGAAGGAGCTAACCATTCTCTACTATAATTCTTATTTTCTTCAGATTATTATTATTATTTTTAATCTTTATTTATTTATGATAGTCACAGAGAGAGAGAGAGAGGCAGAGACATAGGCAGAGGGAGAAGCAGGCTCCATGCACCGGGAGCCTGATGTGGGATTCGATCCCGGGTCTCCAGGATCGCGCCCTGGGCCAAAGGCAGGCGCCAAACCGCTGCGCCACCCAGGGATCCCTCTTCAGATTATTTTTATTTAATTTTTTTGTTAAAGATTTTATTTATTTATTCATGAGAGACACACAGAGAAAGAGGCAGAGACATAGGCAGAGGGAGAAGCAGGCTCCATGCAGGCGGCCTGATCCCCGGACTCTGGGATCACGCCCTAAGCCAAAGGCAGACAGACCCCCAACCACTGAGCCACCAGGCGTCCCTATTTCATTTCATTTCATTTCATTTCATTTCATTTCATTTCATTTCATTTCATTTCATCATTTCATTTCATTTGTTTAACAGAGAGAGCCAGAGCACAAGCAGAAGGAACAGCAGAGGGAGAAGGAGAAGCAGGCTCCCACCTGAGCAGGGAGCCCAAAGATGTGGGACTTGATCCCAGAACGTTGGGACCGGGACTGGAGCCAAAGGCAGATGCTTAACCAACTGAGCCACTCAGGCACCCCTTTCTTCAGGTTATTTCCAGCCTTCCCAAATTATCATTAAGTCATTTGTCACAACAACATCAAGAAGTAGATACTATTGGGACGCCTGGGTGGCTCAGTGGTTGAGCATTTGCCTTTGGCTCAGGTGGTGATCCTGGGGTCCTGGGATCTAGTCCCACATTGGGCTCCCCACAGGGAGCCTGCTTCTCCCTCTGCCTGTGTCTCTGCCTCTCTCTGTGTGTCTCTCATGAATGAATAAATAAAATCTTTTAAAAATAGAGAGGTAGATACTACTATTTTGCCAATTTACAAATGAGGAAACTAAGAAGGGTAAGCAGAAGAGAAAAAATGTCAATTCAGGCAGCCTAACTCCCGTCAGGTGGTTGTCCACCTGTAATGTTCTGTCTCTCCATCCAGGCCACCCCAGAACACAGAAGCCCTGGCCACAGAGCTTACTTACAGCCTGAAGGGGATCGAAAATTCAGGCCCCTCCCATCCCGCAGAAGCCTTGTCCCTAAACTAGACTGCTAATCCCAGACCAAACCCTATCCTACAGTTCTGCCTCCCAGCCCCAGAGCCTTCTGGGGTTGGGCCATCCCATGGAGCCTTGCTTATCCTACGGAGCAGCCTTAGAGACAGTGCCGCCATGGCCTCGGCTGCCCTGCCACTCACCCACATTCGGGTCTTTGGCCAACTCCTCATAGGACCCGTAGGCTTTGGGGATGTCATGTTTCCTCGCAAACTCCTTCGCCCGGCTCAGGTCGCGGGCCGCTACAGCCACTACCTGGAAGGGAGCTAGGGTCAGACTTGAGGGGCTGAAGCAGGTGCTGGCCCGGGACAGGTGGATGGGAGGGGGGTTGATGGAGAAGGCCCCAGGTCAAGAAAAATTATGTCCCCCAGGACGGAGGCGGGGGGGATGGGGTCTTGGGGGAGGAGGTGACGGGGGCTGGACATCGGTCCTGTAAAAGAGAGATCTGGGGGGAAGCGATTATTAAATCCCCTAATAACTACATTTCTTCTCTTCACAGTAGCTTAGAACAAAACCCTCCCAAACTTGACGAAACCCGAGTTCACAGGACTGAAGTGGAGAAAGGAGTAGGGGGTCCCTCCCTCCCTCCTCCCGCAGACCCAGGAGTCCCGGCTCCCCGGCCGGCTCTTCCACGGGATTCCGGGGGGAGGGTGGACCTGGTGCTCGGAGCGAGGCAGCGTTCCCAGCACGGTCGTGAAGTCGCTGGAGATAAGGCCGGCTGACACAATACCCCAGCGAAGCGCCATCGCCAAAAACCTAGGGTCCCGGAGTCTCGCCACCTCGGGCTGTAAATTAAAGACCTGACGCCCCGCCCACCAGGGGGCGTGGTCACTTCTCCGCCCCCATTGCCCCTACGCCGCTTCTCATTGGTCACGAGGCCAGCGCGCCCCTCCAGTCCTCATGCAAAGGAGGGAGGGAATTTAATCCAGCATCCCCATTGGAAGAGCGCACCATTGGCCCCTCCTCCTAGGGGGTGGGACCAGACAGCCTTCACTCGTTGCCAATGGCGACGTCTAACCACGTGACGTAGGGGGCGGGGTGGTTTTTTTTTCCTTTGAAACTCTATGCGCAACGTAAAGGTTGAAGTCCCCAGCGAAGATCAACAGTTGCAAGCTCTACTGACTTAGCCATCCTGGCACCCCAAGAGGGGTGGGGAGGATTGCTTTCTTGTCACCTTCGACCCTTAGGAGCTGTCACCCTGCCTCCTTGCCCCATTTATTTTGCTCGGAAAGCCGCACACCCTTAGGAATTGTCCATAGGGAGGGACAACATTGTAATAGCAAACATTAATTACTAATATTTCCAGAACGCCTGCTGTGGCCAGGCCCCCAGCTCTGTGCTTTTCTTTCTTCATTTCTAATTTCTAACCGCAGATCTGGAACTAGGTTCTATTGCTCCCTGTTTACAGAGGGAGAAATAATCCCAGAGAGCTGGGGTCATTTTTTCAAAGTCTCAGCTCGGATGTGAAGACCTGCAAATTGGCTCCTTCCACAAGACCATAGTTTTATTTTTTTTAATTTTAAAAAATATTTTATTTATTTATTTATTTATTTATTTATTTATTTATTTATTTATTTATGAGAGACACACAGAGAGAGGCAGAGACACCGGCAGAGGGAGAATCAGGCTCCACGCAGGGAGCCAGATGCGGGACTCAATCCTGGGACTCCAGGATTACACCCTGGGTGGAAGGCAGGCACTAAACTGCTGAACCACCCAGGGACCCCCCAAGACCATAGTTTTAGAAACCCGACTGTTCTGCTTCTTAAAAACCCTGAAGCCAAGCTGACTGGTTCCCAGCCCCTCCTTGCCATTGCCTGGCTCTACTGCTTTGCACGCATGGTTTCCCTGTCAGAGCCTTGCCTACCTATTCTGGAAAACTGAGATCACAATGGCATCTACTGTTTAAGAGGATTAAGAGAGCTCTAGAGTCTGCGATGTAAAATATAGCAAATCATTATTCTCTAACTCAGTTGGCAAAGGGCTGGCCAAATTTACCCACAACAAACCTGTCCACTTCTCTTCCCTTGTAGACATTCAGTTAAGATCTGAGTTTCAGGGGATCCCTGGGTGGCGCAGCAGTTTGGCGCCTGCCTTTGGCCCAGGGTGCGACCCTGGAGACCCGGGATCGAATCCCACGTCGGGCTCCCAGTGCATGGAACCTGCTTCTCCCTCTGCCTGTGTCTCTGCCTCTCTCTCTATCTCTCTCTCTGTGTGACTATCATAAATAAATAAAAATTAAAAAAAAAAAGATCTGAGTTTCAGGGGCACCTGGGTGGCTCAGTCAGTTAAGCATCTGCCTTTGGCTCAGGTCGTGATCCCAGGGTCTTCAGATCGAGCCTCGTGTAAGGCTCTCTGCTCAGGGGGGAGTCTGCTTGTATCTCTCCCTCTGCCCCTTGCTCATACTCTCAAATAAATAAATGAATAAAATCTTTTTAAAAAATCTAAGTTTCACTCAGACAGAGAGATTCCAAGTTCACACAAACTGATGAATAAAAATATTAATGGATTGGGGCATCTGGGTGGCTTAGTCAGTTAAGCATCTGCCTTCAGCTCAGGTTGTGATCCTGGGGTGCTGGGGTCAAGTCCTGCATTGGATTCCTTGCTCCTCCTTGGGGAACCTGCTTCTCCCTCTGCCTCTACCTGAATAAATAAAATCTTAAAAAAAAAAAAGAAAGGCAACTTTTCCTTTCCCACCATCACTAGCCTACCCAGTATTGATTTTCTAGCAGCGAGCAGCAGAACCGGAGTTTGGAACGGGTTCTCTGCCTGGTAACAGCAGTGATAAAGAACAGACCAGCGGTGTCCAGGAGTTAAAGTTTGGGGAAAGCTGCTTTTATTAAGGTGTAACACAGAGTTTCTGTGGAGGGATGAAACAGTTCCGTATCCTGCTTGTGGCAATGGATACTTGAATCTTCACAATGGATAAAGTTTCGTAGAACTGTACACTAGAAATTTTTTTTAAAAGATTTTATTTATTTATTCATGAGAGACACACAGAGAGGCAGAGACATAGGCAGAGGGAGAAGCAGGCTCCCTGCCGAGACCCTGATGCAGGACTTGATCCTAGGACCCCGGGATCATGACCTGAGCTGAAGGCAGATGCTCAACCCCTGAGCCACCCAGGTGCCTCCAGACATTTTTAAAGTGCATGTAAATCCAAGTAAATGTTGGTGAAATCCAAAGCAGGTCTGTACCTGATTAAATAACATAGTAATGTAAATTCTTGGTTTTGATAACAGCACTGTATATTTACCTAAGATATCATCAGGGGGTGGGCTAGGGGGAAGCTCACTGTAGGGTACAAAGGAGCACTCTGTACTATTTTCGTAAATTCTTTTTTTTTTTTTTCGTAAATTCTTAAACAGTTTCTTTTTTTTCTTTTCTTTTTTCTTTTTCTTTTTTCTTAAACAGTTTCAGAATGAAATGTTCCAACTTCAAAAATTGTTGACAGGGAGTTCGTGTACCCAGAAAATAATCATTTTGCAATATCCGGTAAAGTAGAAAAGGAGTGTCTCGTGGTCCAGCGATTTTTATTGTGGGTAGAAGATGCATAGCCTTGAGAAACTCAGATGTGGGCCTGAGAGGACATATGTAAGAACATTTATTGCAACATTGGGTGTGATAGCTCAAAATTAGGAAGGGCCATCAGTAGAAAAACCCATGACCAAATGGTGGCAAGTTCTTTTTTTTTTTTTTAAGATTTATTTATTTAAAATATTTATTTATTTATGATAGATAGATAGAGAGAGAGAGATAGAGAGAGAGAGAGAGAGGCGGAGACACAGGAGGAGGGAAAAGGAGGCTCCATGCCGGGAGCCCGACATGGAACTCGAACCCGGGACTCCAGGATCGCACCCTGTGCCAAAGGCAAGCACCAAGCCGCTGAGGCACCCAGGGATCCCCAATGGTGGCAAGTTCTAACAGGGTACCACATAGCAGGACAAATGGATGAACTAACTCCACACTGTACACACATGGAATCTCAAAAACTTAAACATCAGTGGGGGGGAAAAACACTGAGTGACATCACAGGGATATAGGACAAGCACTGAGCTGTGTTGGCTGTGTTTATTTTATTAAGGTTTTATTTACTTATTTGAGAGAGAGAATGAGCGTGGGCAGAGAGGAGGGACAGAGGGAGGGAGAAGCAGACTCCCCGCTGAGCAGGGAGCCCGATGATGATGCAGGACTCCATCCCAGGACGCTGGGATCATGCCCTGAGCCAAAGGCAGATGCTTAACCGACTAAGCCACCCAGCCACCCCAGCTATATTTACTTTAATTCATAATTAAGTTAAGAAAGTCACTGACCTGGGACCAGCATCTTGTGTGCAGAAGGTCCAACACTGAACTAGAGGCTGGCCATGAGGGTTAAGCACATGACAGCATTTCTGAAACCTGGAGTATTGGAAGTGTGGCAAGTCCAATCTGGGCCTGAGTACCGGCACTTTCCAGGTACTTGTGGGAAACGTCAGGTGCAGACCTAGAAGGAAGTTGAAATCATGACAAGAGGGGAAGACCCTGTGCCAGCCAGGGGGGTCCAACTCCTAGCCGGGAGTTCCAGAAAGAGCCTCCAGGGTCATTCTACAGATAGTCTTCCTGGACGAAATACAAATATTTACTGAGCATCTAATTCATTTTAGGTCCTGAGGACACATTAGAAACGAGACAGACACTTTCTTTGCTCTCATATCAACTATCAGCCCGTAGTTATGTTCTAAGGAATGAAAACAGGTCAGCATGGTTGAAGGAAAGAGATGGTGGGCCAGTGGGATGGAAGATGGAGTTAGGAAGGCAGGCAGGAGAGGAGTCACGAAGGACTTGGAAAGGGCACCAAGAGTTTTCGGCAGGAGCAGCAGGGACAAAGACCTAATTTGGACAGCTTCTTGTTTCAGCACCCCCATTGGCATGACTCACATGTTCGTTGAGCAAATATTTTTTACTTTTGACCTGATCATGTGCCCAGTGGTGTTGGGTACCCAGGGATGAGCCTCACCCTGCTCCCTGCCGCCCTCTGGTGGGGGAAAGAGGCACAGCCTGTGGTTGGCACAGTAATGCCCCCAACTCCTGAAGGTGTCAGCGCCCTAATCATCAGACCTTGTCCATATGTGACCTTACCTGGTAAAAGGGACTTTGCAGATATGACTGTTAAGGCTCCTGAGATGGAAAGATTATCCTGGATCTTGTGGTGGGCTCATTGCAATTACAAACGTCCTTAGGAAAGGAAGGCAGGAGACTCCATTGGAGCAGATGTGACAACAAAGGAGAGTAAGGGATCTGAAAATGCTATGCTGCTGGCTTTTTCATGCAGGAGGACAGGGCCATCAGCCAAGGAATTCAGGTGCCTCCAGAAGCTGGAAAAAAAAAAGAGACAGATTTTCCCCTAGAACCTCCAGAAGGAACGCAGCCCTGCAGACATGTCGATTTTATTTCATTGATTTATAAATAAATGTATAAAATAAATTTATTTATTCAGAGAGACACAGAGACATAAGGCAGAGGGAGAAGCAGGCTCCCTGCAGGGAGTGGATGTGGGACTTGATCCCAGGACCCTGGGATCAGGACCTGAGCCAAAGGCAGATGTTCAACCACTGAGCCACCCAGGTGCCCCTATTTGGAAAGATTTTGATGGAGGTTTTCAGGCATAGAAGGAGAGATGGTATTCTGGAAGAGACAGCTCCCATGTAAGAGAAAGCTGAATCCATTCAGAAATGAGAGCCTGGGGGTGCCTGGCTGGCTCAGAGTAGAGTTTGAGCCCCAGGTGGGTCATAGAGCTGACTTAGGAGAAGTTGGAGTCTGGAACCCAGGTTAGGAGTGGGGGAGAAGGCGAAAGATGAACCTGGATTGATCAACTGGACCATTTGGGAAGGGTCAGGGAGCTCACCCTGCAGGCGGCAGAATGTGAAGGTGAAGTGAAAAGGGGATGAACAGGGTCAAATTCGAGTGTTATTAAAGCACCTACGAGGGACGCGTGGGTGGCTCAGTGGTTGAGCATCTGCCTTTGACTCAGGGCGTGATCCTGGAATCTCAGGATCGAGTCCCACATTGGGCTCTGCATAGAGCCTGCTTCTCTCTCTTTGTGTGTGTCTCTGTTTCTCTCTGTGTCTCTCGTGAATAAATAAAATCATTTTAAAAAATGCCTATGAAATTAAATATCATACATAAACTGTCAACCACATTATGGATGGGGGGACAGTGTCCCAGGCAGTGAGCAGAGCATCTGCTCATTAACTCATTAAATTTTTTTTGTTTTGGGGTGCCTGGGTGGCTCAGTGGTTGAGCATCTGCCTTTGGCCCAGGGCATGATCCTGGGGGTCCCAGGATTGAGTCCCACACCAGCCTCCCTGCATGGAGCCTGCTTCTCTCTCTGCCTATGTCTTTACTTCTCTCTTGCTGTGTCTCTCATGAATAAATAAATAAAATCTTAACAAATAAATAAAAATAAAATTTTTTTTAAAATTTTTTTAAATTATGATAGTCACAGAGAGATAGAGAGAGAGGCAGAGACACAGGCAGAGGGAGAAGCAGGCTCCATGCACCGGGAGCCCGACGTGGGATTCGATCCCAGGTCTCCAGGATCGCACCCTGGGCCAAAGGCAGGCGCCAAACCGCTGCGCCACCCAGGGATCCCCTAAAATTTGGTTTTAAAGTAAGCTCTACACCCAACATGGGGCCTGAACTCACCACCTCGAGATCGAGGGTCACACACACTCTACCGACTGAGCCAGCCAGCCACCCCCTCATTAGTTCATTCACCAGAATGTGTTCAGCACAGATTCAGTGCCAGAAAGAACTTCACATGATGCTTCAGAGCATGAATAGGATCCAGCCGGCCAGGGTTGCGATCCCAAGTCTGTCACCTACTAGCTGTGGGCTCTCAGGCGAGTGATTTGGCTTCTCTCATTTGCCTCATCTGTAGAACCCATTCTACATTGATGATGGTAATTACCTCACAGGATTTATGTGAAGTTGAAATGAATTGTTATTTATAATATATAACGTGCTTGGGACGGCACCTGCCATATTCTAAGTGCTATAGAGCTGTTTGCTACTGTGTATTAGTGTCTTGTTGCTTTTGTTAAGAAATGACCACCATCGATATTAGTATTCAAGAAATCATTTTGCAGGGGTGCGTGGGTGGCTCAGTCGGTTAAGTGTCTGCCCTTGGCTCAGATCATGATCCTGAAGTCCTGGGATCAAGCCCCAAGTCAGGATCCCCGCTCAGCAGGGAGCCTGCTTCTCCCTTTCCTTCTCCCTCTGTCCCCCCTCGCTCATGTTCTTTCTCTCTCTCAAAAACATAAATCTTTAAAGAAAAAAGAGGTCATTTTCTGAATATATATAAAGGGTCAAAATAATCCTGTTGATTTAACACTAGAGCAAAAGGACAGGCAGGAGGCAGTGGTGGGGTGGAGGTGGCTCCAGGACAGAGGCGACTTTGTTCTTGGCCATGTATGCTGGGCACACTGCTGTTTGGGCCGTGAACTTGACAGATGTGAATGAACCCTCCTCTCCTTGCTCTTTTTGAAACTTAAGAGTCTCCTGGTGGAGACTGAGGAAGGAAGCCAGACACTTGCAAATTAAGAATTACAAAATGTGAAAAGCATCCTGAGCAGCTGGAATGGGTCTCCTTAGAGAAGTCAGGGGGCACCTGGGCGGCTCAGTGGTTGAGCATCTGCCTTTGGCTTGGGTCATGATTCTTGGGTTCTGGAATCGAGTCCCACATAGGGTTCCCCAAAGGGAGCCTGCTTCTCCCTCTATCTATATCTCTGCCTCTCTCTGTCTCTCATGAATAAATAAGTAAAATCTTAAAAAAAAAAAAAAAAAAAAAAGAGATGGGAGTCAGGGACAGGTGCTTGGGGATTCTAATTGTGTAAATGTGTCCAAATAATAACAAACCAGTGCTTGCTGATCCCGAATTTCAAGCCAGGAGCCATGCTATTCATGTGTATTATTATCGGATCCTTCAAAGATCTCTACCATTTAATGTCCATTTTCCAGATTGGCTCACTGAGGCTCAGCTCACAGTCCTCCAGAAGCTGAGTGGCTGTGGCCGATGTTTGTGGTCACTGTTGAGGTTCAAGTTGGGTGGCAGGGCAAAACTCTCCCTAGGACATTCCAGGGTCTGGAAATGTGTGTGTGTGTGTGTGTGTGTGTGTGTGTGTTTTAAAGATTTATTTATTTATTTATGATAGACATAGAGAGAGAGAGAGAGAGAGAGGCAGAGACACAGAAGGAGGGAGAAGCAGGCTCCATGCAGGAGCCTGACGTGGGACTCGATCCCAGTCTCCAGGATCAGGCCCTGAGCTGCAGGTGGTGCTAAACCGCTGCGCCACGGGGGCTGCCCGAAATGTGTGTTGTTAATGAGCCTCTCAGATAATTTTTAAGTCCCATCAGTTTAATAGCAATTAAAACAAAAAAACTCCCCAAATGGAAAACTAAGGGGGCAGAGAAGAGGCCCTTGGGCCAGGGGCACTGGAAGCCCTGCTCAGGCCACCAGGCCAGGCCTCAGACACCTCCCATCCCCCCCATTGCTGTTGGTATGAGGTTAGGGGGCAGTGATTGTCCTCTGGGAGCTGTCTCTTACCTGGGGTGGGGGACCCTTACTTCTTCTGGGGTGTGTTCAGTCTCTTCATGCCCCGGATCTTATCCAGCAGACAAAGGCCTCAGTGGGTTTGTAACAGTCAACCAACAACTCCTTGACCCAGCTCCATGTCAATCACCAACTCCGGGGTGTCCTTTTTGCAAGGGAGCTGCTCCAGGATCCACTCTTCCAGGCCCAGGAGGGTAGCTTCTTGTGGCCATACTTGGCTGTGACCTTCCCTTGGTGCCTTACTGGCCTGCCATTGTCTGCGCTGCCCGAGCCCCCAGGGAGCCTCTGAAAGTAGATGCGGTGCCCTGAGCCACAGGCCACCACTACTCGGCCCTGGGACATTGTCTACCCTGAAAGGTGTGGGGCCCAGGTCAAGTGCGAGCCTCCAGCAGGGTGCCTCCTCCAGGATGTCTACCAGCTGGCTCTACAGCGGCCACACCCCAATCCCTCCCCACAGATCCACCTGCCCTTTGCCCCTTGGCTTTCTGTCTCCTCAGATCATCTTATCTGGGCCCCTTTGACATTTCTTCCTCTCTGTGGGTTCCAAACTACATCTGCCCCATGCTCGGTGGTGTGTTGGTAAACAGGCTGTGGCAGGGAGGGGTAGGAGGCAGCTCTTGTCACCTCTGCCAATTTCCTTCCTCAGTTGTTGGTGCAAGGGCGTGACACTTGGAGCAGCTGCAGCCACTCTGAGGCCATAAGGCAATTGTAGCCTCCCATCTACCACAGCAGGACTAGGCCATGGGAGAAAGTGGTTCCCAGGAGTCACCTTATGTTGGGATGTCTTGTGTTGGGAGATACTTCTTTTTCTTTACTAAGCCTTTCTATCCTTGTGGCTGGGATCCTGCTGAAGGGAGTGTGTGTGTGTGTGTGTGTGTGTGTGTGTGTGTGTGTGTGTGCACACAGTGGACTCCTCAGGAGAGAAGATGCTAGGATGCAGCCTCTTAGATATTATGCTTGAATTGAATTTTACAGAATGAGGAGGACTTTAACAGGGCAATGAGACATGAAGTTTCAGAGCAAACAGCATATACAAAGACACACAGGCACGGATTGTTCCAGAAAGTGTATTTGGGTGGAACTGGAGTACAGAGCAGAACTTGGAGCCATGTGAGAAAAGGCCAGAAATGGGGGGTGCTCCCCCCCCTTCTGAGGCTGAGAGGCTGCAACCTGATCCTGGGGGAGGGTTGGCTCCAAGACCCTTCTGGGGATGTATGGGGAAGTGGCAAGGAGCCAGGCATCGGGGCAGAGGCTGAGGCAGCTGGAAGCCAGGGGTCACGGAGAGTCTGGGTTCCAAGTATCAGCGCTAAGCGGCTATGCTGACGATTCTGCAGCCCCTCACACCCTGCCACGGGGAAGACATCGTCCTTGAGGTATCGGTGGTCCCGCAAAAGGCAAGGAAAGCTCTCGAGGGACCACTCGGGCCTCATAAGCCCACTGACACTGGGCAGCAGGCAGGATTCCAGCAGCTGTGGGGATGCGGGATGCCAGAGTGGCCACCACCTGGGCAGCTGAGGCCAAACCAGGTAGGAAGGCAGGTAGGAGGCAGACTCTTCTCAGGAGGGAGAGGACTTCCCTAAGTTCAGATGACCCGGTGAGAGCCCAACTAGACTTGAGAAGGTAGTCCCCTGGAGGGGATCGGAAGGAAGGGACCAGACTGGGAGGCTGTGGAAGCTGAGGTGTCAGGTGCGGGGCTCGGGCAGCAATGAGTCAAGTGCCACCTGGCCCTCCCCTCCCCCAGGTGGCCACATGAATTGCCGGTCCCCTGGGGAGGTTCACGTTGATCCTCATCCCCCTCTCATCATCAGCTGCCTCGGTAGGAACCCAGAGTGTGGGGGGGGTGGGGGCATCCCAGGAGGATCACAGGTGTTGGGTATCCAACTGGGGCAGCTCAGGGGGCTGGTCAGGAGCCTTCTTTTCTGAAGTGTCTGCATCCTTCTGGTCACCAGCTGGGGCTGGAACAGGGGCATCATCTGGAAGTAGAGGGAGGCAATGGTAGCACTAGGCACTCCAGCTCCTTCCTCCCTCAGACCCAAGAATAGGCCACCAGCTCCTTCCCCCCCGGGGTGCTCAGGCTCCCCCCACCCCCAGCACCTGTGTCTGGGTGGAACTGGAGCTGTCCCTCTGGGCCAGGGGCTGGGCTGTTCTGGTTTTGTTGCTGCTGTTTTCTTTGTTCCATTTGCAGAACGGCCTGCAATAGGCAGGGGAGATTGCACAGGCAAGAGGGGATGAGGCCAGGTCTCCATGGCAACTTGCTAAGTGGTCCTGAACCCAGCTTTTTTTTTTTTTTCCCACTCTCTCACCAAGAGTTGGCTTCATGGCTTGGGTCAGACTTTGGGACAGAGAAGACTTCACTGAACCCTTGCTGAGTCTAACCTCCTCCTCCCTGCTTGGCCTCCCACCCACCTCCACCACCACTCTCCTGCTTAGAGCTGCACTACCCTTATCCAACATGGCACGCAGAGCTGTCAGGGATGGAGACATCTGCCCTTACTCAAGATGGCAGCCACTGCCTGAACATCTACTAGTGATGAACAAAGTGGCTGCAGGCCTTCCCAGCCTCTGGACACACAAGGACAAAGGCCATCAGCGCTCAGAGGATGGGCCCAGCCTCCCTGGCCAGTCACCTGCTGCAACTCTCTCTTCTGGGCCTCCAGGCGGCCCTGAGAGCGCCCTAGGGCCTCCGTCTCCTGGCTGAGGCGCTGCGCCTTGGCATTCAGCTCTGCCTCCCGGGCAGCCAGCTCCTCCTCAAAACGCCTTAGTTCCTCCTCCGTGTAGGCAGGGTGCATCTCCACTGTCTGCAAGGAGGTGGGGGAAGGGGCCATCAGCAGGGTCAGGTCAGCCTTGGCCCACCCCCATTGGGTTGGAGGGGGTTTCAGATAACAGAGGTTTGGGGGAGGCTGGGAGGCCCAGGATACATGTGCCAATGGAAGGGATCTGAGGGGAAGCTGAGGAGGGTGATAAAGACCCAGAGAAAGGGGAGAACAGAGATATAGAGGGGGACAGAGACAGAACCCAGAGATAAAAGGAGGCAGAGACCCAGAGAGTTCAGAGAAGAGGCCAGAAACCCAGAAAGAAGGGTAAGAGCCAGGGGAGAGAGGTTTCAGGACTCAGAGAATCCTCCATCGCCTCACCTCCCAGCCCTCCCCGGTATCCCCAAACTCCTTCCTCTGGGTGGATGCGAGGAACTCCTCCAGGGTTACAAGACGGTCCTGGTTGGTGTCCACCTGGGGAGCCAGGGTAAGTGACAGAGTTGATCCTCACTTCGCCCCTGCCCCCACCCTCCCCATGACCCCCAGTCCCTCTAGTCCCATCTCACATTCTTCATCACGTGCTCCCTCATACGAAGCCGCTCCTCCTCCATCTCCCGCATGTCATCTTCTTCATTCTTTGGGTCATACACCTTCTCCAGCTGCACCAGGGTCAAGCGAGAGGCAGGACATATTGAGGGGTCCAGAGCAACCTCTCACCTAGGCTACTCATCCACACAACCAGGCAACTCCCAGAAGTCCTTGGGGGCACCTGGCCTCTCCTGGTAGCCTGTGTTTGCCCCAGAGGCTGCTGGGAGTTGTAGTTTCCCCTGAGGTCATACCCAGGGAACTCCTGTGAGGGGACACACAGCTGATGTGGGCAGCCTCTGCACCCATGGCTTCCAAAATGCTCACCTCCTTGGTGAAGAGGGCCTCTAGCTCCTGTTCATCCAGGACACCATCACTGTTGATATCTGAGGGGAAGACAACAACGTATCTTGGGGGACTGAGTGTAGGATGGGTCAGGTCTCTGAGGGACCTAGCAGAGAAGGAACTGGGTGCTGATGTGGGCTCTGTTATTACAGCACAGGTATCTTTAGGTCTCCAACAATAGAATGACATCCTTCAGAGTTCAGTGCCCCATTGGCCCATTGCTAGGACAGCCCAGGTCCCTACCAACCAGGGTCCCAAGAATGGAATAAATGAAGGTGGACTTCACCAGGACTGTTCTTAGGGGTGGTTGTCATGCAGGACAACTTGATATCTAACACCTGACAATCTGGGTGCAGGATCAACCCCTCTGCCCTGGATGCAGGGGTGTCAGAGGCCTCTGCTTCCTAGAGAAACAAGCCAGAGGAACCTCTTCCTGCCACCCAGCTTGTACAGCTCCAGCACTCCAGGCTTCTCAGCCAAGTGAGCTATGCTAACTGTCCTCCTTCCCCTGCTGCCTCAGGTCAGCTTCCACACTGGTCCTTCAGAGATGGCCAGTAACCTTGACCTTGCAAATCCAATGGTTAATTTTTTTTTTTAAAGATTTTATTTTTAAGCAATCTCCACACCGAGAGTGGGCCTCAAACTTACAACCCTGCAATCAAGAGTCACATGCTCCACTGACTGAGCCAGCTAGGCGCTCTGCCAATGGTTAATTTTTAACTTGCATTTTATTGGACTTTTTGCCTTTGGCTTCCAGAACATCATTCTCTCCTCTCAGGTGCTCCTCATTCTCCTTTGTTGGCTCTGTCTTCCTCCTGAATGTTACATATTGCTGTACCTCAAGGCTCAGGCCTGGGACCTCTTGTCCACCTAATCTTTGAATCCAACATGATAGCCACTAGACACACAGGCTATTTATTTTATTTATTTTTAAAGATTTTTATTTGTTTATTCATAAGACACACAAAGAGAGGCAGAGATACCGGTAATGGGGGAAGCAGGCTTCCTGCAGGGAGCCTGATGTGGGACTCCATCGTAGGACCCCAGGATCATAACCTGAGAGCCAAAGGCAGACCTCAATCACTGAGCCACCCAGGTGCCCTGATAGGCCATTTAAATTTAAATCGATTGGGCAGCCCGGGTGGCTCAGCAGTTTAGCACCGCCTTCAGCCCAGGGTGTGATCCTGGAGACCCGGATGCATGGAGCCTGTTTCTCCCTCTGCCTGTATCTCTGCCCCGCCCCCCCGTGTGTGTGTGTGTGTGTGTGTGTGTGTGTGTGTGTGTGTGTGTCTTTCATGAATAAATAAAATCTTAAAAAAATAAAAAAAAATTTAAAACGATCAAGATAAAAATTTCAGTTTATCAGTCCCACTTGTTACAGGTCAAGCATTCAGTGGCCACATGTAGCCAGTGGCTGCCATATTGGTGGCACAGAACATTTTCATCATTACAAAAAGAGTGTGATTGGCCAGCACTTCTTTGTATGGGTTCCTCCAGGCCCTCAGCTTCCAGTGCCATCAACACTGATATCTAATTGCCAACTCTCCTCTCCATGTAAGTGTCCAACAGACACCTCCAATATAACACAAATGGACCTAGTTCCCAATCTTCCCATAGGCTTGCTCTTCCCTCTTCATCCTTCCGGTTGCTCAAGTGAAATACCTTGGAGTCACACTTGACGCTTCTGTTCGCTTATAATTCTCATCCAGTCCATCCATGAGTCCTATCACCTTGACCTTCAAGATAAATCCAGAATCCAACCACTTCTCCCTCCTTCCCATGCTGCAGTCACTAGCTTCTCTGGGCTTCTCCTGGCTTTGGCCCTCACACATACAGCCTATCCTCCACACAGCAGACAGCTGGGTTATGTCGGCCCTTAAGGCAGGTGGTATCACATCCCAGAGAGAATAAAATCCAAATTCCTTAACCCAGCTGGAAGGCTCTGAGCAATCTGGCTGCTGTTACCTTGAAAACCCAGGTTCACTCTTCCCCTGTGGGTATTTGTTGTTCCTTCTGCCTAGAACGTGCTACTCTCAAATATCTGCAAGGCTCAGACTCTCACCTCATTAAAGTCTAGGTTTAAACGTCATCTCTCTAGAACTGTACTGTCCAGGGACGTCTGGGTGGCTCAGTGCTTGAGCATCTGCCTTTGGCTGAGATTGTGATCCTGGGGTCATGGGATCAAGTTCCGCCTCAGGCTTCCTGCGTGGAGCCTGCTTCTCCCTCTGCCTGTGTCTCTGCCTCTCTCTCTCAGTGCCTCTCATGAATAAATAGATAGAACCTTAAAAAAAAAAAAATACAACTGCACTGTCCGGTAGAGCCACTAGCCACAGGGGTCACATGAAATTTAAATTAATAACAGCCAAATACAATAAAAACTTGGGGTCCTTGACATGATGCTAAATGAAATAAGCTGGTCCCAAGCAAGACAAACGCTGTATGATTCCATTTATATGAAGTAGCTAGAATAATCCAATTCACAGAGACGGCACCAAGAAGAGAGGTGGCTGGGGGCTGGTAGGGGAGGAGTAACAGGGAGTTGGTGATTAACAGAGTTTTCATTTTGAGAGGATAAAAAAGGGTCACCTGAGCGGCTCAGTCAGTTAAGAGTCTGCCTTTGGTTCAGGTCATGATCTCGGGGTCTCGGGATCCAGCCCCATGTCAGGCTCTCTGCTCAGCGGGGGTCTGCCTCTCCTTCTCCCTCTGCCCCTCCCCTTCCTCATGCTCTTTCTCTCTCTAATATATAAATAAAATCTTTATATTAAAAAAAAAAAGGATGAAAAGAATTCTGGAGATGGGTTGCCCAACAATGAGTGTCCTTAACATTACTGACTTATACACTTAAATATGGCTGAAGATGAGACATTTTATGTTAAGTGTATTTTACCATAATTACATATTTAAAAAAAAATTCAGGTCTCAAAACTAAAAAAAGAATTCAATTCCTCGTTATATTTCAAGAGCTCAGTAGCCACATGGGGCTGGTGTGTATGATACATTCTAGGCCCTTAAGCCCCTCTATCCCCTTTCCCTGGTACTTATTACTTATCACGCCCAAGATGCTATTATCGAACCCACTTCATTGACTGTGAAATACAACCCCCCGCCCCCATTTTAATATCCCTAAGACCAGGGGGCATCTTGTCATCGGTGGTGTGTTAGTTTAATGGGCACCTTATGGAAAAATTCTAGAATAGCTTACACTATCCAGTTTTTTAGACTCACTGAAATACAGAGTTCTCTGTTTGCATGATCACTGGCTATGTGAGAGGGGGGATCTTTGTTTTGTTCACAGTAGATCCACAGGGTTTCTGTGAAGCTTGGTCTTTAGAGGGAACTTAGTAAATGTTCGCTGAATGAATGAAGCAGGGCCTGGTTAGCTCTGTCGTGCTTGCAGCTTCTGGGTCAGTGTCCTAGGCATAGCTGAGGGTGGGGGGTGGCTGGCAACCCTGGGTTAGGTTGCTAGAGAGGAGGAGAATGAAGGGAGATGTGTCTCTGAACCACCAGAAAAGGTGCTTCTAAGTCCCTGCAGGCTGGCTTATTAGGGAGCAGCTCACTTTTGGCAATAGGGCTTCTGGCAGGGACCAGGGATTCTGGGCTACTGTGGGAGAGGGGCCCAGCCTGGCCAAGCCTGGATGGCTCAGTCTGCGGATATCAGCCCTGAGAACTGAGAAGTCTGGTGTATTCCAGAATAAAGGCCTAGCTCTTCTATAGAAGATCCTAGCAATGGGGAGGGGTGCAGCCTTCTAGACCAACAGGAGGGATGGGATCAGACCTCTTTGGCCTGCTTAAGCACCACTGAGATGGGGAGATCTCTTTTTAGTATTCAGGTCCTGGAAAGGACAGAACCTCAGGGTTTAGCCCAGGTCTTGGGGCTCCTCCCCACCTTACCATGCAGTATGAAGAAGGTCTTAGGGTTAAACCTGTTGGGGTCCAATCCATCCAGCTCCTCCCACACCTCCTTCAACTGGGCTTGGCTGCCCTGTGGAGGCGAGAGCCAGGGGCTCATGAGCAAGAAGTCTAAGTCCCCCCCCATCCCTCAAATGTCATTTCCCTCAAGCAAGAAAACTAAAATAAATAAATAATTAAAAATTAAAAAAACCCTGCAAGTCCCAGCAGCCCCAGGGGTGGCTGGGCATGTTTAAAGGGACTTTTGACCTCAGGGTCTGCTGGGAATTGTAATTGTTTAACTACTTTCTCCTCTTGCAGTGCTTGGAGAGTTGGACTTCATGGGGGGTAGGCACATATAGGGGTTCTTACAGGTACATTGACTTTGGGGTGCTCTCGGTGCCGGCGCTGTTGTTCTTCTAGCTTCCTCTCTGCCTCCTTGCGCTGCTCCTCACCCAGTGACTCCAGATAACGGCGTCTCTCGTGTTCCTTGAGCATCTCGTAGCGTTTGAACTCTTCGTGATGGGCCGCATCATACTGCGCCAGGTCCCGGGTGGCCTGGGAAAAGATAGACCGCCATTCTCATCCCACTGCCATGCCCAGGCCCTAATTTCAACCTCCAAATTCCGGCCCTCAGCCTTGAACCTGGTCAGGGGCTGCCCCAACCTCCACCCAGTCCTGGGTTCCATGTCCTGAGCTCACTTCTTGATCTCTATGACCTACTCTTGCCCCATAACACAGCTGCCTCTCTCTATTTGTTCAAAAGAGATTAGAATGGTTACACAATAACAACTTTTCTTTTTAAGTTTATTTATTTAAGTAATCTCTATACCCAACATGGGGCTCGAACTCCCAACCCTCTGATATCAAGGGCCCCATGGTCTTGTGACTGAGCCAGCCAAGCACCCCTACATGGTAACAACATCAACCCATCTCTTTCAAGTCCTCTGCAATCTCAGGATCTTGGGGGAATAGGGGCACCTGGCTGGCTCAGTTGGTGGAGCATGCGACTCTTGATCTTGGGGTTGTGAGTTCGAGCCTCACACTGAGTATAGAGATTACCTAAAACACATAAAATAAAATAAATATCTTGGAGAAATAAACAGTAAGAAACACACTTAAGAGATGCACTTAATAGGGAAAGCAGTCCAGCTAGGTGATAAAGAATGCTAGGTCTCTAATTACTCTGCCCAGGGTTCAAATCCAGACTCTGCTGTGTGAACAAATCCCACCAGGCTGTGTGATCTTGGGCAAGTTACTCAGCCTCTCTGTGCCTCAGTTTCTTCCTCTGTAAGCTGGAGATAGCAATACGGCACTCAGTTGAATAGTATCCCCCCCACCCTCAATTCATGTCCACTCAGAATGCCTGAATGTGAACTTATTTGGAAATAGGATCTTTGTAGATTTACCTAGATACCATGAGGTCCTACCAGATTAGAGTAGGCCCAACACCCAAGTGAGTGGTGCCTTTGTAAGGAGGCTATAGAGAAGATACAGAAAGACACAGCAAGAACACCATGGAGGCAGAGGCTGGAGCAATGGGCCTACACAATGCAGAATGCTGGCAGCCTCTAGAAGCTGGAAGAAGTAAGAAGTGGGTTCTTTCCTATAGCTTCTTCTTCTTCTTCTTCTTTTTTTTAAGATTTTATTTATTTATTCATGAGAGACACAGAGAGAGATGCAGAGACATAGGCAGAGGGAGAAGCAGGCTCCCTGTGGGGAGCCCAATGCGAGACTTGATCCCAGGACCCTAGGATTATGCCCTGAGCCACCTGACCGTCCCCTTCCCTATAGCTTCTAAAGAGAGTACAGCTCTGCCAAAAACTTGGTTTTGGCTCCGTGATACTGATTTTGGACTTCAGGCCTCCAAAACTGTGAGAGAATACGTTTCTGTCTTATTTATTTATTTATTTATTTATTTAATTTATTTAATTTCTTAAAAAGTAATCTCTATAACCCAACATGGGGCTCAAACTCACAACCCTGAGATCAGGTCACAAATTTTATAGCCAGACATCCCACATTTCTGCTGTGCTAAGCCACTGAGCCAATGGTAACTTGTAACAGCAGCCATAGCAAATTAACACACCCAGGAAGATCCTTCTTGGCTTCTGATCTACACTGTACAATAATTTCAAGTTGTTTTAAGCCACTAAATTCGTGGTAATTTGTTACAGGAAAGCACAGGAAACTAACGTAGCTGTTGTATTAGGAACAGGTTCTCAACCTGAGGTGACTGGTCCACAGGAGACCATTGTCAATGTCTGAGGACATTTTTGGTAGTCACAGCTAGGCTGGCTCTACAGGTATCAATTGGTTAGAGAGCAGGGATGTGGCTAAACATCATACAATGCACAGATACCCCCACAACAAAGAATTATCTGGCCCCAAACATCAAGAATGAGGAGTTGAGAAGTCCTGCTGATAAGCTTGGAAGGCAGAAGCAGGGAACCCAGTGAGGAAGCGGCTATGAGAGATGATGGGAGTTGAAACTAGGAGAATGACAGTGGGGCTGGAAAAAAGTAGAATGTTCTGTAATGTTCTGGAAACAAGTAGTAAAAACAAAGAAACAAACAAACAAAAACCCGATCTGAGGCTCGCAGACTGAGCCCAATGCCAGGAAGAGCCTCGAATGGCTGCTATTATCTTTTTGGCCACTAGATAGAGCTCCAGTAGGCCAGAAAAGCAGAGCTCAGTCCTAGTGGTGGCTGGCTCTGGCTTTGTTCTGGAGGTGCAGGGGACCCCTGGAACGAAAGTGAGCAGGGGAGAAGCAGAGGCAGGTCTGGGCATCCCCTTCAACTCCCCACCCCCAGCGCCCTTGTCCTTCCCCTTTAGGCTGGGCTGGAGATCCCATATCTCAGGTAAGGACTCTATTAGTTCCTACAGCCTCGATAACAAATTATACATTTGGTGGCTTAAAGTACACACTCGGGGGCACCTGGCTGGCTTAGTCTGGCAGGCATGCAACTCTTGATCTCAAGGTTGTGAGTTCAAGCCCCACACTGGGTGTGGAGCCTAGTAAAAAAGGAAAAAAGAAAGAAAAATAAAACAAAATAATATGCATTTATTATCTTATAGTACAGAGGCTAGAGATGTGAAATTAGTTTCACCTCGCTCACATTGCAATGGTGGCCAAACTGTGCTCCCTCTGGAGACTAGGGGACAATCCCTTTCTTTGCCTCTTCTAGTTTCTAGAGCTGCCTTCCATCCTTGCAGCTTCTTCCTCCACCTGCAAAGCCAGCAGTGGAGCATCTTGCCTCGGTGGTCACAATGCCACCTCCTACTGTGGTCAAATCTCCCTCTGAGATGACATGTAGGGCCCACCTGGGTAACCCACAAGCTCAAGACTCTCAGCTTAATCATATCTGCAAAATCTCTTTTGCCAGGTGAGGTCAGGTACCACAGGTTCCACAGATTAGGATGTGTAGGGTGTGACATCTTTGGTCGGGGGGCATTATTCTGCCTCTCACAAGGACACAGAGGGGACAGCCTCCCCCTTCTTCCAAATCATATGGGAAGGGCAAAGCCAAGATCCCTGAGAAGGGATCTGAAACCAGGTCTGCGGACGCCTGGTGGCTCAGTGGTTGAGCATCTGCCATCGGTTCAGTGCGTGATCCTGGAATCCGGGCTCGAGTCCCTCATCGGGCTCCATGCATGGAGCCTGCTTCTCCTTCTGCCTGTGTCTCTGCCTCTCTCTGTGTGTGTCTCCCATGAATAAATAAATAAATCTTAAAAAAAAAAAAGAAAAAAGATACCAGGTCTGAATGGAGCTCAGCCCCATCCTGCCTATACCTCCAAGTCCACAGAGAGAATATGGGGAGGGCTTTTGGGCACCACCTGGGCCTCTGCAGCCACCGGCCTCAGAGAACACCAGGCAGGGCTGAGTAGGCTCATGTCCCAGGCTCCATTCCCTTCTCCCCTTCCACAAAGCCTCTTTTTATCCTCTGCTTGTAGGCCCCCCCTCACACTACCGTCTGGATCAGCAGCTCCAGGTCCCGGGCCTCAAAAGTGTGCTGATTCTGAGGGTCCAGGTGTTCAAACTGCTTCAGGAGGCTCAGGTGATCCAACTGTACATCTGGATGAGGGAGAAGTATTTAAAACAAAACAAAACAAAAACTCACGGAATGTTCTTTCTTTCAAAATCCCTATTGTGGGCTAGATGTGTTCTAAAGGAGTCATAGAGTGCACTGGGAAAGCCCAGAAGATGGCCTGAACGAGCCAGAGGCAATCAGAGAGGACTTCTGGGAGGTGATGCCACAACTGATTCCGCTGCTTAAAATAACAATAACCATAATAATGATTAATGTGTATTGAGCACCCACTATATGCCAGGTTCTGCTTAAAACACATTCAATACAGTAATGCATTTACTTTTCACAAAAATCTTATGACAGAGATTCTATGATTATCTCTATTTTATGTATGTGAAAACTGAGGCCCAGAGAAGTGTCTTGGTCACCACTAATCTAGGAAGTGGCAGAGGCAGTATTAGAAGCAGTTGCTGGGCTCCAGGGCACATAAACTCAAGACCTGTTACCAGTTTTTTTTTTTTTTTTTTTTTAAGATTTCATCTATTTATTCATCAGAGAGAGAGAGAGAGGCAGAGACACAAGCAAAGGGAGAAACAGGCTCCATGTCGGGAGCCCGACATGGGACTCAATCCCGGGTCTCCAGGATCACACCCTGGGCTGAAGATGGCGCTAAACTGCTGAGCCACCAGGGCTGCCCCCCTGTTACCAGTTTAATTACACACCCTGAAACCCATTTGTTGGAATCCTAACCCCTAGGACTCCAGAATGTGACTTCACGGACAGAGGGGGTCTTCCCAGAAGTGATCAAGTTACAATGAGATCACAGGGTCGACCCAAATCCAAGAGGACCCAAAACCCTTATAAAATGGAATATTTGGGGATGCCAATTGGCTCAGTGGTTGAGCATCTGCCTTTGGCTCAGGTGGTGATTCCAGGGTTCTGGGATCGAATCCCTGCAGAGAACCTGCTTCTCCCTCTGCCTGTGTCTCTGCTCTGTGTGTGTGTGTGTGTGTGTGTGTGTCTCATGAATAAATAAATACAATCTTAAAAAAAAAAAAAGGGAAAATTTGGACACACAGGAAAGACAATTGGTGGAAGTCGGCCATCTACGAGGCAAAGGGAGAGACTCAGAACAGACCACTGTTAGAAGGCACCAATCTTGCCATAACTTGATCTTGGACTTCTGGCCTCCAGGGCTGTGAGGCAATAGATCTCTGTTGCTAAAGCCACCTGCCCCCGTCTACGGTACTTGGTTACAGCAGCCCTAGCAAAGTCATGCAACCTTCCTGTATGAGACCCTCTTGGAACAGGACCCTGCTCACGCAGCACCTGTGGCATCTGGAAGTTTCCAAGCAGTAAAGAAGGGGTGGGGTTGCCAAGACGGAAGGGCGAGAACATGCACTCAACGGTCAGGCATTGACCAGACACACATCCCCCAAGGCCTCCAGATGTGAGTCACGACCAGGCCGGCCTCCAGTGGCTACCGGTCTCGTGAGGGGTAAGAGACACAGGCAGCTGGGATCTTGAGCACCTGGGTGACCCCGGAAGCATCTCTGGCCGGGCTGAGCCCAGAGGAGGGACAAGCACTCAGGACACAGACATGGATCAGATTTCACGATGCAGGGACACCTGCGTGGTTCAGTGGTTGAGCATCTGCCTTTTGGCTCAGGGAGTGATCCCAGGGTCCTAGGATGGAGTCCTGCATCAGGCTCCCCACAGGGAGCCTGCTTCTCCCTTTGCCTATGTCTCTGCCTGTGTCTCTCATGAATAAATAAAATCTTAAAAAAAAACAAAAAAGATTTCATGATGCATTATTTATGTGACAGACATGTGCTGAGCCCCCCATTCCCTGTACTGGGCCTCACATGGTCCCAGCAAGGTGGACACAACCAGAAGCAGACAGCAATGGGATCGGTTCCCCTCGCCCCCAGCACTCAGGAAAGAGAGAGACAACAATCACAGGATGAACACAAGGACCACAAGTCTGAAAAGAATGGAGCCTCCTTCAGGCAACACCAAGGGTAGGACCCTCTGAAGCGGTGCCATCTGAGCTGAGATCGAAGCTCAGCCAGTCATGAAAAGAGCCCTAAAAAAGAATGTCCCAGGCAGAGGGAAGCACATGGGCCAAGGTCCAGAGGGGACAGAGCCACGCTGCACACCAGCATTACTAAAAATGCTGACATGAGAGGGTCAGGAGAGGGCACCTGTGAAGGGAGGGGCAGAGCAGCAGTGATGGCTGTGGATTTGGGCCTGGGAACACTGGGGAGCCATGGTGGGTTCTAAGCGGAAGAGAGACAGGATGTGGACTGGGTGCTATAGTGGGCTGCATAATGGCCCCCAAGATGCCCACGCCCTAAACCCTGGAACCTGTGAATATGAGATCTCTTGTGGCAAAAGGGACTTTGCAGATGTGATTAAGTTAAGGATTCTGAGATGGGGAGATTGTCCCGGCTTTCCCAGGAGAACTGATGTAATCACAAGGGTCCCTCTAAGAGGGAGGTGGGGGTGGCTGGGTGGCTCAGTCAGTGAAGTGTCCAACTCTTGATTTCAGCTCAGGTCATGATCTCAGGATCATGAGATCAAGCCCCCCGAGCTGGGGTCCAAGCTCAGCACAGAGCCTGCTTCCTTTCTTCCTCTGCCCCTCCCCCTATTCATGCCCTCAGAGCTCTCGTGCTCTCTCTCTCTCAAATAAATAAATTAATTAATTAAAAAAAAAAAAAAAGAGGGAGGCACAGGGGGACCCAACTACTGTAGAAGGCCACGAGATGGCTGAATACAAAGGCTACTCGGCCAACCTTGAGAATGTAGGAAGGGGCCACCTGCCAAGGAATGCAGCTCTAGCAGGTGGAAAAGACAAGGCAACAAACTCTCCCCTAGAGCCGCTGGGAGGAATGCAGCCCCACTGACACCTTGATTTTCACTGAGTCAAACTGATTTCAGATTCTGACCTCCCGAGTGTAAAGATATCAGTATGTGCTGTTTTAAGCCACTATATTCATGGTAACTTGCTACAGTGGCCAAAGGAAACTGCTACAGGTGTTAACAGGATCCCCCTGGCTGCTGATGAGGTATAAGGGGTGGGGTGGGTGGGGAAATAGGACATAAAGCAGGGGTGGCAGCAGGGAGTCCAAGGAGGAGGTGACTGTGTGATCCAAGCAGGATCCAATGGGCAGCAATGGATGTGCAAACTGGTCACTCTGGAGATGCTTTGAGTTGGTGAAGGAACAAATACTGAAGCACACAGCTTTTATCGTGATGGACACAATCGGAAGAAAATTCATAGGAAGTATTTTTCTCATTAGTGACAAAGGATGTCGAATTTATTAGAGATCAAATCAGACTCTGAAGCTAGTAATTAAAACAGCAGGACAGAGAAGGTGTGGGTACGTACTCAGGCTGGCTTGGTCACCTTAGAGCTCCAGCACCTGCCTGGTGCCCAGCACACAGCAGGACTCATGACATGTTTGGTGAATGGATGGGTGGAGTCAGGTAGACATGAAAACAGGGGTACCTGGGTGGCTCAGTCGGTTAAGCATCTGACTTTGGCTCAGGTAATGATCTTGGGGTCCTGGGATCGAGCCCCACATTGGACTCCATGCTCAGAGGAGAGTCTGCTTCTCCTCTCTCTGTCCTTCCCATCCCATTCATGTTCTCTCTCTCTCTCTCTCTCTCTCTCTCTCTCAAATAAATAATCTTAAAAAAAAAAAAAGAAAGAAATGAAAACAAAGCCCAGCTCTCCTACTAACCCTCAAAGCCATCCACCAACACTCAGTGTCCCCATCCATAACACAAGGTGTCAGGAGATGAAAGGACAGGCCTACTAGGTCAATCTCAAGAGAGGGGGCACGTTCTTACATTGTGTCACACACGGTACCAGAACATACCACAGAGCTATAGTAAGTATAACACCACGGTCCACAGTAGCTAAAGGGTGCAAACAACCCAGATACCCATCAACTGATGAATGGATAAAGCCAACATGGTCTGTTCATACAATGGAATATTACTTGGCCCTAAAAGGGAAGAAAGTGCTGACACATGCTACATTTCGGATGAACCGTGAAAACATTACGTGAAGTGAAAGTCAGACACAAAAGGTGGTAGGATTCCATTTATATGAAATATCCAGGAAGGAATAGGCAAATCCAGAGAGACAGGAAGTAGGTTACTGATTACAGGGGCTGGGTGGGGGGATTGGGGGAAGAGGGCAGAAGAGTTCAAGATTTGTTTTTGGGATGATTAAAATGCTCCAAAATCAACTTTGGTCATGGTTGTACACACCTGTGCATATACTAAAAACTGTTTAATTGTACCTGTTAAATGGCATATGAATTATATTCCAATAAAGCTATTTTAAAAAAAGAGTATGGTCCAGACACATGCTCCAACAACCCTAACTAGGAATGTCAGAAAAAGGGTGGGATCTTGGAATCCAAACCTGCCTCTCAGGGCACCTGGGTGGCTCAGTCAGTGAGCATCTACCTTTGGCTCAGGGCGTGATTCTGGGGTCGTGGGATCGAGTCCCGCATAAGGCTCCCCACAGGGAGCCTGCCTCCCTTTGCCTGTGTGTGTCTCTCTGTGTGTGTGTCTCTCATGAATAAATAAATAAAATCTTTTTAAAAAATTAAAATTAAATAAAAAAATTAAAATTAAAAAACTGAAACCGAAACAAAAAACAACCTACCAACCAGTTATGTTAGCAGTAGATTGTTCTAGAAAGAAAACTCGATCAATGTTCTGTGCACATCTTATGGGGGGAGTTAATGAGTCCCCTGGAAGGAGGCCATCCCACCTCACCCACCCCACCCACTCCTCTTGCCCCTGCTTACTAGGCTCCTGCTCTGCATCCATCTTGGCCTTGAGCAGCATCCGCAGCCGAGACACCTCCTGTCGCTTGAGCTCATCCAGCTTGGTGCGGACATGGTGGCTGACAAAGTCCAGCTCCCGGCTCAGCTTTCCACTCTGCCCAAGTGGAGAGAGGGGACTGATCAGGCTGGGAGCCTGGAAGGGGGCACACTGGGCAGCCTCATCCTTTTTCTACCTTCTCTGGAACCTTCTACCAGCTGTCTGATGCCTGGAAGGCTTGACCCTTGCCCTACCCCCTCCCCCAGGCTCTGAGACAAGGTCCAACCTTTCAGCCTGGCATTTGAGCCCCATCTTCCATCATCCATAAAATCACACTCGATTCTAGCAATGCTCATGGGGCATCAGCCCCTATGCTCAAGGCTTTTTCCCACCTCCCGGCCTTTGCCTAGGATTGGTTGGTTCCTCTGCCTAGGATTCTCTCTCACCTTTTCAAGCCTAAGCAGATCCTTACTGTCCTTCAAAACTCAAAGCACATGGCATCTCCCTTGGAAAGAACCTCCCAGCAACTCCCTGGCCCCCCTCCCTGCCGCCAGGTGCTTTCCCTGAGCTGCCCCTCCTGTCACTTTAAATTATGTCTCTGGGTGGCTCAGTGGTTGAATGTCTGCCTTTGGCTCAGGTCGTGATCCCAGGGTCCTGGGATCAAGTCCTATATCTGGCTCCCCATAGGGAGCCTGCTTCTCCCTCTGCCTGTCTCTGTCTCTCTCTGTGTGTCTCTCATGAATAAATAAATACAATCTTTAAAAAAAAAAAAAAAAAAAAAAAAAGGGCAGCCTGGGTGGCTCAGTGGTTTAGCGCCACCTTCAGCCCGGGGCACTATCCTAGAGACCCAGTATCCAGTCCCATGTTGGGCTTCCTGCATGGAGTCTGCTTCTCCCTCTGCCTGTGTCTCTGCCTCTCTCTCTCTCTCTCTCTCTCTGACTCTCATGAATAAATAAATAAAATCTTTAAATAAAAAAAAAAAGATTTTGTGTATTTCTCAGAGTTGCCCTCATCCCTCTCCTGCTCATAGGCCCCATGGCTCCCTGATGTCCCCAGGACAGAATTCCTGGGCCTGGCACTCAAGACCACACGCCCACCTCTCCAGCCCCATTTCCCCCCCTCCGTGCATCAGTGATCAGGACTGGCAGACAGCTGAAGGTACCAGAATGCTTCATTTGTAGACACAGTTCCTGTCTGGCATGCCACTCCTTCACACACACACACACACACACACACACACACACACACACACACACACACCTTGCGCCCCACTGTAACTTCTATACCACGGACATTTCCACTCAGGCTTCAAACCTCACTTGGGCAAAGGGCATCCTTGCCCTAGAAGTCCTTTCACTTGTCAGATTGGACTATGCCCTCCCTGGGGCTCCCCAGTGCCCTCTGATGTCATTCCTCAGGCTACTTTTTCAGTCACTTGAGACTCACATTGGGTCTCCCCAGCCCACAGTGGCCGTGGCCCCTGAGAGGCCACAGGACACAGTGACCACAGTGATAGTCCTAACAACCTCAACCAGTCAAACATCTCCTCTGGGTCAAGCCCTGGGCTAGACTCCCTGGGCCAATCCTCTGATCCTGTCCCCAACCTCATTTTACAGATGGATCCACTGAGGCCCAGCAGGAGAACCCACTTGCCCGAGGTCCCTCAAACAGTGAGTATGCCAGCTATCAGGTCTCCCTACATCCTTTTCCTGCTCTGGGCCTCCAAACTGGAGCTGCCATTATTACCACCACCAAGAATGATGACTGACATTCACCATGGCCTTAGGATTTGAGGGAATGAGCACCTGAAGTAGGGATTTCCGCTGACCCATGCAACCACCTCTCACATCAGAGAAAATGTATTAGGGCTTGGGGTTCCTGAGAAAGAAACCAAGGCACAGAGGATACAGCTGCTTCTCCTGGAGCACATGAAGAGGAGCTGGGATTGTAACTGGGCACTGTCCCATGCCACAACCTGCCTGCCTGAATGTCCACTCTGTTTACAAGGTCACTTCCCAGTGGTATGACCTTGGGCCTGCTGTAGTGGAGTGAGGGGTCTGTACCTCACCTTTCCCAGCTGGACAGCAGGAGGCGCTGGCCTCTATGGTCTCTGGTGCTGCCAGTCCTTCACTGGTGGCCAGGTGGATGGGGACAGATGAGACTCCTAGGAGGGCTGGGAGGTGTGGGGGGAGCAGGGCCACATTCCCATCAGGCCCTCTCCTGGACAGAGGTGTAGAGATTCAAGGAGGCTCCTCCAGGTGGGGCATTCCCACATACACCTGAACCCAAAGGGGGTTATCTGTGTCTGTGTGCGGGTGTGCAGTCAACCCCATCTCCTCATGGGGGAGGGCCCACATCTCCAGCCCTGCAGTGAGACTGGGCCTATCGGGAGGACAAACACTGCCACCAAGGTTTCTGTGTCCACCTTTGTAAAACGAGGGCAGTCTTATCCCCCTGGAGGCCTCACATGAGCTGGAGGTGATGCGAGACATAAGAGCACCTCCTATGTTTTGAATTTTTCCTGAGCAGAGCACACTACACCAAGCACTCATTTGAACCACATGCACATGGCAGGCACAAGAAATGCTACCTTGCGTGTGTCAGCCCTTTACGTGTCTTACCTTGGATGATCCTAACTTGAACCCCGTGAAGCAGGTTCTGCTGTTACCCCCATCTTACAGATGAGGAAACTGAGGCACAGCACATGGTGGTCACACAGCACATAAGGGTAGAGCTGACACTGGGAGCCTGTGCCATCTGCATACATGCTTAATTCTGCATTCCTCAAATCCCTTCCCAGCTGCGTGGCACCGAAAAGAAGCCCTTCCTCTTCCTCCGTTTTGTGAGCACCAGAGCCCCATGGCCCATTCAGGGAAACCGCTCCTTCCCTGGACTCTGTCCTCCGAGAGAGCACCCCTCGTGCCCTCCCACCTGGCTTGCACCCAGCCTCACCTTGATGTCCTCGGCATTGGCAGCCTGTAGCTTCTCTCGAAAATGTCCATCTGTCTCCAGCACGTTGATGACTTCCTGGAGGTACCGGTGGTAGTATAGACCCGTGTCCTAAGGCGACAGGAATGAACATAGCGGCCCGGCCCCCACCCCTCTCCAGTTCCTCCCTGTGTGTAGGACCTGGGCCCTGCTCCCTTGGGTGCCAGCTGAAGGACTCAGAGACCCCCTGCTTGGAGCAAGAGAGAGGTCTGCCCCATGGGGTAACCCCAGTTTGAATCCCCATCTGCCCTGTAACCCCAGGCAAACTGCCTGATGCTCTGGGCCACAGCCTTCATCTCTTCCCAGGCCACTAGTGGAGATGAGGGAAAAATCACATGGGAGACACCCAGCCGGACACTGCACAGAGTGCGTACTCAAAGTGGACACCCCAGTATTTGATGGCAAGCGGCGAAGCATACACTCATTCATCATTCATTAGGCTTTCACCGAGCTCCTCTGGTGTGCCAGGTACTGTGATAGGGGACACAGCTAGTGAACCAGACAGAAAAAATCCCTAGGCTCCTGGACCCAGACCTTCCATGTGTAGATGGGTGGCACACTCTTCTTCCTGGGTTTCCCTCTTCCATTTTAAAATAGGCAATAATGGGGATCCCTGGGTGGCTCAGAGGTTTAGCACCTGCCTTCAGCCCAGGGTGTGATCCTGGAGTCCCGGGATTGAGTCCCACATTGGGCTCCCTGCTTGGAGCCTGCTTCTCCCTCTGCCTGTGTCTCTCTCTATGTCTCTCATGAATAAATAAATAAAATCTTTTAAAAATAATTAATTAATTAATAATAAATAAATAAATAAATAAATAGGCAATAAGGGGCACCTGGGTGGCTCAGTCAGTAAAGCATCTGTCTCCAGCTCTGTTCATGATCCCAGAGGCCTGGGATCCGGCCCCATGTAGGGCTCCCTGCTCAGTGGGGAGCTGCTTCTCCTTCTCCCCCTCCCCCGTTCATATTCTCTCTCTCTCTCTCTCTCTCTCAAATAAATAAATAAAGTCTTTTAAAAAATGAATAAAATAGGGATCCCTGGGTGGCGCAACGGTTTGGCGCCTGCCTTTGGCCCAGGGCGCGGTCCTGGAGACCCGGGATCGAATCCCACGTCGGGCTCCCGGTGCATGGAGCCTGCTTCTTCCTCAGCCTGTGTCTCTGCCCCTCTCTCTCTCTGTGACTATCATAAATAGATTTAAAAAAAAAAAAATGAATAAAATAGGCAATAAATTCCCTATTTCTCAGCTCCACGGTGAAAAGTACAGGAGATAAATGGCCTGGTACGATCCTAAGGACACAGGAAACAATCTACTAACGCTATCGTTTTGTATGTAGAGGAGCATACAGTATGTGTTTGATAATCAGTAGCTGATCATTCAGCCATGCCACTGTGGTGTACTAATTTCGTATTGCTTCCGTAACATGGTGTCACAGACTAAGTGGCTTAGAGCAACACAGATAATACGTATTCTCTTAGAGTTGTAGAGGCCAGAAGTCCAAAATGGGTGGGCAGGGCCGAGCTTATTCTGGAAGCTCTACGAGATAATCTGTTTCCTTGCCTTTTCCAGCTGCTAGAGGCTGCCTGTGTTCCTTGGCACATGACCCTGAATCACTGTGACCTCTGCTCACGTCAGTACATCACCTCTGCCTCTGATCTTCTTGCCTCCCCTGTAGAGAACACTTGTGATTGTGTTGGGCCCATCTGGATAATACAGGATAACTTTTGCATCTCAAGAGCCCTGTTTCAATCACACCTGCAAATACTCTTTCACCTGATAAGGTTCTGGAAACTAAGGTATTGACATCTTTTATTGTTTTAAGTTTATTTATTTATTGAGAAATCTCTACACCCAATGTGGGGCTCAAATTCAGAACCCTGAGATCAAGAGTCGCATGCCCTACTGACTCAGCCAGCCATGTGGCCCAAGGTATGGGCATCTTTGATTATTTAGCCAATGGGCCAATGGGCTAGAATCCCAAATCTGCCAATCACTAGCTAGGTGACCTTGTCAGGACAGCTAGAAAGCCTAGTTCAATTTAAATTTCAGATAAACAACAAATAACTTATAGTTTAATATACTACTGGAGGGATCCCTGGGTGGCGCAGCGGTTTGGCGCCTGCCTTTGGCCCGGGGTGCGATCCTGGAGTCCCAGGATCGAGTCCCACGTCGGGCTCCTGGTGCATGGAGCCTGCTTCTCCCTCTGCCTGTGTCTCTGCCTCTCTCTCTCTCTCTCTCTCTCTCTGTGACTATCATAAATAAATAAAAATTAAAAAATATATACTGCTGGAGTGTCCTTGGATTAAAAATTATTCACTATCTGAAATTCAATTTTGGGCACCTGGCTTAAGTGTTTGCCTTTGGCTCAGGTCATGATCTCTGAGTCCTGGGATCAAGCCCCACCTCAGGCTCCCTGCTCATGAAGTCTGCTTCTCCCTCTCCCTCTATCTACCACCCCCCCATGCTCACTCACTGTCTCTCTCTCTCTCTCTCTCTCTCTCTAATAAAATCTTAAAAAAAAGGGGGGGGGGTGCCCTTCTGTGTCTGCAAAGATTTCACCAAGCAGAGGCCTAATTCACAAGGTCTGGACCGCCACACAGGAGCAAGGAATGATCCTTTCCAGATATAATAATGTGTCCATTACTGATGGGGGAGCTGTAGGAGGATTCAGGCCACAGATCAGGGCACTGGCCTTGAGGATCTTTAAAGTTCCAAATTCCCTAAGACCAAAGGTTTCAGAACCTTTGCTAACCCCATGTTGGAATTACGTTCATAATTTTAACAACTGCCAGGAGCTCTATGAAGGGAGAGAGCACCTGGTTAACTACCACCACCTGCCCAAGGTGCTACTGGGAAATGTAGTTCTTTTCTTTTTGGATTCCTTCTTGAGGAGGCGGGCAGGGGCTTAACAGAATCAGGTAGGGGATAAAGCAGATTTGTCGCTTAAAATCTGACCTGATTCCCCACATCTCAGAGCCAAGGACTTAGAACTATGCACACACATATTCCCCCCGGGGCCCGAGTTTTTCAACACGTCAAAGCCCCGGGGACTGCAAAGACTGGCAGGCCAACTCCGAGGCGCGTCCGTGGGGGAAGTATCCACCCACGGACGACGGGAATCGGCGGGAATTGTAGTACCACTTGCAAACACCTGGCTGGAGAGCAGGGCAGGGCCACTCACAGGGCTCTCGGTCGCAGGGCTCTCCTGCTTGGGCGCCCCCCGCTCCAGGGGCACCGCCAGCACAGCGCGCAGCAGCAGTAGCGGTGGCAGGAGGAGCAGGGCTGCGCGGGGCCCAGAGCAAGGCATGGCGGCGTGACCTGTGGGGGAGGGGGGCAGAGAGGTGGATGAGGTCTGTCCCAGGTCGCCTACTCCCCCGGACCCCGGTACCGCCCCTACCCACCCCCCTCCTTCTGAGAGTCAAGACTCAAAGCGTCTCGTTTCCCGGGACACATGATTCCACACCTCCAGGTCTTCGGTCCTTAGACCCCAGGAATCCTGGCTCCCTGCACCCAGGCTCTTCGCTCAGACTCAGGGATCCCGGATCTCAACCCCTTTCTCCCCAGAACCAAAGATCCAGGCCCCCAGCCTCCTCCTTAGCCAGGATCTAGAAGTACTGGTGCCCGGTCCAACCTCCCCGAGACCCAGTTTTCCAGCCCTCTGGTCCCCTCCCCCCGCTCGCTCCTCCCCGGGGCCCAATCTAGGACTCCCCCTCACCCCAGAACCTCACCTTTCCTTCCCCGCAGAGGGCGTCTCCCGGGCTAGGACCTCCGGTGCGTTCCGGTGATTTCCCCCCTAGGCCACGCCCACCTGCCCGCAGAGGACCCGCCCTCGAGCAGCCTAATTGGTCCGCGCTAGCTCCAGGCCCGGTCCGGCGGCCCGCCCCTTGCCGAAGTCGCTCGGCTGTTCTGGAAAATCTCGCCTCCTTTCTCGGAATCTCTACCTCTTGACGCCACATTGCCTGCCTCTTGGGCGAAAGGGAAAGCGGAGGCATTGGAAGAGAACTACAATTCCCTGCAGGCAGGGGGAAATGAAGCAACTTCCGCGGGCAATGAGGCCCCTGCCTTCCCCTGGCAGTTGTATGATTTTCCCCGTTTATTTTGCCACAAGAAGTGACTACTAGTTACAGATCGGTGGCAGTCAGCACATGTCATCTTATAAATTTCTAATACATAAGCCTTGCATATGTAGTGTACATATGCCACCCAGCGATGCTGGCTCTCTTGGCTTCTTTAATTTTTTTAAAAAAAGGTTTCATTTATTCATGAGAGACACAGAAAGAGAATCAGAGACATACACAGAGGGAGAAGCAGGCCCCCTGAGAGGAGCCTGATGTGGGACTTGATCCTAGTACCCTGGGATACAACCTGAGCCAAAGGCAGACGCTCAACCACGGAGCCACCCAGCTGCCCCTCTTGGGTCCCTTTAAGGAATACCTGCATGCCCTTCCAAGTCAGAACCCCTAGAGCAGGGTTGCCTGGCTGCAGTGGAGGCCGGGGGTCATTGCTTTGTTGGAAGTGGAGTGTAGAGGGCCAGGAGGGAGGGGATTAGGGCAGGTCCTAGGGAATCCCTCTGAGCCCTCTTTCTTTGCCTGCTTACTTCCAGAGACCCAGAGATTAGGTCCTCAGCTAAAGAGAGGGTTGGGGTATGTTTAGAAATTGGCCAGAGAGGCAAGGTGCCGAGACATGAATGTGAAAAGCCTCTGCAAGCAGTAGGAAAGGAGTTTCCAGGATCCCAGGCAGGTGGGTGCTGGAGGTCTAGGGTCAATGGGGGTCGAGTGTCTGGGGCCTAGAGTCCTAAGTTCCCAGGCCTGAGTATAGAAGGGGGAGAGAGAACTGGATTCCTGGGCACCTCCCCCCAAAACTATGAAAGCTGGAACCAGGCTTCTGGGTCCCTGACAAAAGTAGGTACTGGAATTTGGGCTTCCTGAGAAAATTTAAAGCTTAAGATCAAGTTTTGGAGGGCAGAGTCCACTGGGATGCTGGGTCTGTGTCCTGACTCCTCCTTGTTCTTGCTTCTCTAGAATGTCCCAGGAGAATGTTATATGGAGGAAAGAGTGAGTGGGGAAACAAGATGGGCAGGGGGGGAAATGAGGGTGTAGGAGGAACTTAAAGTTGGATTATGCCCACACTCAACTCTGGCTTCATGACCATGTTTTGAGGTTCAGCGCCATTAGCCTAGTGGTAAGGGGCTGGGGGCCTGGACTTCCTGGTCCTGAAGGGAGGGGTCTACAAGTGAAGACTGGTGCGTCTGAAGGAGGAGGGGCTGGGGGCCTGGACTCCTGAATCTTGAGACAGGAGGGTCCTGGAGTCTCTGACTCCTGGATTCTAGACAGGCCAATGCTGGGAAAAAGAGCTTCAGAACTGGTGGGGCTGGCTCAGGTTCTGCACCTTCTGTGACCTCACAAGTCCTCAGAACCCTAAATTGAGCAAGAAGAAGGAAGGGAAGGAGGGACTCTTGGGCAGCCGGGGTGCCCTGCTTCCTGTCACCATGGCCTGCACCTCTCTCAGGGCAATCGGTGATGAGTTCACTGCCATGAGGCTGCAGAAGCTGGAACAGCAGGTACTATGCCACCACTGCCCCCTTCCATCCTCCATAAGCTTCCAGGAGCACCAACCCCAGGAGTGGCACTGGGACTCCTGACCCTCGTTGGCTCTCTCCAAGCCTCAAGTTTGCAATTAGGAAAAGAGACAATAGGAATCTGGGACCCTAAAGAAGCAAACCTTGGTGATGGGAGTTTAAAGTTTCTAAGGAACAAGGGTTCTGGAGGGCAGGACTGCTAGGTCCTGGGGGTAAGAGAGGACGGGGTGCCAGGACTCCTGGATCCGAGGAAGGAGGGGTCTAAGGACTGAGAGCCTGGACTCCCTGGACTCCCTCCCGAGCATGTGTCCCCTTGCCCCAGGCCCTCCTTCATCCCCGTCTTCCCGTCCGGTTCCTGGCTCCCAAACCCCCCTTTCCCACTCCCTCAGCGGCTGCTCTCTCTCTCTTTTTTTTTTTTTTTTTTTTTTTTTTAGCGGCTGCTCTTTGAAAAGAGGCAGCGACGGAAGCGCCAAGAGCCCCTCATGGTTCTAGCCAATCCCGACGCTTCCCTGCGGCCCCGGCGACGGTGGAGGCGGGAGGAGCGCCTCGCAGGTGACAGCAGTGAGGAAAAGTTCCTAGTGTCGGGCAGGAGCCTAGAGGGAAGGGTCTGCGGGTGTTTGGGACGCGGCCCAAAGGGTTCAGAGGGGAGGGCGCGAGCGGAGGCCAGCAGAGCCCAGTGCAGAGCCCTTAGGGGCGGGGGAGCGACTCCTGCGGGAGCCCGGGGGCGGGGCAGGGAGCGCGAGGGGGCGGAGCCTGGTCCCATTAGAGGGTGGGGCCCGAGAGAAGCCCGTGATTGGGCTCCCTGGAGCTCTGGGGCGGAGCCTGGGGTAGCGGGTGGGCGGGGGGGGGTCTGGTCCTGGAAGGGGCAGGGACTCAATTCAGGAAAGAGGGAGGGATGGAATTAACAAAGTTCGGGGGACGAGGCATGGATAATCCACTAGAGACCGGTCCTGGAGGGACGGAGAGCCCGGTGTGGGATTGTGTATGCACGGAGTTCGAAACAATTTAGCCACACGGTGTGCCTGTTTGAGCCTTAGGATGGAGTTAACGTTCTGAATGGGTCTCAGGCGTTTGGGCGGTCGATCACGGAGAGAGTCTGGGAGTCAGCGAGGAAGCGGATCTTTTCAGGGGACTGGAGTTTGTTCCTTGTGTTAATGGGCCTCGATGCACCTTCTCCTTGGGGCAGGCCTTGGGAATCCTTTCCTCCAGGAGAGTGTGCCAGAGGCACATCTGAGCTCTGGTGCCCACAGTGCCCTGGGCATCGTGAGCTGCAGTGGAGATGGCAGCGGTGAGCGTGGCCCACTGGCGTCACTGACAGAAGCAGGTAATCTCGAGTCCTTGGACCCCCTATACCCTAGAACTACAATCCCACCGGAATCCAGCAGTCTGGAAACTCAGTCCTTGCTCTCCAAAGGATCCAGGTGTCCAGGCCCCCATGTTCCCTGTCATCTCTCACACTCAGGAGTCCAGGTCCTGAAACTCCTTCTCCAAAACTCAGGAATCTGAATCTCCACGCCCCTTCCCTACCCCCTCCCCAATTGCCCACTCCAGAAATCCCAGTCTCTAGTCCTTCTCCCTATTCTGGCTACCAGACAGTTCCGTTCCAGAGTTGGAAGAAGTCCCAGTGGAGGATGTTCCCACTTTTCCACCTCCTTATAAAGAGCCTCCAGGGATTCGACGCAGGGGTTGGCTAGCCCACCAACAACCTGGTAATTTCAGGGACATTGATTGAAATCTGGTCCCCTGGTCCATGTGGCAAATCCTCCCCCCCTTTTTTATAACAGCTTTTTTTTTTTAAGATTTTATTTATTTATTCATGAGAGACACACAGAGAGACGGCGTGGGGCAGAGACAGAGGCAGAGGGAGAAGCAGGCTCCATGCAGGGAGCCCGATGAGGGACTCGATCCCAGGACCTCAGGATCATGCCCTGAGCCGAAGGCAGACACTCAATCATTGAGCCACTCAGGTGTCCCTTATAACAGTTTTATTGAAATATATTTCACATTCCATGCAATTCACTCATTTAAAGTTTACAATCCCTTGGTTTTTAGTGTATTTACAGAGATGGGCAACTAGCACCACAGTTTTAGAACATTATTATCCCAAAGGAAACTGTACTTTTTAGCAGTGACCCACACACACACCTCATTTCGCCCAGCCCTAGGCAACCACTAATGGATTGTCTCTTTAGATTTGCCTATTCTGGACATTTCACTTAAATAGAATAATATAGTGTAAGATTTTCGTGATTGACTTCTTTTGCTTAGTATGTTTTTAATGTTATTCTATGTTGTAGCATCATCAGTATTTCGTTATTTCTTTTTTTTTTCTTGATATTTCCTAATATTGTATGACAAACCTTCTATTATCATGACATGACCAACTATTCAATAACAGGACTCTTAATTATCACCCCAAACCTCATCCCTTGCTCCCATTTTAGTTCCCAATCTCTGATATATGATGCACTCACTTTTTGAGACAAGGGAAAAGGAGGGCTCGAACCCCACCCTGTCCTTATACCCAAGGCAGTCAGAACCTACTCAGCCAGCATGGACACCCATGCACATGGGGGAGAAGGAGGATCTGGGAAATAAGTGTGATGAGTAATAAGCAGAGGTCAGGAACCTAGGATATCTGGCCTTTTCCAGCTAGTACTGGTGACCTTGTCCCAAGCTCCTGGGACCCCAGTGCCCTGTGTGAGTCTTCCTCTGGCTTCTTCCACTCCTTAGGGGCCAGTGCGGAGGAAGAGAGTGAATCCCAGGATGTTGGAGATGAATATGAGTCACCCAGTCCAGGACCAGACCCTGGAATGGATGGTGATGACCTAGGACGTGGAGACTTGGCTTCCAACAAGGTGGGAGGTGGCACTGCCAATCAGGATATAGGAAAAGGGCTAGCCTCGGACTCTAGAGAGGGTTGGTCTAAAATTCTGCAGCCCAATCAGAGGGCCTTTTTCCTGGTGAGTGGAACCTGTTATGATTAGGCTAGCGGTGTCTGTGTGTGTGCCATTTATGAAGTCAATCTGGAGGATTTAAATCGATGTAAGGACATATATTAAAATCCAACCCACCGAAAGGCAGCGAGCTTTGGAGAGGGCGAAACGGTGTTTGGGCTAGTTGACACTCACTCAGGTATTGTTGAAAATAAGATAGTTTCAGTTGGGTAGCTCTGGGCCATATTATATGTTACCTAGACCTCACTGACCCTGATTTTAGATGAATGGACAGTGCTTTGGAAGGGATTCTTCGATCGGTAGATGGAGTGGGCGTGGTTTCAGAGGGAAGCTGTTAGTGGTGACCAAGGAACAGATAAGGAGGGGGCTTGGCTGCGTTGACCCTGAAGGTAGTGGCCGACCAGCAGGTGGCCGAGATGTTTGACTAATGGGCAGAGAGCGTGGCCGAGAAGGGGCGTAGCCCCAAGCGGGCGTGGCCAATCAGGAGTTGGGAAGGCTGGGGCGGGGGCGGGGGCGGGTCTCAGCCGTCCCTCACCTTGAATTTGGCGCCTGGGCTAGGGCGAAGACTTGAAAGAGAAGAAACAGAAGTCGGAGTCTCCCGTGAGGAAGTCCCCAGCGGCGGCCGAAGCGGCGGTGTCCGAGGCCCCGGGAGGCGAGGTCGGCGCAGGCAGCAGCGATGTGGGGCTCTCGCCCCAATCGCCCCTCCGCGCGCCGGGCCCTCGGCTGGGACAGGACACCGAGGCGTATGTGCTGCGGCCGGCTCTGCCCGGCCTCACGGTGCAGTGCCGCATCAGCCGCGACAAGCGCGGCGTAGACAAGGGCATGTTCCCTTTCTACTATCTCTACCTGGAGGCGGCCGACGGCCTGAAGGTGCGGGCTGGCGGACTTTCGAGCAAGCCCCACCTCCCAGGAGCAAGTCCCGCCCCTTTCTGAGAGAGGTCAAGACTTTCACGAATCCAGGTCTCGCCCATCATTGAGCTAGGACTTGCGAACTCCAGGGCCAAGCGCTGCCCTTTACGGAACTAGGCTGCTCTCGCAGTAGCATAGGCCCTAACCAAGCCCGTAACTAAGTCTCCTCCTGTCTGGAGATGGGCCCACTTTCTCAAAGTCAAGGCCACGCCAATCTGTGTCCCAAACCCCACCACTTACATACACCCTGGAGGTATTGGCTCCGTTGTGTTTGTCCAAGTCCGGCCTCTCACTGAGCCTTCTTATCTATCAGGCCCTCACTCATTCCTGGGATAAGCCCCGCCCATAGGAACCAAGCCCCACCCCTCGTGGATTTTTCCCTTCTAGAACCAAGCCACGCCCTCTCAATCTGGCCAGCTCCCCCTAGGTGTGGTGTGGCAGCCCTCTCTTCAAGGACTCTACCCCAAAAGAGGCTTTCCCTTTACTCAGTAGTGCCAGAGGTGAAATGCCTACCAAAGTCCCGCTGCAATGTTCCAAGTAAGGCTTTTCCCTGTTCTCCAAAGCCACCCAGCCTGCCACAAGTTAGGCTCACTCCTGCCTGGACTGAGCCCTAACCCAGGACCCAATGGTGAAAGGCATGGTGATGGGGCGGGGGTTGATATTAAGATGTGAAGCTCCCCTTCAGGACCCAGCTGATGATTTCCTTCTGTGAGAACCACATCTCCCAGCAAGGCTTGGGATGCTTATTGCTCCATTACCCTCTCCTCTGTCCTGGGGACACGGTGTCTCCTTGTCTTGGACCTCTAACCCTAACCAGATGTCAGAAATTGATTCTGATGGGCTCTTCCTATCCACAGCACTTCCTTCTGGCTGGGCGCAAGAGAAAAAAAAGCAAAACCTCCAATTACCTCATCTCTCTGGACCCCACAGACCTGTCTCGGGATGGGAACAACTTTGTGGGCAAAGTCAGGTGGGCAGAGCCATGATATGTGTGAGAAACAGGTAGCAAGAAGCCTCAGGGTGGCGGAAGGGGCAGGGGAGGAAAGGACAAGCCGGCCACATAGCTAAGTTCCATGGGCTCTAGGACCTTTTATCTTAAGAGCCGGACTGACAGGCTGTGTATTTCTTCAGGTGGTAGCCCCACTGTGAGTGGGAATAAGAGGACTTAAGGGCTTTGGAGCAGAGGCTGACATTTGAGACATTTGACTTCTTGGGAGGCAAGGTGGTGGAACTCCCAAGTTCCCCCCATGGGAGAGGGCTGCGATGAGTGCATTCTTGCATCTTAGGGGCAGGAAAGTTCCTAAAAGGCAGGGGGCTAAAATCATGGCTCATCAAAGAAACAGAGGGGGCTGGCACTATGGATACATGGAATATGGAACTTAAGTCCCAAGTAGAGGGTTAATGGGAAGAATTGATGACATAGGAAAGCACTTAATGTACAGCAAAACAGTAATTACTTTTACTCTGACCACTGCCCTCTTGGAGCAGATCTAATGTCTTGGGCACTAAGTTCACCATCTTTGACAATGGGGTGAATCCTGAAAGGAAGAATTTCGTCCCGGAGACCGCTCGCATCAGAGAGGAGCTGGGGGCTGTGTGTTATGTGAGTGTCTGGGAGACAAGAGCGAATGAAGCAGGACGGTAGGGAGGGAGAAAAGAGCCAGGCTAACTGGAGCATACTACCCCCAGGAGACCAACATCTTGGGATTCCGAGGACCACGGAAAATGAATGTGATCATTCCAGAAATTGATGCCCAGAACCAGAGAATCAGTGTCCAGCCACAAAACGTGAGTTGGCTAAAGTTGGGTTGAGACTCTGGGTCAGGGCCGGGAGGAAGGTCTGCGGGATCTGCTCTAGGTCCTAAGGGAGAAGAGGGCCTACGGCTTGCAGGTGGTCATATGTGAAGCCAGAAGGGCTTTGTCAGACTTTTATGTTTGTCAAGGAGGAGAGATTAGGGACTCAAAATTCTGAGTCCGGAGAAGAAAAAAAGTTCATTGGTGGCAGTTAACCATGCCCCCTACTTTATCTTCTAGGGGCTGGAGTCACTACTGAGTCGCTTCCAACGGGGGGCCACCCAGAGGCTCATCCTGCTGCAAAACAAAACCCCCTTGTGGAGCCAGGAGAACGGCACCTACGTACTCAATTTTCACGGTCGAGTCACTCAGGCCTCGGTCAAGAACTTCCAGATCGTGTATCCGGATGACGGTGAGCTCCTAGGAATCAGTTTATAAACTTGGGCAAAGGGTAATGAGAGGACGAGAACTACTTCTCCCAGCAGCCCTTGAGCGTTTTTCTAGGCAGGGCCGATTCCACGCGGTTGCAAAGCCTGCTGGGAGCTGTAGTTTAAATGGCCCTCAGGGTTTCTGACCGTAGTGGGAGCTCAGCACAGCCTCAGAGAAGTAAGAGTTCTCTGAGTTCAGAGGACCTTGGAAGGGAGTTGAGAGGTGGGGCTAGGCTTAGTTCCTGACTTCCTCCTCAGTGGACTACCTCGTGCTCCAGTTCGGCCGCGTGGCCCCGGACACGTTCACCATGGACTTCCGCTTCCCGCTTTGCCCACTCCAAGCCTTTGCCATCTGCTTGTCCAGTTTCGATGGAAAGCTGGCCTGTGCGTAATCCAATGAAATGTTGTACCCTTACCAGCTGATGTGCCTGCTCATTTGGAGAAAGGGCCCCCGCGTGCCTTCTTTTGCACCACGGTTATGGTTTGTCATAACCAACACAACACAACCAACACATCATACCTGGGGGCCCAGTCCTCCCTCTGCTCCAGGGAGTGGGTGGGCTTCTTGGCAGCACCTGCTTTTGCCAAACTCAAAGAGTCATGGAAGATGGATGGGTCTTAATCAAAAAAAGAAGGAAAAAAAGTCAAAATGCTCCTCTGCCGCCAAAGAGAAAAGCACACTGGAGCACAGGTCAGCTGGGTCAGATTAAAGTGTCTCTAAAAAAGTGATTTTCATGCCACATCTGAAAAATCACAAGGAACTAGAGCCAGAGGGATCAGCACATCAGGCAGTAGTAGGCATAGCTCATACGAAGGTCTTACGGTGAAAAGGGGCTTGATGGGTTTGGGAAAATGAAAGGATAGTGTGGCAGGAGCTTGGGGAGCCAATAGAGCAGGGCAGGGTCAGAGGCAGGCCAGGGGGCAGGATATTTGCACCACTCTTCTTCGAACTACTGGACAGATCTTAGGAGGTCAGAAAAGACTTCTAAGTTGAAGCTGTAAACTTGGATGGGTAATTTAAGACGTGCATGGGTGAGAGTGAAAATAATTACCATACTAGCCACACTTACATAACATTGGTTATTTGGTGAGGATTGTTTTATTTTTATTTATTTAGTTTGGTAAGGATTGTTTTAAATATAAACTTGGGATACCTGGCTGGCTCAGTGGGTGAACAGTGGGATCTTGATCTCGAGGTTGTGAGTTCAACCCCCATGTTGGATGTAGGGATTAAAAATAAAATCTTAAAAAAAAATTAAAAAATGCAAATAAATCTGAGCTCTTTTGGGGCCCTAGAGTCCTGTAAGGCATGTGCTATTTTTAGCCACATTTTTATTTTATTTTATTTTATTTTTAGCCACATTTTATGGGTAAGAAAACAGCTTATGGAACAGGGCTTACAAAGGTGAAATTGGACAGCCGAAAGCCTTGAGCAAATCACCATATATTTATGTACTTTTAAAAGATTTTATTTATTCATGAGAGACACAGAGGGAGAGGCAGGCTCCTTGCAGGGAGCCTGATGCAGGACTCAATCCCAGGACCCCAGGATTGCAAATCACCTTTTAAAGGCCAGTAGGGGGACACCTGGGTGGCTCAGTGGAGCATCTGCCTTCAGCTCAAGGTATGATCCCGTGGTCCCAGATAAGAGTCCCACATCTGGCTCCCTGAATGGAGCCTGCTTCTCTCTCTCTGCCTGTCTCTGCCTCTCTCTGTGTCTTCATGAATAAATTAATAAAAATCTTAAAAAAAAAAAAAAAAAAGGCCAACAGGAAGGTAAGTTGATTCCAGGGAAGTCCAGAGAGCTGGAATTGAACCTTTTTTTTAGAGATCAGTGAGCCCAGCTCCAGGCCCCCTAGGCTCCCAAGTTTAATAAAATTTAGGCCAATTCCAAAGAAAAGTGACAAAACCCACCAGCCCTTAGTTCAAAAGCAGCTTCAGGACAAGAAGAGGCAAATTTGAGGGATGATGGGAAATAGAAAGTTTGTCCTGTATTGAGGTACTCACCTTTATCCCAAGGGTGGTGGATTATTGTTGGTTCAGATACAGACAGTAACATACACACAGGGGACATTGCTTGCTACAAATCAGAAGGTTTTATTTCTTGTATGAAACCACACACACAAAATAAATAGTTCATATAAATAGGAAACTACATGATCTTAGCCACGCCTCCCACTGAGGTCCGGGCCAGGGGATAGGGACACAGGAATGGAGGGAGATGCCCCAACATGGCTCAACGATATGGTCTGGATGGAGGAGACTGGTAAAGTCTGGGCAGGAGCAGGTGTGGCGGCCAGAGGAGGGGTAGGGTTCCTGCAGCGTGCCCAGGCCCTGGCCCGGGCAGCAGGGGTGAGACAGGGGCCCAGCTGCTCCTGGGCCTGGGCGATCCGCCGGGCGAAGCGACTACGATCCCGGGCCAGCTGCTCCCAGGGTCCGCGGCGGGCAGCCTGAGCCGGTCCTGCCCAGACAGCCAGGAGATGGACAGAGACTTTCTTGGAGAAACGGACCTGGAGACGGACCAGCACAGACACAAGACACACGTGTCCACAGGGGGGAGGGGGGAAAGAGAGAGAGCCAAAACAAAAATTAGTTGCACAAAAATGCTTGTTATCTTAGTCACCTGCTAGTCACTCACCCACGGGATTCTCCATGTGACTCACTGCAGGTGGAGGCTGTTTCCTGGTGCTGACATGAACCACAACAGCTTCCCTCTTTCCCACAGGGCCTCTTCCCACGGGGCCCCAGCCTCTTGCAAAGGATTGCATTACAGTGAACACAACCCTCCCAACAGGGTTTGCATGCAATCCCCTGCAACACACAGGGGGTCCAGAAATTGGGGCATTCAGGCCTTCTGCCCCCAGGCCTAGGACTTCCAGCTCTTCCCCTAAGACCTGAGAATTTGAGCCCTCAGTACCCACCTTTCTGGCTGTTAGGGGAGTCTCAGGATCTGGATGCCGGGTGGGGGTTTCTGGGGGCTTGAGTCGCCTCTGCAGTCGGAGGGGCAGCCGAGGAGGAGCCCAGGGAGGTGGTGGCTTCTCTCCAGGTAAATAGATGGCCACTCGGAAGGGGCAGGGCTCAGCTTCTCCCCCTCTCTCTGTGTCCTCTCCAGGCTGGTATGTCCAGCCCCTGAGGAGGGTGCTCTGAGCCTGAAGTGAGGGACTTGGCTCTGAGTTAACTGCTTCTGAATCATCATCTTCCTCTGTGTCCTCTCCTGGCCTATACACCCAGGCCCTCACGAGGGCACTTGTGGATGGGATGGAGGAGGGATCCTCAGTTTCTCCCTCCTCTTCAGCTGCTCCTGAGTCACCGTCATCTTCTTCCTCTGAGTCCTCTCCTGGACGATACACCCAGGCCCTTACCAGGGCACTTGTGGATGGGATGGAGGAGGGACCCTCAGCTTCTCCCTCCTCTTCAGCTCCTCCTGAATCACTGTCGTCATCTTCTTCCTCTGAGTCCTCTCCTGGACGATACACCCAGGCCCTCACAAGGGCACTTGTGGATGGGATGGAGGAAGGACCCTCAGCTTCTCCCTCCTCTTCAGCTCCTCCTGAATCACTGTCCTCATCTTCTTCCTCTGAGTCCTCTCCTGGCAGATATACCCAGGCCCTCATGAGGGCACTTGTGGATGGGATGGAGGAAGGACCCTCAGCTTCTCTCTCCTCTTCAGCTGCTCCTGAATCACTGTCCTCATCTTCTTCCTCTGAGTCCTCTCCTGGCCGATACACCCAGGCCCTCATGAGGGCACTTGTGGATGGGATGGAAGAGAGAACCTCAGCTTCTCCTTCCTCCTCAGCTGCTCTTGAATCACTGAATTCATCTTCCTCCTCCGATTCCTCTCCTGAGCAACACTCCCAGGCCTCGGGGCAAAAGCCTGAAAATGAGGAGGAAATGGAGCTTTTTGTGGCTTCTTTATCCTCTGTTCTTTCTTCCTCTATGGCTTTATCTTCTTCCTCCCTAGGACAGTACACCGGAGTTTTGGGCTTGGATCTTGGAGATAAAGGGAAAATCGGTGTTCTGGAAGCTTCTTTGTTTATAGCTTCTCCTTCCTCCTTTTCCTCCCCTGGACAACACTCCCAGTGTGATGGAGGAAAAGAGAACATGACCACTTTGTCTTCTGCAGCTCCTCCTTCCTCAGATTTCTCCTCAGAAGGGTCCTGTGGGGTTCTTATCAGAAGGCTGGGGGACAGGGGAGCAGGCTGGCCATCTAGGAATTCACTTTCCTGCTCTTTAGGGACACTGGTTGCTGCTTCTTCCCCACCATATTCTTCATCTTCATTATCTGAAAGTCCCCCGGCTTTAAGAGAACTGTTGGCTTTTAGATTATGGCGGGCCCCCCAGAATGCTTCTCCATTCTCGTCACTTACTCCACTGTCTCCAGTCTCTTCTTGAAAGTGCCTGCCCCGGAGGGGATGGTGAGGGGCCAGAAAAGTCTTAGCTTCTCTCTCCAGGCCAGGTTTTCCCCGATCAGTTTTGGTTACTGCTTCCCACGACCAGGGTTCTGGAGATCCTGGGCCTCTCAGGTGGCTCCAGGCCCTGCTGAGAAGGCCCATCAGTGGGGACAGGAGGAAAAAGGGGTAGGTATCCCTCCAGGGGACAGACTGATGGGGCACTTGGCCTGGGGCCATCTGTCTGCGCTGGAAATAAACAAAGGAAATAGTTTAGAAGCCATTTAGGGAAGAGTATCAAGCGAGGACTGAGTCATAGCAACCATAAACAGTAACACAAATAGCAACAAGAGAGTCCCTGCCCCACATTCTCGCTGATTTCTGCCACTTCCATCTCTAGCAGAGAGGCACAGCTATTCGCACCTCTCCTCTCAATACCCAGGAGTCAGAGGTTCCAGCCTCTTCTCTCAGACCCAGCAGTCCCAGACCCCAGAATTGAGAATACAGGTCCTCGACTTGCTTCCCTTGGGGACAAGGTCCTAGTCCCTGGTTCTGTCATCTTCTTGAGGATCGACAGATCAGGCCCTCATCACCCTCCTCCCTCTGAGACTCAAGAACTGCGCCCCACCCCTGCCCCCCGCCCAGTTCCATCCCTTCCACCAGGGATCCAGGAGTCTGGCTTCCAGAACCCTCCTCTCGCCAGGCTCAGGCCTCCAGGCTCCCAATTTCTTCTCCTGCGTAGGTCTGGGCCCTCGAATCTGTCCTGGTCCCATCTCTCCCCAAATACAGGAGTTCCGGTTCCCAGGCCCTCCTTCCTCTGGATCCTGGAGTCCCGGCCTCAAATTCTCCTGTCTCGGTACCCAGAAATGCAAACTCCCTTCTCCTTACTGACCAGGAGTCTGATCCCCAGCTCCCCAACTGCTCGGGGCCCAGGCGTTCGGACCCCTCACTCACCGATGGGGGGCTACGCGTCAACCTGGGGGCAGGAGCGCCGGCTCGGGTTGCCACCAGCGATCGCAGCTCAGGACGGCTCGGGAGGCCAGCGCGTTCATCTCGCTCTCCGGTGTCGGGCTCGGGGACTCCGGGTACCACCTGCTGCTGCAAGCACTGTCGCGGCGAAGGGATGCGGCGTCCTAAAAGTGAGCGTGTAAGTTGCACAGCAGAGCTTGGAACTGACGCAGCCTCCAAAGGCTTTTATAGCCCAACGCAACCTCACGTGCTGACGTCACGGGGGCGGGGTTTTGAAACCAAAACCACCGGGCTCGGGATTGGAATTCTCGCGGAGATTCCAGGGGTTTATGACGACACAGCGACGTTTCCGAGCGCGACCACGCCCGAAACGGGCGAGCTGTCAATCAAATGCGTGCGGGGCTTCGGGAGCCGCGGGTTTTCTCCCAATTCGCGTTCCGGTGCGAAAACGCCTTCCCAAAACCCCAGTGTAGTCAGCTGGCCTCAGACCAGAGTCTCCCCCTTCACAACCGGTCCCGCTTCCTTCCTGGTTGGGGAGATTGTTGATTCCATTTCACAGATGAGAAACTGAGGCTCTGGAATGAAGGCCCTTGGCGGAAGTGGTCACAGCAATCCACATTGATTGCAGATGAGAACAAGATGCAAGCACGCTGAAGGCAGGCACTTGGCTTTGCTCACTGCTTTTTTTTCTTCTTTCTTTCTTTCTTTAAGATTTTATTTATTCATGAGAGAAACAGAGAGAGAGGCAGAGGCACAGCCAGAGAGAGAAGCAGGCTCCATGCAGAAAGCCTGATGCGGGACTTGATCCTGATCCTGGGTCTCCAGGATCAGGCCCTGGCCCAAGGCAGGCGCTAAACCACTGAGCCACCCAGGGATCCCCATAATCACTACTTTTTTTTTTTTCTCGGTGCTGGACACATAGTAGGTGCTCGAGATATTTGGGTGAGTGGATTCGAAACCAAAACCTCAAAAGACTCCTTAACTGGTCTCAAGCCCAAGGCTCCGCACCTGGATTTAATCCACTTCAAACTCACAAGAGCTCATACATACACAAACCGAAATTCTGGCCAAAGAGCATCCACTGAACCTCATGGGAGTGGGGTCTCCAACCACAAGTTTCAGACTCTGGGACACAGTCCCAATTCCCTGCCCCATCCCTCCTACCTGGTCCCTAATTTTGCTCTTTGAAATATCCTCAGTGTAGAACACAGTGCTCACCTGGATCTGAGATAGATGTTTGGCCATGGCCCCTTGACCCTGCCCTAGCCATGATCCAGGAATCCGGGGTCACTCCCTCCTCTCTGGAAACACTGGACCTGTCCACCCAGAAACACCTTTCCAGATGCTGGACTCCGTTAACAACTCAGGAGTTCTTTTTTTTTTTTTTCAACTCAGGAGTTCTAACTCCAGGCTCACACCATTACACTTTTTGGTGTATCCAGAAGTGTGAGCCCCCTCTATTCCAGGATCTCAGCTACCTCCTTTTAGGGTACAGTGGCCCGGGCCCTGGAGTCCAGGACCAGCTCCTCCTCTCCAAACAGTTAGGAATCCCAGCCCAGCAGGGACCCAGGAGTCAGGGGAGCCCCAGCCCCTCCCCTCAGCTGTGGGGGCAGCGGAGCCAGGGGTCAGGCTTGGAGGGGGGGGGGCTAGGAGGGGCGGGGTCAACCGGGATTGGAAGGGGAGACCGCAGCGTGGGCGGCTGGCAGACCAGCAGGGAGGAAAGAGAAACGGAGAGGGGAGGAAGACAGAAGGGGAATCTGAGAGAGAGGAGGAAACAGCGTCGGTGGGGACAGAGATAGAGAGAAGGAGGAAGAGCTAGAGGGTGGGGGTGGGGGGGGGAGAACGAAATGGAGACCTGAGGAAGAGACTCTGTCAGCCCGAACGAAAAAGATCTGGAACAGAAACAGAAAGACTGGAAGGGAAAGTGCTGAGGTGGGGGGCGGGGAAGAGAATGAGTGAGAGAGAGACTGGAGGAGACAGATTGAGAACCGGAGAGACCAGGTGAGGCCAGAGACAGAGACACTCGGAAAGAAAGGGAAGAGTGATCAGAAGAGGCAAGAGACCAAAAAAAAAAAAAAAAAAGCAAAAAAGCGTGTGAGTGAGCAGGTGAGAAGGGAGACAGGTCTGAGAGGTAGCCCCCTCCGCCCCCCCAGAAAAGGAGGGACACTGCAGCTGGGAGCCCCAGCACCCACACTGTCCTCTCGCTCCGTCTTTGGGACCCCAGAGCTGGTAAGTTCCCTGGCTGGCCTGGGAGGGAGTGCCTGGGCGTGCATTCCAGGCGTCCCAGGGCTTGGCAGGAATGGCTTGGGGGCGTGTGTGGGAGGGCAGGAGACAGGTAGCTGGGGGCTGCTGGGAAGAGCCAGAGAATAGGGGCTCCCTGAGCACAGAGAGGGTCAAATTCCTGGCGAGAGTGCAGGGGGCAAGAATAAAGGAGCCCCTATTCTCTGTCTTGGGCTGCCGGCAGCTGCCAGTGCCGCCCACCTCTGTTGGCATCGCTCTCGGTATGCAGTCCCGGGCCAGGGCCTCCCCCAGCCCCCCAGTCCCCAGACAACGGGCTCTTTCTCCTCGGCCTCCTCCGACCTGCGAGCCCCTGACCCCGGCTCTGTCCCCAGCCGGGTCAGCTGCTGAGACAAGGCACACAGCCCCTTTCTTTCTCTCCCCAAGCCCTGGATGGAGGAGGGCAGACCCCGGAGCAGCCTCAGCCTGGCCAGCAGCGCCTCCACCATCTCCTCTCTGGGCAGCCTGAGCACCAAGGTTGGAGCTTCTTGGAAGGGCTGGGGAGGAGGGCTGAGCTCTGGGCTGCCCCATCCTCCTGTTTCCCAGCCCAGGGTTCCGTGCCAACCCAAGGGATTCCCCGTTGCTAAGAGCAGTTGCTAAGAGCAAGGATCCGTAGCAGTGGGCTCTGCTACACCTAGTAAGGTCCCAAATTGCCCATCAGGCCCAGCTAGGAATTCAGAGGCACTCCCAGCTGTCCCCACCCCTTCGTATTTTCCTAATTTAACCAGAGTAATGATCCTGCTGGACTCTGGTTGCTAAGATAGGGCTACTCCCCAGCCATGAAGCTCCCTCCAGGAACTCAGGCAGTGGCTGCCCTTGACTGGGACCTAGAACTCCCTATCCTACCTCTAGCCATCCTACCCAGTTCTGAAATCCTATAAGGAAAGACCTTTCTCTGACAATGAGGACCCAAGAGGCCTGAGACACTTGTGTCACAAATAGTCACCCCAGGCCAAAGTCTAATGACAACACTCATTTCTTTGTCGTCTGCCACTCTGTTTACTCATTTCCAGTTTCCCCAGTCCAGAATCTAGAGATTCAGTCCCAACCTTGGTCAGCGGCATCCCCAAGGAATGGCTTCCTGTGGGACTGGCTGTGTATGCCTGAGATGCCTGCATGGACTGGAGAGGGGGCTCCCCTCTATTGGCAAGGAGGACTTGGAGCCATCTCTCTGCCCTGGATGTGGTTGCTAAGAGATGTCACTCCCTGGCACTGAGGCATCCTCCCATTCAGCTGACCCATCACCAGGGACTCAGCATGGAAGTCTTTCCTGGTTATGGGGACCTCCCAGGCAGTATTTCCAATTCTGATCCCAAAGACTGCACAACATTTCTGGCTCTGGTGGCCAACGGCATCCTCTCCTTGGCAGCAGACCCTTGATTCTCCCATCCCTCCCCCATCAGTCAGTAGCTTTTTCTTTTGCCTCAAACACCCCCTAGCCAGTCGCCTATTCAAAGTGTCTGTCAACTGGTACCATGCACTTCCAATTCTGATCTCAAGATTCAATCCCCTCCTTGGCTTGGTTTCTAAGGGCAGCTGAGTGAGGGCCTTGGGTTGCCTGCATCCCGTGGCATCGCCTCCCCAGGCCGATCCAAGGCCCTGTTCATCTCTGTCCTCCATCTCTCCTCAGAAGCCTACCCGGGCAGTAAGCAAGGTGCACGCCTTCGGGAAGAGAGGCAATGCGCTCAGAAGGGATCCCAACCTCCCAGTGCACATCCGAGGCTGGCTTCATAAGCAGGTGGAGTGAGCAGGAGAAGGGAAGGGACACTGAATGACGCTGGATGCTGGATCCCTGGCTGTCCATTGTTTCTCTTCTTCCCAGCCTCCAAATTTGTTTTGTTTTGTTTTCTAATGGTGCTTCTCCCCTTTTTATGCCATTGTTCCCCACACCTGTTCATTCATTCATTCAGTGACCACTTCCTGAATATTTATAACGTGCGTAGCCCAAATAAGACAAATAAGTATCAGTAGTCTGTTGGAGATGGGGTGGGCAGGGATGGATAATACATGAGCATATTTCAGATGGTAGGGATTGCTATGAAGAAATAACACAGATGGGATGCCTGGGTGGCTCAGTGGTTGAGCATCTGCCTTCGGCTTAGGTCGTGAACCCTGGGTCCTGGAATCGAGTCCTGCATCAGATTCCCTGCAGGGAACCTGCCTCTCCCTCTGCCTGTGTCTCTGCCTCTCTGTGTCTCTCATGAATAAATAAATAAAATCTTAAAAAACAAAACAAACCACAGGAGGATACGCACAAAAGTCTCAGTGGGATGAGAGGCACAGTTTGACTCTTGGTCAGGGAAGGCATCTCTAAGATGACATTTGAGCCAAGAACTGACCAGAAGGAGCCTATCATGCTGGGGTCAGAGGGAATCTGAAAGCGAGCTCTAGGAGCGCTCAGACTCCAGAATAATCAGACCAGAAGTCTTAGTATGCAAAATTCCTGCCTATATGTTGTATAGTAGCTCATTTCAACCTTCCAGTAACTTCCCAATCCCCGATTAACTAAAGTATCTAGCCAGGAGATGACTAGTCTAATGGCATAGTTTGACAGGGGTGGAGCTAGGAGACCAACTCAGGTCTGACTGTGTCCAGAATCTGTGTGAGCTCAGCCACCACACTCTAGCTTCCAGCTCTCCAGCTCAATCTATTGCATCAGACATGTGTCTGTTCCTCTCCTCTCTCTGGGTTTCTCTGTCTCCAGGTGTCACTGTCTTTTCTTTCTTTCTTTTTAAATTTTATTTATTTATTTGAGAGAGAGAGAGAGAGAGAGACAGAGAGCACAAGTGGGGAGGGGCAGTGGTGGAGAGAGGGAGAAGCAGACTCCCCACTAAGCAGGGAACCCACGTGGGGCTGGATCCCACGACCCCAGGATCATGACCTGAGCCGAAGATAGACTCTTAAGTGACTGAGCCACCCAGGTGCCCCCCTGGGTGTCACCGTCTGCCTTTCCACATTTCCTCTCCGCACTCCCCTTCTACTCAGGCCTCCTCTCTCTCTGTTTCCCCAGGACAGCTCCGGGCTGCGGCTCTGGAAACGCCGCTGGTTCGTCCTCTCCGGCCATTGCCTCTTCTATTACAAGGGTCAGTGCCCTGACTGGGGAGGGATGGACGCCCCCTCCCCCCTCCCCGCCCTTTCCCTTAGCTTCCTGGCCTTCAGATCCTGCGCTGTCGCTGACCCCAGCCCTCTTCTGCAGACAGCCGCGAGGAGAGCGTCCTGGGCAGCGTCCTGCTCCCTAGCTACAGTATCAGGCCCGATGGCCCAGGGGCCCCGCGAGGGCGGCGCTTCACCTTCACCGTGAGTCTGTCCATCCCCCGCGGGCACTAAGGCACTAGGCCGTGGGGGCGGCCGGGGGAGCATTCATTATTGGAGCTAAAAAGGCTTGACCAGGGTCCACGGCATCCTCCTTTTTGGAGGGCCCGGGCGTCGGGTCCCCAGCTCTCTCTCCCCGCAGGCTGAGCACCCAGGCATGAGGACCTATGTTCTGGCCGCCGACACGCTGGAGGACCTGCGGGGCTGGCTGAGGGCGCTGGGCCGGGCTTCTCGCGCGGAGGGGGACGACGGGTGAGTCTAGGTCCTGGCCACGTCCCAGACCTCTACCTCCAATCTGAGCCCATCTAACCGTCCCACAGCCTCTCCCCTTTACGCCAATCACAAGTCTTCTGGCTAAGGAGACTCCGCCCTTCAGGCCCCACCTCCAGGGACCTTCCTGTCTTCCAATCAGCAAAAAGTCTTTCTCTTCTAGACACCGCCCACCGTTTTGCCCGGCCCCACCCCTTCATCAAAATTCCACACTCTCTGATTGGCTCCCTCAGAAGTCTCCACCCCCGAGGCTGCCACCTAAGGAATGTCAAATATAAGAGGAAAGTCCCAACTTTCCCCAGGTTTTAGGCTGGAGACTCGGACTGGATGGACCTTGTAGCCCTGACACTAGTCACTTCCACACGAAGGGCCTTGATTTTCCCATCTGCGAAGTGGGAACAATTTACAGTGCACCACCTACCCTTTCTTTTATTCTGTGTAGGTTCCCGTGTGCTAATCCACGAAATGGGAATGAGGGCTGGTTATGAGGTACAAAGGAGTGATGTCTTTTTCTGTGCTCACTTATTAGTGGACGACCCAGGTCACCTGCACGTCCCCAGCCTGGAGAGGGCCCTGGAGGCCCCGGTGGTCCCCCAGAGGTGACCAGAGGGGAAGAAAGACATGGCTTAGAGTCACCAGAGGTGGCTCGGCTCTCCAGAGGTCGTGGAGGACCCGGACTGCTCACTCCCAGCCCCATAGCCGATCTCCAGTCTGGACCTCGGATCCGGAGGACCAGGAGCCCCGAGTGAGTTGAGGGAGTCTGGGTTCAGAAGGTTCTACAGGGCTGAGCATCAGAGGAAAAGCTACGTTGGGGGCATGCCTAAGAGAGGTGGGGACTGGGTCTGTTTCGGGATATGGCTTAGTGCTTTCTCCCTTTAGTGGATGTGAGTTGCTAGAGTTCTCATGGGGTCGGAACCCATAGGGGGAATATCCTAAGGAGGAGATGCCACAAAGGGAGAAATTATTATTCAGTATCTGGGTAATAGAGGGGAATTCTACTATAAAGGGACAGTGAGACACACTGAAAGGGGATGTGTCCCCATGAGGCTGACTGGGTGGGTAGTGGGGAAGGGGGCTCCAGGTCACCCAGTTCCCCTATTCTCTCCTCCCAACAGCCTGTTCACACCCCTCTCCCGCCCTCCCTCCCCTCTGAGCCTCCCCCGGCCCCGTTCTGCTCCTGTACGCAGACCCCCTCCATCCTCTGGTGACATAGCACCTCTCGCCAGACCTCACACCCCTCTGAGTCGCATCGATGTCCGGCCTCCCCTGGATTGGCCTCTCCAGCGCCAAACACTGTCCAGGCCACCCACCCCCCGACGAGGACCCTCTTCTGAGGCTGGGGGAGGAAGGCCCCCCAGGAGTCCCCAGCACTGGAGTCAGGAGGCCAGAACACAGGTGGGCAGCGAGGTAATGGTGAAGGGGACTGCATTTCCCATATGGCCATGGTCTGGTCTGCAGGCCATGGTCCCCTGGGCACCATGGGGCTTGTGGTTCAACATAATCAGGGCTGGGGGCATCCCCTGTGGCTCAGCGCTTTAGTGCCTGCCTTTGGCCCGGGGCCTGATCCTGGAGACCGGGGATCGAGTCCCATGTCGGGCTCCCTGCATGGAGCCTGCTTCTCCCTCTGCCTGTGTCTCTGCCTCTCTCTCTGTGTCTCTCATGCATAAATAAAATTTAAAAAATCTTTAAAAAAAAAAAAAAACATAATCAGGGCTGGGTTCAGATGGGAGGGCAAGTGGACTTCATCTCCCATCAGCCCTCAGGGCTGTCTTTTCAGCGCAGTCTCTGGCCATTACACCTTAAGTATTATGGGAGTTGTAGTCCAAAATACTGTCACTCCAAGACCATCCTGGGAGACGTGGTGTGATTGCATCCGTTTTGTGTCTCCAGTTTATCTTTCCCAGATGGTCACCTGCTATTTCCTCTGAGCATCATGGAACTGTAGCCCAGAATATCCACAGTTAACCACAAATGTGAGAGTAGACTGCAACTTTCATCAGTCCCTGGGGCAGTTTTGCCAGGCTTGTCCATTTATTATCATCCTATGTGTCCCCACAGTGGTACATAGCTGGAGAACAAGTAGTTGAAGTTCAGAGACCCAGTTTGTTTTTTTTTAAGGTTTTATTTATTTATTCATGAGAGATGCACAGAGAGAGGTAGAGACACAGGCAGAGGGAGAAGCAGGCTTCACACAAGGGAGCCCGATGTGGGACTCGATCCTGGGGCCCCAGGATCATAACCCAAGGCGAAGGCAGATGCTAAACCGCTGAACCACCCAGGGATCAGAGACCCAGTTTTGAACTTCAAAGAGTCTCTTAAGTTATATCAATTCTGGACACACCCACTCTAATATTTGTTACTAAAACAAGTAAATTTCTCAACATTTCTATTTAATATTCCTCCCAGGTCCTCCCCTCTGGCTCCTCCACGTATCTCCAGCTACCCCCGAGAGCTCCTGGGACACGGGCTTCCATGGTTTTATTGGTAGGTGTCCTGGGGCACCTTGAATCTGCTGGAGTCTGTCTTTCTTTCTTTCTTTCTTTCTTTCTTTCTTTCTTTCTTTCTTCTTTTTTGTTTTTTAAGATGTTATTTATTTATTCATTAGGGACACAGAGAGAGAGAGAGGCAGAGACGGGGCAAAGGGAGAAGCAGGCTCCATGCAGGGAGCCCAGTGTGGGACTCGATCCCAGGATCATGGGATCAGGACCCTAGCCAAAGGCAGATGCTCAACAGCTGAGTCACCCAGGCGTCCCCCTTTCTTTCTTTGTTATAGAGAATGTCATCTCCTGGACTAGTGTACCTAGAGAAGACTGGATATTTCAAGGCCTCTTGACACATACTTCTGTTTGTTTCCTAGGACTGTCACAAACTGGGTTGCATAAATATAGACTCTCTCTCCATTGATTCATATCATCTTCTAGTTATTTATTTCAGTTTAAATTTTTTTTTCCATGGAGACCATGTATGTTCTTAGTTAACTCCTAAATTCCTGATAGTTTTTATAGCTATTTGAATGGAATCTTCTTCTTATTTTATTTTATTTTATTTTATTTTATTTTATTTTATTTTTTCAAGATTGTATCCATTTATTCATGAAAGACACAGAGAGAGGCAGAGACACAGGCAGAGGGAGATGCAGGCTCCATGCAGGGAGCCCAATGTGGGACTGGATCTCGGGTTTCCAGGATCACACCTTGGGCCAAAGGCAGACGCCAAACCATTGAGCCACCCAGGGATCCCCCCCCCTTTTTTTAAATCATATTTTCTGGCTATGGATGGTGTAGAAGTATGCGATTGATGTCTGGAACTTCATCTTTCGCCTGGCACCCTTGCTAAATGTCGTCTTCTTCTTTTTTTTCTAAAGTTTTCTTGAAGTAATCCCTATACCCAAAGTGGGGCTCAAAGTCAAAACCCCAAGAACAAGAGTCACATGCTCCACTGACTAAGCCAGCCTGGCACCCCTGGGTTCTCTTATTCTAATTACTGTTTGATTTTCTTGATTTCTCTGGGTCGATGAGCATATCATTTTTTAAAAATTATTTATTCACAAGAGACACAGACAGGCAGAAACATAGGCAGAGGGAGAAGCAGGCTCCCTCTGGGGAGCCTGATGTGGGACTAGATTCCAGAATCGTGCCCTGAGCCAAAGGCAGATGCTCAACCACTGAGCCACTCAGGTGTCCTAGGTTTATCATTTGTAATAATGATAGTTTTACTTTTCTCCTTCCTATTCTTACATTTCTATTTGTTTTCTTTTTCTTTTATTATAGCACAGGTCAGGATCTCTAATACTGTGTGAATTTTTTTTTTAAAATTTATTTACTTATGATAGTCACAGAGAGAGAGAGAGAGAGAGGCAGAGACACAGGCAGAGGGAGAAGCAGGCTCCATGCACTGGGAGCCCGACGTGGGATTCGATCCCGGGTCTCCAAGATCGCGCCCTGGGCCAAAGGCAGGCGCTAAACCACTGCGCCACCCAGGGATCCCTACTGTGTGAAATTGTAACAATAGTACTGAATGTCCTTATTTTTAGTTGTAAAAGAAGTGTCTAAATTTTCTTTGCTAATTATTACATTGCTGCAGTTATAACAGAGTCCATTGGATTCTCCTAAAGCCAAGAAGCTGACATATGGTCCACTGTGCTTTGCTAAAGCTTGGAACAAAGCTAATAAGGGGGCTCCTGGGTGGCTCAGTCAGTTAAGCGTCCGACTCTTGATCTCAGTTCAGGTCCTGATCTCAGGGTTGTGAGTTGAAGCCCCTCATTGGGCTCCAAGCTGGGCATGGAGTCCACATTTAAGAAAAGGGGGTGGGGAAGCATATAAGGAGAAGGAGGTCTGTCAATAGAAACAAGGCTTAACTCAGCAATGAGCTACAAGAAAGACCTGACTGTCCACTTGACCTCTGGCTTTTCTCCTCCTCAGCCGGGTCCCCCCCTGGACTCAACTTTTCACCAAAGCCTGGAGACAGATGTAAGTTCTCTGTAGTCTAAGCCTTTCCAAGTTCTCAGAGTTGGGAGAGAATGCTTTAGATGGGGGTGGGGGTGGCAGGGATAACAGGGGGAAGAGCCAGGTCTGATCCAGAAGTAGCTCCTGTTCTCCTTTCTCCAGACTCTGTTGACCAAGCTGTGTGGGCAGGACCGGCTCCTGAAGAGGCTGCAGGAGGAGATAGACCAGAGGCAGGAGGAAAAGGTACGAGGCTTCGAGGAAAGACATTTGGCCTCTCCGCCTGCCTCTCCCTTCCTGATCTCCACCATGCCCAAGGATTTAGGAGGACACCTTTTCTCTCCTCCTGTGGCTGAATGTGGATTCAGAAGTCTAACCACCTTCCATCTTGGTGCAGGAGCAGCTAGAAGCAGCCTTGGAGTTAACTAGGCAGCAGCTGGGCCAAGCAACCAGGGAGGCTGCAGCTCCAGGGAGGGCCTGGGGGCGCCAACGCCTCCTGCAGGACCGACTGGTCAGCGTGAGGGCCACTCTTTGTCACCTGACTCAGGTGAGCATCTGGGAAGGAGCGTGTCCTCCCAGGAGACCTGAGGACTCTACAGGTTGTTAGTGAAAGGGACCTGGGGGCAGAGGCTCATGGGAAGGTTGTTCTTGAGAATTCCCCTGTGCCCAATTTTTTTTTTTTTTAGGAGAGGAGGGGCAGAGGGAGAGAGAGAATCTTTTTTTTTTTTTTTTTTGAGAGAGAGAATCTTTTCTTTTTTTAAAAAAATATTTATTTTTATTTATTTATGATAGTCACAGAGAGAGAGAGAGGCAGAGACACAGGCAGAGGGAGAAGCAGGCTCCATGCACCGGGAGCCCGACGTGGGATTCAATCCCGGGTCTCCAGGATCGCGCCCCGGGCCAAAGGCAGGCGCCAAACCGCTGCGCCACCCAGGGATCCCGAGAGAGAGAATCTTAAGCAGGTTCCACACCCAGTACCAAGCAGGACATGAGGCTCCATCTCACAGCCCTGAGGTCATGACCTAACCTGAAATCAAGAGTCAGATGCTTAAGCAAATGCACCACCCAGGCTCCTTGCTTCTCCCCAAGTTTTAAACCAGTCATCTTGATGGTCTTAAAGGGTAAGGGGGAAGCAGCCAAGAAACAGCAGACTTAATTTAGTGGTTTGAGAGGGGGAATTAGATATGAGCTACCTATCTTTGGATCTCAGCCCCTATTCCTACTCATTGTAGTTGTGTGACCTTAGAGAAGTTACTTAACTCCTCTGGGCTTTAGATGCCTCTTACATAAACTTGAAATGATAAAAGTAATATTTATTTCATGGAGTCATTGTAAGAATTTTATGAGTACATATATATTTATACATAACATAAATGAATGAATATTTAACAATTAAATAAGATATAATATCCTTTATATATTTGTATATAATATATATACCCTATAAATACATTTGTATACAAATTGCATAAATATCATATAAATATATACCATATAAATGTATATGAATATTTAACAGGTATCTGGTATATAGTAAGAAATATTTAAATGTTTGTCTATAATTATATACAGATATTATTATCTGTAAAATGGAGGCATTAATAATACTTACCTCATGAGAATTAAATGAGAGCTGGGGTGCCTGGGTGGCTTAGTAGGTTAAGAATTTGCCTTTACGGATCCCTGGGTGGCGCAGCGGTTTAGCGCCTGCCTTTGGCCTAGGGTGCGATCCTGGAGACCCGGGATCGAATCCCACATCAGGCTCCTGGTGCATGGAGCCTGCTTTTCCCTCTGCCTGTGTCTCTGCCTCTCTCTATATATATATCTGTGAATATCATAAATAAATAAAAAATTAAAAAAAAAAAAAAAAAAAGAATCTGCCTTTAGCTCAGGGCATGATCCCAGAGTCCTGGGATAGAGGCCGGCATTGAGCTCCCTGCTCGGTGGCGAGTCTGCTTCTCCCTCTCCCTCTGCTCCTCCCACTACTCATGGTTGCTTTCTCTCTCTCTCTCTCTCTCTTTCTCCTCTCTATCAAATGAATAATCTTAACAAGAGAGAGAGAGAAAGAAAATTAAATGAGAGCTAAGAACATTGCCTGGTATATGGTAAGTGCCTAAGAAATGTTAGCTGCGATGATGATGATGATGATGATGATGATGATGGTGATGATGGTGATGCTTCCCCGGGGGACATTTGGGGGTTGTGATCTTGAATCTGCAGATTCTGCCTCCCTAGGGGAGTTCAGGGGTAATCAGGGAATTTAAGGAAATCTGTTATTTGTCTACATTAGCAGCTCATTATAACAGCAGGTTCCATATAGATGTTGGGGATCCCAGTCTGAGCAAAAAGGCTCTTTTTTTACAAAATATTTTATTTATTTATTCATGAAAGACAGAGAGAGAGAGAGGCAGAGACACAGGCAGAGGGAGAAGCAGGCTCCTCACAGGGAGCCCGACGCGGGACTCGATCCTGGGACTCCAGGAACACACCCCGGGCCGAAGGGAAGCGCTCAACCGCTGAGCCACCTAGGTGTCCCAAAAGGCTCTTAAGAATTGTAGTCCTGGGATCCCTGGGTGGCGCAGCGGTTTGGCGCCTGCCTTTGGCCCAGGGCGCGATCCTGGAGACCCGGGATCGAATCCCACGTCGGGCTCCCGGTGCATGGAGCCTGCTTCTCCCTCTGCCTGTGTCTCTGCCTCTCTCTCTCTCTCTCTGTGTGTGTGACTATCATAAATTAAAAAAAAAAAAAAAAAAAAAAAAAAAGAATTGTAGTCCTTCTACCCTCCCCAGGGGACCAGGGATCAGGCTTTTCTTCCTCCTTGTCAGCTGGGAAAAAAATGGAGTGAGTGAAGATCTGGTGGGTGGGCATCCTGACCCTGTGTCTCCCCATTTTCGGGACCCAAGGAGCGAGAGCGGGTTTGGGACATCTACAGCAGCCTGGAACAGGAGCTGGGCACCTTGAGGGAGACCCTGGAGTACCTGCTGCACCTTGGTTCCCCCCAGGTATGTCCCCCGAACTTCACTCTTGCCTCCATTTTCCCCTGGAATCCCTTTTGGCATTTAAGCTCCTCCCCCTGTGTCCTGTCCTTTCATTTTAAACTCCTTATTGGACTTGCTTTTTACTTGAAGGCCTGCCCAGGTTCAGAACCACTCTCCCTTCTGGTTCTTTTATTTATTTTTTTAAGATTTTATTTATTCATGAGAAAGGCAGAGAAATAGGCAGAAGGAGAAGCAGGCTCTCTGTGGGGAGCCCCATGTGGGACTCAATCCCAGGACCCCTAGATCATGACCTGAGCTGAAGGCAGACACTCTCAACCACTGAGCCACCTAAGTGCCCCAAGTGTCCGACTCTTGATGTCAGGTCTTAAGAGGTTATGATCTTGGGTTGGTGGGTCCAAGCCCACAACACGAAACAAAACAAACCATTGACTTCTAGTATTAAATGTATACTCAAAGATTTAAGCTCTGCTGTCTTCATGTTAAACCCATACCTCGGGATCCCTGGGTGGCGCAGCGGTTTGGCGCCTGCCTTTGGCCCGGGGCGCGATCCTGGAGACCCGGGATCGCATCCCACGTCGGGCTCCCGGTGCATGGAGCCTGCTTCTCCCTCCGCCTGTGTCTCTGCCTCTCTCTCTCTCTGTGACTATCATAAATAAAAAAAAAAAAAAAAAAAAAAAAAAAAAAAAAAAAACCCATACCTCTTCTTCCTAAAATCCATCCCTCAACTCCAATCCCCCACCTACTGGTGTTAAATATCACTCAATACCAGCAATGTATGACAAGAACTAAATTAGGTTTATTATAGGAATGCAAGGTTAATTAACATTTGAAAATCAGGGATCCCTGGGTGGCGCAGCCTGCCTTTGGCCCAGGGCATGATCCTGGAGACCCAGGATCGAATCCCACGTCGGGCTCCCGGTGCATGGAGCCTGCTTCTCCCTCTGCCTGTGTCTCTGCCTCTCTCTCTCTCTCTCTCTCTCTGTGACTATCATAAATAAATAAATTTTAAAAAAATTTAAAAAAAATTGAAAATCAGTCCATGTATTTCACATTTTCTTAAAAGGAGAAAGGTCACATGATCATCTCAATAAATGCAGGAAAAACATTTGACTAAATTTAACATCCATTAATGATAAAAGCTCTTAGCAAAATAGGAATAGAAGGGAACTTCCTTAATCTGATAACATCCGAAACAACCTACAGCAAACATAGTTGGCAGTGAAATATTGAGAACTTTCTGCCTAATAGCTGGACTAAGACGAGGGTGTCTGCTATTACCAGTTCTAATTAACATTGTCCTAGACAGTACAAGTCTAGGAAATAAACGTATAAGGACCAGAGAAGAAGAATTAAATCTATTTTTATTTACAGATGATACATGATTCTATAAATGTAGCAAATCCAAAATAATTTCCAGCTATGCTATTAGAATAAACAAATTCATCAAGGTCACTGAACGCACGGGTAGTATGCAAAAATCAATTATCTTCTATGTTAGCACCAAATGAATAGAGAATAAATATTTATAAGCATTAGTGTTTGTAATTGGAATAACAAATTAAATATCCAGGAAAAAAAAATCTAATGAAAGATATACAAGACATCTGTTCTGAAAGCCACAAAACATCACTGGGAGAAATTAAAGAAAACCTACATAAATGGAGAGATATATCATGTTTGTAGAAGGAAAAATACATAATGTAAAGAGATAGTCTCTCCAGATTGATTTATAATCCCAATACACATCTTTCTTTTTCTTTCTTTCTTTCTCTTTCTTTTTTTAATCTTTTTCTTTCTTTCTTTCTCTTTCTTTTTTTAAACATTTTATTTATTTATTCATGGGAGACACAGAGAGAGAGAGACAGAGGCAGAGACACAGGCAGAGGGAGAAGTAGGCTCCATGCAGAGAGCCTGATGTGGGACTCGATCCCAGGTCTCCAGGATCAGGCCCTGGGCTGAAGGCGGCGCTAAACCGCTGAGCCACCCGGGCTGCCTTTTTTCTTTCTTTCTTTCTTTCTTTCTTTCTTTCTTTCTTTCTTTCTTTCTTTCTTTCTTTCTTCTTTCTTTCTTTCTTTCTTTCTTTCTTTCTTTCTTTCTTTCTTTCTTTCTTCCTTCCTTCCTTCCTTCCTTCCTTCTTTTTTCTTTCTTTCTTTCTTTCTTTCTTTCTTTCTTTCTTTCTTTCTTCTTTCTTTCTTTCTTTCTTTCTTTAAGTACTCTCTACACCCAAGGTAAGCCTTGAACTCACGACCCCGAGATCAACAGTTGCAAGCTCCTTGGACTGAGCCAGCCCTGGGAAATTTCTATATAGAAATTGACAAACTAATTCTAAATTATATCTGGAAGTGCAAAAGATTAAGAGTAGCCAAAGAGACCTCCAAGAACTAAGCTGGAGGAATAAGACAATTAAATGTCAAGTCTAACTATAAAGCTACAGTTAATAACATAATGTAGTACCAACACAAGTTTAGACAAATGGACCAAAGGAATAGAATAGGGTATTCAGAAACAGACTCACATATTTATACACTCATCTATGTATAACAGAGGTAACATTGCAGAGCAGAGTAGAAAAGACAATGTTTGTGATAAGTGGTGAAGAGTCACGAAGAGGGATATTCACAAATATAACTTCCACATGCATACATAATCCATTTATGACTCCATAAATAGAGCTTCACTGATTGCAGACCCAACTTTAACCCTCGCATTTTCCCACCTTTGAGTAACAGATTTCTTTCCTCCTCCTAGGACAGAGCATCTGCTCAGCAGCAGCTATGGATGGTGGAAGACACACTGGCAGGTCTGGGGAGCCCCCAGAAACCACCTCCCAATATGGAACCTGACTCCCCATCCCCTGCACTCCAAGGCGAGGAGTCATCAGAGAGGGAGGTGAGACTCACAAACCTGTCTCCCCACCCCCAACTTTCTGTCCCATCTGCCCTGATCCCACTCGTCACCCACTCATCTTTTTTTCTCTCCCTTTTTTTCTCTCAGCTAACCAACCGCAGGCAAGTATCCTAAGCTCCAGAAGCTTTTGTTTCTTTGCTTGTTACATTGTGATCATATTGCAGTGGTATGCTGGAGCCAGCTCCCAACACCTCCCAAGAGCCAATTGTGTGCATCTCTTCTCAACTCCATATTCAGTGATGTCATGTTGGTAGCTTGAAATTGGCCATGGTGGCCGTACTTACACCACAGAGATTGGCAACGCTGCAAACCAGGGCTGTTTTCTCCCAGAGAGACATTTATTAAACATTTACGAGACACCACTGATCATAACCTCAACTTCAAGGTTCTGTAAAAAAGGAGAAATGATGATTAGAAAGTGTCTGGCACAGAGAAGGCCCTCAGGAAGCAGGAGCCACTGTTGTTTCTCATAGCTGGGTTAGAGCTGCTGCTTGTCTTGACCATCAGTTCCTGTATCTGAGAGACCTGGGGGTTCAGATCCCAGCTCTGCTATCTTTGTGATATTGGTCATCAATCTCATTCTTGAGCCTTGGTTCCCCATCTGTTAAATAAGGATATAATTGCTGCCTTCTGGGTTTATGGAGGAAATTCTTTTTTTTTTTTTAAGATTTTATTTATTCATGAGAGAGAGAAGAGAGGCAGAGACACAGGCAGAGGGAGAAGCAGGCTCCATGCAGGGAACCCCATGTGGGACTCGATCCCCGGTCTTCAGGATCACCCCCTGGGCTGAAGGTGGCGCTAAACCGCTGAGCCACCCCGGCTGCCCTATGGAGGGAATTCAATGAGATAATGCAAATGCTTTATCACAGCTCCAGATGCATAATTGTTACAAAACCTTGCACTTACAATGCCTCCCTGTGCGTCAATTGCTGTTCTAAGTGCTTTACATGTATGGATTCAATCTTCATATCAAAGATGAAATATGGGGGCACCTCGATGGCTCAGTGGTTGAGTGTCTGCCTTTGGCTCAAGTCGTGATCCTGGGGTCCTGGGATCGAGTTCTGCCTCAGGCTCCCCGCAGGGAGCCTGCTTCTCCCTCTGCCTGTCTCTGCCTCTCTGTGTCTCTGAAGAATAAATAAATAAAATCTTTTAAAAAAAGAAAGAAAGAAAGAAAGCGATGAAATATGGCCTAGAGAGGTAAGTAACTTGCCCAAGGTCACACAGCTTATAAATGGCAGAACTGAGATTTGAAATGAGACCAATTTTCAATCTTACTCCTATTCATGCTGTCTCAGTTGCTAAGTGCCTGAAAAACAGTAGTTATGATGATAATAAACATTATTCTCCTTTCCTGACCCTTCCAGAGCCTGCCTGAGTCCTTGGAACTGAGTTCATCCCGGTCCCCTGAAGCTGACTGGGGGCGGCCCCCCGGGGGCGACAGAGACCTCTCCACGCCTCGCTCAGGTGAGCGTCCTGGGCTGGATGGGACTTGCTTGGCATTCCCTGCCCTCACCAAGTCCCGTTCTGCCCTCCCAGGTCTTGGATCTCCTAGGGTCTCCCGGGCTTCCAGCCCTGAGAGTCACCACCCAGCTTCCCCACAGCCTAGAACCAAGGTAGGTTGGTCCATGTGGCATCCTCAGGCCCCACATCCATAACACTTTAACCTGACCACCACCCACTCTGGGCAGACACCTGGGAGAAAGTTTTGAGGTCATACCCCAGAGCAGAGAGAGTGAGATCCGTTTAGTGCTGAGATTGAATTTTGTCTCTGCGCTTTCCAAGCTGTGTGATTTTGGGTCGGATATGAATCGTCTCTGCCTGCATTTGCTCATCTGCAAAATGGAGCACCTAGCAGCTCCTTCTGCCCAGAGCTGATATGAAGATTCAAACCAGATTGCAAACTAAGGTTGAAAATAATGCTTAGAGGGCCACCTGGGTGGCTCAGTGGTTGAATGTCTGCCTTTGGCTCAGGGCGTGATCCCCGGGGTCCTGGGATCGAGTCCCACATCAGGCTCCCTGCAGGGAGCCTGCTTCTCCCTCTGCCTGTCTCTGCCTCTCTCTGTGTGTCTCATAAATTAACAAATAAATCTTTGAAAAAAGGAAAAAGAAAATAGTGCTTAGGTGTAGTAAGGACTTCATTTATTCATTTGACAAATATTTATTAAATATCCTCATGTCTGGGGTCCCCTGGGTGGCACTGTTGATGGAGCCTCTGACTCTTAGTTTTGGCTCAGGTGGTGATCTCAGAGTTGTGGGATCGAGCCCTGCATCAGGCCCTGTGCTCAGTGCCAAGCCAGCCTGAGATTCTATCTCCCTCTCCCTCTGCCCCTCCCGCTCCCACTCTCTCTCTCTCAAAGAAAGAAAGAAATCTTAAAAAAAAAAAAAAAAATCCTCATAGCTGTCCAATAAGATAACCAATAGCCATGTGTAACTATTTATTTTTTTTTAATTTTTTTTTTAATTTTTATTTATTTATGGTAGTCACAGAGAGAGAGAGAGAGAGAGAGGCAGAGACACAGGCAGAGGGAGAAGCAGGCTCCATGCACCGGGAGCCCGATGTGGGATTCGATCCTGGGTCTCCAGGACCGCGCCCTAGGCCAAAGGCAGGCGCCAAACTGCTGCGCCACCCAGGGATCCCCCATGTGTTACTATTTAAGTTTAAATGAATTCAAATGAGGGACACCTGGTGGCTCAGTGGTTGAGTGCCTTTAGCCTAGGGCGTGATCCTGGTCCCAGATCAAGTCCCACATCCGGCTCCTTCCACGAAGCCTGCTTCTCCCTTTGCCTGTGTCTCTGCCTCTCTCTCTGTGTTTCTCATGAATAAATAAATAAAATCTTTTTTTAAAAAAAATGAATTAAAATGAAATAAAATTTAAAAATCACTGTCACTCGCTGCATTTCAGGTGCTTAGGGGATACCCCGTGACCACCAGCAGCTGTCCTGCCAGACAGACACAGAACATTGCCACCATCATAAAAAGTTCTATTGCATAGAGCTGTTTAGGTGTTTCAGGCACAAACATGAACAAGAAGAGGGAAAAAAATCCTTCCCTCATGAATCCAACCTTCTTGTGGGAATAACCAGATAATAATCCATCTGCTTGATATTATTATTTTTTGACATTATTTTATACATTGTAAGTGCTAAAGAAATAAAAACAGAACACCAACAGGGTGAGGAGGTAAGGGAAGGAGCCTTGGGTGGAAGAGCATTATAGGCAAAGGGAACAGCCTTTGTAGAGGTTCTGGGGCAGGACTGGGCCTGGCGTATTGCAGGAGCCGCTAGAAAGGCTGTATGTCTGGAACCGAGTGAGCGAGCGAGGGGGAGAGGGATGGAGAGGAGAGGAGAGATGGGTTCTGGGGATGGATGGTGCTGGGTCTTGGGGTCCTGCCCGGTGAGCCCCGGGAGGGAGCCGGTGAGCCCCGGGAGGGAGCCGCGACGGATTCTGAGCCTCCGTAAGCGGGAGCCGGCGCCCTCTGCCGGCCATCCGGAGAACAAAATGTGGCAGGAGCACGGAGGCGGGGACCTAGTGAGGACCATCCAGGCAGGAGATAACCATAATTTCCTCTCGGGTAGAAGCACTGGAGATGTCGAGAGGGAGGTAGATTCTAGTTAACCGACCTGCAGACTTTATCCAGGGGACCAGGTGTAATTCAAAATGCAAGAATTTGCAGATCCTAGGGATGCTTCAGTGCTCCAGTCAGCTCAGGTCTTGATCTCAGGGTCCTGGGATTGAGCCCCACATCGGGCTCCCTGCTCATTGGGGAGCTTGCTTCTCCCTCTCCCTCTACCCCTCCCCCTGCTTGTGCTCTTTCTCGCTGTCTCAAATAAATAAAATCTTTAAAAAAATGATTAGGCAAAAATTTGCAGATGCTAGGCTGGTAATAGGATGCATATACTATGTATATGCCAGCGACGTCTGGCACAGCGCCCTTAATCAGACACATTAACATTCCTCTAGCAGTACGTATGAATATTCATACTTAAATGGGATTCAATTTATAAATAATGTCTCAATTTAAATGTCAAGGTTTTAAAAATAGAGCAGTGAATAAGGAAATGATCCATCGAGTCAGAGTGGGATAAAAATAGATTATAAATACCAGGCACTTTTTATCTCTCTTTTTCAAAGATTTTATTTATTTTTTATTAGAGAGAGAGCACACTCAAGTGGGGATGAACAGAGGGAGAGGGAGAAGCAGACCCCTCACTGAACATGGAGCCTGATATAGGTCTCGACGTCATGATCCTGAGATCATGACTTGAGCCCAAATCAAGAGTTCCATGCTTAACTGACTGAGCCACCCAGGCATCCCAGGAATTTTTTATCTCTGGGGAGAAGGTTTCGTAAAACATTATGTCACACATCCAGGTACAGATGTGGCCAAGCACTTGGGTGTTCGCATGCAGTCAATGCTCATGACATCTGCTGGTGTGAGGACTCTGGAGACGGGTCATTGATCAAGCCATCAACCCCATCATCCAGTTGTAGTTGGAAATCTGAGGCAGGGTTAGGAGTGAGGTTCCCTAGGGATGAGGCAAGTGGCCTTTGTAGGGTTTCTTGCTTTGTCCCCTACTCCTTAACAAAGGATCTTGTCTGGAAAGCCTCAGGGTTTTTTTGAGGGGGAGGGATTGTTTGGTTTTTTGTTTTTTGTTTTTTGTTTTTGTTTTTTTAGAGAGGGAGGAGGAGAGGGGCAGAGGGAGAAGGAGAGAGAGAATCTTAAGCAGGTTCCACACACAGTGCGGAGCCTTGTTTGGGGCTGGATCTCATAACCCTGAGATCATGACCTGAGCCAACATTTTTCTAACTGAGCCACCCACCCACCCTGGAGGTCTCATTTTAATTGAGCAAGCCAGTTGGAATTTCTTGGTCACTGATAAACACACAGTGTTGATGATCAGCCATGAACTGTACAGGCGCTGAGGGTAGGACCTCCCCACCATAGGCCACTTTGGCATGAAAATTATTCTGAGCTGAAGGCAACTGAGACCCTACAGGCTCAAGAAAAACTTTTGTCCTTCCTTAACTATATAGAAGAACCTAAATTGAGGGTCTTTCCCAGAATAGGGGTTATTAGCTGAGATAAATTTTATCTGAGTGGCCCATCTCTAGGGCAGGGCAAACATCTGATTCCTAAACATCCACCCTTCTAAGCACCCTGTGAAGTGCATTTCTTTCCTCTGAAGTCCCAGACCCCTGCCCCCTTCTCTGTGGTTCAGATTGACACACATACCTTGTTTTGCCTGGCTGCCTTTGGAATTTCCACGTATGTGTGGATTCCCCGTGCATCTGCCATTAAATCTGAATTTCTCCACCTAATATTGTCTTGTGTCAATTCGATTTTTGGTCCAGCTAGAAGGGCCTTTGAAGGAGACAGGCATTCTTGCTCCCTGATAATGGATCACTCATTTCACCTTTTCTTCTGTGGGGAGTCATCCCCTGTGCCCCTAATGGTCTCAGTGTCATCTAGGTAATTCTCTTGAATCTCTGAATGTCACAGTAATGAATGCCCAGTGGGCAAGTCACTGCTGGGGTCCAGTGAGGGCTTCTCCATGCACCTGACCACTGTGGTCAGAAATAACAAGGTTCGGCATCATCTTATCCCCCGACCCCAGATCTGGTTGCTTGAAGACTTTGGGACAAACAGGTAATTTTATTTTATTATTTTTTTAGTCCCCCCCCCCCCCCAGTAATCTCCATACCCAATGTGGGGCTCAAATTCACAACCCCAAGATCAAGTGTTGCCACTCTTCCAACTGAGCTGGCCAGGGTGTCCCTGCTGCCGGGTCATTTGAAACATTCTCAGAGCCCTTAGTCCTGTGTTGCATTTGCTTTGAGCTCTTGGAAGGGACCAATCCTCCTGTTGCTTCTTTTCACTGTAACCCATGGGGCTGTCTTTGGCTCCTTTGCCCATCTTCAGAGATCAATTAAACTGGAAGTCACCAGTAACAAAAGGCAAGAAAGTATCAGTGGACCGCAGAAGCCTGGGTGACAGAGGCTGTTCCACGACTTAGAGTGATGTCGTATGTCATGACACCAGATGGATATTGATGCCAAGTTTAGGAAAACACATCAGTTTTTAGATTTGGGTTTTTTTGTTTTTTGTTTTTTGGTGGGGGATGGCAGATAGGAGATTTGGGAAACTGACTTTGAAGGTGGAGCCAGCAAGATCTCCTGGCACAGCAGAGGTAGGGTATAAAGAGTCGGGAATAATGACAAGGTCCTTGGCCGCACCCCCCCCCCCCAACCGGGAGAGTGCGGGTCACTCCTGCAGGAGATGAGGCAGGTGTAGGATGGTGGGAAGGTGAGGAATCCAGGTTTGACTATGCTGATTAATTCTAAACTTCCTGTTTGAGATTATTCATTCTCATTGGCACTATTGAGAGGGAATATTAGGGCCAGGGCCTGGGCCTCCTGTGTACTGTGTTTTGCTGGGCACTGCAGTTGCTGAGCTGAATCAGGCTACATCCCAGGCATTGAGGAGATCTGGGCATGAACACGATCAGAACAGAGGGAGGTGTGTGCTTGCTGTCATGGTGAAAGCACAAGACACTAAGTGACTCCGGAGGGCAGCTCCCAGACAGCCTGGATGTGTTGAGGGATGGTTTCCTGGAGGCACAGAGACCTTGAAGAATGAGTTAGAATTTGCCAAATGGGGAATTCACCAGGGAAATAGCTGGTGCAAATGTCCTGGCCTTAGGAATCGAAAATCTCTGCTAGCCTATAAGGATGCCTTTTTTTGTGAATTTGGAGACTGGGGCCTCCTCTGGGAAGGCGGTGCATGACTTGGTCAATGGAGGTGCCCAGCCCTTAGGCAGTGAACAACCCATACATCTGCACAAGGTGTCTCAGGAGCACAGAACTGGGGCCTCCAGAACCCCATCTGCCAAAACTGCAGGGTTGTTCAATTCAGAGCAACAAACATCTCCTGACTCTTCTTGAATGCCAGGCTGAGTCCCATTTTAGTCCCTGTTTTCAAAGACATACACTTTTTTTTTTTTTTAAGATTTTATTTTTATTCATGAGAGACACACAGAGAGAGGCAGAAACACAGGCAGAGGGAGAAGTGGCTCCTTGCAAGGAGCCCGATGCGGGACTCGATCCTGGATCCAGGGATCACGCCCTGAGCCGAAGGCAGACGCTCAACCGCTGAGCCACCCAGGCATACCAACATACCCCTTTTTAAAAAAATAAAGATATTATTTAGTTATTTGAGAGTGAGGGCATGTGCACGTGCATGAGCGGTGGGGAGGAGGTAGAGGGAGAAGCAGACTCTCTGATGAGCAGGGAGCCCAACATAGGGCTTGATCCCAGCACCCAGGGATCATGACCCAAGCGGAAGGCAGATGCTTAACCAACTGAGCCACCCAGGTGCCTTTGATCAAACATTTATTTTTTATTTTTTATTTTTTTTTAATTTTTATTTATTTATGATAGTCACACAGAGAGAGAGAGAGAGAGAGAGAGAGACGCAGAGACATAGGCAGAGGGAGAAGCAGGCTCCATGCACCGGGAGCCCGACGCGGGATTCGAACCCGGCTCTCCAGGATCGCGCCCTGGGCCAAAGGCAGGCGCCAAACTGCTGCGCCACCCAGGGTTCCCTTGATCAAACATTTAAAAGCATTTCTGGTGCTTACTTATTATCATTATCATAAAAACAAAGCCATCAATTAGTCCTTTCCAAGGAGAGGAACTTTGTGATTTTCCCAGGCGTGCGGGCAGGATGTGGGCCTTCAGGGCTGCTTTGAACAGCACTGAGCCAACCATGTGGTTCTGTTCACAGCTCAGGGGTGGTGACTGTCCTGGGTTCCAAGGATTTCAGAGCCCATCAAGGAAGGATATGACCGGGAGGTGGTAGTAGTGGCACACACGAGCTCTATTCGGTTCACACCTGGGCAGTTTGGCCAGTGAGAGAAGTCCCTCACCGTGTGAGACACTCCACAGGTCACTGGCCCAGAAAGCTTGGATGGCCTGTGTCTCTGGGTCAGAGAGCTCCCAAGGGCAGCAGCCGCTTGGAGTCTTTTACAGCTGCTAGTTTATCTTATCTGCAGCTAGCAGATGCGAGGCACTGTTTCCTGCCAGCTTGAAGCGGGCAGGCTGTAAATGTCTACAATTATCTGCCTACTTGGGCTTCGTTTAAAACAAGTGGATGTGTGAACCTTGGAATTCAGTGATGGCAGGCTTTGGGCCAATGGTCTGGCCTGCTGCGAAGAAAAAATACAGGTCAATATCCAGGGGCCATCATTTATACAGCAGGTGGACATGTGACTCAGGATTGGCCATATCAGAGCAAACCAGACTAAACTAGTGTTCGGCCTACACTATGCAGCAGATCCAAGGTGGCACCCTAGAATTTTCTAGCTGGAGGCTACAGCTAAGACTTCTCTTGCCTCTGATTTTGTTTGTTTAAACAACAAATTTAGGGGCACCTGGGTGGCTCAGTCATTTAAGCATCTGCCTTCGGCTCAAGTCATGATCTCAGGGTCCTGGGACCAAGCCCTGCTTCAGGCTCCCTGCTCATGAGGGAGCCTGCTTCTCCCTCTCCCTCTGCCCCTCCCCCTGCTTGTACTCTCTCACTATCTCTGTCAAATAAATAAATAAAATATTTAAAAATAAATAAACAACAAATCTCTTGTCTTAGAGTCGTAGGCTAGAAGTCTGAAATCAAGGTGTCAGCAGGGCATGCTCCTTCCAAAGGCACAAAGGAAGGGTCTGTTCCCAGGCATCTGATATTCCCTTGACTAGTGGGAGCAGAACTCCAGCTGTTCCCATGGCATTCTTGCTGTGTGTGTCTGTGTCCATATGGCCCCAGCTTCCTGGATGATAACACATGTCTCTATCCCGAGAGATCTGTCCCCCTGTTTCCTGCCTGAATGACAGCCTTCCTGCATTTCGTGCCCCCTCTGCCCCCCTTCAATTCAAGCTGGCAGCATTTCTGCTGAGCTGATTTCCTGGATCCACACGTCCTACGCCTGATCTCTTAGCAAACCGGTGGTCCAGCCACACCCTTGGGATTCTCTCCAGAATTCTGGTTTCTTTTTAATGGAGGGCTCTTTTCTTTTCTTCTTTTTTTTTTTTTCTCTTTTCTTTTCTTTTCTTTTTTCTTTTCTTTTCTTTTCTTTTTTCTTTTCTTTCTTTTTTCTTTCTTCTTCTCTTCTCTTCTCTTCTCTTCTCTTCTCTTCTCTTCTCTTCTCTTCTCTTCTCTTCTCTTCTCTTCTCCTTCCCTTCCCTTCCCTTCCCTTCCCTTCCCTTCCCTTCCCTTCCCTTCCCTTCCCTTCCTTTCCTTTCCTTTCCTTTCCTTTCCTTTCCTTTCTTTCCTTTCCTTTTCTCTCCTTCTCCTTCTTCTTCATTTAACTCTGTCCTCCTGAACTTTAAGTTCTTAAGGCTAGAAGTCCATGATTGAGGTGTCATCAGGGCCATGCTCCCTCTGAAGGAACCAGAGAAGGTTCTGTTTCAGGCCTCTGTCCTAGCTTCTAGCAGATCCTTGGCTCGTGGCTGCCTCACTCCAGTTATCACATGACGTTGTCCCTGTGTGTGTTGTCCATCTGGTTTTGAGGACGAGAGAGAGCTCACAAAGCCAAAGTGATCCTCTTAACAATTTTTTTTTCAATATTTTACTTATTTATTAATGAGAGACACAGAGAGAGAGACAGAGACATAGAGGAAGAAGCAGGCTCCCTGTGGGGAGGCCTGATGCAGGACTCAATCCCAGGACCCCGGGATCATGACTTGAGCCAAAGGCAGACACTCAACCACTGAGCCACCTAGGTGCTCCATTCTCTTGACAATTTAGTTAATACATCTCATTCCTCCTTTTGTTGTGTCTGAGCTGAGTCAGAGTTGTTTTTCACCACAAGGAACCCAGAGTGAACAACCCAGCTCCTGACTACCAGTACAAAGAAGCTGGGTGTGTCCAGGACATGTGGGTGTTTGTGAGGCTGTGGCTCTGGATTCAAGCAGGGAAACTGATGGAAATGAGGCCAGACAGGCAGGTAGGGCCTCAAACACCTTTGCCCTGATGGTGCTTGGAGGCATGGGAGGACTGCATCAGCTCTGGCTGCGGAAAGATCCCAGATCCCTCTGAGTCAGTGGTGAACTTACTGGAAAGGGCAAGACTAGAGGCCAAGAGGTTCAGGGGAGAGAGAAAGGTGGGGGGAGCCCAGGATTGGAGCCGCTAGGTGTTTCTTATCCCCCCAGGTCCCCCTCGCCCGGCCTCGCATGAGTGCTCGGGAGCAGATGGAGAGAATACGCAGAAACCAGGAGTTTGGACGGCCTCTCCCTCGCCCAGCCTCCCCCCGGCTTCTCACTCTGGGGAGAACACTGTCCCCAGCCAGACGCCAGCCTGATGCAGAACAAAGGGTGAGGGGGACAGAGGGTGCAAGGTGGGGCGGTAGGGTGGTAATGGATCTTCTGTTCCTAGTGTGAGCATCCGTTTCTCCCTCTGTAAGGGGATTTCCCTACCTCTTTGCCCAGAGCTGGGTTTCCAGATTCACCCCAACATATACCTGTGCTGATGCCTCCCCTAGTGGGGTAAGGGTAGGGGCATAGACCTCTTCACCAATGTTCGTCTTTCAGGATGGGGGTCACAGATCTGTGGGCCTAGCCTGTCTTTCTTAGTGACTATATGTTATCAAAGGGAAAAAATAAATGAGCAAGGAAGGAAATGGTTATACTCATACTGTCACAATGGGGAGAGAATTCCAGATCCAAAGATAAGAGTCTCTCGGCAGGACGGTTTCATCGAAGACTTCTAGGGAGGAATTAAACTAGTCATCGGCAGGGTGGTTTAACAGCTGGAATTATTTTTGTAATCAGGAGGTGGTGTCTCAGTCAGCTGACACCAGATGTTTATCTCTGTGTCTAGTTAGTTTTAGGGCAACAAGCAGTTCAGATAATTGTTTATGAGGCAAAAATTGTGAATTGGGAGGGCCTGTTCCTGGCTTTGTCACGAGCACATGAGGGTGATCTGGATCATTCAAGCTACCCTGCTTGAATCCAGAGCCACAGCCTCACATCTGTCAGTCCTGTGTAGGTCATATGAAGAAGAGGGGCTCTGCACTAAGTCATTTCCCAGAACGCAAAAGGATGTATGTTGGGGGGATGAGGTGGGATTTTCTTCACCCTTGCTGTTTTCCAGGACTGCATGAAAAATTAAACATTGTCCCTGGGGCAATTTCATTCCCTTTCTGAGCCCTATTCATTTCACCCTCCAAATGAGAACGTGGGAATTTCCAGGTGAGGCATTTTAATGCCCTAATTCCTTTGCAGCCTGTCCAGGGACACTCAGGAGCTCCCAAATGGCTCAGAAGCTCTGGATCCTGGAGCAGGTATAGAACTGGGGCTGGGGGGGAGAAGCAGGAAATCAGTTTGCCAAAGGGAAAGCATTACTGCTGTCTTTTGAGTACTCGAGTACAGACTGAAGAACCTTTTAGAGATTCTTGAATTCCTGGGGCATCAGAAAGCCCTAGGTCCGCATGATAACTGCAGCTCCCCAAACTGCAGAACTGGGGGTATAGCAAACTCTGCTCCTGCGTCAGGAAAGCAGGTGGACTTTAGACGGGAGTAGACTACAAATCCCACAATGCACGCGGACGTTTATGGAGGCCACGCCCTGTTTAAGGTCCTCTAGGGACACGTGCTTGGAACTACAACTCCCAGAAAGACGCGCGTGGCACTGCGGTACTAGCTAACTGTAGAAGACCCCAAATCTCTTTTTTCTTAAGATTTTATTTATTTATTTATTCTTGGTAGACATAGACAGAGAGAGAGGAGCAGAGACTTAAGCAGAGGGAGAAGCAGGCTCCACGCAGGGAGCCCGATGCAGGACTCGATCCCGCGACTCCAGGATCACGCCCTGGGGCAAAGGCAGGCGCTAAACCGCTGAGCCACCCAGGGATCCCTCTCTTTTTTTTTCTAGCCCCAGGAACACCACCCCTTATTTGCCGACAGCCGAAGGTCACCGGGAGCGAGTCCTCAGCCTCTCTCATGCTCTGGCTACTGAGGCGTCGCAGTGGCACAGATTGATGACAGGTGAGGGGCTGGGGGACCTTGGACCCCTGGGTTTTAGGGAAGAGGGAGCCAGAGCCTGGAGTCCTTGCTGGTCGGGGGAGTGTGAGAGCTGCTGGGAATCCTGTGTCTGGATGAGAAGAGTGCCGTAGAGGGCTTGGGAGTTCCAGATCCCAGGCAGGAGGGGACAGGGGTTCAAGACTCCTGGGTCAGGGGGGCGGGGGAAGGGAGTGGGGCCAGACCTGTGGGTCTGAGGGAGGATGGGACTGGGGGCTCGACTACTCGGTCTGAGAGGAAAGGGGTCCCCAAGTTTGCCATTCTCACTTCCCACTCGTGCTGTCTAGGTGGAAACTTGGACTCCCGAGGAGACCCTCTTCCCCCTGCGCCGCCGCCTCCGTCAGACCCCACCCCCCAGGGGACCTCGCCCCCGAGATCTCCAGTGGCTAATTCCCGCTCAGCCGGGTTCTCCCGCGGAGGTAGTGAGCGCGGCGCAGGCCCCGCCTCCTGGGAGCCCACGTGGGCATCCGGGACCGCCCCCCCCGCCCTGACCCAGGAGGAGGGGGCGTGGCCTCTGCGAGTCACGCTGCTGCAGTCCAGCTTCTGACCCGCCCCAGCGCCGCAGCCAATCGGAGCGGGAGGGGCGTGACCCGGGGGTACCGCCCCGAGACCCGAGCCGCTCTGGGCGCCTGGGGGCGTGATCTGGTCCCCGCGGTGGCCTAGGGTGGGAGACATTTCCAGGGCCAAAGTTTGGTTTTCCCAACACTTGTCCAAATTCGGATTAAAACTTTGAACTTCTAGTCAATAAATTTCTGTCTGTTTGGGGTTGTGACACTGGGGTCTCTTCAGGGCGGAGCTGGAGCCGTGGCCTCCTGCGTCCTGACGGTCTGAAACCTGTAGGTCTGGAAAAGGAGGGAAGCAGGGCCTAGATTCCTGGGTCTGAGGGAGGAGGGGGTTGGATGCCGTAAATCCTGAGTTTGAGGAAGGAGGGGATTGGGGGCCCAGACTCCTGGGTCCGAGGGTGGAGGGGTTGGGGACCCGGACTCCTGGGTCTGAAGGTAGAGGGTCTGGGGGCCTGGGCTCCTAGGTCTGACGGAGGAGGGGCTGTGGGCTGGTTGCCTGGGCTCCTGAGTCTGAAGGAGGAGGAGCTGAGGGCCCAGACAACTGGGTCTGAGGGAGGAGGGGGCCGGGGCAAACTTCCAGGCTTCTGGCCTTCCTGGCAACGCCCCCCCAGGGCCGGCCTTCCAGGATCCAGCCCCTATTTATGGTTCTGCTCCACGGCCTCACCGGACTGTGGAGGTGGAAAGAAGCAGAGAGTGAGTGACAGGGAGAGTCAGACAGAAGCAGGATGGCAACAGGGACGCGCTATGCCGGGAAGGTGGTGGTTGTGACAGGAGGCGGGCGAGGCATTGGAGCCGGGATCGCGAGAGCCTTCGGTGAGTAGGGGTCTGGCGAGTCAAGGTCTGGCTGCTTGGGGAATATGAGAGACTGGGAGCGGAGGGACCCTGGGAACTAGTGGGTGTGGGAACTTCAGTACTGGAGTAAAGATTCTTAGCCTATAAAAACCCAATTTGCAATGTTAATGAAAGGGTTGACAGCCTAAGCCTGGGGCCTGAGCTTTTGGCAGTTCTCCAAAAATGGTTACTCTCTTTTTCTGGGTCTCAGTTATTCTATCTACAAAGTGGGGGTGGCTGGGGGAATGTGGCTTGCAGGTTTCAGGTTTATTCTGGAACCCAGGGATGGGGGCTCAGGAACCCCAGCAGGCACCTACAGTGGCCAAGGAGACTATGGGTCAAGTCTTCTGCCCTTTGCTCTAGAGGAACATCATGGGACTTTGGGGTCATGAGGGGAACGTTTGGAAAGATGGGCCCCACTCCAGGTGGCCACAGGAGGGCAGCAGAGGCCTTTGTCAAAGTCTGTGCTGGAATAACCTGTTTTTCCATTCTCAGTGCAAAACGGGGCCCAAGTGGTTATCTGTGACAAAGATGGTGAGTGAGCGTCCCTTGGTCCTCACCCCAGCCCCCACCTCCCTCACACCCAGGAGACTGGGCCCCCAGGCCCTTTCCTCTCTCAGACCCAAGAATCAGGACCCCAGCCCCTCCTCCCTCAGATCTAGGATCTGGACCCCAGCCCTTCTCTCCCTGCAGAGTCTGGGGGCCGAGCCCTGGAGCAGGAGCTTACTGGAATTGTCTTTATCCTCTGTGATGTGACCCGGGAGAAAGATGTGCAGGTGAGCTATTCTTGACCCTGTCTGGCCCCAAAGACTGCTGCTCATTCCCGGACATTCCTTGATTCTGCTGGCCAGGTTCTGGGTCTCCTGCAAAGTTTCTCCTTTATCTCTCACTACTTCGGGGCTCTTGTCACACCTGTCACATAGACTGGAACAACAACAAAAATCCCTCACAGTGGATCTCCTTCTGGAAGAGTCTTCCTCTCCCGCCTCTGGGATTCTATCCGTTCACTTCGGTCAATGTCTCTCTGATGTCCACCCTCCGCCCCCCACCCGGACACCAGGTCTCTGCAGTGTGAATATATCCAGCCCTCTGGTGATTTAGGGGAAGCCCCCACTTCCTGTAGCTCCCTTCACCTTGGCTGTGATCCACCTCCCCCTCTTTCTTCCCCTTTGCTTTTTTTTCCCCCCTTTGCTTTTGGGAGTCCAGGCTCCTCAAGGCTGGGTGCCAACCCTGCTCACTTACCTCTTTGTCCTCAGACTCTCATTTCTGAGACCGTCCGTCGTTTTGGCCGTCTGGATTGTGTAGTCAACAACGCTGGCTACCGTGAGTTGTGTGGCCCACAGGCCATTCTCCCTTGGTGTCCACCCACCTCCCAGCTTCCATCCCTTCCTTTCCCTACCCCTCAGTTCCCCATCTGTCTTCTCCATACCCTTTCCCATCCCCCTGTCTCCTTGGATGGGACAGTACAGCCCTGGAAGGCCCTGCACTGGGGCTCACATCCTGGCTGGTTCCATCCTGGCCTCAGTTCTTCTGTTTCTAGAATGGGAATGATGATCATGAACAACAGAGTTGTTGTGGGTATTGAATAAGATAAACTACTCGGCCTCATAATTATCACAAATATCTTGAACAAACAGCTCCCATCTTGTGGTCTCAATTTGCTTATCTATGAAGTGATGGCAATGACCCTTCCCTTTGCTGATGACTATGAAGGTATCCTCATGCGTGTGGTTTTTTAGGTCTTAGCACGGTGACTTTGAAGGGGAAATGCTGTCAGCTTAATGACTTACCCTTCATAAGAATCTCTCATGTTGGTAAGCCAGGGCTCAGAGAGATGAACTGATTGCACTGAGGTCACACAGCAAGGCCTGTCATAAGAGTGACATTCTCTTCAGCTGCACAACATGCCCCCCTGCTTATTGTTGGTTTTTTTTAAGATTTTATTTATTTGTTCATGAGAGACACAGAGAGGGAGAGGCAGAGACACAGGCAGAGGGAGAAGCAGGCTCCATGCAGGGAGCCTGATGTGGGACTCCACGCCCTGGGCTGAAGGCAGCGCTAAACCGCTGAGCCACCCAGGCTGCACAACCCTCCCACTCCCTCCACCACTGCATATTGGCTGGGCAACTTTAAGCAAGTGGCTCACCCTCTCTGGGCTGCATTTTCCTCCTTATATTGTTGTAAAGATCAAAGAGATGGCGAATACCAGTTCATCCTTTCTCTCTGTATCCTTTGTACATTCGAGACATATTTACTGAATGCCTACCATGTCCCAAGTTCTTTCCTAGGGGCTGGGGAGTTGGCAGTGAAAAATAAATTGTTTTTTTAAGATTTTATTTATTCATGAAAGATGCACAGAGAGAGGCAGAGACATAGGCAGAGAAGCAGGCTCCCCTTTGGGAACCCAATGTGGGACTTGATCCCTGGGATAGTGACCTGAGCCAAAGGCAGACGCTTAGCCACTGAGCCACCCAGGTGTCTGGCAGTGAATGCAATAGATAGAACATTCTAGTCTTCTTGGGATTCACGTTCTTGAGTAAGAAAAATAGGCCAGAAATGATAGTTAATCTGCCTCATCCATGGATTCCTGTGTTTGTGAAGTCACCAACTTGCAAAAAAATTTTTTTTCGTAATCTCAGCATCAGTACTCACTATGCTTTCCAGGTATTTGTGGACAAGTATGGAGTAGCAACAAAAATTCCCTTTGCATGAAGCACATGTTCTCAGTTAAGGTCAAACTAGGTGTAGCTGTGCCCTCTGATTTCAGAGGATGGAGACTATGGAAGTGCAAGGAGCTGCCCTGGGGCCCACTGGATGGGTTAAAATTCCAACACTGCGGCTTCTAGCCAATCTCTTAACATCTCTGAGCCTTGTTTCTTTGTTTGCAAAATAAATAAAATGGAGTCTATTTTATTGTTTTTAGGATTAGGGGTTGTTTTTAGCATTTAAGACTATGATCTGTTCTAGGATTATTGTTTTTAGAATTAGGAGTTGTTTTTAGGATTTAAGACTATGATCTGTTAGATATGCAAATATCTATATGCCTGTGTGTATACACATGTCTACGTGCATACATATATATAGTGTCAGCCAGTTTGGGCTCCTGGAACAGAAATACCACCTAAGGGGAGGGCTCAGACAACAAACATTTACTTCTCGCAGATTTGGAGGCTAGGAAATCCCAAGATCCAAGTGCCAGGAGATTCGTGTCTGGTGAGGGCCTGCTTCTTGCTGGGTCTAAGTGCACTAATCCCATTCATGAGAGGTCCATCCTCTCCACTTAAAATCCCCTTCTGGGACACCTGGGTGGCTCAGTGGTGGAGCATCTGCCTTCAGCTCAGGTCGTGGTCCCGGGATCCTGGGATCACGTCCCACATCAGGGTCCCTCTTGGGAGCCTGCTTCTCTCTCTACCTGTGTCTCTGCGTCTCTGTGTCTCTCATGAATAAATAAATAAAATATTTTAAAAATAATAAAATAAGAATATTTAAAAGAATAATAATAATAATAAAATAAAATCCCCTCCCATAGGTTTCACCTCCAAGTGCCATTGCATGGAAGGTTAGGATTTCAACATATGAATCTCGGGGGGTGGGGAAACGCGTTTAGTCTGTAATATTACATACTATTATATAATATGTACCTCTTTCCCAGAGGAACAGTGGTGAATATTCCCTAATTCAGTATTCACTGGAACTTTATAGACCATAACTGCCTTGAATAATGAGAATCGACTATATATACTAGCATGTTTGTTGGTGATAAAGGCTATAAAGAGAAATAAAATTGGGGCACCCAGCTGGCTCAGTTGGTGGAGGCTGCAACTCTTGGTGTCGGGGTCGTGACTTTAAGCCCCACATTAGGCATAGAGCTTACTTAAAACAAAACAAGCTGTTTAGGGTCTAGAGAATGGCAGGAGCTTTTTTGTTTGTTTGTTTTCCAGAGGCTGGGCTTTTTTGTTTGTTTTAAAGATTTTATTTATTTATTTATGAGAGACACAGAGAAAGAACAGCAAGTGCTCAACCGCTGAGCCACCCAGGTGTCCCAAGGGGCTGTTTTAAACAGGATCCAGGGATCCCTGGGTGGCGCAGCGGTTTGGCGCCTGCCTTTGGCCCAGGGCGCGATCCTGGAGATCCGGGATCGAATCCCACGTCGGGCTCCCGGTGCATGGAGCCTGCTTCTCCTCCCTCTGCCTGTGTCTCTGCCTCTCTCTCTCTCTCTGTGACTATCATAAATAAAATAAAATAAAAAAAATAAAGATTAAAAAAAAATAATAAAATAAAAAATAAACAGGATCCAGGGTCGGTTCCCTGAAGATGTTTGAGCAGATCCTCGAAGGAAGCCAGGCCACAAGCCCTGGGTCCTTGGGGAGGAACAATCCAAGATTCCCTCAGCTTCCTGCCTGCCATCTTGTTTTCCCCCCTCATTGTGCCTTCCTCCCCTGGCCTCCTAAAGCCTTGGAGCCTTCAAGGTGGCCTCTCCCCACTGCCTGTGTTTTCTTTTTCTTTTTTTTTTTTTTTATTTATTTATGATAGTCACAGAGAGAGAGAGGCAGAGACACAGGCAGTGGGAGAAGCAGGCTCCATGCACCGGGAGCCCGACATGGGATTCGATCCCGGGTCTCCAGGATTGCGCCCTGGGCCAAAGGCAGGCGCCAAACTGCTGCGCCACCCAGGGATCCCTGTGTTTTCTCCTAATTCTTATTCCCCTATCTTTCCACCTCCTTTTCCTCTGAACATTGATTTTTCTGTCCCTCTACCCACACCCCCTCCCCTCCCACCAATTCCTCCTATTTATTTTACAAATATGTTATGGGGCTAAGTATTAGGCCCAAATATTGACTCCTGAGAGAAAAATTTTTTAAAGATTTTTTTTTTTTTTTTAATTCATAAGAAAAAGAGAGGCAGAGACACAGGCAGAGGGAGAAGCAGGCTCCACACAGGGAGCCCGATGGGGACTCGATTCTGGGTCTCCAGGATCACACCCTGGACTGAAGAAGGCAGCACCAAACCGCTGAGCCACCCAGGCTGCCCCCTCCCTTTTTTAAATTTTGTTTCTTTATTCATAGAGGGGCAGAGACACAGACAGAGGGAGAAACAGGCTCCATGCAGGAAGCCTGATGCGGGACTCAATCCCAGGTCTCCAGGATCACACCCCAGGCTGCAGGCGGCGCGAAACCGCTATGCCACCGGGGCTGCCCCGGGCTGCCCTTTTATAAAGATTTAATTTAATTTAATTTTTATTTTTACTATTTTTAAAAAATAGATTAATTAATTAATTAATTTTTATTTATTTATTCATGAGAGACACAAAAAGAGGCAGAGGGAAGAGCAGGCTCCCCGTGGGGAGCCCGATATGGGACTCCATCCCTGGATCTGAGCCAAAGGCAGATAGATGCTCAACCACTGAGCTACCCAGGTGCCCTTTAAAGATTTTCTTTTCTTTTTTTTTTTTTTAATTTTTTAATTTTTATTTATTTATGATAGTCACAGAGAGAGAGAGAGGCAGAGACACAGGTGGAGGGAGAAGCAGGCTCCATGCACCGGGAGCCTGATATGGGATTCGATCCCAGGTCTCCAGGATCGCGCCCTGGGCCAAAGGCAGGCGCCAAACTGCTGCGCCACCCAGGGATCCCAAGATTTTATTTTCAAGTAATCTCTGTATCCAATCTCAAATTTACAACTCTGACCCAGACAGCCAGACACTCTGACTTGGGAAATTTCCTTGTTTTTTTTTGTTTTTTGTTTTTTTTTAAACTAAGGTCCACACCCAACAAAGGGCTTGAACTCACAACCCTGAAATCAAGACCTGAGATCATGTGTTGGATGCTCTACCCATTGAGCCACTCAGGCGCTCCTAGCTTTGGGTGGAACTTTCTCAGCCCGAAAGCCAAGTGTTGTCCTTCTGTAGATAAGGAGACTGAGACACAGAGAGGCAAAGTGACTTACTAAAAAGTCACACAGCCAGGAAGTGGCAGAGGCTCATATTGGAAGCTGGGCCTTCTGGCCTGAGACCACTTTTTAATTCACCTCCTTTCTTCCCTGTGATCCCTGCCCCTCTTGTCAGCCACCCCTGACCGGACCATATCTTCATTTCTTCCCTGTTCTCTGTGTCACTCCCTCATTCCTTCTGCTTCTGTGTCTCCCACCCCCTGCCCTTAGATCCACCTCCGCAGTGGCCCGAGGAGACCTCTGCCGAGGGCTTCAGGCAGCTGTTGGAGCTGAACCTGCTGGGGACATACACCGTGACCAAGGTGAGAACTATGGCCCACGCTGTCAGGCCAGGTGGCCTCCTGACCGGGACATTGTCAAACTCACTTCTTCTTGGAGCAGAATGTTTCTGCTGCGTTGCTTATTCCAAAAGGACTCTGTTCTTTATAGCCAATATATGGGTGCTAATCCCTACATTCAGCAGAAGCTAGCTGTGTGGTGACCTGGCCCAGTCTTCTTAGGGACCTTCTAGAACCTTCTAAAGTGGTGTGCTGATATAGAGTTGGGGAGTAATAGGAATAAGGGTGGGATGGGGGGGCAAGAGGAGGGATTGAGGCGAGGAGTCAATGAGAGGCAGTTACAGCTTTGCCACCCAGCAAATAGCCATGGGGAACAATGAGTTTTTCCCCTTACCACCCTACCCTCTGAATCTTCCCATAAAAGCCTCCTACTTACCATTGTAGTTGAAATGCCAGCTCTTCAGAATGGTCCTCTCCTTCCCAACCGTTCATGCTTCTGTGGCACCCACACATACATATTTATTCTCTGCAACAGCTTATTTATTTCCATCATAGCACACTTTAATTCATTCAGCAAATATTTGTTTAGTACCAGCCATCTGCTGAGCATTGTGCATCCAGCACGAGACAAACATCCTTGCCCCTGGGGAGCTGACATGCTAACGGGGGAGACAGGCAGTGAGCAAGTAAATAGATCTTAATGTCAGCGAGTGATAAGTGCCATGCATGAGAGTGATGGACAGGTGCAAATGCTGTTTTTTTATAATTTTTTTTAAAATTTATGATAGACAGAGAGAGGCAGAGACACAGGCAGAGGGAGAAGTAGGCTCCCTACAGGGAATCTGATGCTGAACTCAATCCCAGGACCCTGGGATCATGCCCTGAGCCAAGAGCAGACACTCAACAACTGAGCCACCCAGGTGTCCCAAAACTTTTTTTTAAAGCAGGCTCCATGCCCAGCGTGGAGCCCAATGTGGGGCTTGAACTCATGACCCTGAGATTGAGACCTGAGTTGAGATCAATAGTCAGATGCTGAACTAACTGAGCCACCCGGGTGCCCATATGAAACTTTTTATTTTGACATTTTGCAAGCATACACAAAAGTGGAGAGATGTACTGAATTCCTTACACCCGTTACCCAGCATTATCAACATTCTGTCATTCCTCCTGTGGACTCTTCATTTCTTTCTTTCTTTTCTTTTAAGATCTGTTTATTTGTTTTAGGGAGGGGAAGGGCAAAGAGAGAGGGAGAGAAGCAGACTCCCCACTGAGCACAGAGCCTCATGTGGGGCTCTATCTCAGGACCTTGAGATCATGATCTGAGCCAAAATCAACAGTCTGATGTTCAACCAACTGAGCCACCCAAGTGCCCCTTTTGCTGGAGCTTTTTATTTTTATTTATTTTATTTTTTAAAGATTTTATTTATTTATTCATGAGAGACACAGAGAGACAGAGACACAGGCAGAGAGAGAAGCAGGCTCCTCACAGGGAGCCCGACGCAGGACTTGATCCCCAGATCGGGATCACACCCTGAGCCAAAGGCAGATGCTCAATCACTGAGCCACCCAGGAATCCCTTGCTGGAGTTTTTTTTTTTTTTTTTTAATATTTTTTTTCTTTATTTATTTATGATAGTCACACACACAGAGAGAGAGAGAGAGAGAGAGAGAGAGGCAGAGACACAGGCAGAGGGAGAAGCAGGCTCCATGCACCGGGAGCCCGACGTGGGATTCGATCCCGGGTCTCCAGGATCGCGCCCTGGGCCAAAGGCAGGCGCCAAACCACTGCGCCACCCAGGGATCCTCTTGCTGGAGCTTTTTAAAGCAAATCTCAGACATATTTTATATGTGTGTTATTTAGTATGTGTCTTTACCAGATGAGGTTTTTTTGTTTGTTTGTTTAAGAGTATTTATGTGCTGCTCTTTTAGACAGGGTGGAGGTAGTCAGAAGGCTTCTCTGAGAGGTGACATTTGAGTCAGACCTCAAAGATGTGTGTCAGGCAGAGTGGTCCAGCAGAGAACAGCCTGTGCAAAGGCCCTGGGGTGGGAACTGCTCCAAGTGTAGGAGGAATAACAGGAGGTGAGAGTATAAAGTGGACAAAAGAACCTAGATCATATCTGGCCTTGTCAACCATGGAGAGGACTTTGCTTTGGTACTTGAGCCTGGAGCCAAGGAAGTGAGCTGCTATAAGTGGCAACCAGCAGCCACATGGGGAACAGGCAGGGGGCAAGGGCTTTGGCAGTGTGCCCAGGGAGGACACTGACTGGATGGTCCAGGCAGGAGGTGATTTGAATCCCACGAGGCCATTGGGTGGCTGTGGATTTGGTGGGAAGTATTCTGATTCTGGACCCATTTTGAAGGTAGTATTGTCAGGGTTTCCTTGTAGACTAGATGTGGGGGTGGATTTGAGAAAGAAATGAGTGGGGGTTTTGGCTTATGTCCCCCCCCCCCCCACCGCCCCCAGCAACTAGTGGGACTGAGTTGCCATGCATTGCTATGAGGAAGCCTGGGGAGGAGCAGGTGGGGTCAGAGACCTTTTGAGTTAGCAGGGCCTGGCAGGGGGAAGGGGCGCGGTGTGGTGGAGAGGGAGAGGAGCTGCCCAGCACAGGTTCACGTGGGATTCTTGGATCTGGGGTGAGGGGAGAGGCCTGGAGTCATCAGCTGGGAGCTCACCAACCAGCTTGAAGCTGGAGTAGATCAGAAAAGCCAGTGCAGACAACAAGAGGGGAGGAGGCCCAGGAGGGTGGGGTGGAGGTGGTGGTCACTGGTGAGGAAACTCACAAACTCTCTTTGGTGTCTCACTTGAGATTCAGGTGAAATGTTTCTGGGCAGTTGGGTGGCCTTGTTCAACCTGTGAACCCTTGCTCCTTTTTTTTTTAAGATTTTGTTCATTCATTTGAAAGAAGAGCACAAGCAGGGAGAGCAGCAGGCAGAGGGAGAGGGAGGAGCTGGCTGCCCGTTGGGCAGGGAGCCCAATGCAGGGCTCCATACTAGGACCCCAGGATCATGACCCACGCAGACGCTTTACCAACTGAGCCACCCAGGCACCCCTGAACTCTTGCCTCTGTCCCCAACTTGTGTCACCCCTAAGATTGGCATCTCCATACAATAAGATATACCCACTGTATCCCATAAAGGGGGTATATATGTAATTGTATAATATATATGTAATTTTACATATCTCTCTCAGTGCCCAGCATTTAAAAAGAGATTTCTCCTAAACAGCCCTATTTCTGGTTTTTCTTTTTTTTTTTTAATTTTTTTAAAAATTTATTTATGATAGTCACACAGAGAGAGAGAGAGGCAGAGAGAGAAGCAGGCTCCATGCGCCGGGACCCCGACATGGGATTCGATCCCGGGTCTCCAGGATTGCGCCCTGGGCCAAAGGCAGGCGCCAAACCGCTGTGCCACCCAGGGATCCCATTTCTGGTTTTTCTTGAAAGATTGGCAAAGTGGGGACGCCTGTGTGGCTCAGTGGTTGAGCATCTGCCTTTGGCTCAGGGCGGGTTCCCAGGGTTCTGGGATCGAGTCCCACATCAGGCTCCCCGTAGGGAGCCTGCTTCTCCCTCTGACTATGTTGCTGCCTCTGTGTGTCTCTCATGAATAAATAAATAAAATCTTAAAAAAAAAAAAGGGAAAGAAAGATTGGCAAAGTGGACCCACAGGACAGAGTGACCGTCTGCTAAATATGGCAGGGCTCTCCATTATACCCCAGTCCCCACCTCTTCCTGTGGGGCTATCTGACTCTCTTACCTGTCAGTGGCTAGAACAGAAGCCTCACATAGGAGTAAAGGGTCCAGATCCAATCCCTGCCTGCCTCAGTTCTCTGCCACTTCCTCCCTGCAATGTGGCAACTTACTCAGCCTGTCAGCACTTTGGTTTCTCCTGTGAAAAAAAATGAGGCTTAATAAATGGTACCTAATTCGCAGGGTTGTTCCTGAGAATTGAATGAGAGTAAAATATCCATGAAGAGCTTAGAGCATGCCTGGCACAGGGTTTCTGGTCTGTGCATTTTTATTTACCTATCACAAACATTGCCCCATTCTTTTTCCTGCGGCCAATCTCCCTAACTCAGGTTGAGGTCACTGAAATATACGTTGGGCAAATGAAGCCTGGCAGAAGCAGAAGGGAAAAGGTGAGGTTGGATGCTGGAACCCTGAGTGGGAGGGAAGGAAGTGGAGCACAGGGTGTTTCATTTACCAAAAAAGGGTGTACAAAGGTACTGGGGTAGAAACCACCCATGTGCGTTTTAAGATCTAGAGACCCTCATCTCCATCTCCACCTTCCGCTTAGCAATTATTATTTTTTAAGATTTTCTTTATTTATTTGAGAGAGACAGCATGGTCATGAGCCAGGGTGGGGGCGGGGGGGCAGAGGGAGAGGGAGAAGCAGGTCCCCCACTGAGCAGGGAGCTCAACGAAGATGATGCAGGGGCTCCATCCCAGGACCCCTGAGTTGAAGGCAGCCACTTAACAGACCGAGCCACCCAGGCACCCCTCTATTTATCTATTTTTGAAGACTTTACTTCTGAAATAATCTCTTCACCCCACATGGGGCTCAAACCTACAACCCTGAGATCAACAGTTGGATGCTCCACTGACTGAGCCTGCCAGGCGCCCCATCCAAGCTCTTTCAATTCACCCAGTTGGTCTCTATTGTATTATTACAATTAGTTCCTTTGCCTTGGCTCCAGACACCATCTGCCTATTGCATGTGGTTTTCCAGAGGGCAGAGACTGTCTGCTTGTCCACGCCTCTGTCCCAGTACCCAAAACTCTGCCCGTTGCAAAGAAATCTGTCAGCATGAGTAAGTTGCTGCCTTTACCACCATGATTAAAACAATCATCAGGGGCACCTGGGTGGCTCAGTCGGTTAAGGGTCTGCCTTTGGTTCAGGTCATGATCCCAGAGGCCTAGATCAGGTCTCTCAGCCAGCCCACTGCTCAGCAGGGAATCTGCTTCTCCCTCTCTCTCTGCCTGCCACTCCCCTTGCTTGTTCTCTCTCTCTCTCTCTCTCTCTCTGTCAAATAAATAAATAAAATCCTCGATGTTAAGAGATCACTCTAGGGGCGCCTGGCTGGCTCAGTTTGTAGAGCATCCGACTCTCTCTCTCTTTTTTTTTTTTTTAATTTTTACCTATTTATGATAGTCACACAGAGAGAGAGAGAGAGAGAGGCAGAGACACAGGCAGAGGGAGAAGCAGGCTCCATGCACCGGGAGCCCGACGTGGGATTCGATCCCGGGTCTCCAGGATCACACCCTGGGCCAAAGGCAGGCGCCAAACCTCTGCGCCACCCAGGGATCCCCAAGATTCTTTTTTGATGGCTGAGTAGTAGTCCATTTTATATATAGACCACATCTTCTTAAAAAAAAAAAAAAAAAAGACCACATCTTCTTTATCCATTCATCTGTTGATGGACATCGGGGCTCTTTCCACAGTTTGACTATTGTGGACATTGCCGCTATAAGCATTGGGGTACAAGTGCCCCTTTGGATCACTACATCTGTATCTTTGGGGTAAATTCCTAGTAGTGCAATTGCTAGGTTGTAGAGTAGCTCTATTTTCAACTTTTTGAGGAGTCTCCATACTGTTTTCCAGAGTGGCTGCACCAGTTTGCATTCCCACCAACAATGTAAGAGGGATCCCCTTTCTCCACATCCTTGCCAACATCTGTTGTTTTCTGACTTGTTAATTTTAGTTATTGTGACTGGTGTGAGGTGGTATCTCACTGTGGTTTTGATTTGTATTTCCCTGATGCCGAGTGATGTTGAACATGTGTTCATGTGTCTGTTGGCCATTTGTAGGTCTTTTAAGAAATGGCTGTTCATGTCTTCTGCCCATTTCTTGACTGGATTATTTGTTCTTTGGGTGTTGAGTTTGATAAGTTCTTTATAGATTTTGGATACTAGCCCTTTATCTTATAAGACACTTGCAAATATTTTTTCCCATTCTATTGGTTGTCTTTTGGTTTTGCCAACTGTTACCTTTGATGTGCAGAAGCTTTTTATCTTGGGCAGCCCAGGTGGCTCAGCGGTTCAGTGCCGCCTTCAGCCCAGGGTGTGATCCTGGAGAGTCCCACGTCAGGCTCCCTGCATGGAGCCTGCTTCTCCCTCTGCCTGTGTCTGTGCCTCTCTCTCTCTCTGCGTCTCTCATGAATAAATAAATATTTTTTTAAAAAGGCTTTTATCTTGATGAAGTCCCAGTAGTTCATTTTTGCCTGTTTCCCTTGCCTGGGGAGATGTGTCTACCAAGAAGTTGCTGCGGCCAAGGTCACAAAGATTGCTGCCTATGTTTTCCTCTAGGATTTTGATAGATTCCTGTTTCATACTTAGGTCTTTCATCCATTTCAAGTCTATTTTTGTGTATGGTGTGAGGAAATGGCCCAGTTTCATTCTTCTGCATGTGGCTGTCCATTTTTCCCAATACCATTTTTGAGACTTTTTTTCCATTGGATATTTTTTCTTGCTTTGTTGAAGATGAGTTGACCATAGAGTTGAGGGTCTGTTTCTGGGTTCTCTATTCTGTTACATTGATCTATGTGTCTGTTTTTGTGCCAGTACCACACTGTCCTGATGATCACAGCTTTGTAATATAGCTTCCATTTCTTTGCATCTTCCTCGATTTTTCTTTTTTTGAGATTTTATTTATATATTCATGAGAGACACAGAGAGGCAGAGACAGAGGCAGGCTCTGTGCAGGGAGTCCAGTGTGGGATTTGATTCCAGGATTCCAGGATCACACCCTGGGCCAAAGACAGGTGCTCAACCACTCGAGCCACCCAGGCATCCCTCGGCTTTTTTCATGAGTGTTCTATAGTTTTCTGAGTACAGATCCTTTGCCTCTTTGGTTAGATTTGTTCCTAGGTATCTTATGGTTTTTGGTGCAATGGTAAATGAAATCAACTCCTTAATTTCTCTTTCTTCTGTCTCATGGTTAGTGTATAGAAATTTAGCTGACTTCTGTGCATTGATTTTATATCCTGCCACTTTGCTAAATTCTTGTAAATTCTAGCAATTTTGGGGTGGAGTCTTTTGAGTTTTCACATAGAGTATCATGTCATCTGCAAAGAGTGGGAGTTTCACTTCTTCTTTGCCTTTTATTTCTTTTTGTTGTCTGATTCCTGAGGCTAGGACTTCCAGCACTATGTTGAACAACAGTGGTGAGAGTGAACATCCCTGATGTGTTCCTGACCTTAGGGGAAAAGCTCTCAATTTTTCCTCATTGAGAATGATATTCTCTGTGGGCTTTTCATGTATGGCTGTTATGATATGGAGGTATGTTGCCTCTATCCCTACACTGTGGAGAGTTTTAATCAAGAAAGGATGCTGTACTTGAGCACCCAACTCTTGATCTCAGTGTTGTGAATTTGAGCCTCACATTGGGTGTAGAGATTACTTAAAATCAATAAATAAATAAAAATTAAAAATCGCTCTGGCTCTTGCATGCAGAACAGGTCAGAAGACAAAGTGTGGGCATTGGAAAACCAGTATTAGGAGACAGTAGCATTTGTGCAAGTAAAAAGAGGTAGCCTTCATGGCCTCACATGGTCTGGCCCCTGTTTCTCCTCTGAACTTCCCCTCCTACTGCAGTAGTCTTGTGCCAAATGCCCCAGTTCTGTCCTGCCTCGGGGCCTTTGCAAATGCTGTTCCTCCTGCCTGGCCCAGGCCCAGGATTCTCCAAGACATCTCCACAATTCATACCAGAACACCCTGTTTGCAATTGCACCTACCCCAACACCCCCATTCCCCTCATCTTGCTCTACTTTTTGTTGCCTATCCCTGTTCACACTCTAGCACATTCCATTATGCACTTTTATTTCTTTATTGCTGCCTCCTCCAGGACTTGGCTCTGTGAGGGCAGAAGTTTCTGTCTTGTTTCCTGTGGCATCTCTGGCATTTACCACAGCACCTGGCACATCCTAGGTGCTCCATTAATGTTCATCGAACGAATAAATGAGGTAGAAAGAATTGTATAGATTCAAGAGGTCCTTATAAGGCACAGTGGCTAGGGCTTGGTGATGAATCAGATGAGGGACTTAAGTAGAGGGAAGCTCCAGAAGGTTCTCAGGGCTCTGGCTTAAGAAGCTGGGTGGAGGTGGACCCCATGCCTGAGGCTGAAAATCAAGGAGAAAGGCAGATTCTAGGAGGAGACAGTGGAGTGAGTTTTGCACTGAACAGATAGAAATGAAGCTGCCCAGGGACGCACAGGTGGTTCAGTGGTTGGGCATCTGCCTTTGGCTTGGGGTGTGATCCCAGGTCCCAGGGTTGAGTTCCACATCTGGCTCCTTGTGGGGAGCCTGCTTCTCCCTCTGCCTGTGTCTCTGCCTCTCTCTGTGCGTCTCTCATGAATAAATAAATAAAATCTTAAAAAAAAAATGAAGATGCAAAGGGCAGGTGAGGAGCTCTGGAAGGTGGTTCCAGGGGAGAATTAGGATATGTTGATGGGAAAACAGCCAAGCGGGGCCTCCCCTGGCAGAGCTCGGAGAGAAGCAGATCCAGGAGAAATGAAAGGTGGGAGGGAAGCTGCATGGCATCCAGGAGAGCCAGGCTCTCCTGGTCAGGTGTCCAAAGGGAGGGAAGGTCAGGCCAATAAGATTCCAGCGGGTTCTTGATGTGGGCTGCACAAAAGTGCTAGGTGACCTTGAAGGCAGGACTGGGAAATGGCCCAAGGAATGTGTGGGAGGGTTAAATAGGGACCATAAGGAGTGTGGGACAAATATTTATTCAGTGCTAACTGTGTGCCCAGTGCCAGGACAAGGGGAGCGAATGACTCATGGTGTGCAGCCCTTAGGGACCTCACGTTTGCAGGGTGGGGGTGGGGAGGGAGTCAAACAGCTGGGTATGGGGGCAGCCGCGGTGGCGCAGTGGTTTGGCGCCGCCTGCAGCCTGGGGTGTGATCCTGGAGACCCGCAATCGAGTCCCACATCGGGCTCCCTGCATGGAGCCTGCTTCTCCCTCTGCCTGTGTCTCTGCCTCTCTCTCTGTGTGTGTCTATGAATAAATAAATAAAATCTTAAAAAACAAACAAACAAACAGCTGGGTAGAGAGTGAAAAGGTTTCTGAAAGAATTAGACAGGGGCAGGGGTGGAGCCTCGGGGTAGGGGGCTGGGCCAGCCCAGGGCTGAGGGAGGCAGTAAGGGTTTCAAGGCCAATGAGAGAGAGAGAGAGAGAGAGAGAGAGAGAGAAAGGATGGAGGGGGGAATGGGAGTGGGAGTCAGGTCCCTGAGGAGCTACTGGAGAATTAGAATCCCTGTCCCCAGTGCCCACATAATCATGGTACTCGTGCCCATGTTATCCTAAAGTTCTTAAGACTTAGAGTTGTCAGAAATTCTCTTTTGCTTATGGGTTTTGCTCTCTGCTCACTGCTGGGTACAAGTATTGGCTTTGACAGTTGTCACATGACCCTGGGAGCGGCGCTTACCTGCTCAGTCTCCTCACCTGGCAAAAGGAGCTGTAGACAGTTTCTTCGTCTAGGGTTGTTCTGAGGATTCACAATGCATGTGAAGAACTGACAGTAGGGCCAGGCACATAATAGATAAATTCAATAAATTCATTTATTTATTCAAAAGATATTTATTGAGCACCTATTATGTGACAGACACCTTAATACAGGGGTGAAACAAAGTAAGAAATTTCAGGGGTGCATGGGTGGCTGAGTTGGTTAAGCATCTGCCTTCAGCTCAGGTCATGGTCAGGTCCTGGGATGGAGCCCTGAGTTCAGTGGGGAATCTGCTTCTCTCTCTCTTTCTCCCTCTCCCTCCCTCCCGCTGCCCTCCTCCTGCTCATGCACATGCTCTCTCTCTCTCTCTCTTTCTCAAATAAATAAGATATTTAAATAAATAAATAAATAAAAATAAATAAGATGTGAGGGTGACTTTTTTTTTTTTTAAGATTTTATTTATTCATGAGAGACACAGAAAGAGAGAGAGGCAGAGACACAGGCAGAGGGAGAAGCAGGCTCCATGCAGGGTAGCCTGACATGGGACTCCATCCTGGGTTTCCAGGATCAGGCCCTGAGCTGAAGGCGGTGCTAAACCACTGAGCTACCTGGGCTGCCCAGAAGGCGACATTTGAACAAGATTTGGAGCTGCTGAGGGATTAGGTTTACCCAGGACTGTCCCAGTTTAACGCTGAGAGTGGACTGAATGTCCCATGTCCTCAAAAATGCTTCAGTCCTGGGCAAACTGGAATGGCTAGTCACCCTAGTAGAGAGTTCCATGCCTATCAGAGGAAAAGTATTCCAGACTGAGGGAACAGCGAGTGCAAAGGCCCTAGGGTTGGCACACTTAGGGTTTGCTTGAGGATACAGTCCTTAGAAAAAGTGGAGGCTGTTTTTGAGGGAGTGGAGAAGGTTTGAAAGAGCTGGTAGGGTGACCCCGAGAGGGACCTAATTTAGATTCCCTGGGAACCACTTAGAGGAGGCTGCATGCACTCATTAATCTTTATCGGCAGGAACAAGTCTTGCCCAACAGCTCAGCAGTCAAAGGAAAATAAGAGGAAGAATAGAATTTGAATTTATTCAAGGTCATGTGTAGTGAAAGAGCTGAGAGACAGAGAGGAAGGGAAGAGAGAAAGGAAAAGAGAATTAGTTTAGGGACCTCCAGGGATCCAGGGAATTGCAGAAGAGAAGCTGGTAAAAAGCAGTGCATTTCATGAAGGCCTCTCACATCACATTCTGACCACAGAGTTCTCCCTGAAACTCAGAAATACTGTCACCCCCTCGTGGATAAAAGAGCTTCTTCCCATTTCTGCAAAATATGCAGCCATCTTGCATTTTCCTATCTTGATATGGACATGAGTTTGAGCAACATACTAAGACCCAGAGCGGAGAGACAGAGACCTAGAGAGAGGAGAACAGGGATTGGGGGAGGGGGACAAGGACACAAAGAGAAGGGGGAAGAGAGAGAGGTAGTAGAGGAGACATAGAGAAAAATGCCTTCCAGACATGAAGAGATTCCTTAAACCTAGAGACACCGGCAAACCAGTGAAGGTGCTTCCTGGAGTTCTAGAACCCTGTCCCTACAAGGCAGCAAGATCCACTAGTGACCATACCAGGGCAATGCCATTGCTCCAGACATCAGGATGTTTCAGTGTGGCTGGGGGAATCCAGTGTCTCTGGGGGGGTCTGACTTTGCCTCTGTCTTCCCAGTTTGCCCTCCCCCACCTGCGGAAGAGCCAGGGGAATATTATCAACATCTCCAGTCTGGTGGGGGCCATCGGCCAGGTCCAGGCAGTTCCCTATGTGGCCACCAAGGTACCCTGCCCCTTCCCTCACTCCTTACCAGGCCCTCTGGGGACCTCAGCCCTGAGGCATGACAACCTGGGACATGTTATGTACCAAGTGTCTCCAGTGAAGCAGAGCCTGGTGCATCCCATCGGGGCTGGCAGGGAGTGCATGACTACCCCATTCTAATGTCCCAGCTTGACCTCGGGGTTGGAGGAGAGAACAGGAAGGACCTTGTCTTCCCTGGACTGAATTTTCCCCCATCATCTTCCTTAGGGGGCAGTAACAGCCATGACCAAAGCTTTGGCCCTGGATGAGAGTCGATATGGCGTCCGGGTCAACTGGTGAGCACCTCCAAGTGGGGTGGGAAGGCTGAGAGTGAGCCTCAGAGGCCATGTCTGTGGCACATTTCTCTGATCCCCTCTCCTCCCTTCCCACAGCATCTCCCCAGGAAACATCTGGACCCCAATGTGGGAGGGGCTGGCAGCCTTAACGCCTGACCCCGCTGCCACAGTCTTACAGGGCACAATGAACCAGGTAGGCATAGGGGCCAGATCCAAATGGCATGGGAGTGGCTTAGGGTGTGGCAGTCAGGCCCGGTGCTTCACTTCATTCCTCTCCCCCTTGTCTCTCCCCAGCCCCTGGGCCGCATGGGCCAGCCAGCTGAGGTGGGGGCTGCTGCCGTGTTCCTGGCCTCTGAAGCCACCTTCTGCACCGGGATTGAGCTGCTTGTGACCGGGGGTGCAGAGCTGGGGTATGGGCACAAGGCCATGAAGGGCACCCTCGTGGAGGTCCCCACCATCCCTTCCTGATTCCCACATTTCCACTTGGGCCTTCCTAAGATTCTCATCCAAATTCAGTCTCCCAGATTTCAGCTTCTCCCATCCTGTCTCTCAGGTGCAGACCCCAACTCTAGACATTAAGCCCACTTACCAATGTGCCTAACCACCCCACAAGTTCCCATAAAAGTAGTTTGCAGCCAGAAGGAGGAGGTCATCACATTTTTTTTGTGCCCTGGAGTTCTGCCACGGGGGGACCGCGTCCCCACGCCCAGCCCCACGCGTTCCCAGGCATAGCCTCGACCCGAGGGACTACAACCCCCGGCAAGCTTTGCAGCAGGCTCCTGGGAAAAGTGTCGCCGGTCGGGCTCACCCCAGCTAATACGAAGGCCCGCAGGGGAAAATAAATTAAACTCTATTAGGAGATAATAATGGAGGTGAAGCAAAAGAGCCTCCTCGTTATTATCGGTCCTTAAGGGAAAAGAGTTTTGATTTCGCAGGCTGAGCGACAGGAAAGTGGCGAGCCCGCTCCAGAAGTTCTGAGGGAAGAAGCAGCTGGAGTTGAGTCCTGAGTCAGAGGGAGGAGGGCCTGGGATCCAGATTCCTGGGTTTGGGGGAGGAGGAAACATAGGGGGGCGTGGACTCCCCAGTTTGGGCAGAGCCTACCCCGCATACCTCCGGGGGCGCTGGGGGCCCAGTCCCGGGTGAGACTTCCCAGCGAGGGTGGTGGGGCTGCATGGCTGCTGCAGATTGGCTACGGCGGGGGTGTGCGGCAATCGCTGATTGGCTGGGGCGGGGAGGGCGCGGCCTCCGGCCACGCCCCTCGCCCTAGGCCACGTGGTGGGAGAGGACTGGGGCGCGGGGAAGCCAAACAGGATGGCACCGCGGGGGAGGGCTGGGGATCTTCCTGCGAGGGCTGGCGGACAGTAACCGGGGGACAGAATTCGGGGGCAAATTATCCCAGTGTAGAATTGCCGAGGCGCAGTGGCCCAGGGACCGGAGCTGGGGGACTCAACAGAAGCAAGACTTTGGTATCACAGTAATCCAGATACAGGAGTTGGGGGAGCTCTGGCCAGAGAAGGTTTTGGGGCCACAGTGCCTGAGGAGTTCAGCATAGGGGCCACTGATGCAGGTTTGAATTGCTAGGGATTAGAGGGATCCTGATGCACTGTAATTAGCTGCTCCTCCAGGGTCCTGTAGTTGCAGAGACACACCTGACCGGGCATAACCAGGTAACCCTGTCCTAGGGGCTGTTCTTAGAGGCTCACTGATGGGTTGGGGAATTAAAAATTTTCGGGCCTCACTGATGGAGCTGGAAGGAGGCATGGTGAACCGTGTTGTTGTATCTTAAAAATTTATATATGTGTGTGTGTGTGTGTGTGTGTGTGTGTGTGTGTGTTAAGATTTTATTTAGTTAAGAGAGAGTGAGTGCAGGCAGGGGAAGAGGGAGGGACATGCAAACTCCGTGCTGAGCGCAGAGCCAGAAACAGCGGGGCTGATCCCAGAACCCTGAGCTCACGACCTGAGCTGAAATCGAGAGACGGAGGATTAATTAACCTACTGAGCCACCCAGGCACCCCTATTTGTTTTAGATATTTATTTATGAGAGAGAGCGCATGCGCGTATGCGAGCCTGGTAATGGAGCAGAAGGGGAGCGAGAGGCAGAGAATCCCAAACTGACTTCGTGCTTGTGCGGAGCTGGGTGTCAGGATCCTGAGATCATTACCTGACTGGAAACCAAGAGTCCCACGCCTAAGGGACTGAACCACCCAGCTGCCCCATGTGTGTTATGTCTCTTCAGAAGTTACAAAGATGAGGCGCCTGGGTGGCTCAGCGGTTGAGCATCTGCCTTCAGATCAGGGCGTGATCCCGGGGTCCGGCGATCGAGTCCCACCCACATTGGGATCCCTGCATGGAGCCTGCTTCTGCCTCTGTCTCTGCCTCTCTCTCACGAATAAATAAATAAATAAAATCTTTAAGAAAAGTTACAAAGAATATATCTACGTTTTCTCCTTGGAAAGAAAAACTATGTTCAAACAGGGATCGACTGCAACCTTTTCATCCAGCCCTACCTGCTGGTACTCTCTTCAGGGGCCTTTTTCCAAAGTCCTTTCCCTTTTCATGTACATGACATGTGCACCCACTGACATTACAGCGAGTGCTTTGCTTCATCACCAAAGGGATGAAGGCATGCGGAGGTTCCTGTTCCTGGCCTTTCAGTTCTTACCTGGTTAGCGTTCCGTGACAGTACCCATTAAAATGCATTAAAAAAAATTTTTTTTTTCATTTTTTAAAAAACTTGATGCAATGTCTGGCACAGCACTAGTGTGGCTGGAACAGAATCTGGGCGGGGGGTGGGGAGGAGGGTGCATGTCCATGCACTCCCCTTGGCCCCCCGCGGATTCCAGCGCATGCGCTCTCTAGCCGGGCCCAGCTCCCCGACAGGCGCCCTAGAACTGAGGGGAAGAGGGGGAGGACGGAACCGACCGCCTTGGGGTGTAAGGCAAGCGGCCCTCCCGCGGGAGGGGGCGTGAGCGGGGCGGGGCCGGAACTTCTTTTTCTGAGCCGCGCCCCGGGCGGGCACAGTTACCCGCCGCACCGACCATGGCCGCAGCCGCGCTGGGGCAGGTGGGTTCGCGGCCCAGGGCTGGGAGGTAGGGGGTGGGGAGGCTGCGGCGACAGACCCACTTCCGGGCGGATCACTAGCTCCCGGCCGGGTCCGGCGCCGCGCCCCCGGTGCTCGGGTTCCGCTGCAGGGCGCCGAGCAGGAGGGACCACTTGGAGAGGAGCACGAGGCTCCGAGGGCGAGGGTGGTGAAGGGAGGAGGAGGTGGGGAGGGGTCGCCTACGGGAGGAACGAGGGAAGCCCTGAGGAGGGTGCAGCGTGGGCCAGGCGCCGGGCTGGGTGGTGGTGGTGGTGGTGGGGTGGCCGGGAAGGGAATCGCCAGTCTGTGGGAGTGCAGGGAGAGGACGCCCCGAGCCTCTAGCACGGGGGGTAGGACGAAGGCATAGGTCGCAGGGTCGGACTGGGAATTGGAGCCAAGGCCCCGGTTTTCTTCGAACTAAAACTCAAGATACGTGCAATGCTGCCTCTTATCTGGAACCTCTTATCTGAGGCTGCGCATCAGACTGAGAAGCAATTTGAGCCAGTTTCCCTCTGTCCCAGGTGGCAAGTGCTCCCGGCAGGTGTTGGGAGGGTCCGTTCTTACCCCTAAGAGGTCCACCAGCAGAGTTTGGGAGGCTATGATTTTAGGGAACAGTTTCTGCCTGAGAGAAGAAACAGTAACCACTCAGAGAAGGGATCTTTGCAAACCCTGACAGTTGCAATATAACCTCGGGGAAAAGTGTCTTTCCCCCAATCACTTCTTCACCTCACCCTGTCCCGGGACACCTACCCCAGCCTGATGGAGAACAGGGCAGATTTTTTTTTTTTCTTCTTCTTTTTGGAGTCTTGGTGACTGAGGCTGGGCTCTGACTGGGACGATCTGGGCTTTGATGGCAACACCTCTGGGCTGCGGTGGGCAAGCCCTGCACTGGGGCAGGGACAGTTTGAGGTTGTGATGGTGGAGATCCTCTCCAGCTGCCCTAGAGAAGTCTTGGTCTGTAATGGGAGAGCCATGGGCTCTCCCAGAACAGCTCTGCATGCGATAGGATCGATCCTGGGCCATGACCAGGACAGTTTGGGGCTGTGATAGGGACAGCCCCTGGCTGAGACAAAGCACTGCATTATGAGGAGGACCCTTCCTGGGCTGTGATATGGGGCAGCCCTGAAGCATGAAGGACAGTACTGAGCTGTGACACACGGCCCTGGGCTTTGATGGTGACATTCCTGGGATGTACTGAGAGGACAGTCCTGGATTGCTCTGGAGACAGTCCTAGGCTGTAATGAGACATGGGGGAAGGGAGGCTCCATCCTCCCCCACCCCCAATCTGTGTCTCTCCTCCCCCCTTCCTCCAGCCCTTCCTCCTTTCTTAATTCAGCCCCAGTCTTTCACACTCTATGTCCCAAAAGCCCATCTACCATCCTTTGGGCCCACTGCCCATGGCTTGGGGTGTCAGATGGTGGAGCACCCGCCCTGAGCTGAGGTAGGCCCCTACAGAAGTGTCCTGGAAGGATGAAGGCAGCTTCTCTCCGGGCAATGGGGTCTTGATGGCCAGTGCAGATGTACAACTGGCTCCTTCTCTCTGCCCTGTGGATGTGTTTTTCTGCCTCTCCCTTCTCTATCTCCTGGAAATATTCTGTCTCTAAGCATCATGGAGACAGTTTCTCTCCAGGTGTTGGCGTGTCTCTTATCTTTCCTCATTTCTCCAGGTTTCCTTTCACTTTGTGCTGTCACCTGAAGACTAGTCTTTGTCTACTTATTTTTTCCTCCCTTGGCCTCTCTGTTTCTCACCCTTGGTATTGTTCTGGATTTCTTCAGACTTGACTTCATGTGAGTTTGTCTCCCTGTCTCTCCTTATGATCATATCTATTTAGGCAACTCGTGTTCTTGATTTCTGTTCTCAGTTTTGTTTCTATTTCTTTCTTTTTTTTTTTTTTTTCTTGTAAGTAATCTCTTCCCCAAACGCAGGGCTCTAACTCAGGACCCTGAGACCAAGAGTCACCTGCTTGTCCAATTAAGCCAGCCGGGCACCCCCTCAGTTTTGTTTTCTATTTCTAGGTCTATTTTTTTTTTTTCTCATTCTTGCTTTTTACCTATTTTATTTTATTTATTTTATTTTTTATTTTTATTTTTTTTTCCACTCTCACTGCTTCTGAGGGCTTCTCTCCTGCCCAGAGACTGGCTGTCTCCCCCCTGGGTGTCTATCCTCTCCATGCTGTGGCTGTCCTGTTCCTCTCGGGGACAAAGCATAGTCACCGACTTGTGTGGGCTACACAGCGCCACCTAGAGGCCATGCCGCAGACCCACACCCTGATCAGCCCGGAAGCCCTTGGGCCCCACACTAGCCAGGACCACTCCTCAGTCCTTGAGACTGGCGGACCCCATCTCCCCATGACTCACCTACTGACCAGTGACTACCGCCATTCACCTTCGTTCTCACTGATCCATGTCCACTCACCCAGCTCACAGGGAAGGAGCACGCTACGCTGTTGTGTCTGCACCAACTTCATGACCCAATTGCTTTCCTGCCAGGCTGGGAAAAAGGCATTGTGAGATCAGAGAATACTGGGGAGAGGCCACCCTGATGGACACAGATCTGCTCTCCCTCATTTGTCTCAGGCAGGACCACAAATGTTTATCTAAGCAGTGTCTCTGTCCATGACGAGGACAGCCCCCCAGGTCCATGTGGGATCTCAGCCCTGGGATCTGAAGGGAAATGGAATCACTGGTGTCCAAGGTATAGGGTTGAGGGCTTAGGTAATCTGAGCCCAGCTGGTCTAATATCCTGAAAGAATAAGGACTTGGACTCCTGGGTCAGAGAGGAGGGGCTGAGGGTCTGGATTCCTGGGTCAGGAGGAGCTTGAGGTCTGGACTCCTGGGTCTGAGGGAAGAGGAGCTTGAGGCCTGGGCTCCTGGATCTGAGGGAGAAGAGGCTGGGGTCCCGGACCTCCTGGGTTTGAGGGAAGAGGGCCTGGGGGTCTGGACTTCTGGGTCTGAGGGAGGAGGGGGCTGGGGGTCTGGACTTCTGGGTCTGAGGGAGGAGGGGGCTGGGGGTCTGGACTTCTGGGTCTGAGGGAAGAGGGGGCTGGGGAGGCTGGACTTCTGGGTCTGAGGGAAGAGGAGCTTGAGGCCTGGGCTCCTGGATCTGAGGGAGAAGAGGCTGGGGTCCCGGACCTCCTGGGTTTGAGGGAAGAGGGCCTGGGGGTCTGGACTTCTGGGTCTGAGGGAGGAGGGGGCTGGGGGTCTGGACTTCTGGGTCTGAGGGAAGAGGGGGCTGGGGGTCTAGACTCCTGGGTCTGAGGGAGGAGGGGCTTGAGGCCTGGACTCCTGGGTCTGAGGGAGGAGGAGCTGGGGCCCCCTGGACTCCTGGGTCTGAGGGAAGAGAGGGGGCTGGGGGCCCAGCTTCTGGTTTCTGGGGAAGGATGGCCTATAAGTTCGTCACTTATCTAACTCCTGTCAGGATTTGGGGCCCCCAGAGAGGCCTTCACTTACCTGTGTGCTCTCCCCCCGCCATCTTCTGTCTGAGCTGATCTCAGGGCCTCGGCCAAAGTTCCCAGGTGTGGGAGGTGCCTGTGTTTGACTTTGCCCTGGCATGGAGGGGATGTGAGCTGATTCAGCTCTTTCTGGGGATTGCCCTTACGAGGCCTGGGAGGAGCCTTGGCCTCCTGCAGGATTCCCTCCCATCATGCACTGACCCAGACGGGAGCTGACTTGTCCAGGGCCACATGCTCTCTCTAGAACACACTGGGCCGGGGCAGAGCAGCCCAAGTGCAGGAGGTGGCAAGGCAGGCACCAGGGTCCCCTGCTCTCACCATCTTTCTTACTTCTGGCCCCACCCCCAGATTTGGGCCCGAAAACTCCTGCCTGTCTCTTGGCTTCTGTGTGGCCCCAGAAGATATGCCTCATCAAACTTCAAGGTGAATGGAAAAGAATATACTTTTGGATCTCGAGGTGGGGGCTGGAGGCCAGGACTCTTAGGTGTGAGGAAGAGGCTGGCAGTCAGATTTGGGCATCTCCAAAAGGGGCCAGAGTCCAAAGGTTATGGCGGTTGGCAGTGGGGTCCTATTAGTCAGCCAGAAGTCTGTGGGAGATTTGGTACTGGATATCCCAGAAGCCTCTGGGGCTACAGGTCTGTCTTCTCCGTAGGTCTTTGCCCCAGAGGTTCATGGGAGTTGTAGTTTTTTCAGTTTGAGATTGAGACCAAATTTCAGGATATCTGGGATCCCTGTCTTTCCTCAGGCTGCAGACCTGCAGCTGGAAATGACGAAGGAACCTCATCAGAAGCCTGACCCCAGCAAGCCCCTGGTGTTTGGGAAGACATTCACCGACCACATGCTGATGGTGGAGTGGAAGGAGGAGACGGGCTGGGGTCAGCCCCGAATCCAGCCCTTCCAGAATCTCACACTGCACCCAGCCTGCTCCGGCCTCCACTACTCGATGCAGGCATGGTGACCAACCTCTCTTCCTGTCCCTCTGCATCTCTTCCCTCTTGCCATGTCTTGTGCCAGGTCCACCACCCTGGGTTTGCTCTCTGTGTGTTTCTTCTTGCTCAGCCTGTGTTTTCTGAGGTCTCTCGCGTCCCAGGCCCTGTGCTGGGTGATGCCAGGGTCCTCAGTGAAGAGCAGACACAGTTCTTCCACTCGGAAACCCTGTGTTTTGGTTATAGCCAGATGTGATCCAAGTGTAGGAAGACCCCTTCCCAGATGTGATCCGAGTGTAGGAAGACCCCTTTGGGTGAGTGGAGGCCTGAGTTGGAACCAGGCCCAGCGTAGTGGGGGGAGGCAGAAGGACCCAAGAGATTCAGGGACAGGAAGGACTAGCAGGGTAGACAGGAGCTGGGAAGGGAAGGCTGAGCATGGCGCCCAGAGGTTTGGCCAGGTGATCAGGTAGGTCACTGGGCTGTCCCCTATGGGGACTCAGCAGAAGATCGGCTTTGCAGGACTTGGTGCCTTTAAGGAAGGTGCCTTTATCTGCCTTTAAGGAAGATATCCAGGAGACATTAAGTTTATGGTTTAAAGCATGGCTGAAAGCAGAGTCTTCCTGAGGAAGCTTTAGTGGTGACAAGAATTTGGATGAACATATTTCAGCCCTAGTAGCCAGTTTGCGAAGTCAGCTCAGGAGGCTGAGATAAGAGGTGCCAGATCTTGTGGGCCTGGAAGGCCAAGGTCAACAACAGGCTGGGGATGTGGATCAACGTTGTTGTTGTTGCTGCTGTGGTTGTTTTGTACTTTAAAAAATGTTTTGGGGCACCTGCCTGGCTCAGTCATTGATCTCGGGGTCATGAGTTGGAGCCCCATCTGGGGTGTAGAGATAACTTAAAAGAATTTTTTTTTAAGTTTTTATGATGGGAAATATATTTTTTTAAGATTTTATTTATTTATTTGACAGAGAGAGAAAGAGCACAAGCAGGGGAGCAGCAGGCAGAGGGAGAGGGAGAAGCAGGCTCCCTGTGGAGCAGGGAACCTGACATGAGGCTCAATCCCAGGACCCAGGCTCATGATCTGAGCCAATGGCAGATGTTTAACCGACTGAGCCACCCAGGTGCCCCTAAGATGGGAAATTTCATTTAAAAAAATTATTTATTTATTCCTGAGAGACACAGAGAGGCAGAGACATAGACAGAGGGAGAAGCAGGCTCCCTGCAGGGAGCCCCATGTAGGACTTGATCTGGGGACCACGGGATTATGCCCTGAGCCAAACAAAGGCAGATGCTCAACTGCTGAGCTGCCCAGGAGGCGTCCTTAAGATGGGAAATTTCAAACATAAAAAAAGAATGATATATAAGCTCCCTTACCACCCTGCTTCATCAGCTAGCACCTGTGGGTCACCCTTTTGTTTGATCTGGACTCCCATCATCATGCCCCTTTCTGCAAGATTTTGAAGCAAATCAGGGACTTTGCATTCTTTTCTTTTCTTTTCTTTTTAAAGATTTCATTTATTTATTGATGAGAGACACAGGCAGAGGCAGAGAAGGAAGCAGGCTCCATGCAGGGAGCCCAATGTGGGACTCGATCCAGGTCTCTAGAATCATGCCCTGGGCTGAAGTCAGAGGCTCAACCGTTGCGCTACCCAGGTGCCCCAGGGGACTTTGCATTCTTTCATCCAGAGTGGTTTGTTTTTCTTTTTTAAGATTTTATTTATTGGGACGCCTGGGTGGCTCAGTGGTTGGGTGGTTGCCTTTGGCTCGGGTCCTGATCCCCGGATCTAGGATCGAGTCCCGCATAGGGCTCCTGTGGGGAGCCTGCTTCCCCCTCTCCCTGTGGCTCTAACTCTCTCTCTTTCTCTCTGTGTCTCTCATGAATCTATCTTATTTATTCATTCATGAGAGACACAGAGGCAGAGATGTAGGTAGAGGGAGAAGCAGGTTCCTTGCAGGAATCCTAATGCAGGACTTGATCCCAGAACCCTGGGATCACAACCTGAGCCAAAAGCAGACGCTCAACTACTGAGCCATGCAGGCATCTTGTAGGGGTTTCAGTGCTTCTCAAGAACACAAGGATTCTCTAAAAAACAGAACTTGCACACCATCGATGTTCCTGAGAAATTGTAGCAGTAACACGGAAGGGGTTCGAGCAGGGTGCTCTCTTGGCACCTGTCTCTGGGTCTTCAGCTGCTTCTGGTCTTCCTGCCTGTCTGTCTTCCCCTTTTCTCCCTCTCTGAGCTCTGTGGGTTAGTCTCTCCTGGGATCCATCTCTGCATCTGTGTCTGAACCCTTGTATATCAGGCATCGTGCTGGGATATCTATGTGTCCCATGTCTCCCTGAGGTGGTCTCAGCTCAGTCACCCTCCCACCTGTCCCCACAGCTCTTCGAGGGCATGAAGGCATTCAAGGGCAGCGACCAGCGGGTGCGCCTCTTCCGACCCTGGCTCAACATGGACCGGATGCTGCGCTCAGCCTTGCGCCTCTGCCTGCCGGTAGGTGCCCTAGCTGGCTCCTGGGAGGAGGGGGCCAGGCAGGTGGGGCAGCGCCCTGACTCATGAGAATCCTGCCCAGAGTTTTGACAAGGTCGAGCTGCTTGAGTGTATCCGCCGGCTTGTGGAAGTGGACAAAGACTGGGTTCCTGAGGGCAAGGATACCAGCCTCTACGTGCGGCCTGTGCTCATTGGGAATGAGGTGAGCCTGACTCCAGGGTGGGGTTGAGAGGGGAGGTCCTGAACCAAAGGTCTGGGAACTCCAGGGGAGAGGAAGAGAGGGGCTGGGGGCCTGGATTCCTGGGTCCCTGATGTCCCCCTCTGCCCACCACAGCCCTCCCTAGGTGTCACCCAATCCACGCGAGCTCTCCTGTTTGTCATTCTCTGCCCCGTGGGCGCATACTTTCCCGGAGATGCCATGGACCCCGTGTCCCTCCTGGCCGACCCAGCGTTTATCCGGGCCTGGGTGGGTGGGGTCGGTGACTACAAGCTGGGGGGGTAAGTAGTCCCTCCCCCAACCCTACAGGTCCAGTACACTGCATGTCCCAGACACTGGGTGTCCATTTGTGGCTTTGGATATCAGTTGTCCTTCCCTCTCATCTCACACGATTGGAGACAGCTCTGCTTGTCCGTTGGGATTGGATGTTGTTGACACTGTGGTGGAACGCTTGAGGGAAGAGGGTCTGTGCTAAGCACTGTGGACAAATCAGCTCAGAATTTGGTTGGTTGAAAGTTGGTGGAGAGACTAGAATTGATGTTTACACTTAGTCCAGGTAACCTCCCCCAAACATCAGGCGCCCCTACCTCCCCAGCCCCATGTGCAGCTCTCATCACCCCCTGGGCCTCCAGTGATCATCATCCTACATATGGACTTTTCTGTACATCTGTGGCCAGGGACCTCGGCTCGCCAGGGCCGCGTGGGTCCCCCACAAGGTGACCGAGGCAGCAGGCAGGGAAAGGGTTAGGGGGTGTGAGGATTCAGGTCCTTTCCATGCACATATATTATAAGGTCTCCTGAGGGTCAGGCCCTATGCTGGGTGAAGCTGGGGACACAGATGATTCGGGTCCAGGCCCTGCCTTCCAGGGGTTCCCAGACTGGTGGGAGCCCCAGGATCTGGAGCAGCACATGCTGGGGTACTGTAAAAGTTCCCCAGACAGGGCAGTGCCCCCCTCTACTGAGTCCAAGGAAGGAGACCATTTCCTGGTCAACCGTGTTGCTCTCCACCAGGAATTATGGGCCCACAGTACTTGTGCAGCAAGAGGCGAAGAAGAGGGGCTGTGAACAGGTCCTCTGGCTCTACGGGCCAGACCACCAGCTCACCGAGGTGGGCACCATGAACATCTTCATCTACTGGACCCATGAGGATGGGGGTGAGCCCTCCCATGACCCTCACCCGGGCCCTGGTGGGAGTGGGTATATCAGAACTCTCAGGGGTTGGGGTGGGTTTGGGTGGCTCCTGAGATGGGAGGGTGCGCCCGAGGGTGTGAGGTCATGCCACTAATGCCTCATACTCAACCCAGTGCTGGAACTGGTGACCCCCTCACTGGATGGTGTCATTCTGCCCGGAGTAGTCAGACAGAGTCTACTGGACCTGGCAAGGACCTGGGTGAGGGCGCTGTGTCTTTGGGTGGCTGGGATGATGGGGTGCTGCTGTGTTGGGGGCCTGCATTTCAAGGCTCCCAGAGGGGGCTGTGGCATACTAGCAGATCTCTGCCCCTTCTCTCTGGGGGGTCTGTCTCCTCAGGTCTCCTTGTCACTGTTCTCAGGGAGGGAGAGGCAGGACTCTGTGGCAAGGGGTGCCCCTGGGTCATGTGTATTGCTCCCTCAGGGTGAGTTCCGAGTCGTTGAGCGTAAGGTCACAATGAAGGAGTTGTTGCGGGCGCTGGAAGAGGGACGGGTTCGGGAAGTCTTTGGCTCAGGCACAGCTTGCCAGGTCTGCCCTGTGCACCAGATCCTGTACCAAGGCAAGGTGAGATGGGGCTGCCATTGGTGACGGGGTAGAAGAAGGGGGTTCTGGTCGTCACAGCACTGTCTTTTCCAGCATTTGCGCATTCCCACCATGGAAAATGGGCCTGAGCTTATTCTCCGCTTCCTGAAGGAGCTGAAGGAGATCCAGGTGAGGTGCACTGGCGGAGAAGTGGGTTGGATGTTTGTTCCCCAGGGAAGTTCACGTCCCATGAGCCTCTGGACTGGGAGCCCTCCTCCCCTGCAGTCCCAGGAACCAGTAATGGCAATAAGGGCCCTTGTATGGGCCTCTGGGCCCCAGACTGAGCCAATCTGATTTCCTTGCGCCTCTGTGGCCTTCAATACTCCTTGGGGCTACATGACCCATTCCTGGGAGCATGTAAAACACTGACTTGAGGATTCCCCTTCCCTCCCTCTCTGTGGCTCCTGTGTGCCCTTGCAGTGGGGACCCCTTCCCAGGGACCCCTGGGACTTCGGGCCAGTGTTCTGGCTGCAGAAACCCGGTACAGAGCCCCTGGAGCACCTGGCTTTTGCTTTGGCTGTTTACAAGACTGCCCAGCGGTATTTACTCTCATAAGCCCCTAGATGGGTTTGCATTCATCTCGGCAGAGATGGCTTTGCTGAGAGCCTCTGGGCTCCTTCCTTGGCACTCAACCTAGAACTGCCTTTCCTGTGTGCTTCTGTCAAGTCCTGTGCATCGGGACCCTGAACAACACCACCCCTCACTACTTGGGACTTAGCTGCAAACGGATTATTTTTTAGGCCCAGAGCCTTCCAGGCTTTACAGTAACTCTTTGCAGAACTACCTCTCTTTTAAGCTTCTGCGCCAAGTCTCCTTTAAGCCTCTGAGCCAACCGGGCCACGGTTCCTCCTCCCTCCGGCTTCGGCCAGCTTCTGGGAAGTGGACTACATTTCCCATGAGGCCCCGGGGCGCAACTCCGCCACCATTTCGCCGGAGACGCCCCAGGGCTTTCTGGGACTTGCAGTTGGCTTTCCTCTCACGCCTCGCCTCCCTTGTCCCGCAGTACGGAACAAGAGCCCACGACTGGATGCTCCCGGTATGACAGCGCCCAGCGCCCTGCCCTACCTCTCCTCGGACCCACCCTCCCGTAGCATCCAGCCCTCGCCGGACCCTCCCCTCCCTACCGATGACTCACCTGAAGTGCAATATGAAATATAAAAGGCCTGGGGCTGCCGGGACGCCTGGGTCTCTGGCGCCCCCACATGGCCTCTACACTCCCAAAGCCATAAGGGCCGGACCCAGAGCGTCTAGGCCCCTCGCCCCGCCTCTCAGACCTTGGTGGGGGATCTGGGCTCCCCGCTGCTCCGTGTCTGGGGGCCAAGGATGCCCTTTGGCCCCCCGACTCCACATCTCTCCGTTCTCAGGCCGGATCTCCCGGTGCTGCTTTGATTTTTTTTTTTTTTCTCCTGCTGCAATTTTGAAATAAATGCCAAAGAACAAGCCATGAGCTGTGATCTCCAGTGATTCAACTTAGGGACTCTAGGGTCTTAACAGGGAATCCCTGTCCTGGGCTCTTTTCATTTTCGAAGACCCAGCAATCCAAGCTCCCAGGGACCTGGCGATCTCTGACATGGGAGATTTTTTTCCACCTCATCATATGCTGAGTTTAGCCTCTTGGGGTGACTAACCCATGCCTCCTCTACTTCCCCATCCTTGGGACAGCCCCAGTCTCCAGCCCTGGCTGTCTCCTCCGCTGTATCCTCTGGCCCTCCATCAGCTCAGTCCTTGTCTTCTCCTACCTGGATCCCCGCCCCACCCAACCCGCTCTCTGCATCCAGTTTGGCTCCCAAAGGGTCTTATATACACAGAGCTGCCTGTGCTCACTGTCTTCTAAGGGCTTCCCAGCACCCACAGCCAATAGTGCAGATAGCAGGCCCTGGCGGGTGTGGACTGAGGTAGGATACTATATCCTTGGGAGGGTGAACCTCAGAAATCTATAAAGTATAATCCCCATTACCTCCCTGTGTCATGCTTTTGTATCCCAATCTTGGCTCTTTCGCACATGCACTTTAATAATTATGTGTAGGTGTAGAGAGCCAGACATTAGGGCCAGCCTGATGTAGGAAAATGTTGGGGAAATGTTTTATTACACCATGGGGACAAGACCCGTGGACAGAAAGAGCTGTCCTGGGGTCATGAGCAGTGGCCCATTAATACTGTCAAGCTGGGAGGAGGTTAGGGACAGCATAGCCTCCCAGGTATTTTGGAAGCAAGGTTTTGAGGACCACTTCGTGGGGGCTAGCTATTGTTGGGAAAGGGTCATTTATACTGTCTAATAAAACTGAGTCATGAGACCCGTCAGATGTACATTGGTGGGTCATTTGCTTAGGGGATGATCACCAACAGGTGTCTTGAAGCTTCTGAAGGAATTTTTTTTTTTTAAGATTTATTTATTCATGAGAGACACACACACACAGAGGCAGAGACATAGGCAGAGGGAGAAGCAGACTTTTCGCAGGAGCCTGGTGCAGGACTCGATCCCAGATCTCAGGATTTTTTTTTTTTTTTTTTTTTTTTTTTAAATTTTTATGTTTATATCTGTATTATAGTCACAGAGAGAGAGAGAGAGAGAGGCAGAGACACAGGCAGAGGGAGAAGCAGGCTCCATGCACCAGGAGCCCGATGTGGGACTCGATCCCAGGTCTCCAGGATCGCACCCTGGGCCAAAGGCAGGCACTAAACCGCTGCGCCACCCAGGGATCCCTTTTTTTTTTTTTTTTTTTTTTTTTTTTTTTTTGTTCTAGAATCCAACTGGATTTTATTTGACACAGAATACAATATGGCTGCAGGAATAGCAAACTGAAAAGACAAAGCAGAAAAGACACAGTTCTATCTAATTTATAATTAAGTAACAGGAGGGCAAGTTTTTTTTTTTTTTTTTTTTTTTTTTTTTTTCTTTTTTTAATGAGACTGAACGAAAGGAGCACAAGACTTGTGCACTGAGCCATACCAGGCTCTGGGAGGCCGTCCTGGGTTCGTGGGGTGGAAGCCTCCTCTTGTGAAAATGTCCACAGTTCCTGAAGCCACCCTCGGTTTCAATGTCATTCCTATCAAAATCATGGTGGTAGATCCTGTCTGAAGGCACCGAGGCTCCTCCCACAGTGTGGCTACTGTGGACTCGGCTGCTGTGGACATCGGGGCGCACGTGCCCCGCCTGGCGTTTCATTGCATCTGTATCTTCAGAGTGAGCTCCAGGCCGTGCACCTGCCGGTCGCAGGGCAGCTCTATCGGTAAGTTCCTGAGGAGCCTTGGCACTGTTTCCAGGGCAGCTGCACCAGCCCGCAGTCCCGCCCACAGTGGAAGAGGGTTGAGTGAGTCTTGGCGGACACGATAAAAGTCTGGTCCACATTTCATTTCACGTCCTGTGGGCTTCAATTCCTTGTCCTTAAGTATTTCTGGGGAAGCTGGGTGTTGTGCTCCATTTCATCACGACGTTTCCGAAGCTCATTATGTTGGACCCTAGCTCACGGGGGCCAACGTGTCTCGGTAGAGGCCCCAGAGACTCAGACCCCAGACAGGCAGATGCAACTAGCAAGAGGGTTTTTTTTTTTTTTTATGACAGTCACAGAAAGAGAGAGAGAGAGAGAGGCAGAGACATAGGCAGAGGGAGAAGCAGGCTCCATGCACCGGGAGCCCGATCTCAGGATTATGCTCTGAGCCAAAGGCAGCCACCCAACTGCTGAGTCACCCAGGCATCCCTCTGAGGGAATTTTTATACATTAGAGTAGACTTACAGGGCAGCCCGGGTGGCTCAGTGGTTTAGCGCTGCATTTGGTCCAGGGCATGATCCTGGAGACCCAGGATCAAGTCCCATGTCAGGCTACTTGCATGGAGGCTGCTTCTCCCTCTACCTGTGTTTCTGCCTCTCTCTCTCTGTCTCTCATGAATAAATAAGTAAAAATCATTAAAAAAAAAAAAAGTAGACTTACAGGATCCTGGGAGTTGAGCTAAGATTGCCTTTTCCCCTTAGCAAAGTATGAATATCAGTGGGGTTTTTTTTTTAAGGTTTTTTTTTTTTTTTTAATTTATTCATGAGAGACACAGAGAGAGGCAGAGACACAGGCAGAGGGAGAAGCAGGCTCCATGCAGGGAGCCCGATGTGGGACTCGATCCCAGGACTCTGGGATCATGCCCTGAGCCAAAGGCAGAGGCTCAACCACTGAGCCACCCAGGTGTCCCTGAGCATCAGTTCTTAGATGAAGATCACTCTACCTGTTTCAAGGACTTGTCAGTGGGCTGTAAGTAGTAAGGAAGTTTAATTTTTCTTTTACCTTTGCTTTCCACATCGCCGGCATATCTATTTGGTTGGAGATCTAGATATGAATGTGCTTCCCTTACCTGCTCGGTGTGTCAAGCTTGGGCTTGTCACTTTATCTCTGACTCCATTACTAGAGGGAAACCCATGTGGATTAAGGCAACACAGTCTGTGACCTGTCCAGCAGTTATCAGCTTTGGGACAAAATTCTGATTTGTTGATAACCATTGCCATGGTTATCATTCCCTTTTGCCAATGATTGCTCAAGAGGAGATCATGGACACAATGGGGAAATTTGCCTGGAGGCCTCTGGGAAAGCTTCCTTCCCTTTATAAAAGAAATCCCGAAAGACAGCCTCTTCTTTTCTTCCCTCCCTTTGGCTGTGATTATCTGGAAGTGTGACGTTTGGAGAGGTTGCAGTCACTTCACGCCCAGGTGTGTCATTGCCCCACACACTGAAGTCCAAACACACAGACCTTGGGTCCTCCAGCCATTAAACCCGATTTCCAGGGGCACCTGGGTTGCTCAGTGGTTGAGCATCTGCCTTTGGCTCAGGTGGTGATCCTGGAGTCCCGGGATGGAGTCCCACATCCGTCTCCCCACAGAGAACCTGCTTCTCCCTCTGTCTATGTTTCTCTCTGTGTGTCTCCCATGAATAAGTAAATAAAATCTTTTTAAATTAATGATAATTCCCCGGGGGCAACTGGTCACGGGAAACAGGTGCGAGATGGGCCACGTGGGTGTCTGGGAGAACAGCATTCCCAGCAGAGGGAACAGCCAGGACAAGGGACCTGAGGCTAGAGGGTGCCCTGGTGTTCCAGGAACTGTAAGGCAGGTGTGGCCGGAACGGAGTGGGCGAGACAAGGGGAGAAAGTGGGGTGTAAGGACACACGGGTAAGGGACCAGATACTTAAGAGCCTCGTGGGCACTGAGGCTTTCTAGGAAAGAGCCTGGAGCCAGCGAAGAGTTAGTTCCTCGCAGAATAGGAAGGCGACCTTCCGTAAAGGGGAACGGGCGCCCCCTGGCGGCCGCGTGGGGAACACAGGGAGGAGAGGAGGGAAGCAGGGAGCTTTCAGCTGGGAGGACTCAGGAGCTGTCCAGGGAGGGGTGGGGGTGGGGGCTGCAGGAGCGGGGTGCTGTGAGGAGCAAAGAGTGATGGGATTCTGGTGCATTTTGAAGGTCAGACCCAACGGGTCCGACAGGTTGTATGAAATCACACCCCTACCAGCCAAATGTGAGAGGAGAAAGAGAAACGAAACAGGACTTCTTTACCGTAAAGCTGCTTTGTGAAATTTTTTTCATGCTGCTTGGTGGGGTTAGTTTGCCCATCGAATGTACCTCAATTTAGTACCAATCCACTGATAATGAACATCTGGGTCCGTGATTCTGACACTAATCCCCATGTGTTTTGCAACACCACCAAGCAATGCTCGGACACCACCTGGGTGTCCTAGAGTTTAACTCAATTTCCAACACTACTGATCTGAAGAGAACCCCAAATCCTGCAGTTTAGGGGTTCCGTCACCCTACAGGCCTGCTCTCTGCACAACCCCCCTCCGCCCCCACTTCAGATACCAGTTTCAATTCCAGGTTGTCACCTGTGCTCCTACAAGCTACAGATCGGAGGTTCCCACAATGCCTTCCCTGGGTTGGATTGATTTGCTAGAGTGGCTCACAGAACCCAGAGAAATGTGTTACTAACTAGATTACTGGTTTATTATAAAAGGCTATAGTCGAGGAACAGCCAGATGAGGATGGGAAAGGGCATGCAGCTCCTATGTTCTCTCCAGCCACTTCCCCGAAATTTCCAGCAGCTCTTCTACCGGGGAGCTCTCTGAACCCCATCCTTTGGGGCTTTATGGCAGCTTCGTTACACAGCACGACAGATTAAACCACTGGCCATTGGTGATGAATTCAACCTCCACTTGCTCTTCCCTTCCCTGCTGTCAGGAGATGGGATTGAAAGTTTTAACGCTCTAACCACAGGTTTGATTCCCTTGGCAACCAGCCCCCACCCTTAGGTCCTTTCCAAAAGTCACCATATAAATGCAATAAATGCAAATGTCATCGAAAAGCAAAGCATTGGGATGCCTGGGTGGCTCAGCGGTTTGGCGGCTGCCTTCAGCTCAGGTCATAATCCCAGGGTCCTGGGATTGAGTCCTGCATCGGGCCCCCCACAGGGAGGCTGCTTCTCCCTCCGCCTGTATCTCTGCCTTTCTCTGTGTCTCTCATGAAAAAAAATAAATATTTTTTTAAAGAAAGACCAATTTGGGGCTTTTATGAAAAAAGCTGGTGAATACGTCCAGCTTTAGCATATACTGGTAAGCCATTCTACACTGGTTCTATTAGTTCACACCTGAGAAGGACGCCTGGCTGCCTCAGTGGGTGCAGCCTGAGACACTTGATTTTGGGGTTGTGGGTTCAAGCCCCAGGTCAATCCCCAGCCATTCTGTGTCTGCATATTTCACTTCCCCTAAATGAGAAATAAAAGTCAGCTGTTTGATCCATGGATATTTCGGGGTTTATCTGCCTCAGTGGCTAACACTGCTTCAACAGGGATTAATTCCCAATGGGACAGGGTGTGGAAGTTTATTTTCAATATATTTTTTTAAATTTTTATTTATTTGTTTATTTATTTTAGGATTTTATTTATCCAGGCTCAGGGGGCAGTCTGCTCAAAATTCTCTGTCTCCCTGTCCCTCTGAACCCTCACCCCCCTCCCTCATCTCTAAAATAAATAAATATGTCTTTAAAAATTAATTAATTAATTAATTAATCATTTTAAACCAGGGATAAAAGAAAACCCCATCAACTCAATAGAAGAAAGGAATGGAAAAAAATAATAATAATACACTGAATAGCCTCCAAATGGCTCAAAGATTTCAATGTAAAATATGAAACCATGAAAGAATGAGAAGTAAACATTGGAAAGTTTCCTTTCTAACCTGGGTGTGGAGAAAGCATTTAAACTGTGACTCATAATCCAGGAGCCATAAAAGAAAACACCGATGCATTTAAATGTGGGGGAACGGGATCAAACATTCTTCTTTCTTTTTTGTTTCTTTTTGAACAAATGTCCCAAGGCCCTTGGGTGGAGCAGTCCAGGCCAGCTCGGGGGCAACAGTGGCCCAGAATGGGGTGTCATGACCTTGGTGGGGTGGGGAGGGCTCAGCACACTGGGGGGCACCCAAAGGGGTTTTGCTGGGAGAGGGGGCCCAGGTGATTCAGAAGCAGAGCTCCAAGGTAGGTGCTGAGGGTTTGGGTGAGGGCAGAGAAGGGGATGGGTAACATATGGGGAAACTGATCAAAGAAGTCTATTTCTTTTTTTAAGGTTTTACTTTTTTCAAGCAATGTCTGCACCCAGCGTGGAGTCCACCTGAGGTCTTTCCCTGCTTCCTCTCCCTCTCCCTCTACTCCTCCCCCTGCTACGTCCTCTCTCTCTCAAATAAATAAATAAAATTTAAAAAAGAAAAATAGGGGCTTCTGTGTAGCACAGTGGTTGAACGTCTGCCTTCAGCTCAGGTCATAATCCTGGGGTCTGGGATCGAGTCCCACATCAGGCTCCCTGGGAGCCTGCTCCTCCCTCCACCTGTGTCTCTGCCTCTCTGTGTGTCTCTCATGAATAAATAAAATATTTTAAAAAAGAAAAAGAAAAGGACCAAGAGTTCCTTGGAGTAATGGCTCATTCTAAAGCTGAGTTATAGGGGGACACCTGGGTGGCTCAGTGGGTTCAGTGTCTGCCTTCAGCTCAGGTCATGATCCCAGGGTCCTGGGATCAAGCCCAACATCAGGCTCCCTGCTCAGGGTGGAATCACCATCTCCCTCTCAGTTCTGTCCCTCCCCCTGCTCCTGTGCTCTCTCTCTCTCAAATAAATAAATAAAATCTTGGGGGGGGGGGGAAGATGACCATGACCACCACCAGAAATAAAGAACAATAGTAATTTTATTCCTGATTATAAATCATGGTAAAAAAAAAAATAGCAAACCACAGATAGAAATTAATTAATAACTTGGAAGTCTTATTTATTTATTTATCTGTTTGTTTGTTTACTTTTAAAGATTTTATCTATTTGAGAGAGGGAAGACACAATCCAGGAGGAGGGTCAGAGGGAGAGGGAGAAGCTGACAGCCCCCTGAGCACTTGAAAGTTTGATAAGGAATGGGGTATTTGTATAGTTCCAAGGTATCTCACTAATTAAGATTCTCATTAATTACAGAGGAAGAGGGGCACCTAGCTGGCTCAGATGGTGGAGTGTGCAACTCCTGATCTCGGGGTCCTGAGTTTGAGCCCTGTTGTTGGGCATAGGGATTATTTTAAAAAAGAAAAATTACAGGGCATCCTGGGTGGCTTAGCGTTTTAGTGCTGCTTTCAGCCCAGGGCGTGATCCTGGAGACCCAGGATCGAGTCCTGCATCGGGCTCCCTGCATGGAGCCTGCTTCTCCCTCTGCCTGTGTCTCTGCCTCTCTCTCTCTGTTTCTCATGAATAAATAAATCTTTTTTTTAAATTAATAAATAAAAAAGAAAAATTACAGAGGAAGAAAAATTTTACAATGGATAAGACTGGCCAATGCCACCTTAATCATGTGGCCAAATGAATATTATGAGTCACTGAGAAATGGAAGCCCCATGAAACACGATGAGAAAAAAGACATCACATCAATAGTTTTGGTCCTGAAGAATGTGACCGTGAGAAAACAGGAAACACACTGAAGATCAGATTACAAAGTAATTGGCCTGTAATCTCCAAAAACCGTCAAGGTCATGTAAATCAGGGGAGATTGAGGAACTAATCTTCCCTGGGAAACCTGACAGCTGAAGCAATGCAGATCCTCAACTTCACAGTTTCTGTTGTAAAGGTATTGTTGCGACAACTGGCAATGCTTGAATGAAGCTTCTAGAAGGACTGTGTTATTCTTTTAAATGTTTTATTTCTTTATTCATGAGAGACCCAGAGAGAGAGGCAGAGACATAGGCAAAGGGAGAAGCAGACTCCCTGTGGGGAACCCAATGCAAGACTTGATCCCAGAACCCCAGGATCATGATCATGACCCAAGCCAAAGCCAGACACTCAACTGGTGAGCCACCCAGGCACCCAGAAATACCATGATGGCTGTGCTGTGATCCTGTGGGAGAATGACTCTAGGAAATACATGCTCAAACATGTTCTAAGTGTGTTGGCGGAGCTTCAAGGGGGTACACTCAGATAGTTCTGGAAAATAAATGTTGCTTATACTGAGCTTCCACAATTTCTATATGTTTGTGATTGTTTCAAAGTTAAGAAAAAAAATTTTTTAAGATTTCATTTTTAAGTAGTATCTGTACCCAACGTGGGGCTCAAACCCACAGTCCCGAGATCAAGAGTCGCATGATCTTCCAACTGAGCCAGCCAGGTGTCACAAGAAAAAGTATTATTCTTTAAAGAACAGATTATGCCTGGCAAGCAAAACATCTTAAGCAAACTCAAAAGATTAATGACAAATAGGGAGAAATATTTGCAACTCATAATCATAGGCTTAATTTCTTTTTTTTGGGGGGGGGGCTTAATTTCTAATACAGAAAAAACTATGGAAGTCATATATATAATATATATATAATATATAACAGACATATTATATAGAATGTGTAAAAGTCATATATAATATATAAATATATATGATACCTATATAACCTTAAAAATAAAATTGCCAATTATTTTAGCACCAGAAATGGGTTTATTTGAGGGTACCTAAGAATTGTTTGTTTTTAAAGATTTTATTTATTTATTCATGAGAGACACAGAGAGGCAGAGGGACTCCATCCCAGGACCCTGGAATCAGGCTCTGAGCCACCCAGGGGTCCCCATTAGAGTAAATTTAAAGTCTGAAGTATACTGGCATCTTGTTGGCTGAGTTGTGACTGTTGCTCATTGGCTAGTCTATGGTGGGGATTGGGGGTGAGGATGGGAGTGGGAGTTGGTGGGAGGAGAAAATCTTCCTCCCCCTGGGTAGTAAAGTAGTAGCTAAAGTAGTGTGGACTTGGGCAGCCTGGGTGGCTCAGCGGTTTAACGCTGCCTTGGACCCAGGATAGAGTCCCGATGTCAGGCTTCCTGCATGGAGCCTGCTTCTCCCTCTGCCTGTCTCTGCCTCGCTCTCTTTTTTTTTTAAGTTGTTTTTTTTTTTTTTAATTTTTATTTATTTATGATAGTCACAGAGAGAGAGAGAGAGAGAGAGAGAGAGAGAGAGGCAGAGACACAGGCAGAGGGAGAAGCAGGCTCCATGCACCGGGAGCCCAACGTGGGATTCGATCCCGAGGCCCCCAGGATCGCGCCCTGGGCCAAAGGCAAGCGCTAAACCGCTGCGCCACCCAGGGATCCCTCTGCTTCTCTCTTTGTGTCTCTCATGAATAAATAAATAAAATCTTAAAAAAAAAAATAAAGTAGTGTGGACTTGCAGGGTGCATCTGTTCCATTTGGGTCTGCAATGGAGGACAAATGGTAAGGCCTGAGCACTCCCCCCTGCTGACCTATCAATTCCATCCTGGTGAGGTTTTCCTTTCTTGACTGTCACAATATTTGTACAGATACATATATTTCCATGAGGAGTAATTTCAAATGGCTTGTAAATCTATGAACAGATGGTGAGCTCCATTGACAAAAGGAGAAGTGTGAATAAAGGCCACGCCTCTATACTATTTCTTTCCCTATAGCAGATTGACAAAAATCCTGAAGCCTGATAACACTCTGTAAGAAAAAGGAATACAGAGATTATAGGTGAGAACAGAAACTGTGCTACATTTATAGAGGGCAACTGGCCAAGAAGTAGATATAATGTTGCAAATGTATGCTTTGGTCCAGCCCTTTATTTTGGGGGATTTAGCTTACAAGTGATCTATATACATACCAAGTGAAGTATTTGCAAGGTCATTCATTGTAACATGCTTTTTTTTTTTTTTTTTTTTTTTTAATTTATGATAGTCACACAGAGAGAAAGAGAGGCAGAGACACAAGCAGAGGGAGAAGCAGGCTCCATGCACTGGGAGCCCGACGTGGGATTCGATCCCGCGTCTCCAGGATCGCGCCCTGGGCCGAAGGCAGGCGCCAAACCGCTGCGCCACCCAGGGATCCCTGTAACATGCTTTGATGTGGCAAGAGATTGGAAACAGCTCAAGTAGCCACCAAATGGAGATAGGTTGGGGATCCCTGGGTGGCTCAGAGGTTTAGCGCCTGCCTTCGCCCCAGGATGTGATCCTGGAGACCCGGGATGGAGTCCCACGTAGGGCTCCCTGCACGGAGCCTGCTTCTCCCTCTGCCTGTGTCTCTGCCTCTCTCTCTCTCTCTCTCTCTCCATCTCTCATAAATAAATGAATAAATTAAAAAACAAAACATGTGAATGAAGGAATAGAACTCTCATTCTCACCCTGCTCCCCCAGTGGTTGGGGAAGAAAGGAGGTTGAGTCAGGCAATGGCCAATGACTTAGTCAATCATGACTTTGCAGTCAAACCTCCAGAGGAACCAAAAGGACTGGGTCTGGAGAGTTCTGGGCTGGTGAGCACAAATAGAGGTCTGGGAGAGAGTGGCACACCTGGAAGCAGGCATGGAAGCTCCACACTTTTCCCCCAGACCTCACCCTAAGTATCTCTTCATCTGGCTGTTGCTCCATATCCTTTAATAAACTGATTAATGTGTTTCCCTGAGCCACTCTAGCAAATTAAAAGCATCGCAGAAGAGGTTGCCTGAACATCCAACCTGCAGTGGGTTTGCAGGAGGGTCAGAAGCGTAGCCTGAGGCTTATGGAGGGTGGAGGGCCATCTGGAAGGTGGAGGGCCATCTGAACCTGAGGAATCTGATGCTGCCTCTGGGTAGGTAGCTGTCACAATTGAGTTGGACACCCTGCTGATGTCCAAGAATTGCTTGATTTGTGTGTGTGTGTGTGTGGGGTCCCCTATCTCACTGGAATTGGGAATATCAACCCTAAAAGAGTTGGTGTCAGTAGACTCCCCTTAGACTATACCCTTTTCATCTGGAGATTGAAATCTTTCGTTACCTGAAAAGCTGTATTGAGTTACACCTTTTTCTTTATTTTTTTTAAGTTTTGTTTTTTTAAAAATTTTATTTATTTTCTCATGAGAGACACACAAAGAGAGGCAGAGACACAGGCAGAGGGAGAAGCAGGCTCCATGCAGGGAGCCCGATGCGGGACTGGATCCCCGGTCTCCAGGATCACGCCCTGGGCTGAAGGCGGACGCTTAACTGCTGAGTTACCCAGGCATCCCTTCTTTTTCCTTTTTAAGTAATCTCTACCCACAACATGGGGTTTGAACTCATGACCCCAAGATCAAGAGGCATCTGCTTTACTACTAAGTCAGTAAGGCAGCCCTACCATTTCCTTTTGTAATCTCTGTTTGTTCTCTTTTATTTATGTTTTTTTTTTCTTTTTAAGATTTTATTTATTTATTCATGAGAAAGAGCGAGGCAGAGGGAGAAGCAGGAAGCAGGAGAACCATGTGGGACTCAATCCCAGGATCCTGGGATCATGACCTGAGCTGAAGGCAGATGCTTAGCGGCTTAGCCACTCAGGCGCCCTGTGCTTTTTTTTTTTTTTTTTAATCTTTCTACTTTTTTTCTTTCTTTCTTTTTTTAAATTTTTATTTATTTATGATAGTCACAGAGAGAGAGAGAGAGAGAGGCAGAGACACAGGCAGAGGGAGAAGCAGGCTCCATGCACCGGGAGCCCGACGTGGGATTCGATCCCGGGTCTCCGGGATCGCGCCCTGGGCCAAAGGCAGGCGCCAAACCGCTGCGCCACCCAGGGATCCCCTACTTTTTTTCTTTCTATTGGATTGGTTGAGTATTCTTTATTCCTTTTCCTCTACTGGTGGAAATTCTCTTAGGGGTCAACCCTTCAAAGTTAAACATACACCTTTAAGGTAATAAAATCTAAATATAATTAACATCTCCATCATACTACTGAACACTAAAAAGATTCTGGAACATTTTAACTCTGATCATCTGCCACCTGTCTTACATGTTATCATCAGTAACTATTTAGAAAAAAAACTTTTGGGGTGCCTGGCTGGCTCAGTCGGTGGAGCATGTGACTCATGATCCCAGGGTCATGAGTTCAAGCCCCACATTGGGCATAGTGCTTACTTAATTAAAAACAAAATAGAGGGCAGCCCCCCTGGCGCAGCGGGTTTAGCGCCACCTGCAGCCTGAGGTGTGATCCTGGACACCCAGAATCAAGTCCCACGTTGGGCTCCCTGCATGGAGCCTGCTTCTCCCTCTGCCTGTGTCTCTGCCTCTCTCTCTCTCTCTCTCTCTCTGTGTGTGTGTCTCTATGAATAAATAAATAAAATCTTTAAAAAAAATAGAAAGAGGGGCGCCTGGGTGGCTTGATCAGTTAAGCATCTGCCTTCAGCTCAGGTCATGATCTCAGGGTCCTGGGATCGAGCTCAGCATTGGGCTCTCTGCTGGTGGGAGTCTGCTTTTCCCTCTCCCTCTGCCTCTCCTGGCTTGTGCTCTCTCTCTTTCCCTTTCTCTCTCTCTCAAATAAAAAAGAAAATCTTTAAAAATATTTTTAGAAGCTGTCTTCTCTTTGCTTTCAGTATTCTGCAGACTCACTAGACTATATGTCTAGGTATGCATCACTTCTCACCCTGCCCAGGACATGTGTTTCCTGCATCCATGAATTCTGGAAGTGCTCAGCTGTTTTCTTCTTGATCTTCACCTCCCCCCTTCATCACTGTATGTTCTTCCAGAAGCCCATTGGAACTTTTTATTCTACCTTCCATGTCTCTTCTTCAATTTTCCATCCATTTCTCTCTCTCAGTAACATACTGACTTCCACCTTCCAGTTTCTCCCCTTTTGCTCTTTCTAATCTGCTGTTTGACTCTTCCCGTGAGAGTTTTGTTTCAATGACTATTTCATTTCTGTGTGTGTTTCATTCTCGCTAGAAGTTCTAGTTGGTTCTTTTCAAACCTGCTTGGTCTTTTTTTATTTTTATGTTTTTAAAGATTTTATTTATTTATTTGAAAGAGAGAGAGAGAAGACAAGCAAGGGGAGAGGGAGAAGCAGACTCCCCACGGAGTAGGGAGCCTGATGAGGGGCTGGATCCCAGGACCCCGAGATCATGACCTGAGCCCAAGGCAGATGCTTAACTAAGCCACCCAGGTGCCCCTCCTTCTCTCTCTCTCTCTCTCTCTTTTTTTTTTAAAGATTTATTTATTTTAGGGAAAGAGAGAAAGAGGGACAGAGGGGGAGAGAGAATCCCAAGCCAACTCTAAGGGTGGAACTCAACTTGGGACTCATCATCCTGAGATCACAACCTGAGCTGAAATCAAGAGTTAGCCACTTAAATGACTGAGTCACCCAGGCGCCCCCAAAATCGATTTTTTCATCTGTGTGATTGTGACAAAGTCTAACTGTCATGGAATTTGGGCTTGGTGGGAATTAATTTGGAAGATAGCGGTGCTCATGTCCTAGGAATGAATCTTCAACCTTCAAACTGTTAACCTCAGCTTATGGATGAGTGAAGCCTACCTATAAGGTAACAAAAATCACAAGTAAGAGGAAGTATCAGGACTGTGAAATCAAAATCTTGATCAGAATAGAATATCCATAACATGGGCACTTTTGTAACCAGTTTAATGTAAAGAAACTGATTGCTTTGCTAATCACTACACTCCTATCTGTCTGTCCTTGAGATATTTAAGGCATTTGGAAGAATCTGGTATATTTGACTTGCAAAAAATATGATCAAGATTGTGTTATTGGGGATGCCTGGATGACTCAGTGGTTTAGCGGCTGCCTTTGGCTCAGGGCGTGATCCTGGAGTCCAGGGATCGAGTCCCACATTGGGTTCCCTGCATGGAGCCTGCTTCTCCCTCTGCCTGTGTCTCTGCCCCTCTCTCTCTCTGTGTCTCTCATGAATAAATAAATAAAATTTTTAAAAAAGAGATTATGAGATTAAAAAAAAAAAAGGTTGTGTTATTGTTTGTCTCCTCTTCGAGGCACTTCACTCATTTAAGGGAATCTGAAATACCAGGCTTGTGAAGTTCACTGATTTATGTTTGCAATGTTCAAATGTTTGGAAAAATCTAAAATTGTGAAATGCATAGCTTGCTATTTGTAGCTGTGAAAGTAGTCAGCTAATGTTTAGAGGAAAGTGGGTTGCTTAAAAATTTATTAATCATTACCAAAGAAACAAATAGTTGTGAATATTTGTGTCCATCCATAAAAGCTTTTGTGACATGAAAAGATCTCACCACAGTTCTCAACAAATGATGCCGGGGAAACTGGATATCCACATGCCAAAGAATGAAGTTGGACCCTTACCTAATGCCATATGCTAAAATTAACTCAGATTAAATCAGCTACTTAAACGTAAAGACCAAAACCAAAAAGCTCATAGAAGAAAACACGTGTATGTTGGCTGGGGGGTGGAGAGGACACGTTGTGATGTTGGCTTTGGCAATGATTTCTCGGATATTACAGCAAAAACGCAGGCAACAAGAGTAAAAATAGAAAAAAAATGGGACTGAGAGATGCCTGCATGGCTCAGCAGTTAAACATCTGCCTTCTGGCTCAGGTTGTGATCCTGGAATCCCAGGACCGAGTCCCACATCAGGCTCCCTGCATGGAGCCTGCTTCTCCCTCTGCCTGTATCTCTGCCTCTCTGTGTGTCTCTCATGAATAAATAAATAAAATCTTTAAAAAATAATAAAATAAATTTAAAAAGAAAAAAATGGGACTGAATTCAAATGAAAAACTTTGTGCATCACAGTTGACAGCTCAACCTATAGGATGAGAGAAAATATTTGCAAATCATATATCTGATTAGGGATGTATGTGTATCTATACAGCTTTCTATGACATCTGCTCATTTTGACGAGGGTGGATATCTTAGTTTCCTGAATCAAATGCTAATCTCTTCCAGAAATACCATCAAAGATACATCGAGACGTAATGTTTACTACCTCTCTGAATATTCTTTAGCTCAATCAAGTTGACCCATACAATTAACCATGACAGGCAGCTCCTCAAAATATGAAAAACGAAATTACCATCCAGCAATGCAATTCTGAGTGTATACTTCAAAGAATGAAACCAGGGTTTTGGAGAGATATTTGTAGACATGTGTTCATCACAGCTTTTTCCACAATAGCTGAAAGGTGAAAGCCAATTGCCCATGGATGGGTACCTAGATGAACAAAAATGTGGTCTATCCCTACTGTGGAATACTGTTCACCCATAAACAGTAACAGTTCATCTGCAACACGGATGAACTTTGGAAATATGATATTGGGTGAAGTAAGTCATTCACACACAAAAATACTCTATGAGGACATCTGGGTGGCTCAGTGGTTGAGCATTTGCCTTTGGCTCAGTTCATGATCCCGGGGTCCTGGGATCGAGTTCTGTATCAGGCTTCCTGCAGGGAGCCTTCTCTCTCTCTGTGTCTCTCATGAATAAATAAATAAAATCTTTTTTTAAAATTAATTAATTTATTTATGATAGTCACACACAGAGAGAGAGAGAGAGAGGCAGAGACACAAGCAGAGGGAGAAGCAGGCTCCATGCACCGGGAGCCCAACGTGGGATTCGATCCCGGGTCTCCAGGATCGCACCCTGGGCCAAAGGCAGGCACCAAACTACTGTGCCACCAGGGATCCCAATAAATAAAATCTTAAAAAAAAAAAAACCAAAACTCTATGATTGCACTTATATACCTAAAGTAATAAAATTCATAGAAAGAGGAAACAGATGGTGGGGCCAGGGCCTGGCAGGAGGGGATGGGGAATTGTTTAATGGATACACATATTCAGTTTTAGGAGATGAAAACGTTCCAGGGACTGGGTCCACCATAATGTGAATACACTCAATGCTGCTAAACTGGAGACTTAAAAACCGTTAAAAGAATAAATTTTCTGTTGTGTCTACATGATCATAATGAAAAAAAAAGATTTCAAACAACCATTTTTCTTTGACAGCTTTACAATCTAAAGTTATTGCTGGGTTGTGGCACCTGCGCGGCGCCTGGCTGGCTCAGCTGGTGGAGCATTTGACTCTCAACCACTGGGTTGTGAATTCGAGCCCCATGTTGGATGTAGAGAAGACTTCAAAATAAAATCTTTTTATTTTATTTTATTTTATTTTATTTTATTTTATTTTATTTTATTTGAGAGAGAAAGAGAATGAGTAGAGGAGAGGGAGAAAAGGTTCCACTCTGAGCAGGGAGCCTGACCCAGGGCTCAATCCCAAGAACCTTAGATCATGACCTGAGCTGAAGGCAGACTCCCAACCGGTTGAGCCACCCAGGTGCCCCCAAAATAAAATCTTTTTTTTTAAATAGTGAAACTAACATTTATTTATTTAAGAGTGAAACTAACAATTGCTTTTTAAAAAATATTTTATCTATTTATTCATGAGAGACACAGAGAAAGAGAGAGAGAGGCAGAGACACAGGCAGAGGGAGAAGCAGGCTCCATGCAGGGAGCCCGTTGTGGGACTCCATCCCGGGACTCTGGAATCATGCCCTGAGCCAAAAGGCAGATGCTTAACCGCTGAGCCACCCAGGCATCCCCAAAATAAAATCTTTTAAAAAATAAAATTATTGCAGGGTAGGAACAGGCAAGAAGACAAGGCTGTCTGGTCCTGCTGTTCGATGTACTTGCTGGCAGATGATCCGTGTCCCTAGTTCCCTGCTCGGCTACGTGACTTTGGATTGTGAGCTCATCACTTCCTCCTCGAGATCTGATGTCTCTAGACATCTAGAGACAGGCACATCTAGGCAATGTGTCTCTAGGGAAGCTTTGCCTTTGCTTTGGCAGAAGCCCTGGGACATGGCAGCCCAACTGCTACTCCGTTAATTTCTCAGCTTGTGGGTACCTCAACCACCCAGCTTGATTTCAAGCCCATTCCATATGAGATTGGTTGGGTGGTCACACATTTTTCAACAGAGAGTCACTTTTTCTCCACCAGAGCCCCAGAAGAAGTAGGAAAATCTCCTTGAAGTCTATTTAGCGCAATTTGGTGATTTGTGGCAGTGGGGTATTTATTTATTTATTTTAAGACTTTATTTACCTATTTATGAGACACACACAGAGAGAGGCAGAGACATAGGCAGAGGGAGAAGCAGACTCCCTGCGGGGAGTCTGCTGCGGGACTCGATCCCAGGATCCCAGGATCCCAGGTCACACTCTAGGCTGAAGGCAGGTGCTCAACCACTGAGCCACCCAGGTGTCTTTTTTCCTTCCTTCCTTCCTTCCTTCCTTCCTTCCTTCCTTCCTTCCTTCCTTCCTTCCTTCTTTCCTTCCTTCCTTCCTTCTTTCCTTCCTTCCTTCCTTTCTTCTTTCTTTCTTTCTTTCTTTCTTTCTTTCTTTCTTTCTTTCTTCTTTCTTTCTTCTTTCTTTCATTTTTTTCTTTATTTCTATTTTTGAAGTTTGTCTATTTGGTTTATATCATCTCTGCACCCATCGTGGGGCTCGAACTCATGACCCCAAGATCAAGAGTCATGTGGTCTTCAGACTGAGACAGCCAGCCACCCCTGGTTGGTGGGATTTTAAACACCAGGCTTTCACTGTCGATCTGGCCTCTGAGCTTCACCTTTACACACACGCATCCCCATCACCATGTCTGCAGGTTCCAGGAAGTTCCTGCTCAGTTCCCACTGCACTCTGATTCCACTGCTTCCTGTTTGCCTCTTCACTCTCTTTCTCTTCTCTCTCCTGTCACCTTTCCATTTCCTCTTCCCTCCCTCCTTCCTTCCTTCCTTTTCTTCTTTTTTTCCTTTTTCTTCTTTTGTGTGAGGGAAGGGGGTCTGGAAATTTCTCTGTCTTTTTATAAGCTCATACATTTAGAAGGATGTTCGGAAAGAGACAAGATAACAACGGGGCGCAGTGTGGATCCCCCCAACCCCCCCGGCCCTGCAGAGGAAGCTCTTATCTAATATAATTTTGAACTTACAGAAGTTTCTTTTCTTTTCTTTTCTTTTCTTTTCTTTTCTTTTCTTTTCTTTTCTTTTCTTTTCTTTTCTTTTCTTTTCTTTCTTTTCTTTTCTTTTCTTTTCTTTTCTTTCTTTTCTTTTCTTTTCTTTAGATTTTATGGATTTATTCATGAGAGACACACAGAGAGGCAGAGACACAGGCAGAGGGAGAGGCAGGCTTCCTGCAAAGAGCCTGATCTGGGACTCGATCCCAGGATCCCAGGATCCCAATCTCAGCCAAAGGCAGACGCTCAACCCCTGAGCCACCCAGGCGTCCCTACAGAAAAGTTTCAAGACTCAGGCAAAGTGCTCCATCTATGCATTACCAGGCTCCTCAGTTCTTGCTGTTCCCTGCCACCCACCCTTTTGCCTTATCATCCGGTTGCTATCTCTCTATATTATTACATATTTACATTTCCAGAGGCATTTGAGAAAACACTGTAGATACCGTGCCCATGTCCTTAGATACTCCAGTGTGTATTTGCCAAGAACAAGGACATTCTCTTTAATAACCGCAACGCAATGATCCAAGTCAGAAAATTTCACATGGATCCATTACTCCTATGTAATGAACAGAACTCATTCAAATTTCATCAAGTGTGTTACTCACAACCGGGATGTCACCTGATTGCTCAAAGGACTGCCTCTGGGGCCCATAAATAGGAACACTTCCTCTGTCTTTCTCTTTCTTGACCTTGACTTTTTTGGAGGGTCAAGACCAGTTGTTTTGCAGAAAGAAAGTCTCCTGATTGGAAAATGTTTGATGTCTCCTCGAGATTAGATTCAGGTTGGGTAGCATGGTTTCTTAAACTTCCCCACCTCTACCTCTGCCTCCATCCCTCCACCCCATCCTCCCCAAAACAACGACAGAAACAAATCTGGGCAGAGCAACTAGGATAGCAAAAGCTCCCAAACAACATCTTGCACAAAACCAGCTGACATTTATGCCCCATGGAGCCCCTAAATACAAGTGAGTGGGGCCGAGCCAGTACCCATACAGGAAGAAAAGGAAGCTAGCAAGCCTGGAAGTTTACGCCCAGCCCCCACCCCTAAAGGAGAGGTTGTCTTCACAGCCCAGGACTTGGTGGGAGCAACTAAAACAGCAACCTTCAAACCTTGGGTGTGTATGTGTGTGTGGGTTCACAGCTCCAACTAGTAGGGGGTGTCAGAGGGTGCGTGGGAAGGTTGGAAGATGCTGGGGTGGGTGTCTGGGTCCTCTGAGATCCCATAGTTCTGAAAGAGAGAGAGAGAGAGAGAGAGAGAGACAATGAGCAGGGGCAGAGGCAGAGACAGAGGCAGAGGGAGAAGCAGACTTCCCGCTGAGCAGGGAGCCCGAAGACCTGGGGCTCAATCCCAGGACCCTGAGATCCTGACCTGAGCTGAAGGTGGACTTAACAGACTGAGTCATCTGGGCGCCCCCAGAATCTCTCCTTTGAAAGGACAAAGCTCCATGCTTTATTTTTTTTAAGATTTCATTTATTTATTCATGAGAGATACAGAGAGAGAGAGAGAGAGAGAGAGAGAGAGAGAGAGAGAGAGAGAGAGAAAATGAGCAGGGGCAGAGGCAGAGACACAGGCAGAGGGAGAAGCAGGCTCCATGCAGGGAGCCCGATGTGGGACTCGATCCCAGGTCTCCAGGATCAGCCCTGGGCTGAAGGTGGTGCTAAACCGCTGAGCCACCAGGGCTGCCCAAGCTCCATGCTTTAAAAACTGTTACTGTTGAAATATATTTGACATATAACATTGTATAGATTCAAAGTGTGTAAGATGTTCATTGGATACATTTACATACTGTAATAGGATTCCCATTGTGGCAATAATGAGCACCTCTATCAGGTTACATAATTATCCTTTCTTCTGAGTGGTTGGGCTAAGCTCTATTCTTGTGAAAATGAATGGAAGGGGATCCCTGCGTGGCGCAGCGGTTTGGCACCGGCCTTTGGTCCAGGGCGCTATCCTGGAGACCCTGGATCTTTGGTCCAGGGCGCTATCCTGGAGACCCTGGATCCAATCCCACATCAGGTTCCCGGTGCATGGAGCCTGCTTCTCCCTCTGCCTGTGTCTCTGCCTCTCTCTCTCTCTCTGTGACTATCATAAATAAATAAATTAATTAATTAAAAAAAAAAAAAAAGAAAATGAATGGAAGATTTTGGCAGGACCTCTGGGGGTAAAGGAGAGAAAAGGTTCCGGTACTGGTAGGGGAAGAAACAAAGGTAGATCTGTTTGCAAAATTTTGGAGAGGTTGATAAACTGAGAAAATATATATTTAAAATATATTTATATTTTATTATATTTCATATTAAAAATATATATATACACCTTCTAAGAAAAGGTTGTGTTTTTTTTTTTAAGATTTTATTTATTTATTCATGAGAGACACACAGAGAGAGGCAGAGACAGGCAGAGGGAGAAGCAAGCTCCATGCAGGGAGCCCGATGCGGGACTTGATCCAGGGACTCCAGGATCACACCCTGAGCCAAAGGCAGATGCTCAACCACTGAGCCACCCAGGCGTCCCAAGAAAAGGTTTTTTAAAAAGATTTATTTATTTATTATTTATGATAGAGAGAGAGAGGCAGAGACACAGGAGGAGGGAGAAGCAGGCTCCATGCCGGGAGCCCGATGTGGTACTCGATCCCAGGACTCTAGGATCGCACCCTGGGCCAAAGGCAGGTGCCAAACCACTGAGCCACCCAGGGATCCCCCAAAAAGATGTTTTATAAAGATTTTATTTACTTATTCATGAGGGACACAGAGAGGCAGAGACATAGGCAGAGGGAGAAGCAGGCTCCATGCAGGGAGCCCAGTGCAGGACTAGATCCCAGGACCCCATGGTCAGACGTGAGCTAAAGGCAGTCATTCAACCACTGAGCCACCCAGGAGCCCCTTAAAGATTTTAAATAGTCTCTACATCTAATGTGGGGCTTGAATATTTATATATATATAATATATATATTAAACATTTTTAAAAATTTGAGAAAGAAAGCAAGAGTGAGAGCGAGATAGAGAGCATGAGGAGGGGTGCAGGGCAGAGGGAGAGGGAGAAGCAGGCTCCCAGCTGAGCAAGGAGCCTGAAGACAGGTGGGGCTCCTTCCCAGGACCCCAAGATCATGACCTGAGCAGACATTTATGCAACTGAGCCCCAATTTATATTTTTAAATACCACCTGGAATGAGCCAAGAGTGAATTTCAAGAACCCTGTGCCCAGGAGAACTACCCTGGTCCATGCTCCTCCTAAATGCACTTACCTGTGAGCAAGACCACACCAGTGTAGCCAGCTGCAGAGGTGTGCAGTGATTCTAGAGCATCGCCTGGAAATTCACGTTGCCTAGAACCTGTGACTATGGCTTTATTTGGAAATAAGGTCTTTGTAGATGTAAACAAATTAAAATGAGATCCTACCAGATTAGACCAGGTCTTAAATCTGACATGAGTGGTGTCCTCTTAAGAGGGTAATTTAGACACAGACAGACACAGACAGACATTTGGTGGAAAGGCCATATAAAGATGGAGACAGAAATTGGAGTGACATGTCTATAAGCCAAGGGACACCAAAGATTGCCAGCGACCGCCAGCAGCTGGGAAGGAGCAAAGAAGCCTCCTCCCCTTGAGCCTTTAGAGAGAGCACCGCGCTGCCAACACCTTGGGTTCAGGCTTCTAAGCCCTAGAACCGTGAGAGAGTAAATCTCTGTTGTTTGAAGCCACTTGGTTTGTGGTACTTTGTTCTGGCAGCCCCGGAAAAGTAATATGCTCCCATTCCACCCTCCTGCCCTTGGGGGGAAAACACTGAGCTGATTTTTTCTTTCTTTCTTTCTTTCTTTTTTTTTTCTTTTTTCTTTTTTTGAGCTGATTTTTCTGTCTGTGAGTTTGCCGATGCCCCCAGAATTTTTTGATTCCAGAAGTCTGGGGTCAGAATGTGCATTTCTAGCAAATTCCCAGGCAGTGATGTGACTGGTCCAGGACCACCCTTTGAGAATGGCCTCTCTACAGTATCTCAAGTGTAGAACACTTGGGGGCCAGCTTCCAGCCAGCCAAAGAGCAAACAAGGGGCACCCCCAGCCCCTGGAGCTAGCACCAGGGGCTGGGATCTCTACCAATAAATGCATCTCCTGGGGTCTCTTCCCCGACTGGCTCCCTCAGGTCACTGCCACATCAAGGGCGAGATCCAGAAGTGCTTTTGGTGTACTTTGCGGCTCCTCCCTGTCCACACTTTGCACCTCACCCTGTGGGACCAGCTAGAATGGAGTCCAGAAGGAGTTAGAGGGGGCCTGGGGGGCTCAGTGGTTGAGTATCTGCCTTCGGCTCAGCTCGTGATCCCGGAGTCCTGGGATTGAGTCCCCCATCAGGTTCCCCACAGGGAGCCTGCTTCTCCCTCTGCCTGTGTCTCTGCCTCTCTCTCTCTCTGTGTCTCTCATGAATAAATAAATAAAATCTTTAAAAAAAAAAAAAAAAAGGAGTGAGAGACCATGGGGCAGAGCTTCAGGGAGATCACTCACGCCCTCCGGCAGCAACCCGGGGCGGGGTGGGGGGCTCTCCGGGGAAGGAGATGCTAACCTGCTTCTACCGGAAAGGAGGAGACACAACGCAATTGGGAGTTAAAATCCTCAGGTGGAGTGACAGGTGCTTATTCAACACCTTTTGCAGGTTTCCCGTCTGGTTTCCCTGTTTCTGCCCTCTCTCTCTGGATGTCTGTGCCTCTCTCTCCCATCTTTGTCTCTCTCCTCCTCCTGAGTCTCTGACCTCCCTCTACCTGAGTCTCTGGTCTTCTATGTCTGGGTCTCTTACATCCTCCCTCTGGATTTCTCTCTGGATCTCTATCTGTCCCCCGCCCACTTGTCTCTGGGTCTCTATCACACAGCTCCCTCCTCTAGAACCTCTTCCTTTCCCCTGTAGGGCCGAGTTCTCCAAGCCTGTGGCCAGGGAGTTAATCAAGGGTTAATCAGGGACTTAATCGGGTGCACAGGAGAGGGATCAGGGCAGTGCCCAGTGCTTCTTCCTGCCCCCTCCACACCAGGGAGACTTTCTTGAGGCAGGTGGACTCCACTGAGGAGGAGCCTACATCTCACATGGAGTCCCCTCGGGAATGAAACCACTCTTTCCAAGTGGGTTTTGTGGCATATCAGCTTCTGCTTCTGGCCACGACAATTTCCTCCCGCCTGAGCCAGCCTAGTGCCATCAGAGTGGGAAACCGCACTTTCCACAAGATGGGACCTTCATTTCCTCTGGGCACTGAGTCCCTCCCATGGTCCACTGGGACCTGTGCTTATATCACTCTTCCACTGAGATGGTTCCTCTCATTTGTGATTAAAAAAAAAAAAATTTTTTTTTAAGTTCCTCTCTTTGAACATGGGAATTAAAAAAAAAGAGCCCATCTGGACGCCTGGATGGCTCAGTGGTTGAGCGTCTGCCTTTGGCCCAGATCCTGATCCTGGGGTCCTGGGATCAACTCCCGTATCGGGTTCCCTGTGTGGAGCCTGCTTCTCCCTCTGCCTGTGTTTCTGCCCCTCTCTGTGTGTCTCCCATGAATAAATAAATAACATATTTTAAAAATAAAATAAAATGAAGGGCCCAAGACCACAACTCTTGAGATGCTGCGGTAGTCAACCAGACTCCTGGACCCAACAGGTGCTGACCATGAATTCTGGGGAAGTGTCGTCTGTATGTCTGTCCTTTCATCTTTCCCAACCAGAAAATAACTCAAGGAGCAATGTGGAAATCTAAATTGTGGGAAGCGGGGGGAGAACAGGCAATTCACTCATTCACTGGAACTGGAGTCTGAGGCAGTCATTACACTCCTGAGTCCATAAGCACATGGATGGATGCATTTAGATCCTAAAGTGCTCTGAGAACCAGGACTCCCCTCCTGTCCTTCCTCGGACCAGGGTTCCAGGTTCCTTTTTTTTTTTTTTTTTAAAGGAATTTAACCTTTCTTTTTTAAGATTTTATTTATTTATTCTTGAGAATAACAGAGAGAGAGATGCAGAGACACAGGCAGAGGAAGAAGCAGGCTCCATGCAGGGAGGCTGACATGGGACTCGATCCCCGGTCTCTAGGACCTTAGGCCGCAGGCAGCACCCTACTGCTGCACCACCGGGGCTGCCGGGGTTCCAGGTTCCTTTTCCCTTGTTCTCCTGGGACCTAGGTATCCAGATGTCCAGCTTTCTGATTCCTCAGGACCCAAGAGTCCCACCTAGCATGTTATACCCTTAGGATCCAAGAGTCCTTGCCCCAGGCCTGAGGAACAAGATGTCATCCTATTATTCATGCTAAGTGGACCCAGAAAACTACACGTCCCATGAGGCTGTAGGTCTACGGTGTCATTGTTTAAACGTTCCCCTGTCACTGAGAGACCTCAGAAACAACAGTTCCACAACACAAGCTCCAGATTGGGGGTGGGCAGAGGAGAGGTGGGAGATTAAGAAGTCTTCTCCTGTCAAAGGGCAGGGACAATCCAGAGCCCCTGGGGACACCTAAGCAGAGCAGAAAACTGAGGCCCAGAGGGAGGCTGGGACCTTTCCACTGCCTTTCAGCAATGGGGGCAGAGGTTCTTGGGGTCTGTGGGAGACAAGGAAGCAGATCCCATCTCCTCCATCAAACATTCACACGTGCTCACTCTGATCCTCCTCTCAGATTCTTTATTATCCCAAGTAAGAAAAATAAAAAAAATAAATAAGATAAATAACCCAATAAATAAAGAGGAGACCCCATAACAAAAAGCCCGTGGCTTTAGGAAGCATAGCTGGGACTCCGGCCCTGTGAAGGCCCCACCATGCTCAGAGGGTCCGAGGAGCCCACGTCAGGAGGCTCCGGGGCCAGGATCCCTGGAGGCTCTGGGGGTGCTGGAAGCATGCCTGGCAGTGGCAGGAAGCGGGCAGGCCCGCGGGGGGCCAAGTCCCGGTATGCGGAGTTGTGGGGGCGCAGGCGAAGTGGGAGACCAAGGGTCTCGGAGTGGTAGATGTTGTACCCATCCTCAAGAAGCAGTTCTCGGAAACTGCAGGCCACAGGGTCGAAATGGAGCTGAGGAAACAAGAATGGAGATTAGAGGTATGAGACGGGACATCCTACTGCAGGGTCTAGGTGGCCGGGTGCCCAGCCTCTTCCTCCCCCCTCAGACCCAGAAGTCCTGTCCCCAGTGCCTCCTCCCTCAGACCCAGGGGTCCGGGCCCCCAGCTCTCTCTTCTTTCAGACCACAGAGTGCTCTCCTCCAACAGGATTCAGGAGTCCAGACACTCCTAGGGAGCTGGGGGAGCCCCTCCTCCCTCAGATCCAGAGTCCAGGTCCCAGCCCCCCTCCAGGACACAAACAACAGAAGCAGGCTCCTCCTTCACCCCTGTCCCCAACTTCACAGAGAGAAATCTTCCAGCCCAGGGACCAGTCTAGGCTCTCTGAGTCCAGACAGGGGTGTCTGGCTTCTGCCCAAGGGGTCATGGTTGTTTTAGAGGCCACGGGTTCTCTGAGCGACCCTGTGCCCAGCAGGAACCGGCCATGTAGGAGCCCATGTGGCCACCAGGGGTTATAAGTCACAAGACTCAGCCTCTCAGGCTACTCTATCATTCACAGGCCTCGTGACTCAGAGCCAGCATGTCCCTGTCCAAGCCTCAGTTTCCTCTTCTTGTAAACATGGACAAGGTCAGCTCCCACACGCAAAGGTGGTGGCATGTTGGGGCCACATACAAAGCACAGAATCAAGGCTGGCCCAGGCCACAGATGCAAGATGTGGTCCCTCAGATGGCAAGGCTGATAGGAGGAAGGATGGAGCACAAGGGGGGTAGGTGGGGATTCTGGAAACTCACCGAGCCATATAGTGTCCCATCTGGGCCCTGGCACAGGAACCTGGATGTTTTGACTCCCAAGATTTGAATGACCCCTGGCTTTAGGGCTTTCAGCTCCAGAAGACCTAAGGGGAGAAAGTGTCAGGGGCTCAGAGGGCCTCTGCCCAAGACCCTCCTCCCTCAGACTCAGGACAGCAGTGCCTCAGCCCCCTTCTCCCTCAGGCCCAGGGGTCCGGGCCCCCAGCCCCTCCTCCCTCAGAACCAGGCCCTGTCCTACACACTTACTTTCAGGGCTCCGGTGGGCAGCCCCCACCACTGTGCCATCGGCCCTAATCTCTAGGTGGGCCTCTGTCTCCTGGGCATCGTCGGTGTAGAGGTACCGCTGCCGAACTTGGCCTCCAAATTGTAGGAGGGGGCTGGAGTCAGGGATCGGATGTGCCCGGCAGGCTTCCAGCAAAAGCACAGCCAGCACAGGGACCCACAGTCCCAGGTGCTCGAACCCGGCCTCGGCCCAGCCCATCAATGGCTCACGTCCTCAGGCGAGCTCTGGAGTCTGGGTTTTGAAGAACTGAACCGTATAGATTCTGTTTCAGATCCTGGTCGTCTGGGAGAGCAGATTCAAAGGATCGCTGCTTAGCCTGAACTCCGGGGGTCCTCTGGCACGTGGATTCACAGCTGAACAGAATACCCAGGTCTCTTAGAATGGATGCAGAAGCTCCAAAATTTATATCCAGACAGACCCGCCCAATCACCTTCCCCACACCTGACCCATGATATTTGACCCACTTGGCAGGAACTGGGATTCCACCGTGGCCAGATCAGCCTGAGTGGATGATGCAATCAGGGGGTCCTTCCAGGTGGGGCCTGGACTCCTGAGTCTGAGGAATGGGGACCTGGGTGAATGGGGCTGGGGCTTGAGGGAGGAGAGGGCTGGGGGCCTGGAAATCTGCCTCCCTGGTGGACAAATACTGTGTCCCATAAGCAGCCCTTCCTGATCCTACCTGAATTTCTAGGTTTCTGAAGGGTCACTGGGGGACATTCCTTGATCATCAGGAAGGCAGCGAATGCCACATCACTAAAGCGTCCTCTGCAGGGACGTGGGCATCCTGACCTCAACCTCACCAACTCCAGTCCAGACACTCTTCCTGCACCAAAAGTCCCTGCCTCTCTCTCCTCCCTGATGCAATCCTGGTGTTTCTTTCACCAGAGAAGCTACCTACCCCCCAGGCCCAGAAAGGTGCTCTCAAAATAGCCTGGGGGAGAGGGGAGGGTGAGAGTCTCTGACTCAGCTTTGGTAGCCAAGCCTGGATCTTGAGGGGGAAGCACAGGCTAGAGCCCAAAGGGAATGAGAGGGTGGGCAGTTTTCTGGAAACTAAACCTGTGTCTGAGCCAGGAAGGCATGTTGGTCTGAGGAGGGGGTTGGGGTGGAAAGCCTGGGGTCTCAGGAGGGATACAGAGGCCTGGGGGCTGGACTCCTGGGTCTGGACACACTATGGTCAAATTTCTGGAGAGTGAAGTCAAATTCCTGGATTTGATTTATTGAATGACCTTGGTCACCCTGTTCCAGCGGGGGTGGAAGGGGTGGTGTGTGTGTGTGTGTGTGTGTGTGTGTGTGTGTCTGTAGCCACCGTACAATGGGAAGGGCCTCAGGTGTACAGCAGAACCAGGCCTTGGAACCCCAACCCGGGGCCCCAGCCTCCGCGGGAGGCCGGGAAGGTAAATCGCCCCTTCCTTGCTCCGGGAGAGGCTGGCCCGGGGAGGCGCCGGTCTAGAAAGGGGCCGTCGGGCGCCAGATCCTGCATCCCCTCAGTAGGAGAGGCGGGGCGGGGGGAGCCGCGGGGGGGCGGGGAGCCGCGAATCTGGAATCTGCAGGTGCCGGGTGCTGACAATGGGGGATCACAGGCCACGGTGAGCCCGGGGACACCTTCGGCCCAGAGGCTCCCAGTCGGCGACCCTGAGAGCTGGAGGAGGTTTTCCACCCGCTCCCGGAGCGGCCTGGCGAGCAGGTTCCTCACCCGCACCGGGCGGACGAGGCGAGCCGGAGGATCTTCCTTCCCGCCCGGGGCAGGCTCGCTAGCGGCCCGGGCGTGGCCAGACTCCATCCAGGCCCCCCGGGCAGACCGTGAGCCCGGCCACCGGCGAAGGGGGAGAAGTCGATGGACCCGAGCATCTGCGTCCAGCTTCGCGGCTGAGCTCCAGACGTTCACGTCCAGCGAAGGATGCGGCTGCTGAGGCCAGGAAGGCCGGCCCCGGAGAGCCCTCCGGCTGGCCGCGGCCGTGGAGGAGGGAGCTGGGCGCGGGTCCCCGGGTCTGGGCAAAGCAGGGGGCGGGGGCTCCCCCGCCCCACCGCGAGCCTGGGGCTCCAGGGCAGGGGCGGGGCTCCGCCTCCGACTTACCTGCCCAGCCCGTGAGGGGCGGAGGCTGCGAGCCTCGGAACCGCGCCCATCTCCTTCCTTTTCTCCCCGAGCCCTCGGAGCCAGTCGGGGGAGGCGGCTTGGAGGGGAGGGCTGCCGAGCCTTGGGCCCTGGAGGTCGGGGTTCCGGGGGCGGCCGGATGTGGGCTGCACTTGCGGTCGCCGCGCTCCAGCCTCGCCAAGCCGACTGTGGATCTGCCATCCGCCAGGAGCGCAGGTGAGTGGGACCAGCGGATGCCTCCGACCCAGGAACCCGGGCCTTTAGTCCCAGGAGGAGGCGCGCCCCCAACATCGAACCTCTTAGGACCCCAGAGGTCTCCACCCCACCCCCAACTGCTGCTCCTCCAGGAGCCAAGATCCCTCATCCAGCCTGGGCCTCCTGCCTCTCCTGTGCTGCTTGGCTGTCTCTTACTGTCACCTCCACGGTGGAGTCTGCTGGCCTCCCCCCCCCCCAGGTACACTGGAGAAAGAAGTGGGTGGAGCACTGCCCAGCTTCAGTGGGCCTCACCCGCTGGGAGAGCCAGATTCCAAGATGTGGTGATGAGATGCTGGATCCTAGACCACTGCTCTCGGAAAGCACTGTTCCCCATCCCCATCCCCTGAAATTCCTGGACCCTGCTTCTCCACCCTCAGACCCAGGACCCTGATCCGCCTTCCCTCAGACCCAGGAGCCTGAATCCCTAGTATCCTCCTTCTGTCTGGCCTCTGCTCCTTGATATTTGTCCTCAGGCCCCTGAGGACCTGAGGACCTGCTAACTCCCCTTTCCTCCATGCAGCCATGTGGGCCCCCAGCCGACGGCAGCTGTGCCTGACCTTCCTGCTAGTCTGTGTTCTTTCAGCCGTCTTCTTCCTCCACATCCACCAAGACCTCTTTCATGGTGGCCTAGACTTGACTGCCCTGTGTCCAGACCGCCGCCTCATGACATCCCCTGTGGCCATCTTCTGCCTGTCAGGCACGCCGTTGAGCCCCAACACCTCCTTTCCCTGTTTCAAGCACCTGGCCTCTCTCTCTGGAACCTGGACGATCTCCCCAGATGGCCGCTTTGGCAACCAGATGGGGCAGTATGCCACTCTGCTCGCCCTGGCCCAGCTCAACCGTCGCCAGGCCTTCATCCTGCCTGCCATGCACGCCGCCCTCGCCCCCGTGTTCCGCATCACCCTGCCAGTGCTGGCGCCCGAGGTGGACAGCCACATGCCGTGGCGGGAGTTGCAGCTGCATGACTGGATGTCAGAGGACTATGCCCACTTGAAGGATCCCTTCCTGAAGCTCACGGGCTTCCCCTGCTCCTGGACCTTCTTCCACCATCTCCGCGAACAGATCCGCAGGGAGTTCACCCTGCACGATCATCTGCGGCAGGAGGCCCAGCATCTACTGAGTCAGCTCCGCTTGGGCCACTCCGGGGACCGTCCCCGGACCTTTGTGGGTGTCCACGTGCGCCGTGGGGACTATCTGCAAGTCATGCCCCATCGCTGGAAAGGTGTGGTGGGCGATCGTGCTTACCTCCAGCAGGCTATGGACTGGTTCCGGGCACGCCATGAAGCCCCCATCTTTGTGGTCGCCAGCAATGGCATGGAGTGGTGCCGCGAGAACATCGACACCTCCCTTGGGGATGTGATCTTTGCTGGCGATGGGCAGGAGGGTTCACCTGGGAAGGACTTTGCGTTGCTCACCCAGTGCAACCACACCATCATGACCATTGGGACCTTTGGCTTCTGGGCTGCCTACCTGGCCGGTGGAGACACTGTCTACCTGGCCAACTTCACCCTGCCGGACTCCAACTTCCTGAAGATCTTTAAGCCTGAGGCCGCCTTCCTGCCTGAGTGGGTGGGCATTAATGCAAACTTGTCCGCAGTCCAGTCATTGGTGGGGCCTTGAGTAAACAGCAGGGAGACTTTCTGGAATAGCTGATCATGCTTGTGCCGGCATTTATGCATCTTCAGAGGCCTGGGAGCTTTTGGAGAAGCTTGTGGTAGTCCTGCAGCAGGTGGGCATCCACTTCTAGAGTAATTCTAGCTGGCTAGACTCTGAGAGAAAGGACGGCTTTCTGTAGCTGCCTGGACATTCTAGAACCAGCAGAAGATCTTTTCCTGATGGTTGGCAGTGTCCAGGGAGGCTCATGTCAGTTCTAGAAGGCAATGCCTACCTGTTCTTCCCAACCCATATCTAGAGTACTTCTAGATGGCTGTACCCCAAGAACAGGGAACTCCCCCTTCTAATGTTGCCCCTGGTCTTTTCTAAAAGAGAGGTTCAGGCCTCAGGACTGAGGGAATTTGTGGGTATTCTAGAGCAAGCACTCACCAACTCCCTGGCTATGCTTCTGGAGTCATTCTAGAGAGGGCCAATTCTGGTGCCAGTGAAGAATTCTGCAGGGCTCTTCCAGAGGGAATGGGGTTCTGGAATTCCAGGAGAATCTCAGGAAGGTACAATCAGAAGTGCAACACCTCAGCCACTGCCAGAAAGATTGGTGGAAGAAAAACTATCTGTAGCTGTGACCAGATCCAAAATCTGTCCCACCTTTCAGCCCCTGAAAAAAAGGACAAAGACTTTGAGCAGATAGGCTGAAAACATGCGAGGTGGGGAAAGGGGACGGCTGCTGAAAGCTCCTGGAGCAGAGTTTTCCAGAAATATAGGAACACTTTTTTTTAAGATCAAAAGCTGCCAAAGACAAGCACCACACTAGGTCGCCTCTCCCAGTTATGAAAGTTGAAAATTTCCTCCTCTACGTCTGTGGCTGGGCTGCGGGGGCAGTAGGGTGAGGGTGGGTGGGAGCAGCGGGGTGGTGATGCAATCAGTTTTCTGGAATTCAGCCAGCATGACTGTTTCCTTGGGCTTTTCTGCAAACCTCTAAGATTGTGTCGCTCCCCCCACCCCCGCCCCCATTTCACAGAACCAAATCTGGCTAGAGGCTTGAGTTGGCTTCAAAGAAACCATCTGAGATCCAGCAGGTGAACAGCCCTGAGTTAGGACTCAGCATGGCAGCCCTTCAGATGCAGTTCAATTCTACGGAGAGGGAAACAAATGGAGTCCATCCCAGCCATGGAGTAAATGGACTGATTAACGGCAAAGCTAACAGTAATAAATCTCTTCCAACAAAAAAAAAAAAAAAAAAAAAAAAAAAAAACCAGAACTAAATCTGGCTTCGAGTTTGAAAGGATCTGAAGGTTTGCAGAGTCGGGGCTGGCCTCAAACCCAGGCAGGAAAGAGCACAGGGTCTGGCAAAGGAGGATGGGATTCTGGACTCAGCTTCCAGGAACCCCTTGAGGCTTTTTGAAGGCGGTGGGGATAGCTAGCTTTATTATAGACAACCGTGATCGCATCCCCTATCTAACCAGAAGAATTCAAGCCCCTTTTCAGTCATCTCAAGGAGTTTGGAGGGATCACTCCCTATTCAGCTGCCAAGGTTGAAGAGAGGGAGGTATGAATTAAAAGTCCACATCGCCAACTTCTGTCTGCAGATTTTTTGGAGTCGTGTGTGTGTGTGTGTGTGTGTGTAGGAGGAGGAGGAGGCAAAGTGCAGAACTGCCAGGGACTCATTATTCATGTCAGAGCAGGAGTATTGTCCTGCTCTGGTCTGGCAGCCTCTGGTTCTCAGAGTTATGTGAACCCTGGTGCTTGTTTTTCTGGTGGCCTGTTTCAATTATGCAGAAAAGGAGAGACCTGCTGGATCCATAGGGCCCCAGTTTCTCAGTACTGGTTCTAGGCCTCTTTCCTCTGGAACCCTGGCATCAAGCCCCTTGGGCCAGGGAGAGAAGGTAGAGGGAGGAGTGAACAAAGTGGGCAATTTTTCTTTTATTTATTTATTTATTTATAGATTTTATTTATTTATTCATGAGACAGAGAGAGAGGTATAGATATAGGCAGAGGGAGAAGCAGGCTCCACACGGGAAGCCCGAAGTGGGACTGGATCCTGAAACTCCAGGATCGCGCCCTGAGCCACCCAGGAGTCTGAAGTGCGCAATTTTGAAACTACATTTCCCATCTAGTCCTCGGGGCGGCCAGAGTAATCGGCTAGGGAGAGCCCCAGGGCTTCCTGGGAGTCGTAGTCTGAGGGCTAGAACGGGCCGCTTCTCTCAGGGTCGTGGCTCCAAGCCAGGTTTGCAAAAGGCCCTGTGCACTTTGCCGGAAGCCTGGGTCCGGGGGCTCAAGGACGGGAGGAAGCTGACGACCAGAAGCCCTTTCCTTGGCTGTAGAAGCCGGAGGGGGCAAAATACTTTTCCTTTCGGTAGACGCTAGGAAAGTTCTGGTCTGAAAAGACAGCGGTCTCTGTGATATCACGGAACGGTAGGCGGAGCCTCCCTTTGTTACGGTCTAATGAGACTCAGCGTTGGGCTTGTGGGGCGGGGCCAAGGAAACTCCCAGGGAGCATCTTCTGGGAAGTTGCGGCCCCAAGTGGGAAGCTAGAAGCTGGAAGCTGTGGAAACTCCTTGTAGATCGGGGCGAACGGTGACTTTGACTCCATTCAAAAAGCTCTCCAAATCACGCGACCAACCTCACCCTCTCCCCCCAAAATCCTTAATTTTAGTCGCGGGAAAATATCAGAGTTGGAAGGACGGGCCCTGCTTGTCCTAAAAGCCCTCAGCCCGGATTCGGCTCTTCAGCGAACCCTAGTATTTGAGGGTGCAACAGTCGAGGCCAAGATCGGAGAGCGGTTGTTAACGGTGCACCGGATCTCCGGACTCCCCGGTTTCCTAACCGAGAAGTGTGCGCCCTGCAAATATTTTGGGGGTCTTGGTCTCGGGGAAGAGCTTCGAGTCTAACGCTTCCCTTTCTTCTTCCTAGCGTGAACGTTTAGGGTGAGAGGACCCTCCCCCAAGCTCTGCGCGGACTGAGCGCTCTGGCCGCAATGAGTCCGCAACTTCCCCTCCTGGTGGCGGCGCTGGCCGGCTGCCTGCTTCCTGCCCGGGGCTGTGTCACTTGCGATGCAAAGGTCGTGGAGGCGCTATACCACTTTGAGATGGAGTACCTGCCGAGTCGGGGTCAGGAACTGCAAGGCGTGTTGGACAGGATAAAATATCTGCTGAAGGATTTCAGGAAAATCCCAGATTTAAATGATCAACATTTAGGGGTTGTCGGTGAGGGCAGGGAAGAGCGTGGAAATCCTGAGTCCTGGGAAAGGAGGGGTCTGGTCTGAGGCTAGGATTGCTGGGTGTGGGGCCAGGGTGGGAAGGACTGGAGCCAGAGTCTACTGGGTTCGGAATGGAGAAGGCCAAGATGCAGATTCCCGGTTTACCCCGGGCTAGCAAATGCCGTGTTTCCCTCCCCCTTAGCCTGCAATTTTATGTGAAAAACTACAACTCCCAGAAGGCAACGGTCAGGCAATCCCTTTACCAGTCCTAGCCTTGCCCAGTAGCCCCATGGGTATTGTAGTTTCTAAGACTAGGTGAGCCAATGAGCCAGAAAGGCTTGAATCTGGAGTTCTATCTCCCCTTCTCCCTCCCCTCCTCCAGATTCCCCCACACTGAAAAAGTTATCCATGGATTTTCTGAAGAATTTGAAACGTATCACAAACTCTGAAGAACAAGGTAAATGCACAGAGGGGCCCGGGAGGAGGGGCTCCAGAATCTTCCAGAAAAGTAATAGTTGGTGACAGCTGGTCTGGTAGTGGCTCTGGAGCCAAACTGCCTAGGTTCGAATTCCAGCTCTGTCATCTCCTGTGTGGGCCTGAGTGAGGGATTTCACAGCTTTGTCATTTCTAAATGAAGATCAAAATAATGCCTTCATGCCAGCTGTCGCTTAGCTCAGTGGCCCAGCATTATGTTAAGCAGTCATTGAATTTCATTGTCCCTCCCTGAGAAGACACCAAGTGGAATGCCAGGCTCTTCTGACAGAAACAAACTTCCTGTACCTCACTCCTGGGATGGGTGAGGGAGAGAGGAAGCACTCTGTGTCACCCCTGTTCCTTCCCAGGTGAGGCTTTCCTGAGTCAGATATTCTGGATGTTAATCAAGCAAAAAGCTTCCATTCTGACAACTATAACCCAGTTCCAAAAAAAGGGTGAGGGAAGATGGGAGTCTGTCAGGGACCACAGCCCCTTTCTTCAAAAGTCCCACAGTCCCCGTCTCCAGCCCCTCAGTTCTTGCAACTCTGTCCTCGGACCCAGGGATCCAGACACCTTCCTGGGGACCCAGGGATCCAGGCACCTTCCTCTCTCAAACCCAAGAGCCCAAACCCCAACCTAGTCCTTCGCCCCCCTCATCTCTTTTAACTTAGAAATCTGATCATCTTTTTTTCTTTCTTTCTTTCTTCTGAGGCAGGTTTTTGTCCCAACAAATGTGGTGAGTCCGGATTATAGGAGCTGGTCCTCTATCCCTCATCGTCGCCCGGTTATGAACCTCCCCCTTGGGGTCTCGATGTTTCTTAATTTTCCACTTCTGAGAGGTTCCTGGTCTCCAATATTCCTTCGGCGCTACGGACTCACGGGGGAGCGGGTCCTATTCTATTTGCGCTCTTCACCGAGTCGGGTTGGATCCCTCTTTCTGCCGGGCTTCCTCGTAGCCCCGCCCCTTGGGCTGACCTCCCAGGGACTTGGGCACCTGACCCCGCCCCTGCCCTTGGCCCTGCCCTCTCCTTTTAGCCTCGCCTCTCAGGGCGAATACAGCGTTGATGCTGCCCCTTCAGGTCAGATGTTGCAGACTCTGATCTGGTGCCATAACTGCTTGAAGAGAATACACACTTGTCGAAAGCCCATCGATTGCGGAGGTGAGCGAGCTGGGACCAGCAGGAGGGGTCGACGCAAAGAGGGGCGGAGCCAGAGGAGGGACTGACTGGAGGGGGCGGGGGCTGGAGCTGGCCGAGACCAAGTAGGAGCGAGTTAGGAGGGAGCATCCCACAGTAACTCCCTATCCCCAGTGCACGAAGTCGTGGTCCATGAACTGGAAGACCTGGTCCTGGATTGTGAGCTCAGCTGGCATCGAATCTCTGCAGGCGTGAACAATTACACATTTTACAGGGTGGGACCCACTAACTCCTGTAACCCTTGAACCCCGAGTCCATCAGGCTTGTGTGGGCCCCCTGATCTTTGTATCCAGAGGCTTGCATCTACAATCCCTATGGCCCATGGTCTACCAGATTTTGCTGCTTCTGATCCCCGGAGACCCTATGCCCTGCCCCAGTATACCTACCCCCCATTGAGACCCCGTGATTATCTCACCCCTGTACAACCCGAAACCCTGAATTCTCCAGGCCTCTGTGACCCCTTGAGCTTGGGTCTAGGTTTTAGGGAGCAACAGCTTGCTGCTGTCCGTGGGGAAAGAGCCCACCCTGACCAAGACCATGGTGAGATTAGAAGATGCAGGTACCTACCGCTGCGAGTTGGCCAATATGAAAACCTCCCGGGCCGGGGTCACGCATTTTCATGTCAGAGGTCAGTGCTGGGGAGTTGACAGAAGTGTGAGATTCAGGGTCCTGGGGTTGGGGGGAGTCGGCTTCAGGGCGCGGGCCTGCGGCGCTTAACCTCCTGTTGGGGTGTGGTTTCAGGCCACGAGGGTGTGGCTTCGCACCCTGTGGCCCTACCGCTGCCGGACAGAGATTCACGCAGTTAGGGACGCGCTGCTCTCCTGGAAGAGACCTGGGTCTTGGGGCGAGTTGGAGTGGAGAGGGCTTGCCTTGGCCATGGCGGGACCTTCGTGCCCTCCCAGGACTCCTTTCCTCTCTATCAGTGCTGCCCCAAAGAGCCGGTGGAGCCGTGTGGTCGTCACCAACCACTACTACTACTGCTACCACAGAGTACGAATTCTCTACGGACTGGGATCTCTCTCTGCTCTTCCCAACCGCCCTGGCTAATCCGTCAGAGTGTCCGAAGTCCGAGGACATTCTGAGAGGCCGTCTGATAGGACTGCTGCTCTGGGGCTTACTAGTGCTGTTAATCGCCTTTGTGACCGCGTGAGCCGCCCTCTGAAGAAGGCAGGGCTTGGAGCAAGGGGAGGGACCTCCAACTTCCTACCGCCGGAGGGGGTCTGGGAACTGGGGAACCCTGAGAGCTGTACTTCCCTTGGGGACAGGGCCTACAGAACAGGGTGGGGCTTACCTAGGTGGGCTCAGCTTGGGTCACTACTAGAATAGGATCAAATATAGGGAGGATGGGAGGGGTGTCTCTCACTCAGGACCTAATCTGGTTTCGCTATTTGCACCCCACCCTCCCCCAGGATCCTTTGCTTTCGACCTGGGAAGGTGATCAATTACATAAAGGCTTGGAGGACCAACCAGAAGGAGGCTGCTCAGCAGGCCCAGACTGCTATGGAGCCCCAGGCTGCCCTGGAGTCGCAGGGTGGGCGGGAGCCCCAGGGTGCCCAGAAGCCCCAGAGTGCCCGGAAGCCCCAGGCTGCCCCGAAGCCCAGTGTTTCAAAGGGAAAACTCTCGGCATCAAAGCTCCAGTAAAAGATTTATCTGGTGGTCTAAATATCTGACTCATTCCTCCCATCTGATCCTAACTTTTGGTTTCCCTAGAGGAGAAGTCTGGGTCTGGGGATGGTCTCCTGTGAGAGAGAGGAGGGGCTGGAACCCAGCTCCCTGAGTCCTGGAAGGGCCAACTGGCTGAGACTAATTCCAGAATCAAGGAGCGGGGAAAGGCCAGCCCTCCCCACATCTCCTCCCCCAGGCCCAGTCCTCTCACAGGACGCCCCCTCCCCGCTCTTCCTGCCGGGTTTCCTCTTGCCTTTTCCTGTCCCCCACCCAGTGCTGGGAGCTGGGGCAGAGGCAAAGGCTGAACAGGAGCAGCGAGGTCAGGAACCAACCAGGGCCAACGGAGCCAAGGCCCCGGGGTGCTGCTGGGACCTGAAGCAGGGTAAGAGCCAGGGACCCAGGAGTCCAGACCCCTCCTCCCTCAGACCTGGGAGCCAGTCCCCAGTCATCTCCCAGCCTAGCGCCCAGGAGTTCCCGCTCCCATCCTTCTCCTGCACTCCGACTCAGGAGTCTGAGCCCCAGCCCCTCTCTCTCTGACCAAGGAGTCCGGGTCCCCCTCCATCCCAGCTCCACCACTCTGGGCCTCAGGAGTCGGGTCTTACCCACCCTTCCTTAGGGCCATGCTATCTGGTGAACGGAAGGAGGGCGGAAGCCCCCGCTTCGGGAAGCTCCATCTCCCTGTGGGCCTGTGGATCAATTCTCCCAGGAAGCAGCTGGCCAAGCTGGGGCGGCGCTGGCCCAGTGCTGCCTCTGTTAAGTGAGTGCCCACCTCCTTGAGACTCTTGCCCCTGCCCCATCTACCTCCCAGTTGTCCCTGTTTATCACCCAGTCTCTGCACTGGGTAATGCCAGGGGCTCCAAGGATTGGCTTCCAGTTCCTGTCCTGAATGGGCAAGTGAACTGGCAGGCAGGAGGAGACAAGTGGGCAGCAATGCTCCTAGACCCGGTGTTGGGGAGTGCCGGCTCTATAGATGGGCTTAGGCTGGATGGACAAGGGGATGGGGACCCCGGGATAGGGGTTTGATTCACCTTCCTTCCTCCTCTCCCTGCTTACCTCTTGGAATTTCCTTCTGTGGGACTCGCCTTTATTTATTTATTTCTCTCTCTCTCTTTGCCTCTGGCCTCTGCCCAACCCCATCTCTGTCGCCCCCCACCCCCACCCCCACCCCCTTCATCTCTCGCCCTTCTGTGGGTCTCTGTCCCTCTTTCTCTCGTTTTCTGTCCCCTCTCAATGGGTCTCTGTTGCTCTCTGGGTCTCTGCCCCCCAATTCCTTTCTCCCTGGGTCTCTGTCCCCTCCATCTCGGTCTTTGCCTACCCCTCTCCTTCTCCACCATCTACTCCGGCCTCTGCCTGTCTGCCTGGGGCTTTCCCCGCCTCTCCACTCCCCGGCGCGCTCCCAGGTCGTCGTCTTCGGACACGGGGAGCCGCAGCAGCGAGCCTCTGCCCCCGCCGCCACCGCACGTGGAGTTGCGGAGAGTGGGCGCGGTCAAGGCGGCCGGGGGAGCCTCCGGGAGTCGCGCCAAGCGCATCTCCCAGCTCTTTCGGGGCTCGGGGACCGGGGCCACGGGGTCCGGCGGCGCGGGAGGCCCCGGGACTCCGGGGGGCGCCCAGCGCTGGGCCAGCGAGAAGAAGCTGCCGGAGCTAGCGGCGGGCGTGGCCCCCGAGCCCCCGCTAGCCGCCCGCGCCACGGCGCCCCCCGGGGTCCTCAAGATCTTCGGCGCCGGGCTGGCGTCGGGCGCCAACTACAAGAGCGTGCTGGCCACTGCGCGCTCCACGGCACGCGAGCTGGTGGCCGAGGCGCTGGAGCGCTACGGGCTGTCGGGCAGCCCCGGGGGCGGCCCGGGCGAGAGCAGCTGCGTGGACGCCTTCGCGCTGTGCGACGCGCTGGGCCGGCCCGCGGCGGGCGGCGTGGGCGGCGGCGAGTGGCGGGCGGAGCACCTGCGCGTGCTGGGCGACTCGGAGCGTCCGCTGCTGGTGCAGGAGCTGTGGCGAGCGCGGCCCGGCTGGGCGCGGCGTTTCGAGCTGCGCGGCCGCGAGGAGGCGCGCCGCCTGGAGCAGGAGGCCTTCGGGGCGGCAGACAGCGACGGTGAGCCGAACCCCGCCGGACGCTGAGGGGCGGGGCTTTGCGGGATGGGCGGGGCCTGTTCTGGAGGCGGGGCCTCGAGAGGTGGGGCGGGGCTTGGGAGCGGGGGCGCGGGGGCGGGGAAGGATCTATGGGGCTGGGGAGGCCGGTGGTAGGCTGGAAGCGAGTCCGCGGGAGAGAAGGGACTGGGAGGGACCTATAGCGCCAGGTGGAGCAGAGAATGGGCCTGGAGCAGGACCCGGCTCAGCGAGACTGGCAAGGCCGATGGGCGGGGCGTGTGATGCTGGGGCGGGGCCTGCGGAATAGAGTAACCTGGAGCGAGACAGGTGGAATGGTGGCGCTGGCCCCTCTGTCTGGAGGCCTCTAAGAACAATAGGTTGAAGGGGTTCGAGAGGAACAGGGCCTGTGTAAATTTTTTAAAAAAGATTTTATTTATTTATTCATTCATAAGAGACAGAGAGAGAGAGAGAGAGAGAGAGACAGGAGGAGGGAGAAGCAGGCTCCCTGCAGGGACCCCAAGGTGGGACTCGATCCCCAGACTCCGGGATCACCCCCTGGGCTGAAGGCAGGCGCCAAACCGCTGAGCCACCCAGGGATCCCAGGGCCTGTGTAGATTAAGTGTATAAAGGGAAGAGACCTGGAGAGTGAAGAAATGGGCTACTTGATCAGGGCCTAGGAATGGGCAAAGCCTCGGGGCACCTGGCCTTGGAGCAGGTGGCCCTAGGCTAAGTTGGCTGCAGAGTGGGAGATTTGAGGGTGGCTCAAGGGAAATGAAGAGGAAGAGTATTCGTAGAGGCCAAGGAAGGTCATGCTTACATGCTGGCCTGGTATTTGAGAAGGCCGGCCGGGAACAGGAGGTGATGCCATGTGTGAAATAGTAAGTGCAGAGCAGGGCCTGGCAGGAATGGGGCCTGGCTCCGGGATAGGGGCCGCCCAGGGAGCCTTCTAACGCTTTTCTGTTTCTGAGTCTCCCTTTGGGAGATAGAGTGTTGTAGCAGTTAACTCAGGAGCTTTGAACTCTGGCTTGGATTCCAGTATGTCCTTTACTGGTTAAACTGAGCAAAACCCGAGGTGAAGGTGGAATGAGATCATGTATAAAATGGCTTTAGCACAAGGCTTGGCACATAGTAGTTGCCTAATAAAGGATGGCAATTATTACCATTGTTCTCTCTCTCTCTCTCTCTCTCTCTCTCTCTCTTTTTACAAAGCATTTGTTGAGCGCCTACTGTGGGCCACACATTATTTAGGGCCCTGGTGGAATACAGTGAGCCCAGGACAGGTGAGGTTCCCACCCTCCTAGATTTCACAGCCTAGTGAGAAACACCTCAGTTCATTCCTTTGGCTCATTTCCACTAACCCCCCACTATGTGCCAGGGCCCTGTTAGGTCCAGGCAAAGCCCGGTGTGTCCAGTTGTGCCCTTCTCTGCTGCAGCTTGGAATGTCAGGGAAGGGTGCTCGGGAGGAGGTGGTTTCTGTCTCCTGGAGGACAGTCTTCTCTGTTCACTGCCAAGTCCCTAGTGCCTAGAACAGTGCTCCGCACACAGTAGGTCCCCTCCCCCCCAATTAAAAGAATCAATTCATTTTTGAGCTGAAAACTGTCAGGTGGGTAGAAGTCAGGCAGAAAATGTGTTTCAGGCAGAGGGAACAGCATATGCAAAAACCTAAAGGTGGGAAGCCTCCTCACTTCTCTGTAGTCAATTCTTGGTTCTATAATCTCCAAATCTCTGAGCCTGTCTGTCTCCGTCTCCTTTTAGTCTCTGCCTCATCCTTCTGTCTCTCCCCCGCAGGCACGGGCGCCCCCTCGTGGCGGCCACAAAAGAACCGTTCCCGGGCGGCTTCCGGCGGGGCGGCCCTGGCCAGTCCTGGCCCGGGGTCCGGCTCGGGGCCCCCTGCTGGGTCTGGGGGCAAAGAACGCTCGGAAAACCTGTCCCTGCGGCGCAGCGTGTCGGAGCTCAGCCTGCAGGGACGGCGGCGGCGGCAGCAGGAGCGCAGGCAGCAGGCACTTAGCATGGCCCCAGGGGCAGCCGATGCCCAGATCGGACCCGCAGACCCTGGCGACTTCGATCAGTTGACCCAGTGCCTCATCCAGGCCCCCAGCAACCGTCCCTACTTCCTGCTGCTCCAGGGCTACCAGGACGCCCAGGTGAGCGCACCCTGGCCTACCGGGAGAGACCTATTGCTCTACGCTCCGTTTGCCCAGCGACCAAATTACAACTCCCATTATTCTTTGGATGGGGCAGTCTCAGGAATGCCGAATGCCGGAAGGTGTGGTCCCAGCGAGGTTCCAGGGTAGGAGATGTCATTGTCAGAGATGGAGGATGGGGGTGGTGGTAGCTAGCGGTGGAGGTTGATGGCTGAAAAAGATCTCGCTGGAGGAACAAGTAGGGAATGGCAGATTTCACACAAAACTGGGGGAAAGGGATCCCTGGGTGGCGCAGTGGTTTGGCGCTTGCCTTTGGCCCAGGGCGTGATCCTGGAGACCCGGGATCGAATCCCACATCAGGCTCCCGGTGCATGGAGCCTGCTTCTCCCTCTGCCTATGTCTCTGCCTCTCTCTCTCTCTCTCTCTGTGACTATCATAAAAAAAAAAAAAAAAAAAAAAAAAAAAAAAAATTAAAAAAAAAACTGGGGGAAAGCTGTCTTTTTTTTTTTTTTAAAGGATTTGATTTTTTTTTTTTTTAATTTATGATAGTCACAGAGAGAGAAAGAGAGGCAGAGACACAGGTGGAGGGAGAAGCAGGCTCCATGCACCGGGAGCCCGATGTGGGATTCGATCCCGGGTCTCCAGGATCGCGCCCTGGGCCAAAGGCAGGCGCCAAACCCTGCGCCACCCAGGGATCCCGGAAAGCTGTCTTTGTCAAGGGGTGAAAGTGACAGCCTATTGTAAAATAAGGATGTCCTTGTAAGGGTCTATTTCTTGATGAGGAGTAATAGAAGAGTCTATCTTGTTTGGGAGGAAGATAATTTGGCTGATGCATGGGTTCTTGTTCTGGGTAAGCCTATATTTTCTTGGAAGGAGTGGACCAATCCATTTCTTAAAGGAACTAGTTTACACTGGACCAATTTGACTATTGCTGATGGGGGTAGGTGAGACCAATACTTCTATTTTATTTATTTATTTATTTATTTATTTATTTATTTATTTATTTGATAATATTTTGTTCCTTGGACTTTTTTTTTTTTTTTTTTTTTTAGATTTTGTTTATTTATTCATGAGACACAGAGAGAAAGGCAGAGAACTAGGCAGAGGGAGAAGCAGGTTCCATGCAGGGAGCCTGATGTGGGACTTGATCCCAGGACTCCAGGATCATGCCCTGGGCCGAAGGCAGGTGCTCAACTGCTGAGCCACCCAGGTGTCTCGATACTTCTATTTTATATATTTGGGTGATGATAGAAGAACTTGTTTGAGGGGATCCCTGGGTGGCTCAGCGGTTTAGTGTTCCCTTCAGCCCAGGGCGTGATCCTGGAGTCCCAGGATCCAGTCCCACATGGGGCTCCCTGCATGGAGCCTGCTTCTCCCACTGTCTGTGTCTCTGTCTCTCTGTGTCTCTCATTAATAAATAAATAAAATATTTAAAAAAATTTATTTGAGTGTCAGAGAGCAAAGGAGAGAGAAAACATTAGAAGTTAGTAGAAAATTACTCGTGGGTTAGAGGGAAATTATTATATTAATAGAAACGTAATGTATGAAAAAAAGGAACGTAATGTATCTTTGGAAATATTCATTTTCACGAGTGTGATAATTGGGAGAATCATTTTTATGGTATTGTTTGACTTTGGGTAACAGTGGTACAGCCAAGTTCAACAGATACTTTTGAGAATCATTGGGAAAGCCTACTGGTAGAGCTCAGTGAATAGTCTCGTGTTGTCAGAGAGTGATCCACTTGGGTTAGGAGGCCTAGCTGTGTGTGTGAGTGAGAGGGGAAGACTCTTGAGAGCAGGGCTTGCATGGAAGAATTAATTCCTCCTTGTTGGGGCAAGGGGACTGGGCAAGTTCATTCTAGGCAGGAGTTTGCATATATTATAACAGCCCATTTCTCCAGGCAAGGTTGGAGAATAGGAGGGTCTATTCTGGGAAGGTAGTCAAGTTGGAAGAATCTCTTCTGGGAGTATAGGAGAGTCTAGTATGGGAAGAGGGGAAAACATTGGAAACATCCACTCTTTCGAGTGAGGTTCATGAGAAATTCCTTTCTAAGAAAGAGGCTTCATTGGAGGTCTTCTTTCCTTGGGATCAAGAGTAAGAGGTGAATCTCTTAGAAAGAGAAATTTACTTGTAGTCATTTATTCATGAGTGGCTGGCTATAACCTGAGAGTTCATTGCAGGCACTGTGGAAGCCTCCCCTCTTGGGTTAAGCAATTTTAGAGAAGGGGTTCATGTATTTTGGATCATTCCACTGCTTCAAACAGGGATAGAAAACAGGAAATTCTACCTTCAGAAGGTGGTAAGACTGAAAAGGTCCATTTCCTAGAGACAGATGAACAAATACATTGTAGGAAGGAGTCTCTTTGGAAATGTCCTTCCATGGGGTGAAGGAATTGGGAGAGTTCAGTGTAGGAAGGGGATTTATGAATATGAGGATTATTATTCTCTTAGACATGAATAGAGAACAGAGAATGTATTTTAGGAAGGGGATCAGACTGAGGTCTTCCATTTTTATAGGTTGGAAATGGAAGAGTCTTTTAGGAAGAGGTCTTCTGGAATGCACCTCTTCATTTGGTGGATGAAATGAGACACTTCATTATAAGAAGAGGGTCTCCTTGAAAACATCTATGTATAAGGTGGAGTTGCTAGAAGAACTACTATATGAAGATCTCCATGGAGATGTTCTTCTTTAGGATGGGAAAATTGAAAGCATCCACTGATGGAGAGGAGAGTATCTTTAGAATCCTCTATCATGGGAGTGAAGGTGGTAGATGAGTCCATTGTAGTATAGTGTCTCCTTGGAAGTGAGTTCAGCATTGAGTGGGAAAAAATAAGAGTCCATTGTAGAAAGGGGGTCTCCCCAGATGTATATACTCATGGGGTGGAAGAAACCTTTGTTCAAAGGAGGAGTCTCTTTAAAGATATCCATCCTTTTTTTTTTTTTTTTTTTAATATTCAGAAAAGCTATTATTGGAAGGGGAAACATCTTTGGTAGTCTCCATCATGGGGGTAGAATGTCAGGCAAATGGGGCCAAAGGTAGGGAAATGGGAGAGTTCCTAAGTTCTTTTTTTTTTTTTTTTTTTGAGTTCCTAAGTTCTAAGAGAAAGATTTCCTTGGAAAGTTCCATTCTTTGAGGGTAATGGGACAGTCCATTTTAGCGATGTGGGTGTGGTGTTCTTGGAAGCACCTATTCTTTGAGCTGGATGTTGTGGGAGAGTACACTGTGGGAAGGGATTGCCTGTAACAATCCATTCAGAGGAGGTGAGATGGAAGTCTCCATCTCACTTTTCTCCATCTCACTGGAGAAAAGTCTCCTGGAAATCATCAATAATTTGAGGGAGAGGAATTATAGAGCCCATGTCAAGAAAGGGGTTTCCTTATAAGCAGCTGGTCTTCAAGATGAGTTTTATGGGTCAGTTGGTCACAGGAAGTGCCTTTGAAAAGTCCACTCATGCTTGGGTGGAGGTAATTGGTGAGTCCTTTGGGATCCCAGGAGATCTCCTTGGAAGTGTTCATCCTGAGGGAGGTGGTTGATGGGAGAGTGGATTGTGGCAAAGGTCTTCTTTAGAAGCATCCATTCCTCATGGAGATGTGTCTCTACTGTGTCTTCACTTTCCCTCTAGGACTTCGTGGTGTATGTGATGACACGGGAGCAGCACGTCTTCGGCCGCGGGGGGAACTCCTCAGCCCGTGGTGGGTCCCCCGCCCCATACGTGGACACCTTTCTCAATGCCCCTGACATCCTGCCACGGCACTGCACGGTGCGTGCGGGCCCTGAGCCCCCAGCCATGGTGCGCCCATCCCGGGGGGCCCCAGTCACGCATAACGGGTGCCTCCTGCTGCGGGAGGCCGAGCTGCACCCTGGCGACCTGCTGGGGCTGGGCGAGCACTTCCTCTTCATGTACAAGGACCCCCGCACTGGGGGCTCTGGGCCTGCGCGGCCGCCCTGGCTGCCCGCCCGCCCGGGGACCGCCCCGCCGGGTCCAGGGTGGGCCTTCTCTTGCCGCCTATGCGGCCGGGGCCTGCAGGAGCGGGGCGAGGCGCTGGCGGCCTACCTGGACGGCCGGGAGCCCGTGCTGCGCTTTCGGCCGCGCGAAGAAGAGGCGCTGCTGGGCGAGATCGTGCGTGCTGCCGCCGCGGGCGCTGGGGACCTGCCACCGCTGGGGCCTGCCACCCTGCTGGCGCTGTGCGTGCAGCATTCAGCCCGAGAGCTGGAGCTGGGCCACCTGCCGCGCCTGCTGGGCCGCCTGGCCCGACTCATTAAGGAGGCTGTCTGGGTGAGTCCTCCCACCGCAGTCCAGGCCCCTCGGAGCCCCAGATTCTTTCCCTAGCCACCCCTCACCACCTTTCAGCCGTAGTGGGGCAGGATGAAACTGCCTCTTCCGTGATGCTTCAAGAGGGGCTTGGGCCATGAAGCAAGGGGTCTCATGGGATGCTGGGCCCTATGGATTCACCAACGGTACTAGAAGAGAAGGCAGTGAAATACCACCTTTGCCCCTCTGGGATGATGGGAGAAACCGTTCTGGGAGATCGGGAGAGAGATCTTGTTGGATGAGATCCCTTGGATGAGAAGTCAGGAGAGACCACTGTGGGAGGTGAGGCAGGCAGCCCATGGGGCCTGATGCTTTGAGCAGTAGTGGGTGAGACCATTTCTTGGAGGCAAGAGAGAACAAATCAGTGGGACCTAAAGATGGAAGTGCCTGGGAGAAATCCCAGGTTCCATCCCCCTGAGCAGGGCTTATTAAAGAAAAGGTTAAGGAAGTGTCTTGGGGGTAGGAAGAAACTATTTGAATGGAGCTGAGGGAGACAGACCACTCACAATCATGGGAGTTTGTGTTTTAAATGGTAAGAAGAGGAGAGACCATTCTGAAGCTTGAGGGTTAGAGTCCATTTGAGTGGGGAGAGTCACTATCAAAAAGGTGCTTCTAGAAAAACCAGGGTATTAACTCATAGGCCTCTACCCACGCACCCTCACCTTGACTCTGATCTTACTGTTCTACAGGAAAAAATTAAGGAAATTGGAGACCGTCAGCCAGAGAAGTAAGACAAATTCTGGGGAGAAGGGTCTAGGGATGAAGGGGTGTGGGGATTTAAAGCCAGTTCTGTGTTACTCCATTCATATCTTAGTACAGGTTGCTGCTCTTCCTTGGCACTCAATGAGGATTGGCCTCAGTACCCAATTAGACTCAGATCTCGGGGTTCAGATACTACGGTGGGGGTTGGGCTAGGATCATAGGTTCTTTTTCTCCTTCTCCAGCCACCCAGAAGGAGTCCCCGAGGTGCCCTTAACTCCGGAGGCTGTGTCGGTAGAGCTGCGGCCACTCATGCTGTGGATGGCGAACACCACGGAACTGCTGAGCTTTGTGCAGGAGAAAGTGCTGGAGATGGAGAAGGAGGCTGACCAGGAGGGTGAGCTCTGACCCAAGCCTAGGCTTCCCAAGCCCCCTGTCATTCCCTCTACTTGGGGACTTGGGCTCCTGCCTGTCAGCCTCTGGTCTCTCTCTCATCCCCAGGTCTGTCCTCAGACCCACAGCTCTGCAATGACTTGGAATTATGTGATGAGGCCATGGCCCTCCTGGATGAGGTCATCATGTGTACCTTTCAGCAGTCTGTCTACTACCTCACCAAGGTTGGTCTTGTCCCCTGCTTCCTGTTGACACATAACCTTCTGACTTCCAGTTTGAATTACATCACTCCGATGTCACTTCCTATTTGACCTTGTGAGATTCCCTGCTTCTCTGACATCACTTCCCAGTCACTGCAGCACTTTGCTGTGTTGGAACCACTTCCTGTTTGAGCCTGCATTTCTTCCTGCCTTCCCAGCTTTTCTTCCTGTCTCTCCAACTGTCCCCTCTTGGCCAGCTAACTTTACCATCTGGTTATATCACCTCTATCATTTTTTTTAAGCTCCTGTTTTCTAAGTCCACTGGCAAATTTCTTAGGTGGTTAGATAGATAGATGGGGGATCAAACAGTGCCGGACACTGTCGTTTAAACTAAAGGTCCTCTTGAATCCAGCTTCCCTTCCTGTGTTTGCTGATTTCACATCCTACAGCTCTGAATTCACTCCCTTTTCTGAGTCACAGATCTTCTCCCTGGAGTCTAGTCCTGCAGGACCTGCTATCTGTCCCAGTCTTCCACTACCCTTGACCTTAAGACGGCTTCTTGGAATTCGTAGGGTTTCAGGCTTCCAGTGGACCTGAGTCCATATCGGTGAAAGGAAAAGGAATCTTTGGGTACAGTCTTTCTGTTCCATAAGCCGCCTTGATTTGTGAACCCTGTTCCTCCAAGGCTTCACTTCCTGTCTATCCCTGCCAAGTGTGGCTATATTTCTTCGGCTCTGACTTCATTTCCTGTCCTTCACTTTCCACTGGCTTACCGCCATGCCACTCCCACTTCCTGACTCTTCATTCTTTTTCTTTCCTTCGGGAGCTCTGGATAAATAATTCTTTGACTGAAGGGGGCCTCTTTGTTCAGTATCCTTTTGTCCTCCGTGAGCTGTCTCTGTTGAGAACTCTGAGCCCTGTAAAGCACCAGAAGTAGTCATTAAAATACCCAAGAAACTCCTGGAGGCTTTCTTAAGACCTGAGGTGTTCTGGCCCTGATGAATGCTAGAAACCCACCTGGAAAGTAGGGATTTCCTCATAGAGACCTGTAGAGTGTCATGTGTAGAAAGGACTGTAATTTCCAGAAGTTCTATCACCCTGAACTTCCGGGAGGTTGTAATCCAATCACCTGTTTGCATCTCTGTGTCTTCTTAGACTCTGTATTCAACACTGCCTGCTCTCCTGGATAGTAACCCTTTTACAGCTGGGGCAGAGCTGCCAGGGCCTGGCGCAGAGCTGGGGGCCATGCCTCCAGGGTTGAGACCAACCCTGGGCGTGTTCCAGGCAGCCCTGGAACTGACCAGCCAGTGTGAGCTGCACCCGGACCTCGTGTCTCAGACTTTCGGTTACTTGTTCTTCTTCTCCAATGCATCCCTTCTCAACTCACTGATGGAACGAGGTGAGGGTCAGACTGGGGAAGGGGCAGGGAGGAAAGGACGGGCAACCCCTAAGACCGGTATCAATTCAGACACCACGCCCACAGGATCAGTCCTCATGTTTAGGGACTCAGGCGAGCAAGCTCCAGATCCCAAGCTGAAGGATGGGAAGGGTTTGGGAGGGAGGAGGGCAGAGTCTGCAAACCAATTGCCCCTCATGCCCTTCCCTACAGGTCAAGGCCGGCCTTTCTATCAATGGTCCCGAGCTGTCCAAATCCGAACCAACTTGGACCTTGTCTTGGACTGGCTGCAGGGGGCCGGGCTGGGTGACATTGCCACTGAATTCTTCCGGAAACTCTCCATAGCTGTGAACCTGCTCTGTGTGCCCCGCACTTCTCTGCTTAAGGTGACTCCTGATCCCTGACCTCTGACATCCTCTATTTAGCTTACCCTTGGACCTCACCTTGGACTTCATGTTATCCCCTGCCCTGGCTCTGACACTGGGTGCGGCATTGACGGTTAAAGGAAGCCAGCCCCAAGTGTCCAAACTGCATCTGAATCCTGGGCTACTTGCTAATAATAGTTTCCAAGGCCCCCTCCCTCAGACGTGCTGATTCAGAAAGTTTGCTATGAGACCAGGGAATGTGATAGTTAAAACATTCGTTGCACATAAACTACATGCCAGACACTGTTTAGTACTTTTTTTTAATTTTTAAGATTTTATTTATGAGGGGAAAAGAGAGAGAGAGAGAACAAACAGGGGGAGCAGCAGAGGGAGAGGGAAAAGTAGACTCCCCACTGAGCAGGGAAGTCTCATGCAGGGCTTGTTCCCAGGACCCTGAGATCATGACTTGAGCCGAAGGCAGATGCTTAATGGACTAAGCCATCCAGGCGCCCCTGTTTAGCACTTCTCATTGAATGTTGACTAAGCCTCATGAAATAGGTTATTAACTGAAAATTCTTTTCAGACAAGGAAGCTGAAAATCAGGTAGGATAAGTTACTCAATTTCATTTATTTATATTTATCAAACTTTAACAGAACATTTAATAAGCACTAGGCAGTGTCCTAACTACTTAATGATCTTGCCATATTGAATCCTCCTCAAAACTATGCCATTACGTAGTTCCTAGTCCTGCCCACACCCAGTTGACAGATGAAGAGACTGAGGTACCGTGGCTTGCTAGAAGGTAATGAGTAGTGAAGCTGGGATTTTTGAGCCCAGGCAATCTGAGTCCAGAGTCTCTGGTTTTCAACCCACTGATGATTCAAATGTCATCTCAGGTGTAGAATTGTTCAGAAACAAAAAAATAGCCACAATATAGTAATGAACCTCTAGGTACACAACATCAGCTTAAATCATACAAACTAATGGGGGCACCTGGATGGCTCTGTGGTTGAGCATCTGCCTTTGGCTCAGGTCGTGATTCAGGGGTCCTGGGACTGAGTCTTACATCGGGCTCCCCACGGGGAGCCTGCTTCTCTCTCTGCCTGTGTCTCTGCCTTTCTGTGTGGGTCTCTAAGTAAAATCTTTAAAAAAATAATAATACAAACGAATGGCCCATTTTGTTTCTTCTTCACCCCACACCCAACTCCTGGATCTTCATTTATGCTGAAGCAAATCACTTTTTTTTTTTAAAGCTGAGAGCATGGAAAAAAAAAAAAAAAAAGCTGAGAGCATGCCTTTTCCCACCATCACTTTGGTGACAGCCTGGCCTCACAATGTCCGGAAGATATCGCACAGACACAACCATCTACCCATTACATCCATGCCCTTTATGGAGGGCCTTCCATTTAGGATTTCTCAGCTGCCCCATAATGACCCCATATTTCTCACATGATCTTCCCACCAGGCTTCATGGAGCAGCCTACGAACTGACCACCCCACTCTGACCCCTGCTCAGCTCCACCATCTGCTCAGCCACTACCAGCTGGGTCCTGGTCGTGGGCCACCACCTGCCTGGGATCCTCCCCCTGCAGAGCGAGATGCTGTGGACACAGGTGAGGAGAGATGGAGACAGAGGCACTGGGGCTGTCAGCTTTTTTTTTTTTTTTTTTGTCCTCAGGACCCAGGAATTTATAGCCCCAACCCCTTCCTCTTTCTGACCCAGGATTATATACCTTTAACTCTCTCCTCCTTCAAGATCTAAGTGATGGACCCTAACTACCCCTCCCCCAGGGTACAAGAGTTCAAGCTCCATCTCTCCTTTTTTCCCCAAAGTTCGGGCCCTCAGCCTCTTCCCCGACAAGCTGCCCTCCCCGCCCAGTAATTCGGGTTCCGGACCCCTCCACTCTAAGGAATCCGTAAAACTAAGCTCCCAGACCTTCCTTTCTCAGACCCAAGAACCCAATACCTCGCCCGTTTCCCGGGCAACGGTGGCCTTTCTTTGTGTGAACTACAACTCCCATGATGCCTGGGGACTCCCAAGAGTCGTGTTTGAGTGGATCCTGCTCCAGGAATTGCTGGGAGTTGAAGTTTTTCCCTCGGGCATGCGCAGCTTCTCCCCCAACACTGCTACCCCTCGCCCATTTTCAGAATTTGACTCTTCTTCGATTTCCTAGGGGACATCTTCGAAAGCTTCTCTTCCCATCCTCCCCTCATCCTGCCCTTGGGCAGCTCGCGCCTGCGCCTCACGGGTCCTGTGACGGACGACGCTCTGCACCGTGAACTGCGCAGGCTCCGCCGCCTTCTCTGGGATCTTGAGCAGCAGGAACTGCCGGCCAATCACCGCCACGGGCCTCCCGCGGCCACGCCTCCTTGAAAACCAATAACGAACAAGCGCGCGAACCTTGAAAATTCTTCGGCTTCCACTCCCTGGAGCCCGCCTGAGCTCCGAGCTCTCTGGGAGTTGTAGTTCTTTCCCCGCGTGGGATGCCGGGAGTTTGAGTTTTCGGGCAGTAGAGGATGGGACAGTGGGAAAATGGGCTTGGGAAGTGAGCGCAAGGAGCAATAAAGGTATCTGTCGTATTGGCAACGCCTCACTTGTTAAGACTCGGGAACGCTGGTGATGATGACTTTCTGCGGATTACAGCACCATGGTCCTCGACTAGAGCGTTGGGTTCTTGCCCAGTCCGAGGAGGTATTTATAGCTTCGGCCTCAGCTTGCCCTGCGGCTTGTAATCCAAACCCGGAGCCCTGGGGCCTCCCACGCATTTCAGGACAGAGCTCTAAGCTCTCTCTGCCAAATATCAGGCCCTCAGTCCTGCCAGTGGGGACCAGACTTCTCTCCCTTCGACCCCAGAGGCCATAGTCCAACCCTCCTCTCCCTCAGACCCAGGAGTCTGGGTTCCCAGAACCCATCTGCACATTTCGGCCTGTCGGGCACCCTGCGGAATCCCAACACCTCTTGTCCTTGTTCTGGCAACCCTCGTTTTCCACATCAGGAAGTCCGGGCCCCCAACCCACTCCTCCCTCAGACCCGGGAGTCCGGGTCCCCAAGTCCCCTCCTCCCTCAGACTCAGGAGTCCGGGGCTCCAGTTTGAACTTTCCACTCCCCTAAATCTGACCCTGCTGCTGCGTCAGGGAAAAAATAAGCGACAGGTGGCACCTGCCCGCAGGGCCGGGTCGCGACCACCTGCTCCCGCTGCTCACTCGGAGCCCCTCTCCAGGCACCTGCTACTGTCAGTCCGCGGGTGGCTGCCCCGCCCGACCCCGAGGCCCCAGGACGCGGAGGAGGAGCGACCCAGGGAACCCCGACGTTCGCCCCGCCCCAGTCCCTCCCAGCTTGTGCTCCCGCCCCTTCTCAGGGTCCCAGGCGGGGCTCCTGTCCGCCCCCCAACCCCGCGCCTCGTCCTCAGGCCCCAGGCACGCCCTCGAAAGGGGCGTCCTAGGCGCTCCCAGCTGGTGGGGCGGAGCCTGAGGCCTCCAGCCTAGACCAGGGACTCAACCCGCTCCAGAGCACCGCTGCGCTGAGCCCACCTGGTGAGAAGCCCCTGGGATGAGGGGTGGGGGGAGCCCACCTTAACTCCTCTGCACCTCTCTGGTCCCAGTCCCTTCCTCACAGACCAGGGTGGCTGCCACCCACCCACCCACTCCCTTCTTAAATGCAGGTGGCAGAGACCCTTCCATTCCCCAGGAACCTACCAGGTAGCTCTCCCCTCTTGATCAAGGGTGTTGGATTCTAGCCCCTTCGGAGTGTTGAGCTCTGTCCCTTCAGCCCCTTTTCCTTCCTCTCCTTTCACAGGCCCAGGGGTCTCCTTTCATAGATCCCAATCTTTCCTCCTCCAGGCTCCAGGAATTGGGGCCCTCAAAGTCAGGAGTCCCCTCTCCCAGCCCTTCCTTCTTCAGGATCCAGAAGTTATGGCTCAAGGCCTCTCCTATTCCTAAGCCTCTGAGGCCCTTTCCCTGCTGCCTTCACACGCAGGGACAGCCTCCTGACCTCCACTCTGACCCTGCCTCCGGTGGGGGCCCTGTCCTCCCCTCAGTCCAGGTCTCCATCCCAGCCTTGGCAATGACTCTCGCAACTTCCTCTCAGCGCTCCCAAATCATTCGCTCCAAGTTCAGATCTGGTGAGAGGCTTCTCTCTGCATGTAGGGAAGGGGTCTTTTGGGGTCCTGGGATCAAATGCTCTTAACTCTGGCAGTGTGTATGGTGGGTGAGGCAGAGGGAGGGGGTCATGGGGCCCACAAGGCAGGTGTTTTCTGTGCAAAAGGTCACTTGTGTATAAAAGAGGCCCCAACAAATGGGTTCCATTTTGGTGGCTCTGTGAGTGTGCAAATGGCCAATAATGCAATGTTCCTGTATACAGAGAGGAGTGGGTGGCTAAGGTGGAGAATCAGGTACTGCCAAGGAACAGGGGCCTAAATTGATCTGTGTGCAAAATGGAGGAGTTTGCAGTGTGGGGATTTTGGTGTGAGCAATATGGGAGTGCTGGTGAGGGGCCAGTGAGCTACCAAACCTTGGATGTGTCAAAGGTTGTATTTTAGGTCCTAAGGTGGACTGAGAGCGTGCAAGTGAGTGGCACTGGATGTCAGTCCCTGAAGGGCATGTGAGTGTGCAAACAAGGATGCTCACGTGGCTGGATCGGTGCAAAGACACCAGTGAGCAAAGAGCAAAGTGTGCCAGAGAATGCATGCGAAATGTGCAAAGAGAGAACCCCACTCCAGAACTGGAAGCCAAATCCTGAATGTGCAAATTAGTGTCAAGGTGGCCGAGTGGGTGCCAAGGCAGAGTGAGCCAAGGATGAAGTGTGTCAAAGGGTACAAGTGCATAAAAGTGCCATAGGTGCCAGAAGGAGAGCCCAAGGAAGTGTGTGCAGAGAGGGTGAGTGCAGGGAGGCCCAGGGGCACACAGAAGGGAGCAGGCTCGTGGGCACTGGAGCACGTGGACAAGAAGAGGTGAAGTACAAATGGGTGCGGCTGCCAAGATGAGGATCGTGCCTTGGGTGGGGTGGGCACACGCTGCGGAAGGGGGCAGGTGGAGCTGGGGGCAGGGGGCAGGTGGAGCTGGGGGGCAGGGCTAGCCTCCTGCCTGCACACTGGCTGGCTCCTAGTCCCAGAACAGCTCTGGCAGGGAGCAAGGAGCAGGCGGGAGGCCCGGGAAAGGGAACAGGCTGCTGGCCCACCCGCCTGCATTGGGTGTGTAAGGGGGCTGGGCACGCGTGTCCTGCCAACAACTGCAGCTCACACCGCCTGCCAGGCCAGGCTCCTGGACACTCCCTTCCCGCCTTTCTCCTCCCACCTCCCTCCTTCCTCCATAGTGCTCCAGCTTCGGATCCACAGGCGGTATCAGGACCCAAGTAAGTGTGGGGCCCCGACAGGGAGGGGGATGGAGGCCTGATACCCCTGGGGTACCCGGGAGGGCAGCTACAAGATATCCCACACTGGTTCCTGAGCCTCAGTCCCTATGCCAGGGATACACTGAAATCCTAGCCTGTCCTTTCCCGAGAACCCAAGAGTATGGGTCCCTCGCCACCCCACCCCTAAAAGCTCTGCATGCTGCTCTGTGACTTCTCTCACTCCAATAAAATGCATGAATCCAGATCCTGTTTCTTTGGAGAAGACAGGCATCCCAGACTCCACACTTGGCACACATAAAGAATCTCAGGATGTGGCTTTCAGCTTCTCTCTCTCCTCAAGAACCAGGAATGCTGGCCCCATCCCTGTCCCAGCAAAACTCCCCTCACCCCAAATCTGTGATCCTTAGCTACCACACCCCTAGGTGACTAAGGACAATCCCTGCCTTTTTTTTTTTTTCTTTTTTAAGATTTTATTTATTTATTCATGAGAGACACACACACACAGAGGCAGGGTCACAGGCAGAGGGAGAAGCAGGCTCCCTGTGGGGAGCCTGATTGGGGACTTGATCCCAGGACCCCCAGGATCACGACCTGAGCGAAAGGCAGATGCTCAACCACTGAGCCACCCAGATGCCCCAATTCCTGCCTTTCTTGAGAATAGAAAAGGCTGGAACCTTTGCCCTGAGATCCAGGAGCCTGGGCACTCAGCTGCTACCACTGGGGTTTCCCTCCCTGGGCCTGCCCTCCCACATGGGGGGGGGGGGGCGGCAGTGATGGGCTGAGGCCTCCAGGGCCCTCCTTCCCACACAACCTTGCTCCTGTCTGCCTGGCTTGCTGTCTACAGGCCTCTCAGGGTCCTTCACCACCTCTCCAGTCTTGGATCCAGACCCGTGGGTCTCAACCACAGGCCCCGCTCTGGCCCCCAGAGCCCCGGCCCCAGTCTCGCCCTCGGGCCTCACCCCTTTCCTCCTCAGCCCTGGGGACCTGCTCCCTGAATCAGAATACGGCACTTGGAGGTCCCTGAAGGTGAGTCTCCATCGAGTGAGGAGTACCCCGGAGAGTCTAGCATTGGTCCTCCTTGCTGCTGCCCTTTCTGCTCCTTTTAATGGTGGTGGCAAGCTGACACCATATTTTGCATGAGGCTCTGGGGCAGGAGAGTGGGGACGGAGCTGAAGCTCCATATGACATCACACCTGCTTTTTCAGGAGTCTCCCAAGATCTCCCAACACTGGAGAAAGCCCAAGGCAAAGGGGAACTTGACATATCACCAGTACATACCCCCAGGGCGGAGACAAGGGTCCAGGGTAGACCCCCCGGCCAAAGAGTTGGCCCTGGGTCCCCCTGGACCACCTCTGTGGGAAGGGACAAACTCACAGCAGCCACCTCCCAGGTATGATCCCTGTTTTTGTTCTCTGGGGGGAAATTCAGACCCCGGTGCACCCTCCTCCCTCAAACCGAGTCCAAGAGCAGGGGGACTCCAGCCCCCAACCCGTCCCTCCCCTAGAAGACAGCCTCTGGTTCCTCCTGTCCTGTGCACAGGAATTAGCCTCTTCGGAGACCCAGGGGTCTGGACCTTCTCCTTCCTTTTCACAAGCCCCTGCCGCGTTTGAGAACCTGGGGACGCCCTGCCTCTCTCCTCCCCCTCTAACCGCGGTTCCCCTCCCCCACGACTACCGCCAGGATGAAGCCCACTGCCCTCACTCCCTCCCCACCTGGAGTCCCCCGCCCCTCACCCCCTCCACACAAGCTGGAACTTCAGACCCTTAAACTGGAGGAGCTGACGGTGAGCGAGCATGGGGGGTAACATCCCAGGCTGGCCCTCCCCTCGGTGGGTACCCATAAGTCTAACCCCGCAGCCTCTGCGCCATCAGGGACCCAGGAGCCCGGCTCCCCAGTGCCTCCCCTCGCGGCTTCCAAATGTCTATCCCCAGCTCCTGCCTGCGCCCCGGAGCCCTCCCAGCAAGGCCTCTCCCCCCCACCCGCCCAGGTCTCAGAGCTCCGGCAGCAGCTGCGCCTGCAGGGCCTCCCGGTGTCTGGGACTAAGTCGATGCTCCTGGAGCGCATGCGCGGCGGCGCCCTGCCCCGCGAGCGGCCGAAGCCGCGGCGCGAGGACGGTCCCGTGGGTGCTCCCTGGCCGCGCCTCAGGCCCAAGGCTCTGGGAGCCGTCCGGCGGCAGGGCTCGGTGAGGGCGGGGCTACGCGCGTGTGGACCAGTGAGGAGAAGACAAAGCGGGACGGGGCGGGAAGTCGAAAGAAGACTAGCCAATGGGATGTGGGGGGGCGTGGTTAAGAGCAAAATGGGAGGATCCAAGGGAAGAGAAGCCAATGAGAATACAGGGCGGTACCGAGGGCGGGCCGGGAAGGGGCCAAGGGGCGGAGCCACAGGTGGCGAGGGGTGGGGTTGCGCCCGGTGGGCGTGGCTTATGGGAGCTCCTCTGTGCGGTTCTAGCTCAAGCCGAGCCCAAATTCTTGCGCTCCGCCTGCTGCACGTACCGCGGAAAACCCTGCGACTACTTCTCCGGCTCCCGCTCCGGCTCCGGCTCCGGCTCCGGCTCCGGCTCCGGCTCCCGCTCCCGCTGCGGCTGCGGCTGCGGCTGCGGCTCCGGCACCGACCCCTTCCTCAGCACCGGCCGCAGCGGCCCTGACACTGGAGGAGGAGCTGCAGGAAGCCATCCGCCGGGCGCAGGTGCGTGGGGGCGGGCAAGGGGTCTCGGTCAGGATGGGGCGGGATCCTGGCTCACGCAGCTTCTGCCCGTCCGCAGTTGCTTCCGAACCGCGGCATTGATGACATCCTGGAGGATCAAGTGGAGCCTGAGGGTAAGAGTCGAACTTCTAGATTGAGATTCTGGACTTCTAGTCCAAGAGAGGAAGGGGTTGGGGTCTGAAGTCTTGGGTTGCAGGGAGGAGTGGGCTGGGGACTTAGATTTCTGGAAACGAGGAATAACGGAGTGAGGTGCGGGTCTCTGCCTTCCTAAGCTCACACTCCATTCCTTTTCCTGCAGACCCACTGCCCCCCATTCCCCTGGACTTCCCCGGCTCCTTCGACGTGCTGTCCCCCTCCCCGGACTCTGAAGGCCTCTCATCTGTCTTCTCTTCCTCACTCCCATCCCCCACAAACTCCCCGTCCCTCTCTCCCAGGGGCCCCACAGACTCCTTGGACTGGCTGGAGGCTCTGAGTGGGGGTCCCCTGCTAGGCTGTGGCCCCCCGGCCCCCAGCATCTTCTCTGCTGACTTATCGGACTCCAGTGGCAAGCGGCTGTGGGACCTGCTGGAGGATCCATGGTGATGGATTCTGGGGTTTCCAGGGACGGACAGCTGGTGGGGGTAGGAAGGTCACAGAGACAGACTTCCCAGGGAGAGGTTGGGACAACCGGCAGAGCCCCTCCCACCACCGACACAGAATCAGAGATGACTCTCCTCCCCACTTGGCCCCTGAACTGCTGCTGACATGCCAACCGCCTGACTCTTGCCTGCCTGACCTCCATATGATCCCCTCGGTAGCTGTGTGGTTGGGGGCAGGGAGGTGTCACTTGCTGCTGGCCAGGGCAAACAAGCTGCTTGCTGCTTCCTTCGGAGACCTCTTGGATGTCTTTGTTCCCACCTTCTTCTCTCCCATGCCACCAACTAGATGGGAGTCTGGAAGGTGGTCTGGTCTGTGTTTTTTGGATGTACGAGAGGGGCAGAGAAGAGTGGAGAGGGAGAATAGGGAGCCAGAGCCTTGGCTTCTGGTTGGAAGAGAGAATATCAGAAGCGCTGCTATGTCTGAGGTCAGATTCTCTTGGAAGCAGAGCCCGAGACAAAAATCACATGCCCATGATTTTCTAAAGAAATGCTCCAAGGAGAAACCAAAAAGGAGCAGAGGAAACCGGACAGTGAAGGGGAAGACTAGCAAGCGTATAACTTCAGGTGAGGTCCCAATCTCTCCGAGATCCTGTGGGGAGCTCTGGAGGATAAATTAAGTTGCAGACTTTCCTGCCCTGAGGCAAAGGGAGCTAGGCTTTTGAGGCAGATGGAGATCCCTGTTTGGGTTTTCTATTGCTGAAAATAACAAGCTTCCCCCAAAGTTAGAGTCATTTTTCTCTTTCTTTTATTTTAGATTTTATTTATTTATTCATGAGAGACACAGAGAGAGAGGCAGAGACATAGGCAGAAGGAGAAGTAGGCTCCCTGGGGGGAGCCCTATGCAGGACTCGATCCCAGGACCCTAGGATCACAACCTGAGCTGAAGGCAGACACTCAACCACTGAGCCCCCCAGGCGACCCCAAAGTTAGAGCCTTAAAATAATAACTGTTTGTGATCACTCACAATTTCATGGGCTGACTGGCTCAGCAAGGCAATTCTGAGGCACCATATGACCCGGGCTGTAGCCATTTTAGGGTCCAACTGGGCTGGAAAATCCAAGATGGCTCAGACATGTCTAGCACCTTGCCAGGAATGGCAAGTAGGCTGGAGTCAGCTTGGCTGCAGGACATCTGGACTCCTGTTTATCTCTGAGTGGCCTCAGCGCCCCCCCTCTCCACGTGGTCTCTCCAGCAGGGTACCTGGACTCCCTACATGGTAGCTCAGGGTCCTCCAAAGTGAGTATTATTCGTGGGGGACACAGAAGCTGCCAGTCTCATAAAGACTGAGCACAGAAATGGCCCAGTGTCACCTTCAACACATTCCATTGGCTAATTCAAGTCAGGCTGGCTGATTATGGGAGGGGACTATGCTGGTGTATGAACGTTGGGGGCATGGTCATTGGAGACTCCACTATCCCCCCTCTCCTCATCAGTTTTGGGCCATGGGTCATGAGGACAGAGGGGGATATAGACTCCCAGGTACCTTGAACCCCACAGCAGTCCTGGGAAGAAGGTCCCAGAGTAGGCCATTAGCAGCAAAGTCTTGCAAAATGTAGGTTTTATTGTTATTCAGGTGTGGGGAAGCCAAGGATCAGATTGAAAAGATCCTTTGTTGGGATGCCTGGGTGGCTCAGTTGGTTATGAGTCTAGTGCCTGACTTGTGATCTCAGCTCAAGTCTCCATCTCAGGGTCATGAGTTCAAGTCCTGTGCACCCCAGGACCACATTCCAGACATCTAGGGACAACCCCGACACCCCAGACCCAGCCCACTTACCCTGCCTCCCCTGTTCCTTCCCTGAGAAACCACAATAGTCTCTTGCCCAGAGCTCCACCTTCACCTTCGGCCTCCTGAGGACCTGGGCACTTCCCTCAAGTGCTTGACACACCCCCTTCTTTGGGGATCTGTAAGAATAACAAACTTTTTTTTTTTTTTTAAAGTAGGCTCCAGGGATCCCTGGGTGGCGCAGCGGTTTAGCGCCTGCCTTTGACCCAGGGCGCGATCCTGGAGACCCGGGATCGAATCCCATGTCGGGCTCCCGATACATGGAGCCTGCTTCTCCCTCTGCCTGTGTCTCTGCCTCTCTCTCTCTCTCTCTCTCTCTCTGTGACTATCATAAAAAAAAAAAAAAAAAAAGTAAAGTAGGCTCCATGCCCAGTGTGGATGAAATACTGTACTCACTGAGACTTCCTATGAGCTGGACCTGGCATGGGAGACATGCTGGCAAATGTGAATCACCATTATTAGCTGCTGATCCATGATTATTCTAGGTCCCCGATGTTGTAAACCCTGGCGGGCATTAGAGGTTCACAACAGAACAGGCAAGGGAACAAGAGCACTTTATCACGAGGCAAAGGCAATCGGGTAGGATTTGTCATCCTCACTTTGCCCATGAGATTGTAGAAGACCAGAGGTGTGGGGAGCACTGTGCCCAGTGCCACACAGATGAAAGGTGTTGGAGAGGCACTTTAAGTCAGGTTCATGAGTCCAGCTTGTGCCCTTGGAGTTGAAGAAATAGAGCCTCGGTCTCTGCTCTGGTGAAGCTCAGACATTTGCACAAATAGAGTTCCAGTGTAGGGTGATGAGTGTTTTCACAGCAAAGGGGCTGTAACTCCTAGAAAGTACCAGAAGCCATGAGGAACAGACAGGGTGGTCAGAGGAGTGGCCTGGGGGAACCTTGTGAGGTCAAGACTGTGCAGAATTTGGGGCTGGAGGCCTGTGGCAGCTGGGGCCTGTGGGGGCCTTCTTGTCAAGCTGAAAATTGGTGCTCAAGGGGCGCCATCAGCCCTGGAAAGATTAGGAAGGGGTGTGGTGGGGCCTCGGTCTATCTCCATCTCTGCCTGACTCTGAGCTTGTGACTCTCTGTCCCCATCTCTCCTGTGTCCAGAGGAGGGCAATCCCAAAGGGAGTCAGGGCCAGCGGAGAGCGGGTAAGGAATTCTCTGCTAGATGGAGATTTGAAAGACACGCACAGGCTTGGGTCTTGGGTCGAGTGTGCACGTTTGAACCCAGAGACAGAAGAGCTTGGACCCTACATTCCCCACCATCTGTCACCCAACCCTTCTCCAGACATTCCGGTTGCTCCCTCCTGCCCCCAGGGAGAGGGCTGGGTTGCCCCCCAAGGTCTGGACCACAGTGGAGGCACAGGAAGATGGGGAGAGGAGCCCCAGGGGAGCCCCAGTGCCATGTTGCCATCCCCTGAGCTCAGCAGACACATGAGAAAGACCTAGAATATATTTGACAAATTACCCAAATTTTCAATTCATTTCATAGACGTATTCTCGAGAAGGATACATTGAGTAGACTGGAAAATATATTTTATTCGTTTTTCTCTTTCTCCTCCTCCCCTTCCCCTTTCTGTTCCTCCCTCCCTCCCTGTCTGTGTTACCACATACCTAGTCTGCTGCTTCCAATCACTGACTTCCATTCGGCATTTTACCTCCACCTATTTTCCCTCTACGCACACCTTGGGGGGCTGACCCCCTAGCATCCAACTCCACCAGCCATCCCAAGACCATCACCATCCATCACCACCACCACCATCATCATCATCGAGCACAGCCCTGTACAGAGCATGAAAGGATTTCTCTGGGAAACACCCCCAGGAGTGGATGATGCAGGGGCAGGTGCCACAGTGGCTGAGAGTTTCATCTCTGGGGCCAGATCGATCTAGGTGGACTCATCTCTCCATCACTCTACGTGGCCTATAGCAACCAATTTAACCTCCCTGGCCTTAGTATTCTCATCTTTATGATGGGGACAAGAGCACTAGTTCTTTCTCCTTGGGGTTGACTGAGAAATAAATGAGTTAATGTATGCAGATCACTTAGAACCATGCCTGGCATAGGACAAGTCCTTATTTGGTTGTAGCAGTTGTCATTGACCCCTGGAATGGATTGACTTCCACTCCTCTGTTGCATGGCTGCACCCATGTGTGGTGCCAAACCTGCGTTCAGACTTTGAGCCCAGCCCTTACCTGGCAGGGGACCCCAGACAAGCCGTTTCTCCTCTCTGCCCTCATAGAAGGCCTCACTCCTATGTATTTTCTCAAGAGAAATGATAACTTGTGGGGTTTTGTTGTTGTTTTGTTTTTTGTTTGTTTGTTTTTAGCTTGTATTTATTTATTCATGAGAGACACACAGAGAGAGGCAGAGACACAGGCAGAGGGAGAAGTAGGCTCCCTACCAGGAGCCCGACGCAAGTCTGGATCCCAGGACTTCAGGATCATGCCCTGAGCCAAACGCAGACGCTCAACCACTGAGCCAGCCAGGTGCCCTAATAACCTATGTTTACACAGAGATTTATACACCAGTGTTGATAACAGCATTATTCACTATAGCCTCAAACTGGAAATAACCTGAGTACACATCAAATAAAGACACAGATTGACGACCCGTGGCACATCTGCACAGTGGAGTACTTCTCAGCAGTGAAAAGACTGGAAGTGATTGATTCCTGCAAGAATGTAGAGGAATCTCAGAAACATGATGAGAAATGAGAGAAACATGATGATTCTTTAAAAATTAGGAGAGCATTTTCATCACCATTGAAAGAAACTCCATACCCATTAGCAATCACTGCCCATTTTTTTCCTCAAACCTCTCTTCCCTCCCCCTCGGCTTCCACTGATCAGTAGTCTCTATGGATTTGCCTACTCTGACGTTTCCTATAAATGAGATTATATGTGGCCCATTGTATGTGGCTTCTTCCACGCAGCATGATGTTTTCATGCTGCTACGGGTTGTAGCAGTTGTCGGCACTTTGCTTTTCACAGCTGAATAATATTCCATTGTATGGATCTGCCTCATTTTGTTTATCCCTTCATACGCTTGAGTTGCTGCGTGGTTTGGGCTGTCATGATCAGTGCGGCTGTGAAGTGGGTGAATATTGTTTAGAAATTGTATTTTCAGGGCACCTGGGTGGCTCAGCAGTTGGGCATCTGCCTTTGGCTCAAGGTGTGATCCCAGGGTTCTAGGATCGAGTCCCACATCAGGGTCGCCGCAGGGAGCCTGCTTCTCCCTCTGCCTGTGTCTCTGCTTCTCTCTCTGTGTCTCTCATGAATAAATAAATACAATCTTAAAAAAAAAAAAAAGAAATTTTATTTCAGTAAAGCTAGAACATAAAGACCAGGCGGAACTACACTGTTTTGTTTAGACACATCCAGAGATGGTAAAAGGGTAAAGAAAGGTAGGAATCAAAAAAAAAAAGAAAGGTAGGAATCTGCCAACAAAAGTGAAAGTGAGAGTCAACATAACTGCACTGGGGAGAGAGAGGCTTTCTCCGTGATTCTGGATCCTGACAGCATCCTGGGTATACAGTAAGGGGTTAACTCAACAGTCTTGGAGTGCTCAAACCCTGCACATTCCAAAGAAAGGACCAACCCTTGACCGGCTCCCAGGACATAACCTCTGGAGCTCTTGGACTATTTTGGCTGATAGGAGCATTTTGTTTCCTTGGGGCCTTGGGCTACACCGGATTGTCTATGCCCCAGGGGGACCCATGGTGGAGCCCTTTGGCCCCATGGTGTCAGCTTGACCTTGGGAGGAGCTGGAGACTGAGTAGTCAGCCCAGGTGCTCTCCAAAGAAAATATTCTCATGTATGTATAAAGATTTCCCACACTAGGGGCACCTGGGTGGCTCAGTGGTTGAGCATCTGCCTTCGGCTCAGGTCATGATCCTGGGGTCCAGGATCGAGTCCCACATCGGGCTCCCTGCAGGGAGCCTGCATCTCCCTCTGCCTATGTCTCTGCCTCTCTCTGTGTCTCTCTCATGAATAAAAAAATAAAATCTTAAAAGAAAAAAAAGATTTCCTGCACTATAGCCAATAGTGATGAATACAAGGACATTCTCCGTAGCATTATTTGTAGTAGAAAAAAAAAAAAGAGGAACCACAAAAATACCTTTAGTTGGAGTATGTATATATCATAATCAATGTCTACGATGGAATCTCTTGCAAACTACCAAAGAGATCCGGAAAGATGTTTACTGCATAAAAGACTAATAAAGGAAAAGCAACTTGCTGAAGTTTGCTTAATTCCATATTTGCAAGAAATAAAAAAGATGAATAAACTTTATATTTATTGATTTTATTTTTAAAGATTTTATTTATTTATTCATGAGAGAGAGAGAGAAAGAGAGAGAGAGGCAGAGGGAGAAGCAGGCTCCATGCAAGGAGCCCGACGTGGGACTCTATCCTGGGTCTCCTGGATCACACTCTGGGCTGAAGGGGGCGCTAAACCGCTGAGCCACCGGCGCTGCCCAGATTAATTGATTTTAAAGTTAAGGTTTAGTAAAAGGCGCCTGGTTGGCTCAGTCGGTGGAGCATGCGACTCTTGATAATGGATGGTGAGTCCAAACGCCGTAGAGATGACTTAAATAAAAATTTAATTTAAAAAACCCTACAAAAAAAGCATTTAAGGTTTAAATTTATGTTGTTTTTCTTTTAAAGGCTTGCTTTTTCCCCCCCAGATGGCTCGTTATTTGTTAAGAATCCATCTTTTCGCCACTACTTTGCAGTGCTACCGTCAACATATGTTAAATTACCAAATGGGTTTCTGTCTATTTCTGACATTTCTAGGCAGTGACTTGATTTTCCATATGCTAGGATCACATTGTTTTTATTTATTGAGGATTTTTTTAAAGACTTTATTTATTTATTTATTTAATAATTTAAATGAGAACACAAGTGAGCGAGAGCAGGAGCAGGGGGCAGGGCAGAGGGAGAAGCATATGCCCGGCTGAGCCTGGGGCCCCACAAGGGGCTCCATCCCAGGATCCCCCCGGGATCACGACCCAAGCCGAAGGCAGACGCTCAACCAACTGAGCCACTCAGGTGCCCCTATTTATTGAGGGTTAACATTATTTTAAAACATCTGCTAGAATCTGTCCTCCTCAGCACTCTTTCCTTTTGGAATATTTACAGTAGTTATTCTATTGCTTAACTTGTTTGTTTTTTGGTCTAAAAAGAAGTTTCTGGCCCTAAAATAAAAACATGGGAGTCCCTTTATATACAGTATATGAAACCATGAAATTCTCCGGGGAGAACAAGGGGCCAGGGACAGAACCCTAGGGAGTGCCAGTACTTGAACATAATTTAAATGAAAACGAACAGAAAAGCAGCAGCTAGCATTCTACAGAGTTTGGTTAAGTGAAGAAACTCCACAAAGCCACCAGAAACAACTCTCCCCTTCCCTACTTTCTTAGGTGCTACAGTGGTTTCCAGGGCCACTGTAGCAAAGCACCCCGAACTCAGTGGCTTCAACAACAGAAATTGATTGTCTCAAAGTCCTGAGGCCAGAAATCTGATATAATCAGATGTCAAGCAGGGTCATTTCCCTGAGGGCCGTGAGGGGGATTTTGCTCCCTGCTTCTTTCCTAGCTCCTGGTGGTTTGCTGGAGAAATTGTTGGCATTCTTTGGCTTATAGATATGAGTCACTCTGATCTCTACCTTCACATGGTATGTTCCTTCTGTGTCTCTTTCAGGTTGTATGCCCAAATATCCCCTTTTCCTAAGTACAATCATTTTGCATTAGGATCCACCCTAAACTGACCTTATCTTGGCTACATTTACACAAATCCCACTTCCAAATAAATTATATTCACAGGTCCTGGGAGTCAGGACTTCAACATAATCCCTTTTGGGAGACACAGTTCAGTTCATAACAGGTGCCACTCTAAGCAGACAAACCAGCCTCAAGTTCTTTATGAAATATTATTGCCCTCTCCCAGCTCAGGCCCCTGATGGCTTATAATATATAACAATGTATCTTTAAGATAATAAATAGCTGGGGTGCCTGGATGACTCAGTGGGATCGAGCCCAACATTAGGCTCTCTGCTTAGTGGGGAGCCTGCTTTTCTCTCTCTGCCTGCTGCTCTATCTACTTGTGCTCTCTGTCAAATAAATCAATAAAATCTTTTAAAAAATAAGATCATAAATATCTGAAGCATATGGACCAGATTAGTTTTACTCTGTCTGCAATTGATTTTAGAAAATCTTGAGAATGGAAAAAAAAAAAAAAGGAAAATCTGGAGAATGGAGATGGTATGATGTCATGGAGGATGCAAGATACAGAATAGGAGACAGATGACATTGGTGTGTTCACTGGACCCCAAATAAAATTCTACACTAGATTATGAATCAGGTATCTTGTGACCATGCAGTTAAGAGCCAGGAATTAGTGAGGGCTCTCTAGGAAGATGTCCAGTTTATTAGTTTTTATTAGTTTTTTATTAGTTTTTCTGTGGCTACTGGTTTTTTTTTTGTTTTTGTATGTGTGTGTGTGTATTAGTTAAGAAACTAAGGTGCCTGGCTGGCTCAGCTGTATGTGAGACTCTGGGGTGTCTGATCTGGTGATTGTGAGTTCAAGCCCCATGTTGACTATAGAGGTCACTTAAAAAAAAAAAAGGAAATCCCCCTGAAGGGGGAATCATAAAAAAGAAGGAAGGAAGGAAGGAAGGAAGGAAGGAAGGAAGGAAGGAAGGAAGGAAGGAAGGAGAAAGAAAAGAAAGGAAAGAAACCTTTGCTTATCTCAATGTCATGAACCTTTCTCCCATGTTTTATTCTAGAATTAGGCTTTTAGTTTTCACGTTTTGGTCTGTGATCCATCTTGAATTAATGTTTGTGAATCGTGTGAGGAAAGGGTCAAGTTCACTTTTTCCATGTGGATATTGGATTGCTTCCATTTATTGAGAAGCTCGTTCATCCTTCCACTGAACTCTTGATATTTTTGTCATAAATCAAGTGACCATATCATATATATGTGGTCTATTTCTGAACTCTTCATTGGAGCCCATTTGTCTATCTTTTATGCCAGTACAACTTTGTCACAGTGACATTAGCTTTATGGTAAATCTTTAAATCTGGAGATCTCACTGGTCTTTTTGCCTCACTTCTGCCATGACTCCACTGGTCCATCATCATTGCTTGGTAGCAGTGAAACTCAGTTGAATTCATCCTTCAAGGCATATCTTCAAATATACTCTTTACATCATAGGTTTCTTATCGTGATACAGAATCTGTCTCTCTCTCTCTCACACACACACACTTTATTTTTTAAGTAGGCTTGAACTCGACTCCAAGGTCAAGAGTTGGATGCTCTACCATCTGAGCCAGTCAGGTGCCCCAGTTTAGTTAGTGTTTTTTTTTTTTTTCTTTTAAGATTTATTTATTTTAGAGAGAGAGAAAGAGAGAGCATGAGTTGGGGGGAGGGGCAGAGGGAGAGAGAAGCATCCTCCTCTCTGAAGGAGCCCAACCCAGGGCATGATCACATGACTCTGAGATCATGACCTGAGAAATCAAGAGTTGGACACTTAACCAACTAAGCCACCCAAGCGCCCCTTAGTTTGTTTTATTTTTTTAAATTTTATTTATTTATTCATGAGAGACACACACAGAGAGAGAGAGAAGCAGAGGGAGAAGCAAGTAGACTCCATGCAGGGAGCCCAACATGGGACTCTATCCTGGGTCTCCAGGATCATGCCCCGGGGCTGAAGCTGGCGCTAAACCACTGAGCCACCGGGGATGCCCTCCTTAGTTTGTTTTAAAAGAGACTTTTGGGGATCCCTGGGTGGCGCAGCGGTTTAGCGCCTGCCTTTGGCCCAGGGCGCGATCCTGGAGACTCGGGATCGAATCCCACGTCGGGCTCCCGGTGCATGGAGCCTGCTTCTCCCTATGCCTGTGTCTCTGCCTCTCTCTCTCTCTGTGACTATCATACATAAATAAATAAAAATTAAAAAAAAAAAAGAGACTTTTGTAGGTGTCCAGGCAAAGATGGTGGTGACTTGGATAGAGTAGTGATGATAGATGAAGGAAAGAAGGTCTGATTCAGGGTAAGTTCTGAAGGTAAAGCTGACAGAAATTGCTGCTGGATGGAATGTGAAAGGAAGAATCAAGAGTAAGTTACGTTTTTGGTTGAAGTAAATAGTGCCATTTACTGAGATGGAGAGGGGCAGGGAAAGATTTGGGTGGTTGAAATTGAGGGGACATATTGTCATGGCCATCTTTGGAAATGACAACCATGATGTTGTTTTAATTTACCAGCATGTAAAATGTGCCTTCCCCCAGTACATTTACAATGTACACTGAGAGAATGCCAGATTTTTAAGCAAATTAATTAAGGACTTATTTAAAGACTTTATTTGAGAGAGACAGAGCATGTGAGCACAAGCAGGGGGAGAGGCAGAGAGAGAGAGAAAGGGAGAAGCAAACTCTCTACTGAGCAGGGAGCCTGATGCAGGGCTTGATCCCAGGCCTCTGGGATCATGACCTGAGCCAAAGGCAGATGCTTAAAGACTAAGCCACCCAGGCACCCCTATTTATTTATTTTTACATAACAGAATCTGGTCCAGCAACCATTACCCATTCTAGCTGTATAAAAACAGACTGGGGGCACCTGGCTGGCTCAGTGGGTAGAGCATGTGACTCGTTCTCAGGGTCATAAGTTCAAGCCCCATGTTGGGCATGGAGCCTACTTTAAACAATTTTTTAAAAATTAAAATCAGACTGGAAATTTGAGTTAAATAGAATTATTGAGGGAGAAACCTATCTGTGGCACCCCATTCCATGGGTACTAAGCCAACAGAAAGAGATTCCAGGGGGATCCCTGGGTGGCTCAGTGGTTTCATGCCTGCCTTTGGCCCAGGGCGTGATCCTGGAGTCCCGGGATCGGGTCCCACATCAGGCTCCCTGCATGGAGCCTGCTTCTCCCTCTGTGTCTCTGTCTCTCTGTGTGTATGTGTCTCTCATGAATAAATTAATAAAATCTTTTTTTAAAAAAATGAAGAGATAGAAAAAAGAACCATGTGGAAAGATGGTGGAGGCTTGCAAGACATAAGGTAGTCACTGGAGCACAAATATTCTGGGGTATGTGGATGGGTTGTTCTTGAAATTGAGTGTGACCACTTGATTTGCTTCAGCCACTGAAATGTGAATGGCAAAACTTTTTCCCCATATAATCATTTTCGGAGCATCTTCCCAGTCCTTATGTTCTTTTATTACCTTGTTATCAGACCAACTTCCTTACAAACATGGTGGCCATGTTGTATTATGTGACCTTCCGGATGCCCTCAGATAATTGGCCCATGGTGAATGGTTGACTCAAACATCCATCTGATTGGGGCATCTGGATTGTCTCTTTAAGGATTGTGACACTGGCAGAGAGGTATTAGGAGTCTCTGTTGAGCCCTTGAAATGAGACCTCTAAGCTTCTACCATTACCTCCTTGGCCCACCGCCACTTTTCACTAGGAATGTTACAGTAGCCCTCTCCCTGGTTCTGCCTCCACTCTTATCCCTATAGCCCTTCCTCCACATAGCAGCCAGAGTAGTCCACATAGCAAATCCGACTGTGTTACTCCCCTAATTTAGACCCTCTAATGGCTTCCCCTTGGTCTTAGAATAAAACCCAAAGCCCTTGCCATGGTCCGCAATGCCTTTCATGGTCAACCCTGTTAACTTCTCTCCTACATTCTCTCCTACGTGTGTTCCAGCCACACTGGCCTTGTTCCACTCTCATGTAGCACTAGATTCCCCCTGCCACAGGGCCTTTGCACGTGGGATCTCAAGTCAGGTGGAGAAGTTCATGTTTTAGTTCATGCCAAAATCATGAAAGTGTCTGCAAATAATAGAGAATAATTGACTTAGTGTATCTATGGCTGTATCACAGATATCCCCAAACTTCACAGCATAGAGCAATCATATTGTTATGCTCACAGAATTAATGAATCAGGAATCAGGTTAGGACTTCTCTCTGCAACATGTCATCAGGAACCATTCAAGGCTGACTTGAATGACCCATAGAATCATATCTGATGCCTACACTGAATGATTTGAAGTCGACCTCGCTAAGACTGTTAATTGTAGCACCCTCCCATGGCCTCTGAGTGGGGTTGGGCCTCCTCATAGCATGGTGGCTTCTTACATGATGCTAATGATTGAGTGTTCCAGTAAGCAAGATGAAAGAAAGCATGTGGTGCAAAAGTCCAAGCTATCCTGCAGGACAGGCCACATGCAGGAGATCAAGATGCTCCACTTGAACTCCACAAAAATGCACCTGCATGAGGCATCAGTCAACACTGCATGGAGCAGAAAGCCACTCAACTGACCCATAGGATTGTGGGAAATAAGAAACGGCTGTCATTGTAAGCTGCTATATTTTGTTAACCCAACCTTTGCTAGCAGAGATCCTGTTGGTTACATTCACCACAACAAACGTTTACAAAGAACAAATGGACTCTCTTCAAGTTCACTGAGCCATGCTGGTCTCTGAGTTCTCACCAGGAACCATCCTAGGCCCTAGGAAGCCAGCATTGCAGAAGTGGGGCGGGTGGTCTTAGATGTACACAAGATACTTGCCGGTAGGGCGGTGCTCTTATAAAAGTTGCTGAAATGGGGGATCCCTGGGTGGCACAGCGGTTTGGCGCCTGCCTTTGGCCCAGGGCGCGATCCTGGAGACCCGGGATCGAGTCCCGCGTCGGGCTCCCGGTGCATGGAGCCTGCTTCTCCCTCTGCCTGTGTCTCTGGCTCTGTCTCTCCTTCTATCTCTCAAGAATAAATAAATAAAATCTTTAAAAAAAAAAATTAAAAAAAAAAAGTTGCTGAAATGGTCCCAGGTCTGGGCAGGCTAACTAGAAAACAGTGAGCCCCCTGGGTGGACACAGTCCTAAGGACACATGGCTTGGAGAGTAGGCTGTTGGCTCTACTTGAGCCTCACTTGCCTCCTTGGTCAGTTGCCTTTGTGTAGTGAACAACCTGCACAATTTAAGGCTTCTGTTTTGTACTGCACCATTTTCCTTGTGAGGAGCACCCATTTCTTTCCTGCAAACCTCCATATATTTCAGAGAAGGTGGTCAACTCCCTAGCTGAAGGGGGCAAAGATTTATGATCTGAAGCTGAGCCAATGCCAGGGTCTTATTCACTTTGGCTTATAATGGGTAATGTGGGCATGTGAGACACTTCCAGTCAATGAGATATGTATGTGTGGGAGGCAGTTGCTGGAGGGCTTTGGAATCTTTCCCTCACTCTTCTAAAGGGATGCAAGAATGAACCTTTTTTGTTGTTGTTGCTTCATGAAGAGATTGTTTGCATGTGACACCTGGCTATGTGGCAGCTCTTCTGGACCATGAGGGAGCCAGCTGGTCTGAGAGCTGATGGCAGTTGAACAACCTGGATGGAACTGGAGTCACCAATGACACTGCTTGGCGGCTGACTTAACTAACCCCAGAGGTGCACTGCCTCCAGTCTTGTGTAAAACACATAAATATGTTATTTAGTTCAGGTCCCAGCAGAGTCACAAAAAAACAAAAAACAAACAAACAAACAAACAAAAACCAAACAAAAAAAATAAATATGTTATTTAAACAAGTCAGTTGTGACTTCTGTTACTTGCTGCCCAAAGCATTATGATGCCAGTGGGTAGTGTCCTGGTACATGTAACAATACCAGCAAAGGAGGAGGTGCCAAGCGCGGCTAACATCAGTGCTTGAGTAGTGGGGAGAGGTCAGCTGCGATGCCCACCCACTCGGGCAGGAAGGCTGCCTCTGGCTTAAAGATTTTGAGGAAGGGGGAGTCGGGCAGCGTGTAATTGGCCAGGTAGATGGTCTCTCCACCGGCAAGGTAGGCAGCCCAGATCCCGAATGTCCCAATGGTCATGACGGTGTGGTTGCACTGGGTAAGCAATGCAAAATCCTTGGCTGGTGAGCTCTCGATGCCATTGCCCGCGAACACCACATCACCGCGGGAGGAGTTGATGTTCTCCCGACACCAGGCCATGCCATTGCTGCTGACCACAAAGATGGGAGAGTTGTAGCGAGTCCGGAACCAGTCCAGAGCCTGCTCTAGGTACCGCTGGTCGGCAACCACGCCCTTCCACACGTCTGGCATGACCTGCACGTAGTCACCCCGGCGCACGTGGACCCCCACGAAGGTGCCCGGCTGTCTTCCGTTCACCTGCAGGCCCCGCAGAAACTTCTGAGCTTCCTCCCGCACGTGGTCGTGCAGGGTGAACTCCCGCAAGATCTCATTGCGGAGGTGGTGGTAGAAGGTCCAGGAGCAGGGGTAGCCGGTGAGGCGCACGTACTCCCCCGGGATGTGGCGGTACTCCTCCTCCATCCAGTCGTTCAGGTGGTAGTTCTGCCACGGGATGCTGCTGGCCGTGGTGTCCTGCAGGACGGGGAGGGTGATTCTGAAGATGGGGGCCAGCGTGCTGTGCATCTCGGCCGGGATGAAGGCCTGCCGCCCGTTCATCTTGGCCAGGGCGTACAGGGTGGCGTACTCACCCATCTGGTTCCCCAGGCGGCCAATTGCATTGATCGTCCACATTCCCCTGAGCGGGGGGCTCGTGGAGCTTTCTGTCGGCGCCAAAACCAGTGTCTCAAACTCCCACGTGGGCTGAATCTTCGCTAGCCGCTGCTGAAGGTGAAATATAGTGGAAGCCGTGAAGACAAAGAGGATGAAGTGGACCATGGGGAAGAAAGACACCTGACTGCTGAGCATGGCTGTCAAGGAAGGGAGAGCAGGGAATGTTAGCTCGGGGGATGGAGGCCCCGGGGCGGTGTGTCAATGTGCAGATATTTTGTGGTTGTCTGCGCAGGTGGCTTTACTCTGTGTGTAAAGGGGTGTGAATACTCAGGTACAAGTGTGCAGGTATGTCTCTAGAGTGTATGCTATGGGGATGTGTTTACATTGGGTTCAGATGTTCCAGTTTGCATATGTAGATAAGTATTGTGTGTATTCACACATGGCACGTGCATTGTATGAGTGTGCATATGGGTACCTGTACTTTGTATACACATATGGGTGTGTGTGAATTTGTGTACATAGAATGGACGTGTACATTGTATTGTGTGAATGTGTATATATGGTGTACTAGTGTGTACTCTATACACAGTGTGCGTGTATATATATACACACACGCATACTTATATATTATGTATATATACAATGTATGTTTGAATGTGGGTGTTTATAGCCTGAATATACATCCATGGGTGCCTATATATAGGGAGTACAAGTGTACAAACCTACTATTTACTTGGGAATCCTGTTTCTAGAGGTGTCCATCTTTGTATGCCCTGCCTATCTATATTCCCTTTGAAGGGAAATTGCCCAACCCATCACAATTCCACCACTTGACCTGCCTACCCTTCTGGCCATAGCCAGCTGGACCTGCGATAAGCACTGGTCTCCACAGTGGCTTTCCCATTTTTTGGTTATGATAAGTTGTAGGTTGGCTCTAAAAGATGAGTTGGCCAATTCTCTCTTGAATATTGTTACTAAAAGGTCATAAGGCAATTGGCAGGTGAGAGTTTGTTTTCCTCCTCTCAGACAACTGGGTGCCTAACATCCAGTTGAATTCAACAATTCAATTCAATTCAATTTTGACATTGCCCACTTAGATTTAGTATCAGATCCAACAAGTTATTTTTTTTAAAGGAAAGGTTTTTTTTTTAAGATTTTATTTATTTATTCATGAGACACACACACAGAGAGAGAGAGAGAGAGAGAGAGAGAGGCAGAGACACAGGCAGAGGGAGAAGCAGGCTCCATGCAAGGAGCCCAATGTGGGACTTGATTCTGGATCTCCAGGATCACACCCCAGGCTGCAGGCGGCGCTAAACCACTGCGCCACCGGGGCTGCCCAGATCCAACAAGTTAAAGAGTTCAGCACCACTTCACACACCAACTGCAAGTCCTAAGCCATTCATACTTCTGACTAATATTATAAATTGGGGGCTCCAATGACCCGCTCCTTAGGTTTGATAATTTGCTATAATGGCTCACAGAATTCGGGAAGGCACTTTACTTACATTTACCAGTTTATTATAAGAGAAACAAATAACCAGAAAAAGTACAATAGGGTAAGATCCAGAAGGAGCTTCTGTCCCCATGGAGTTGAGGTAGAGCACCTTCCTGGCTCATGGGTATGTTACCAACTCAGAGGCTCTCTGAAACCCACTTAAGGGGTTTTATGGAGGCTTCATTATGTAGACATGATTGATTAAATTATTGGTCACTGGTGATTAACTTAATCTTCAGTCCTTCTACCCTCCCCAGAGGTTGGGAGCTGGAGATGAAAGTTCCTTATATATATATATATATATATATATATATATATATATATATATATATATATATATATGATTTTATTTATTTATGAGAGAGAGAGAGAGAGAGAGAGAGAGAGAGAGAGGCAGAGACACAGGCAGAGGGAGAAGCAGGTTCCATGCTGGGAACCCAACATGGGACTCAATCCCAGGTGTCCAGGATCACACCCTGGGCTGAAGGTGGCGCTAAACCACTGAGCCACCCAGGCTGCCCTGAAAGTTCTAATCTCTTCATCAAGCTTGGTCTTTCTGATAATCAGATCCTGAAGCTTTTTAGGGGCCTGTGAAGAGTCACCTCATCAGGACAAAAGACACTCCTATCACCCTATCACTCACGAAATGCCAAGGATTTTATGAGTCATGTGCCAGAACTAGGGACAAAGACCAAATATTAGCAGGTGATGCTGAGAAAGTAGAGGTTGGAGTGGCTGCGACATGTCAGATGCAGCCTGAAGCAGAGGCAGTCAGTAACTAGGAGATGCTTGAAGAGATGTGCAGAAACTTAAGAGAACTGACCAAGAAAACCCAGAGAAAATTTTCTTTATATTCAAACAAGTATACAACCTATTCTTTTCAACTTTGGTTGCAACAGAAATAAGTTCCAGGAGTGGGGTGGTTGCTTTGAACAGACCTTCTGAGAACACAGCATTTACTGTAGTATCATACGAAGTAGGGGGCATTGAAGATTCCCCATTCCAGGACATAAAACTTGGACCAGTGATTTGTAGAGTGAAGTAGTTAATTAAGTTCCTTCTTGAGACCCCTGGAACAAAGGCCCCAAAAGGCCTTGAAGATATGGTTGTTGAGGATAAGCAAGACAGTTGAAAGTAAAAAAAAGCAGGGGATGAATTGGTTCTGTCTCCCCCATTATGTCCCTAAAAGCCAGTAGGGACAAACAGAACAAGCATTGCTTAGGATGATCACAGTTAACACTTTATTATTGCTGAAGATTGCATCCATAAATTATTGATGTCATTCTGCAGTCTAGGCTGGAACAACACCTGGACCATGTAGCCAGAGTAAAAGTCCAGGTTTGGCCACTGATCAACTTTGGAATTAGAATAATGAGAATGGGGATATATGAGAGGAGTCAAAGGAATGAGACACTTCTGCTTCCCCAGTTCTTTCACAGACTTCCCTCTTCCTTCCCTGTAAATATGAGGGTACCACCCATTCTTTTTTTTTTTTTTAAGATTATTTATTTATTTATTCATGAGACACAGAAAGACAAAGAGAGAGGCAGAGACAAAGGCAGAGAGAGAAGCAAGCTCCATGACGGGAGCCCAACATGGGACTTGATCCCAGGTCTCCAGGATCAGGCCCTAGGCCGAAGGCGGCACTAAACTACTGAGCCACCCAGGCTGCCCAAGGTTCCCACCCATTCTTTTTTTTTTTTTTTTTAAGATTTTATTTATTTATTAATGAGAGAGAGCGAGCGAGAGAGAGAGAGAGCGGCAGAGGGAGAAGCAGGCTCCATGCAGGGAGCCTGACGTGGTGCTAAACCGCTGAGCCACCCGGGCTGCCCCCCACCCATTCCTTTTAAAACTTTTCCTCATGAGCAGGCTTTAATCAAAGCATATCCTGGAGGCTCTGCACAAAGGTAGATTAGAGATGAAATGCTTCTGGTTGACTTGGTCCAGGGCTTGTGTTCCTGGTCAAAATACTGAACCAAGTGGTCATTAAGAAGAACACCAGGGCTAAATCAAGCAGTATGTGACCTCTTTCAACCTGGGAAGCTGCCAGAAGCTATGCAGGTATGGTGCTTTATGATTAATTATAGCTGATAAAAGTTGGCACAGGACTTAATATAGCAATATCCCTGTTTCTAAGTCACTGCCGCCCTCATAACCCATTAAGATCACATGCATTATCTTTCTGGAAGAAATTCAGGCTTGTCAACTAGATGCCTAGATTTGAGTTGAACCAACTCAGGTGGGGGTCTGGGCCCCTGGGTCATCACCAGATGTTGAGCCTAACCAGAAATGAACTCCTGGGTGGTACAATCTCCTCCAGCTCCCTTCAACTTGAATGAAAGGAGCCAGGGAGGTTGGATTTGCTGAATAAAATTCACTGTACAGTTCAGCTGATGCTCAGGAGATTCTCAGTCTTACTAGTCAAAAGTTCCAGATTCCTTCCTCATCACCACTGAAAGTAAAGCCTCTGTTCCAGAAGCCCAATATGGAATGTGCTTCACTCAGTGACTGAGAGGACTCAGCTCAGTGGCTAAGTGCACACGCTCTGGTCGCAGGCTGTTGATTCCAGGCTCCACACTCATTAGCTATAGTGATTCTGTGTGAGTAACTTCACCTTTCTGAGGATTAAAACTACCTGGCTGGAGGACAAAAACAATACTTTTTAATATTATCATACACAAAACAAAGAGCGTTGTCCTGTGTGGGCTCTGGGCCAGCGACCAGTGGCTTTCCACTTTTCATATTGGGTGTGTCAGTAATGGCCACATCTAGCATTTAGGTCATAGAATGTAGCCCCATACCATCAGATGTAGATATGCTGGATCAAGCTGACTTTGAGGATTGTCCCTCTGTGGAGTGGGTGACTATGTGTGATTCTACTAGTTAATGTTTGATTTTTTTTTTTTTTAATGGAGTTGAGGGTATGAGATAAAACATATGTGTGATGGCAATCAAGGGATGGATTGTATTAAGATAGTACATTTTAAAAAAAAAAAAAAAAAAAAAAAAAAAAAAAAAAAAAAAAGATAGTACATTTTTGCTCATCCAACCCACAGACTTTGTGTGTTATTTGTTGGATCGTGTCTTTCTACAAAAGGTATATTGGAATCCTAACTCCTGATGCTACAGAATATGACGTTATTGGGAGACACATCTTTACAGAAGTGACCAAGTTAAAACAAGGTCATCCTAAGGTAGATTCTAATCCGATAGGATCGGTGTCTTTATAAAAAAAACTAAAACACAGCCCACAGTGTATCATAAGATATTGGTCCAAGGCTGGTCTATTTATTGTCAGTTCATGATGTGTGAGCATGGTGGTGGTTCAAGAGGCTAATCTGTATCAAGTAGATTCTCTCCCTTGGGAATTTGAAGTAAGAAGCACAGAGAGGGTGGTTGGTTGGCACCAGCCAACCAGCTGGTGGAGTGTAGTCTTGGCAACTAAAGGGACTGTTAGAGCCCATGTGCAGCCATGGTAAACCATATCTAAGGTGGACCAGAAAAATCCATGAGTACAGTGAATTCGACCCTGAGAATAGAAAGAAAGAGGATACTGAGGGAGAGATGGAAAATATCACTGTGTCCCTGATGGCTTCTTGGTTCCTGTTTCAAGGCCACTTGCAACATACATTCCTGTCCAGATCCCAACAGGGGTCTTCAAGACCCTGCCCTGACTCTGAATAGAAGGACCTCTCTGGAGACTGGGAAGCAGGAGGAAGTGGGGAGAGGGGACACCCAAGGGAGGAGGAGGGAAGGCTCCCTGTGGAGTGGCCTTGTATGCTCTTCCCACTTCTTCTAGATGTTTCTCTCTTCCTTTCTCCAATGAGACCATGAGCATTTGAAGGGCACAGAGTAGACTTGGCTCCTCTGTCTAGTTCCGAATTTGCCAAGCACAGGATGTGGGACAAAGGGGCCAAGGGGAATGCTTATGGGAAGGCAGAAGGATGGAGGGAGGGAGGAAGGAAGGGAGGAGGGAGGCGATTGATGGAAAAAGAGACAGGAAAAGATAAAGAGAGGGAACTAGACAGAAAGGGACAGAACCAGAGAGAGAGAGCAGGAGGAGAGACAAACAGGAATAGAAAAACCACAGGAGAGACAGTGAGAGAGAAGAGAGGGAGAGGGGTGGCTCCGTCGTTTAAGGGTCTGCCTTCAGCTCAGGTCATGATCTTGGGGTCCTGGGATGGAGCCCTGCATCCACTCCCTGCTCAGTGGAGCCTGCTTCTCCCTCTCCCTCCACTGCTCCCCTTGCTTGTTCTCTCTCTGTCAGATAAATAAAATCTTAGGATGCCTGGATGGCTCAGTGGTTGAGAGTGTGCCTTCGGCTCAGGGCGTGATCCCGGAGTCCTGGGATCGAGTCTCGCATTGGGCTCCCTGTATGGAGCCTGCTTCTCCCTCTGCCTGTGTCTCTGCCTCTCTGTGTGTGTCTCTCATGAATAAATAAATAAAATCTTTAAAAAAAGAGAGGGAGAGAGAAACAAGGCAGGCAGGATGGATCTTCGTGCACTCAGTCCAGCTCTGGCCCCTGTGTTGTCTCAATTCTGTGTCTCCCAATGAGTCCCTGTGGGGATCATTCAGTCCCAGTGTCCTGATCACACACACAGCTCTGTAAAAGGACAGTGTCGGTCTTACTCCCTTGGTATCCCCTTCAGCCCCCAGACATGGGGCTCTACACATAGTAGGCACTTAGGAAATGTATGCAGAAGGAATGTGGGTCTGTCTCCACCTGTCAAAACCCAGTCACGGGCAGCCCGGGTAGCGCCGCCTTCAGCCCAGGGCATGATCCTGGAGACCCAGGATCGAGTCCCGCGTCAGGCTCCCTTCATGGAGCCTGCTTCTCCCTCTGCCTGGGTCTCTGCTTCTCTCTCTGTGTGTGTCTCTCATGAATAAATAAATTAAATCTTAAAAAAAAAGAAAAAGAAGAAAGAAAGAAAGAAAGAAAGAAAGAAAGAAAGAAAGAAAGAAAGAAAGAAAGAAAAGAAAGAAAAGAAAGGAAAAGACCCAGTCAGGCTCCAGCTGTTGCTTTTCCTCCTTATAGCAAGTGTCTGCCAAAGTCTCCCTGCCTTGACTTCCTCTCTCTCTTTTTAAAGATGTTATTTATTTGAGAGAGAGAGAGAGAGACCACTTGAGAGGGTAGGGGTGCAGAAGGAGAGGGAGAGGCTGACTTCCCGCTTAGCCGGGAGGCCTGACTATGTGGGACTCCATCCCAGGACCCCCTGAATCATGACCTGAGCCGAAAGCAGACCCTTAAACGACTGAGCCACCCAGGTGCCCATCCCTTTTTGGTTTTGAATCCATTTCCTGGCACCAAGTGAAGTGATGAATTTTGGAAGGAAGATCTTCACAATCAAACCTCTTAATCTCTGGGCTGGCCCTGAATATCCCCTTGAAATCTGCTTACAGCAGACAGACAGACAATAAGGCTAGTTTTGCTTGGGTTAGAAAGGCAGAATGTATTAGAACAGCGTCTCTCAGCTTTCTTGGTGGTTCCCTCCTTCCTCACTCAGGAAGAGGGACGGTTCACTGCTGAGGGGCCTAAGGGAAGCACCTGCAGATTTTGACCCCCTGTCCTTGAGCAAGGCTGTGGGAGAGGAGGCAGGGAGGCTCACAGGACAAAGGAAACCCAGTGTCTGGGAGTGGGGGCAGATCTGGAGAGAAGCTCAGCGGGGCCAGGGGGCAGCCATTAGCCTCATATTGGCTGCAGGACCTTGACTGAGGGCCTTTCCCTCTGAGTGCTGTTATCCAAAAATTGGGGATAATAATACCTCTTCCCAAGGCTGTGTGGGCACAATAGGGATTAGGAAATCTGAAGTGAATGCTTAAGAGCATGGGCCAGGCCTGCAGCTCGGTGTAGACATGCCTATTTGAAAGCAAAGGCAAAGTGAGGCTCAGACTCATCAGAGAGGGGTCTGGGGGACAAGCGTGGGGAAAGGCCAGGGCTGGGGCACAGAGGGGGCACAAGGAGATTGGGAGGATGCCACAGCCAGCAACCAAGAGCTGGGAGTCTGGAAAGCTTTGCTGCTTGGAGTGAGTGGGATCTCCCCCTAGTCCTGGAGATCCGGAAGCCCACCTCCTTTCCTCATTCCCCACAGCTGCATAGGGCACTTCCGGGCAGCCGAGGAGGGAGGGGCAAGATCGAGTCCCTTGGCAGGGGTCCCTCAGGCACTCGCAGGAGGACAGAATAGAAAGGGGGCCCCATTTTCAAAAGAGGAGCCCAGCTTGCAGGTCCCTTGGAAAAACGGGGCCACCCATATCGGCCCATTATTTCTTTTAAACTCTGTCTCAGGGCAGCTCTGGTGGCGCAGCGGTTTGGTGCCACCTGCAGCCTGGGGTGTGATCCTGGAGACCCGGGATGGAGTCCCACATCGGGCTCCCTGCATGGAGCCTGCTTCTCCCTCTGCCTGTATCACTGCCTCTCTCTCTCTCTCTGTGTCTATGAATAAATAAATAAAATCTTAAAAAAAAATAAAAATAAACTCTGTCTCAGATCCCAGGCCAAGCCTCATCCCCTCTGTCCTGTCCCCTCCCCTCTGGAGCCTGGTCCAGGGCTCCTTGCATCCCCACACCCCATCTGTCCCCTACCCCCAGAGCTGGCCTGGCCCCCTCTTCAGCTTAAAGCCTTCCCACGGCTTCCCATCCCTTTGCCACCAAGAAATAACCCTCTCCCACGTCCCCAGGCCCAGGGGTCACACCCTATAATTTGGGTGTCTGGTGTGTATCCCCGTGCCCCCCCCTCTGAGATCCCCTCCCTCCCTCTTCCCAGCCTCTCCTCCAGGTAATCTCAGATCACCCAGCTCAGTCCCCTCCCTACTGCTCTGAGCACTGCAGGTGTGTCCCGTCCTTCCCTCCAACCCGGGATTCACACAGTAAGAAGGTCTTGGGGCAAGAGCTCCGGGCACAAATGTGAGGCCACCACTCTGAAGCCGCCAACTTGATTCTCAGGACTGGAACGGAAGGGGGGACTCTGGAGCCAGGGGGCCCGGGGGGCCCTAGGGCACCTGGAGGTCGGGGGGCCTCTGAAGACCCCTGAGTCCTGTGGTTGAATCCTACGTCTGTCCCGGAGGTAGGGGAGCAGACCCCGAGAAGCAAACAGGAAACTCGAGTCCAACAGGCCCTGCCCCTGGCCTTTGGTGTGCAAAGTGATTCTCAGGTAGGTTCCAGGAAACTGGCGACAGGAGGGAGGGAGGTGGCTGCCTGGGGCGGGGGAGGGGACCGCGGGGGTGATAGGGGAGGCCGGGACCTCAGGTACCAGTTCGGCCCGGAGGGAAGGGGAGGGGAGGGGAGCCCAGCGGGGGGCGGCGGCTGAGGGGCTAGGGGCAGGGGTGGTGGGCTGTGACGGATGGCCCTCTGCTCCTGGAGCCCCGGGGCGGGGGCATCCCAGAGGGGATCCCGGAGTTCAAGCGGGTCCCAGCTCCAGTCCCCGGCGCACGCGCGCGCGCCCTCGGGGGTCGTGGAGAGCCCCCCCCCGCCCCCCGGCGCCCCCTCCTCGCCGTCTCTCACCTGGTTCCGGCTGCGGGAATGGGGAGCTGACGGCGAGGTTGCTCTGCGAGTAGATCGGGGTGCTCCCTCCCCTGAGGACGACTCTACGCTCAAAAATCAGAACCGCCCAGCACCGAATCCGGAAGACCCCGCCCAGGACCTACCTGGCTCGGGGCGCCGCGGGGAGGTGGGAGGCTGGGCTTCTGCGGCCAGGTGTGCCCCGAGCCACTCCTCCCTCCCCCACGTGACTGTTGGGACACAGGCCTAAGAGGCCGACCCGAGGAGGAGGGTGGGGGGAGGAGGGAGAGGGGGAGGAGGGAGAGGAGGAGGGGGGAGGAGGGAGAGGAGGAGGGGGGAGGAGGGAGAGGAGGAGGGGGGAGGAGGGGGAGGAGGGGGAGGAGGAGGGGGGAGGAGGAGGGGGAGGAGGGAGAGGAGGACTCTGTCCCCCTGGGCCAGGCTCTTCCAGACTTGGGCCCCCTCAGGGTCCTACTTTTATTGATTTTGGCAACAACTAGCATTTCCGTGCCTAGCAGCCTCGGCCCATCTTCAAAATTCGGTGAGGTGGACACTCAGCAGCGACCCTCTGAGCAGCGCTGCGGTACCGAGTGGAGATACCAGGGCACAGGCAGGAATGATGGCACCAGGTCACACAGCTAGAAAGTCCGAGAAGCTGGAGATTGAAACCAGACAAGCCAGAATCTTGGAAAACACCTGGCAAATACCAGCTCCTCTCACTTTCCCTTATCTTACAAAAGATTCTCAGGAAATGAGAATCCCCTAACAGTACATTAGAGGGACAGCCTATGCCTGTCTGCCGCTGCCAAAATCAAATGTCAGATCAAGGAGGAATTTTGCGGCACCTCCAGAGCTCCCAACAATCCTAACACTGAAAGAGGGTACAAGCAGCAACTCCTGGGCCCCCGAGTGAGGCGACAGGAGGCTCGCTGCACCGCCTCTGAATCTCACACTCCACATCTTCACTGCAGAAGAGGAATCTGAATCTAAACAAGCCTCTCAGGGTGATGGCCAGCTCTCAGAAAACAGGAGGACAGGGACGCCTGGGTGGCTCAGCAGTTGAATGTCTGCCTTTGGCTCAGGGCATGATCCTGAGGTCCTGGGATCGAGTCCTGCATCGGGCTCCTTGCATGGAGCCTGCTTCTCCCTCTGCCTGTGTCTCTCATGAATAAATAAATAAAAACTTAAAAAAAAAAAGATAAAAACAACATCTGGGGACGCCTGGGTGGCTCAGTGGTTGAGTGTCTGCCTTCAGCTCATGGCGTGATCCCCAGGGTCCTGGGATCCAGTCTCCTCATCGGGCTGCCTGTGGGGAGCCTGCTTCTATCCTCTGCTGGTGTGTGTCTCTGCCTCTGTGTGTGTCTCATGAATAAATAAATAAAATCTTAAAAAAAAACTAAAAAAAAAAGTCTTTAAAAATATAAAAATAAATTTAAAAAATAAAAACAATATCTGGAATGACTATAGGCCCTCTGAAGGCAGGAACCCTGGCAATGTTATTTATGGCTGTAGAATATCAACAACCATAACTTACTTAATCCTTCCAATCGAAGGAGGTGGTCACTATCAGCTGAGGCCCAGAAAAGTGCAGCTGCTTGCCCAAAGCCACACAGCCTATAAGTGGCAGAGCTGGGATTTCATCCTGAACCCAAAGCTCCACCCCCCCCCTTTTTTCCCAGGAAGTGGACAATCACTAGTCACCAGTGACAGTGACTCTAGCCTCCTCTGTAATGGGTACTGACTGTAAACAAGGGCCGGTTGAAACACTTGTTGCATCTCCATGAACGCTGGTCCATGTCTTCTTGGCTTCTGGCCAACATGCTCAGAGGAAGTCCAGCCTGTCCTGCAGGAGAGAGGATGCCTGGCCGTCCCCACCAAGCTCCTTGCTGTGTAGCTGCCTGAGAGACCTCACACACCACATGGAAAGAACCACCCAGTCGATTCACATCATTGTGGGAAATCAGCAATTCTGCGCTGAAAGCCATTACATTTTGGGGTGGCTTGTTACACAGCATTAGCTAATGAAACACCTCCCATTAAACTGACACGTCCCTGAGAGCAGGAAATGTGTCCATTTCACTCCCTCCTCGGTCCCCACCCTCTAGAATGTTTCCTGGCAGATGGCAGGTGCTCTATACATATTTGTGGAAAGAAGGAAGGGGGCAGCCTGGGTGGCTCAGCGGTTTAAACGCCCGCCTTCAGTCCAGGGCGTGATCCTGGAGACCTGGGATCGAGTCCCACGTTGGGCCCCATGGAGCCTGCTGCTCCCTCTGCCTGTGTCTCTGCCTCTCTCTCTCTCTCTCTCATGAATAAATAAAATATTTAAAAAAAGAAGGAAGGAAGGAAGGGGAAGGAGAGAGGATAGAAGGAAGGAACAGATTTTCAGAACTCCACCTCCTGGCTACCAGTCCTTTGGGTCAGGTCCTGGTCCCAGGGTCCTGGGATGGAGCCCTGCATCAGGTTCCCTGCTCAGCGGGGAGTCTGCTTCTCCCTCTACCCCTCCCCACCTGTTCATGATCTCATTCTCTCTCTCTCAAATAAATAAAATCTTTAAAAAAAGAAAAAAAAGAACTCCAACTCCTGCGATCACGCCCATGAGATGTAAGTGAAGCTGATAAGCACACCAGCCTCTATGTGTATATGATAGGGTGTGTTTTGGTGGGGGCTGTACATATTACACGGTATGCCGGAAGGAAGAATTGTTACCTAATTTATCCCATGGGCAGCCGGGGGGGCTCAGCGGTTTAGCGCCGCCTTCAGCCCAGGGCGTGATCCTGGAGACCCGGGATCCAGTCCCACGTCGGGCTCCCTGCATGGAGCCTGCTTCTCCCTCTGCCTGTGTCTCTGCCTCTCTGTGTGTCTCTCATGAATAAATAAATAAAATCTTAAAAAAAAAAAAAGAACTATCCTGTACCCTCATGATTTTGGAATATTTTGCCAGACCTGTATGTAGGTAAAAAAACAAAACAAAACAAACGAAAAAACCAACTTGTTTATGAGTAGCTGAGTCCAGGAAATGTTTTGCTTATTAACCATGGGGTTAGAGGGGCCCAGGGTCATACGTGGGAGCATGGGGGGGATGCTCACAGCGATCACATGGGCGCTGCAGAGTGGAGGGTGAAACACTGGAGGTCCCCCAAGTCCTGCCATCCACAGGCTCTGCATCAGTCAGGAGATGCTCCATGTAAATTTTTCTTTCTTTCTTTCTTTTCTTTCTTTCTTTCTTTCTTTCTTTCTTTCTTTCTTTCTTTCTTTCTTTCTTTTTCTTTCTTTCTTTCTTTCTTTTTCTTTCTTTCTTCTCCTTTCTTTCTTTCTTTCTTTCTTTCTTTCTTTCTTTCTTTCTTTCTTTCTTCTTTCTTTCTTCCTTTCTTCCTTTCTTTCTTTCTTCTTTTTCTTTCTTTCTCTTTCTTTTTAGATTTTATTTATTTACTCATGAGGGGCACAGATAGAGGCAGAGGGAGAAGCAGGCTTCCTTTGGGGAGCCTGATATGGGACTCAATTTGGGACTCGATCCCAGGACCCCAGGATCACACCCTGAGCCAAAGACTGCTGAGCCACCCAGGTGCCCCCTTAAAGGACTACTTCAAACCTGCTTCCAGCCTCCCCCTGAGAGCTCTGAGCAGCCCCCACCATTAAGGTTACCTGTGGCCTCTGCCATGAGACTGGGAGCCCTCTGGAGTGGAAACCAGGGCCAGGCCACCCCTAACCTAGTCCCTGGGCACAAAAAGGGACTCTGGTGAATTTCTTTAAAATGTATTATGGGGGATCCCTGGGTGGCGCAGCGGTTTGGCGTCTGCCTTTGGCCCAGGGTGTGATCCTAGAGACCCGGGATCGAATCCCACGTCAGGCTCCCGGACGTGGGGAAGCATGGAGCCTGCTTCTCCCTCTGCCTGTGTCTCTGCCTCTCTCTCTCTCTCTCTGTGTGACTATCATAAATAAATAAAAAAATTTTAAAAAATAAATAAAAAAAAATAAAATGTATTATGGAATTTGAATTCAGCAGCACCCACAAAAGTAGACAGCATGGTACAACCAAACCCCACACACCTCTGGCTCCATTTCCAACTTGTTGCCAGTCTGGCTTGCTCTGTCCTTTGCCTTCTTGCTCAATCTGTACACATTTCGTGTTGCTTGGACTGATAAGAATATTTAAAAGTATATAGCAAGCACCATGCTGTGGCTAGCGCTAAAATGAAATAATCTCTGAATATCACATAATACCCACATTACAATTTCCCTGATGGTCTCAAACCTGCCTTCCCCCCCACTTTCAACCACCACCAGCATGCCCTCATGCAAAGGCAGAAATCCACGGGTCCCTGCCCCAGCGCCCACACACAAGAGCACCCTTCGTTTTGTGTGCGGTGATAGCACCCACGCCACGTGCCAATGTGCCAGGTATGGTTTATTTTTTATAACAGCTTGACTGGGATATAATTCACATACTATAAAATATAAAATACACAAATCACTTAAATAATACTTTGACGGTTTGTAGTGGCCTGCAGATCAGTGGCTTATAAACCAGGGTGGCTGCAGAGCTCTGCACACTCATCGCCACAATCATTGTGAACATATTTGTCCCTCCCCAAAAGCAAGCCTGGACCCGTAAGCGCTCACTAGCCGGATGACCACCAGTCTTTCTATCCCTAAGGGCTTGCCTTTTCTGGACATTTCCTTTTTTTTTCTTAAATTCTCAGAGAGGGAAAGTCACTTGCCCAGGGTCACACAGCGAGCGAGTACAGGAGCCTGACAGCCACAGTCTGTGGCCAGAGCAGGTGCGCTTACATGGGTCCTTTCTGAGCCACTTCGAGAAGCATATTCCATGTTGGGCTTAGGGAGCTGAGGCTTTACTTTCCGTGGCCATAACGAAGTGGCCTGATCTGGAACTTTTGACTAGTTCCACTGACAATGTCACGAGCATCAGCTGTGCTGAGAAATGAGGCTTATTCAGCAAACCCCACTGCCCTGGCTCCTTGCATTCAAGTCCAAGGTTGCCAGAGGGGATGGTACCATATGGGGAATCCACTTCTGGTTGGGCTCAAAGCCTGGTCGTGACCCAAGGTGCCCAGAGCCCCCAGCCAGGTTGGCTCAATTCAGGTAGAGGCATCTGGTCGACAAGCCTCAGTTTCTCCTGGAAAGAGCTCTCTGGCCTCTGAGGGTTTCGGGGGACTTACAAGCCACAAGCAAGGATGTGGGTGCTAGGTCACCCCTGTGGCATGCCTCTCTAGCCTCTATGGCTTTCCACATTCAACCAGGTCACACCTTGCTTGACTTACACCTGGTGTTTACCCCTCACTGGCCACTGGATTCCCTGATCTGACCAGGAACTCAGGGCCGGGGCCAAGGCAGCTTGTGTCTCTAATCTGCTGCTGTGCTAAGTTCAATGCTTGAACTGCTCCAGTGCTTGTTCAAGCCATTCAATAAACAGGCATGAAACACTGTATCGGTTTCCCAGGGCTGCTGTAACAAGGGGCACACTGCAAACTTCAAGCCTTTTTTTTTTTTTTGAGATTTTATTTATTCATGAGAGAGAGAGCAGAGCTGGGTTCCCTTTGCCTTGAGATTAAACAGAACTAAATAGAATCTTATTGCACTACTACTCCACCCAGCTCCCGGAACCCCGCAGGCCTGTTCTGGGTAGCAGGGCCCCTTCCTGGGTGGGGGGGACCCACCCCAGGAGATAACGTGGGAGGGTGGCTGGGAGGATGGATCTTATGAATCCTCCCCTGGTGCCTACATCATGCCCAGGATGTGCGAGAAGAGACAGGTGGGAAGCTGGTGCTGCCCACCCCCCCCACCGCTACCCCCGCCCCTGCCTGTGGGAACTGGCCCTGTGGCTGCTCCTGGGTTTCATCTTTGCCCCCTGAGTGAAGTCCGCAGGCAATATCACCTCTCTTCATTATCTTCAGAATCAACTTGATTCTGACCGAGAGCATGTCCTCATGCTAAGCTGAGGGATTTCAAGGCACTGGAGCCGTGTCCATGCGGGGATTTCTTTTGTGTGATACCAAAATCCCAGGGCAGGGGGGCATCGCTCAGGGTCCCAGCAAGAGAGGGAACCCTCATATGGAGGCACCTGGAGAGGAGTCTAATAGGACGGCTTACGAGGTGTGGGCAGGTGAAGCAAGAGAGAATAAACACTCCCAGCTTCGCTCGCCTCCTCTGATTTCTGGACTGTGATCCCACTGCCCTGAGTCAGCAGGAGCCTTGGGGCGGGGAGCCCATGGAAACAGTGATAGAGTGGGGCTGCCACAGGCTGGGTGCTCCAACACTGCATTCTTCCCGACAGCTGAGAAGCTGAAGGTTTGCCTGTTGATTGGGTTGCCTGGTGAGAGCCCACTTGTGATTTGCATCAGAGGGCAGAGAAAGATCATCTCTGACATCTCTTACAAGGACACCAATTGTGTTCACCAAGGGCTCCCCCCACCCCCGCCCTAATCACTTCCGGAGGTCCCACCTTCAGATACCAGCACCAGCACATTGGGAGGTTAGGGCTTCAACACATGAATTTTGGGGGGACACAAACGTCCAGTCCACGGCAGATGCTATCAGACAGCCTCCCAGGGCTGAGAGAAGCAGAGCAGGGAAAGTTGGAGAGGAGATTTGGAGGGGCTGTGCGGAGGGACCTGGCACTGGATTATTTTATTGAAGTGTGAGACATGGTTGCCATTTGCTTCTGTACTTTTTTTAATTTTTATGATAGTCAGAGAGAGCGAGAGAGAGGCAGAGACACAGGCAGAGGGAGAAGCAGGCTCCATGCACCGGGAGCCTGATGTGGGATTCGATCCCGGGTCTCCAGGATCACGCCCTGGGCCAAAGGCAGGCGCCAAACCGCTGCGCCACCCAAGGATCCCTGCTTCTGTACTTTGATACTGTGGCAGGTGGTAGAGGGCCAGAGGTCTTGGCTCGGCTTCCTGTACCCTTCTGGCTGGAGTCTCTCCAAAAGGGGCAATTTGGGAAAAGACCCTGCTCAGGTAAATGATCCTGTAGGGGAGAAATAGAAGGGAAGTAAAACCTGTGTGATTCTAGGGCAGAGGGCTGGGAGCCCCATGGCGGCCAGTGTTACAGGCTATGTCCCCCACAAAAGTGCAAATGTTTAAGTACTAACTCCCAGGACCCCAGAATATGACCTTATTTGGAGACAGGATCTTCAGAGATGCAATTAAATTAAAACGAGGGGGGCGCCTGAGTGGCTCAGAGGAGGGTTAAGGGTGGCTGCCTTCTGCTCAGGTCATAATCCCAGGGTCCTGGGATGGAGCTCCACATCGGGCTCCCTGCTCAGCAAGGAGTCTGCTTCTTCCTCTCCCTCTCCCCCTGCTTATGCGCTCTGTCAAATAAATAGAATCTTTATTTTTTTTTTAAAGATTTTATTTATTTATTCATGAGAGAGAGACACAGAGAGAGAGGCAAAAACACAGGCAGAGGGAGAAGCAGGCTCCATGCAAGTAGCCCGATGTGGGACTCGATCCTGGGACTCCAGGATCATGCCCTGGGCCAAAGGCAGGCACTAAACTGCTGAGACACCCAGGGATCCCTAGAATCTTAAAAAAAAAAAAAATGAGGGACACCTGGGTGGCTCAGTAGTTGAGTGTCTGCCTTTGTGGGTTTTTTTTTTTTTTTTTTTTTTTTTTGAGTATCTGCCTTTGGATCAGGTCATGATCCTGGGGTCCTGGAATCGAGTCCTGCATTGGGCTCCTTGCAGGGAGCCTGCTTCTTTTTTTTCTTTTTTTAAGATTTTATTTATTTATGAGAGACAGAGAGAGAGAGAGAGAGGCAGAGACATAGCAGAGGGAGAAGCAGGTTCCATGCAGAGCCTGATGTGGGACTTGATCCCAGGTCTCCAGGATCATGCCCTGGGCCGAAGGCAGCGCTAAACCGCTGAGCCACTGGGGCTGCCCGGGAGCCTGTTTCTCCCTCTGCCTGTGTGTCTGCCTCTCTCTGTGCGTCTCTCATGAATAAATGAATACAAATATTTTTTAAATTATTTTTTTAAGATCTATTTATTCATGAGAGACGCACAGAGAGAGGCACAGGCACAGGGAGAAGCAGGCTCCATGCTAGAAGCCCGACGTGAGACTCGATCCCAGGACTCCAGGATCATGCCCTGGGCTGAAGCAGGCGCCAAACCGCTGAGCCACCCGGGATCCCCCAAAAATAAAATAAAATTAAAAAAGAGCCCAGAGTCAGCAGAGCTTCCAGCCCTCGAAGTGGGACCCCCCAGCTCCCCAGAAAGCCTTCAGAGGGACCAGCCCTTGCCTACACCTACCCGACAGCAACCTCCCTGGATAAGTAAGGCAAGCAGAACCACCCAGCTAAACCACACCCGAATCCCTGACCCATACTAACCGTAAGAGGTAATAAATTGCTGCAGTTATTTTAAGCCACTAGGTTTGGGAGTCATTTGCTAAGCAGCTGGGGATAGCTCACACAGAGGCCCCCTCCCCTTCCTCCCAGACCCCTCTTACTTTCCCTAGCATCCCCCTACCCTAGGCCCCAGACCATGATGGGACTTAAGGAAGTATACTGGGGTCAAAAGACTCTGGGGATATATTATTGATAGGTGAGGACACCTGTGCTCAACCTCAGGCATGCCAGGAAATGGGCATTCACGTAATTAAGACATTTGGAATGAATTTACAACAGGAAAGGGATGAGATCAAGATTTTTTTTTAATATTCAAAAAGGAGTATTACACGGATAAATGTACCGGTATCTCCATACTTCTGAATGCACTGAACACAGGAAAACCCGTATTGTGACCACTTAATCCAACTTCTCTCTACACGGGGGGTTTCTCAGAGTGTGCCCGGGGCACAGGCAGTGCCGAGAGTGAGGACGTCTGTCTGCAGGTGGAGGCTGGCATGGCTGTGCTCCTGTCTGGGGCCTCCTGAGGTCTGCCCGCCGCTTCTAGAACATTGGCGGCTTTGCTGCTGCAGGCCAAGTGGTGTGGGGTCCTGCTGGATTCCGGCCAGCACTGTGAGGCCCCCACCCCCCATCCACACCCATGTCCAGGGCCCTCACCTCCCCACTTAGAGTACTTCCCTGAGATTCATCCCCTCAAACTCTGGGTTCCCTCCCTTTCATGCTAAGGCCTTATGAAACCTAAAGCCTGAATTCTTTGCTGCCCAAGACACCTGGCTCCCTTGTACTTGACGGCAGGCACAGCTTCACCAAACCCTCTCAGGAGGCAAGAGCAAGACATCTGGACTTACACTCCAGAAGCTGCAGACAAGGAGAGGGCAAAAATTAGGTTTCTTAAGGCAACCAGAAAGTTCAGGGCATGCCATACACCTGCCTGGTCATGGCCAAGGAGCATGCAGCAGGCAGGTTCGTTTTCTGGGGGTAGTTTCCTCGTGGTTTCAGGCACCACTTGCAGAGCCAGAGCAGCAGCCAGAGCCACTGCCCTCACCAGGGAAAGCGCACTGTGGGTTGAGCGTGGCTTTTCCACCCATAAAATGGAGAGATGAGATTAGATCTTCTAGTTCTTTCTCAAGGCTGGCTTGCAGCGACTGGGGAAGGAGACAAGGTGTGCTAGAAGAGGCTGGGTATGCAGCCTGCAAATTCGCTGCCAGGGCCTCTGCTGCAGGGGTGCCCTTGCATGGTTTGTTTAGTACCAATGGTCCAACTGCCAAGCAAACCCAGAGCCATGATGTGTTCCTGAGGACACTAAATGAACTTGCTGCAGGACTGCTGAGGTAAGCTCTGTGTTACTTTCACTCTGCAGGTGGCACCTAAGGCCCCGAGAAATTAAGTGACTTGTCTGAGGTCCCTCAGCTGGAAAGCATGGTGGCTTGGAGATGCCTGGTGGTGCCAGGGAAACGCCTGTCGGCCGAGGGGGAAGAAGAGATGCGTGACCTCGAGGGGCTAGAGGCCATTCTCTCTGGCCTGCCCAAGGTCGGCCGCGATGCCCACCCACTCGGGCAGGAAGGCTGCCTGCGGCTTAAAGATCCACTGGAGGGGGGAGCCGGGCAGGGTGAAATTGGCCAGGTAGACAGTGGCCCCACCCGCGAGGTAGGCTGCCCAGATCCCGAAGGTGCCCACCGTGATGATGCTGTGGTTACACTGCGTGAGCAGCGCAAAGTCCCTGGTGGGGGAGCCCTGAAGGCCATTGCCCGCGAACACCACGTCGCGGAGGGAGCCGTTAATGTTCTGCCGACACCAGGACATGTCGTCACTGGTGATCACGAAGAGGGGAGCATGGTAGCGGGCCCGGAACCAGTCCAGGGCCTGGCGCAGGTAGCCCCGGTCAGCCAGCACACCCTTCCACACGTTTGGCATGACCTGCACGTAGTCCCCCCGGCGCACGTGGACCCCCACGAAGGTGCCCGGCTGTCTTCCGCTCACCTGCAGGCCCTGCAGAAACTTCTGAGCCTCCTCCCTCACGTGGTCGTGCAGGGTGAACTCCCGCAAGATCTCATCGCGGACGTGGTGGTAGAAGGTCCAGGAGCAGGGGTAGCCGGTGAGGCGCACGTACTCCCCCGGGATGTGGCGGTACTCCTCCTCCATCCAGTCGTTCAGGTGGTAGTTCTGCCACGGGATGCTGCTGGCCGTGGTGCCATGCAGGACGGGGAGGGTGATTCTGAAGATGGGGGCCAGCGTGCTGTGCATCTCGGCCGGGATGAAGGCCGGCCGCCCGTTCATCTTGGCCAGGGCGTACAGGGTGGCGTACTCACCCATCTGGTTCCCCAGGCGGCCCTTGGAGTTGATGGTGAACACGCCCCCCCGGGGCAGGTATCTGGGGAGCAGGACCACACGGCCTGAATAGGCCCAGGGGGTGGGCACCAGAGCCAGGCGCTGGTGGCAGTGGAAGATGGTGGACACCACGAAGATGATGAAGAGGAAGTAGATGGTAGAGAAGGAAGGGCAAGTGGCCCGGAATCCCATCAGGGCTGCAGGGAGGACAGAGGACGCAGTCACGAGTGATGGCTCGGTAGCACCCGAGTCACATTCACCCCCAAATCATTGGTTCCCTCACTCAACTAAGCCAAGCGAGTCGAGTGGTGTCCAGCGTGTCCTGACCCGCTTTTTACTCTCCCCTCCACCTGTGGTTTCTCTGTGGCCATTCCAGGGGCTACGGCTCAGGAGCCCGTGCAGAAGGAAGCACTGGAGTGCTGGGGCCCCCACTTTTCATCCTCTGGCTTCTGTTCCACCCCTGTCCAGGCTCCCCATCTCTCTCCCTCTGCCAGCCCCCCCTCTACTCCCTCTCCAATATTCTAGGGCTCCTCACTTTATTTATTAATCTGACCCTTTGGGAAGTCTGAATACTCCTGGGCCCTCCTCAAATGTTTCTTGTTCAATGTGGGTCCCCAGCAAGGTCAGCTGGCTCTTCCGCAGGAGGGCTGAGTATGACATCACACTCCCTCCACTGGGGTGTCCGAGCAATACCCAGACTACTGCCGGAGTTTCAAAGAATGAGCCCCTCTTCTCATGGGGCTGGTGACAACTCTGCCCCAATCCTTAACACATGGCCTGCTCAGCTCAGGTCCTGCCCAGGGAAGACTCCAGCTTCGCTCCAAGCCAGCCTGAGGGGTGCGCCAGGTTCCAAAGACAGAGCAGGGGAGCTGAGCAGGGACTGGAGCCTGGGCTACTGGGGAGGAAGCAGCAGCTCAGGACAAAGGCACCCACCACCCAGGGCCACCTCCATGGTGCATGACCCGAGCAGTTGTACGCGGCCCACACTCAAAAGGGCCTGCGCTTCAGCCAGCTGGCTCCGTCAGGAAAGCAGACAGCTCTTGACCTTGGGGTTATGAGTTTGAGCCCCATGTTGGGAGTAGAGTTTACATGTTTTAATGAAAAGGGGGGGGGCTGCACTTGGTTTAATGCTCTGCTCTCACCAGCTAGAAATTATCAATCAATCTGAATAAGGCACCCCAAGTTTTCATGTTCCTCTGGGCTCTGGGAATCCAGCAGCCCTGGTCCTTGAGTCTCAAGAGCTCCCTCTCCTGGCTTTCTGTCGGCCTGAACAATTTGAAAGTCGGAGAAAGACTGCATCAGGGGTACTGCTTCTGTGGTCCCTGGGTGCACCAGGCACTGGCCCCAGTGCTTGCTTGCCCACCTGCGATTCCTTATCCATCACCTTCCCAACAACTGGTGGCCAACTTCAACCTCAACTGAACTCATTTGGAGACAAAAATGTGGCCCAAAGTGACTTGTAGACTGACTTCCTGAGATGCCCACGTTTTGCTGCAGAAACGGTAACATCTGATTATGGGATACTGCCCAGACCCCACATCCCACTACAGTTCCGATGCACAGGTTCTGGAACACGTCTGGTCCAGGGAGGTTCCATTATGAGACTGCAGGGCTGTCTTTGCTCATCTAGACCTCATGCCCTCCCAGGAGGAAGGCAGATTGTTATGCTCGCTCGTTTAATAGATGAGGACACTCAGGCACAGAGAGGTTAAGAAAGCTGCCTTAGGTCACACAGCCAGGAAAGAGGTAGAGCGTGGATTTTGAACCCAGGCAGTGTGGCTCAGGAATCTGTTCTCCATTACTGTCCTGGATTTTTCTAGTCTTCCTGAAGGAGAGCACTCAGACGCAGGCTCTCAGTCGTTATACATGGAGTATGATCTGCTCTGCCTCGTGGCGCCTGTCTCTTCTGGACTACCAAGGTAGGGATAAAAGATCTCTCTGTAAGCCCAGAGCTGTGGGTCCCACACTGCTGAGCTACCACATAGCTGTGCCCCAGGGAGGTCCTGCCTCCTCTCTGGGGCCATGTGAGGGACAAGGTGCCCAGTACTTGAGGAACTCTTATCCAAAAACAAACAAACAAACAAACAAACAAGCCTCCTTCCCAACTTAGAGAATTCTTTCCTCCAGGCTTACGTTGCTTCTACCCTCCCCCCACCCCACCCCCTCAAAGTGCTAAACACCTCATGCAGCTCAGGCTATTAAAAACAAAAGTGAGGAAGAAAGCTTCCCTCCAGGTCACATTTGCTTAAGAAACTGCTTGTTCCCAACCGGGTGGGGAGAAAAGTAAAGCAAAATAAATCAGAATAAATCAGAGACCTAAACCTCGAATTTTCTCAGGCGGCCAGGCTGGCCTTTGCACTGGCCATCCTCTCTACCCCAGATTCTCTCTACCCCAGTCGCTTGGGTCCTGATGATGGGGGGGGGGGTGCTGCCCTCACTGCTTTCAGGTCTCAGCCCAAACAAATGTCCCCTGCAGACTACCACCCCACTTCCCTGCTTGCTTTTGCTCCCAAGCACTTGTTACCTTCTGCCATTCTCTAGAACAGAATTATTTAATACTTTCCTGTAGTGATCTCTCCTCTCCAGATTGTAAGTCTGGCAAGGGCAGGGGTTGTGGACACAGGAGGGACTCGGGGCGCACTTGCTGGATGGATGCTTGTGGTGAATATTCCACAGCGTTACCCTGTAGCTCACACTGCCTGTCCCTAGAACTGGTATGCCCCCTCTGATTTGGGGGTGTCTCCACCCCGAAACCCCTTCTCTTGCAGCCAATTCCTCCTCACAGCCTAATTTCAAATCCGATGTCCTCGTCCTGGCTCCCACCCTGGCTGGCCTCTCTAGGGTGGTTCATGGGGGTTCCCCAGACCCAGAATCAGAGACTGCCCTGGCTGTGCCCTCCAGACCTCAGGGCAGGCTCCCAACAGATTTGACACTCAAATCCCTGTCAGGGTCGGGTCCATGGGGCCCCTCAATAAACACATTCAAAACCACAGGCAGGCAAATATCTGTGCCCCATCCTCCTGAGACTCTTGCTTTTCTCAGCAGGAAGTGATAGAAAGCTTTATTTTTCTAGTCAAAACCATTAGCTCTGTAATAGTTGACAGTCACATTTGCATGAAAATTTCGTGACTGAAGTGTTGAGGCCTTGTAGGAACTGGCCATGGGGAGGCTGGCTTTGGGCTCTGTCCCCCTTGGGGTCCCTGCCCTCTCCTTCCAAAGCAGGATGAGGGAGGTCTGGCGATTCTCCTCTCCTCACCTCCCTCCCTGCTGTCTTAGAAAGTGGCCCAAGTCTTTGGGTTTCCTGGTGGCTGCCCAGATCCTTCCAAAAGCACAGATATTTAGAGTGTGAAGTAACTCACCTCAATGCTGAATTTACCCACAGCTGACAGAAGGTTCCAGAGGGAAGGAGGTGCCAGCTGGGGGTCCTGCCTCAGTGTGGAGAGAGGCCCTGATAGTCACCTGGCAAGTCAGCCCCTTCCCAACCCAATGGATCTGGATTGAAGGATCAAAGATCCATGGATCAAGGATTGCAGCACCACATGGTGAGCTGAGCTGTGGGGAATCAGTGGGACAAGGGTCTGAAGCCCGTGGGGCCACAGTCTGCTGTCCCATCCTACCTGTCTTTAGCCTCCTGGGCCAGCGTGCTCCGGGCTGCCTGGTTTCGGGCCCCCCTGGGGCGACATCCCTCACATCCCACAGAGTCCTGGGTGGCGTGGCTGGCTGGGGTCCCTGCGGGGAGAAAGTGGCTGCGGTTGGCGAGGGGACTGGGGCGGGGGTGGGGGGGAGCGGTGGTGGTGTTGGATTCTGCGGGCTCTGCTCTGAGCTCCCGCCCAGAACCCCCACTAGCCTGGGGCCTGACAACAGCCACTCCGGCACTCAGGCACTCACTCCTGAGAGCCCACGCTGCCGCCCCGCAGCCAAGCTCCTGCGAGAGGGAAGAACACATGAGGAGCTAGCTGCAGAGGACCCTCTCTTCTTGGGCACAGGTTTGGCCAACGTCAGGGGCAAAGGGGTGGGATGCATGCAAAAAAGCCAGAGAAAAGGAGCCTGGGTCCCAGATGGACCTCCTCACCGCCCAGGCATGGGGGCCTAACTATGGGTCTGGTAGGAGCACAGTTAGACTCTGCTCCTTAAAGGGGGTGGGAGTGGACTCCGGCTCCCAAGAGGGATAGGGGCTGGAGGCTGGACATCTGGGTTCCCAGATGGGCAGGGGCTGGCTTCTGGATCCTCCAGGAACACCAGGGGACTTGCGGCCTGGCTGTCCAGGTGCAATGGGCCAGAAAATGGTACCCCACGAACCGCCCAGGCAAGGAAGGCGAGGTAGGAGATGGGGGCTAGGTTCTTAATGAAGCTGGCGCTAAGAAGACAGGGCAAATGCCCGCGGCCGCAAGTGTGCAAAATGGCGCCAGGCTCATAGGGAGGGGTGGAGGCTGATGCCTGTCCTCTGGGGCAGGGGGAGGTGGTCTCCGCACATGGCAACCACAGTTGGGATATGGCGGGGGCTGTGAGATCAGGCTGGGGTGGATGTGACCCCACCTGCACCCCCAGATGCCTCACAAGACTTCTGGGCCAGGAGCAAGCCAGGGGCATGGTCAGTGGGGCCCAGAAAGGTTCCAAGGGCACCAGACCTGAGGAAGTTCCTCAGTAGGGGCTGCCCTGGAAGGGGAAAACAGGGGGTGGGGGGGCGGATTTCAGCCCCTAGTCCTTCTTCACCCCTGCCATCCCAGAGTCTGGACTTCAGCCACCACCCCCCCATGTCTGGCTCTGCCCTGCCTCCCCCACCCCTCCCCCTAGGCAGCACCCGACACCCCCCATAACTGTTCCCCCTTCTAATCTGAGGACCTTAGGGTGGGTAGAGAATGTGGGGGCTCTGCTCTGCAGATCGGGAGGCCTAGGATGGCAGGTAGGAGTAGGGAGGGCTGCAGTGATCAGAAAGTCCTCAGAAATCCAAGTCTGGGGTCCTCCCAACCCTGAATTCTGAGGGGGCTCGCATCTGCTCTCCTAACCCCATGCTCCAGCTCCAGAGTGACCCAGGTTTCTAGTCCCTGGGTGACCCCCCCGCTCTAGCTCCTCATCCTCAGCACACTTCTGAGGGTGAGGCTTGTTTCCTGGGTGGGAAAGGGTTAAGGCTGGGTGGAGGCTGGGGTGGGTGGCAGTGGAGGAGGCTGGCGGGGTTGTTTGGCGCTAATCCCCCTCCGTGCCCTGGGTGTGGAGAACAAGGTTAGGGCCCCACGTGGGAAAGGGCCTCCGCTCTGATCCTCGTGGGCCAGGGGCCTGGCCACAGGCTTCTGATCCCCCGCCCTGCCCCGCCCCCACTTCCCCTCCCCGCCTCCACCTTCCCACTGGCCAGGCCAGGCAGGCAGGCTGTCTGATCTCTTGCTCCCTGGGTGTCTCTGAGCCCACAGGTCTGCCTGTCTGTCTGTCCTGGCCCCAGGCTTCCTGGGACTCCATTCCCCCTCCACCCACTCCCTGTGGATCTGGGTGCCCCCTCCGTCTGGGCTCCAGCTTCCCCCATCCCCATGGTTCCTTTTCTGCACCTGGCCCTTTCCGAAGACTTGCGTTCCCTCCCCTCTGTCTTTGCTGTGGGTGCCTCTGTTCCTCTTTGTTACTTTGTCTTGGAGCTTCATCTGCTTCTAAGCACCCCCACCCTTGTGGCCTGTCTGGGTTTCCCCATCCGCCTGCACCCCTGGCCCTCTCCCCAGGGCCCCCTGCCCCTCCACACTGACACCAACGATAGCTCTAGGGTGTTAAGCTGCAGATTAGTTCAGGCAAAATTCTCAATTTTGCTTGCGTTCTTTTCCCTCTGGGTTATGTAAACAGTAATTCTCCCCAGATGGAACTATTTTCCTCGCTTAGAAGCAGCCAGGGAGGGGGCTTGGGCAGGGCTAGGGATGGAATGCCAGGGTTCCCCCCCAGAGCCTGTGGGGGGAGGCTGACCCACGAGGGCAGCCTGAGGCCCTCAGCCTGGTCACTCCTCTCCTCTCCAGGTGCTTGCTCTGCTGGGACCATGCCTGTGATCTTTGCCCTCTGGCTCCTCCTAAGCCAGGCCACCGCTGACCCATGTTACCATCCAAGTGGCCGCCCCCGCTTCTGCCTCCCACCAGTGACCCAGCTGACTGGCACGGCAGCCTCCTGTCCCCAGGCCTGCGCCCTCTCCCTGGGGGCAGACCTCAGTCCCCGGGCCACCTGCAATGGCAGCCTAACCCTGGCCCTGGGCGGCCCCTTTCTCCTGACGTCCGTCAGCCTGCGCTTCTGCACTCCAGGATCCCCAGCCCTGGTCCTGTCTGCTGCCTGGGCCAGCGGAGGTCCCTGGAGATCGCTGTGGCGCAGACCTGCCTGGCCTGGGGCCTTGGGGGGCCCTGAGAAGGTGACGTTCCGGGCCCCACCAGGCCCGAAGTCCAGCGTGGTAGTCAGTCACCTCCGCGTGGAGTTTGGGGGCCGGGCAGGGCTGGCGGCAGCCGGAGTGAGGGGCCGCTGCCAGTGCCATGGCCACGCAGCCCGCTGTGCCGCCCGTGCCCGGCCCCCCCGATGCCGCTGCCGCCACCACACCACAGGCCCAGGGTGTGAGAGCTGCCGCCCATCCCATCGAGACTGGCCCTGGCGGCCTGCCACGCCCTGGCACCCCCACCCTTGCCTGCGTGAGTCCTGGGTGCCCCCTCCTGCCCTCACCCCCCCCATCCGTGCTCCCTGACTCTCTAGCAGCCGGTCCCTGGTCCCTCTCCCTCCCTACAGCAGCTTGCTCCTGGCTTCACCTTGCTTCCTGAGCCAGTCCCCTCTCTGCCTCCCCCACAGCCTCCCACCTGCCTGCCCCAGTCCCTGCTACCCCGACTTCCAGCTGCCCAGTAAGGGGCTCCAGTTTCTGCCCCACACGCCATTTCTATGCTGCTGCTGCTGCTATGAATAACATTTCCTAAATGATTCTGGGGAACTGGGCAGCTGGACCTTTCCTGACTCATCAAGTCAACAATATGGGGGACATATTTACTCACTAAGGACATCACCAATCACCAGCTATGTACCAGGCAGGTTTTGTCATCAGGTCCATTTTATAGATGAGGAGACTGAGTCTAGAGGCGAGAGGTCCCTTGCACAAAGACACATAGCTACAAAGTGTCAGCTCTGGGTCTTGGCTTGTCCCTCCTGCCTATCAGGTGCCATCATGCTACGTGCTCTAGGGTGGCAGACAGGCACATGGGCTCAGCAGCAAGCCAGCCTGGGCTCAAGTCCCAGCTCCTCTGCTTCCCAGCTATGTGACCACAGGCAAGTGACTTGACCTCTCTGTGCCTCCACTTCCTTGCTTGTAAACTGGGGACAATGACAGTATTTCTTTTACAGGCTGTAGTGAAAGTCCAATGGGTCACTATGTATAAGGTCCTTGGAATAAAGCTTAATATGGTACCTGGCCCCAAAGAAGAGCTTGCTGTGCGACTGCCACATTACCATTCCCCAGATGAAAGGAGGGGCCCTGAGGGCATGTACCCACCTGCCCTAAGGGCCAACAAACTGCAGGGCTGGGACTGGACTTAGGGAGACAGACTTTTCCAGATAATGGGCGATCCACCGGTCCATCCAGCTAGACCAGGGCTCCCCAGGCCCACTCCACACCCTTTCCCCTCCATGGTGTTTCCAGACCTGAAGCTTCTGGAGTCTGGGCCCTTCCCCACTGCTCCTGCAGCCCTGGGAGACATATCTGCTCTACCAACAGATACACACACAACACACCCCTCCTCTCTCTCAACCCTCCAATTCTTTGCCCCATTCCTCTTCTCTTTCTTCCTGCAATGTCACGTGGAGTAACTTACAGCCCATCCCACCGTCCTTGGCTCCCCACTCTGTCCTCATCTGTACCAGGGTCTATTCCTAGACCCTTTGCCCCCGCCACCTCTAGTCTATTCCCACCAGCCAGATCTGAGGCCCCTGCAGGGGCGGGGGGAGAAGGGGAGACTCACATTGCCTCGGGGTGGGAAGGGATTCATCCTGAGCCTGGATGGGGCCTGGGAGCTGAGGAGGCCGTCCCTCTGAGGATCACCACACGGCCCCAGGCTGAGCATGGCACTGGCCTCTGAACCTGGGTAAGAAGCCAACAGTGTTGTGATGAAGCAGGGTCTGGGTGGAGAGGGTGGGACTAGGTCCTATGGCAGAGCTGCTGGCTTTACAGGCATGGTGGTCTGAACCCCTTCCCACCACTAGAGTCTTCCAGACAGAGGGGAGGTGAAGTGATCACCCTCAGGTCAGAAAGAGCCCAACGCATGATTCTTCCCACTGATAATCTGAAGAATATCTCTTAAGAGGCACCTCTTAAGGCCCATGACAGCCCTGGGAGAGGGACTGAGATCCCCACTGCACGGGAGGAAACCAAGGTTTAGGGAAGCAAGTCATTTTTCTGAGAACACACAGCTGCCTCAGTGTCCTGACCTTCCTGCTGCTGTTCTGTGTTCTCGGGACCTGCCAGCCCAGGCCTCTCAAACCCCTCGAGAATCAAAAACTCCTTAAATCTCTCCCAAGTATGGTCCACGGACCCCCTCCATCAGCATCTTGCTCAGAACGCTTGCTAGAAATAGATTCATGGGCCCAGCTGAAGCCCTGGGGGTGGGTCCTGGAAGCTGTGTAGTTTCTTTTTTTATTTTTTAAGGTTTTATTTATTTATTTGAGAGAGAGTAAGCAAGCAAGCAAGAGCATGAGCAGAGGGAGAGGCAGAGAAGCAGACTCCTTGCTGAACAGGGATCCCTGAGAACACAGGGCTCTATCCTAGGACCCTGGGATCATGACCTGAGTCACCAGAGTAGAAGGCAGATGTGTAACCGACTGAGCCACCCAGACACCCCCATTGCAGTTTTTTTTTTTTTAAGACTTTATTTATTCATGAGAGACACAGAGAGAGACAGAGACACAGGCAGAGGGAGAAGCAGGCTCCATGCAGGGAGCCAGACGTGGGACTCCATCCCAGGTCTCCAGAGTCATGCCCTGGGCTGAAGGTGGTGCTAAACCGCTGAGCCAGGCTGCCCTGCAGTTTCTTTTTAACATTTCCCAGTAACTCTGAGGAGTGGTAAGGTCTGAGAGCCACTGCCTCACTGATCAGCTCCCCCCAGAAACACACACATACGTACACTGCACAGAATCCTCACGTGAGCTGTGGACCACACTAGACTGGATGCCAAGGCACAGGCTCTGGAGTCAGAAGCCCTGGGTTCTGATCCTGCCACTGACTTCCCCTCAGCTGCATTACTTTGGGCAGATGACTTGGCCTCTCTCCACCTGTTTTCCCATCTGTAAAATGGGGCTGATGACAGTACAAGCCTCAGGGAACTGCTTTGAGAATGAGAGGCGCTGAGCACTTAAGGCGAGGTGCTGGGCGCACAGCTCTCGGCAGGCAAAGGCGTGCTGTGTCAAGCCCTAGGTCAAGCAATTTATATCCTTTTGGTTTCCTTTAAACCTCACAAAGTGGGCACTGTACTGCCATTTTATAGCCGGGGAGACCCAGCTACAGAAAGAAGTCACTTGCCCAAGAAGCACAGTGAGGAGTGGACAGGTTAGGGGGGCTGACCCCGCCGCCCACACCTGGAGTGGCCACTCCTAAGCCCCCAGTTCCACAGACATGTTCAGAGGTCTGCTGGGCCCCTCGTGCGTACCCACTCTGGTCCAGTGCACCCAGCTTAAAGATGAGGACGAAGAGGTTCTGGGGCCTGGGCTGACCCGCAAACCCCCAGGCAATCTCATTGCATCTATGCTTTGTTTCCTCTCCTGAGGGCAGTGGGGAGAAAGCTCGGGACTGGGAACAGAAGGCTGGACCCTGGAGCCTGACGTGTCTGCCCCTGTCCTGTCTCTAGCCTGCTCTTGCAACCAGCATGCCCGACGCTGCAGGTTCAACTCTGAGCTCTTCAGACTGTCTGGTGGCCGGAGTGGGGGCGTTTGTGAGCTGTGCCGCCACCACACGGCTGGGAGGCACTGCCACTACTGCCAGCCGGGCTTCTGGAGGGACCCCGGCCAGCCCATCACCAGCCGCAAGGCCTGTAGGGGTGAGTGCCTGACCTAGGAGGAAAGGGCCTAGCAAGGCCAGACTCCTGGGCAGAGGGAGGAGGGGCCGGGTGACTGGGAAGGGCGCCTCTGGGGCCCCATGCCACCACTGATACCCAGCTCCTCTCCTCATGTAGCCTGCCAGTGTCACCCAATCGGGGCCACAGGGGGCATCTGCAACCAGACCAGTGGGCAGTGTTCCTGTAAGTTAGGGGTCACTGGCCTCACATGCAACCGCTGTGGTCCGGGCTACCAGCAGAGCCGCTCTCCTTGGATGCCCTGCCAGCGTGAGTCATGACGGTCAGGGCTGCAAGTCCTAAGTGGGATGGGAAGCGGACATCCCAGATCCCAGTGGGCAAGGATGCTCAGGGCTGGGTCCCTGGGAGATGGAAGCTAGAGGCTGGAAGTCATACTCTGGGCCTTTGGGGGAGGAGAGAACTCAAATCCCAATCTCCTTAGTCTTGGGAAGGGGAATCTAGGGGCCTAGACTCCTGTGTCTGAGGGAGAAGGGGGCTGCGGGTCTACGCTTCTGGATCTGAAGGAAGATGGAACTAAGGGGACGCCTGGGTGGCTCAGTGATTGAGTGCTTCCTTTGGCTTAGGGCTTGATCCCAGGGTCCTGAGATCAGTCCCGCATCCAGCTCCATAGGGAGCCTGCTTCTCCCTCTACCTGTGTCTCTGCCTATCTGTGTGTCTCTCACGAATAAATAAATAAAATCTTGGGACGCCTGGCTGGCTCAGCGGTTTGGCACCTGTCTTAAGCCCAGAGTGTGATCCTGGAGACCCAGGATCGAGTCCCACATCAGGCTCCCTGCATGGAGCCTGCCTCTCTGTCTCTCATGAATAAATAAATAAAATTTAAAACAAACAAACAAATAAATAAATAGAATCTTAAAAAAAAAAAAAAAAAGGAAGGGACTAGGGACCAACTCCAGGTCCTGGGGGAGGAGGGCAAAGGGTGCTCATACTCGGGCTTTAAGGGAATAGACACAGGGTCTGGATGCTTGGATTCCTGTTGGAAGTGGGGGAGGGGCAAAAGTTAAATTTCTCCTTTGGTCTCTCACAGGAATTCCAGAGGCAACAACACCCCTTGTTACTACCCCTGGTGCTTACAGCTCTGGTAAGGCTGGTGTGGAGAACCCTGGCACCAAGAGGGATTAGGGATGGGCTGCTTGGACCCCCAGATGGAGATACAGGGTGGCCCACTGAGCCCAGTCCCAAGGGGTCCGGGGGTGGGCCACCCCAGCTGTCCATCAAGATGGAATGAGGGGGATGGGCAGGAGCAGACCGCTGAGGTCCAGGCCTCGGGAGCCCACTGCAGATGGCCTAACCCTCCCCAGACCCTCAGTGTCAAAACTACTGCAATGTCTCGGACACCAGGGTACATATGAGCCTTCGGAGATACTGCCAGCAGGACTACGGTGAGTGCTGGGGAGAAAAAAGGCCGGTGGGTTACTCAAGGTGTTCTGATGATTGCCTCCTTCTCCACGTTTAGCTTTCTCATCTTAAATGGAAAGGGGGACTTTCAATAACCCTTCCTGATTCTAGGACCAGATGGGGGCAGGGGCACGGAGTGGGGGTGTTCCCTATGTTCCCATATCTCCTCTTTCCCCATGTTCTTGGCCTTGCGGGGTGTCACTCTCTCCTTCGGATGGACAGCTCTGAGGGAGAGAGGGGGCCTCCTGGGGATGGAAGGAGAAAGAGATGCTGGTTGAATGGAGGGTCCTGCCTATCTTAAGATACTTCTTGCCTCCCATCAGGGTCCCAGATTCTGAAGCTTAGCCCCACTCCCACAGAGGCTCACCTCAAAGTTCCCTAATCCATCAGTTTACACCAGTCCACACCAGCCCCATGACATCAGGGCCTACGACCTCGGGTAACTCAGATCTCTTAGATACTCAGGAGTTCAGCCCAGCCCTTGAATCCATACCAGCCTGTGATTTCCCTCTATGGTGTAAGATCCCAGGCCTCTCTTCCCTGAGGATCCACCATCTGGCCACCGGGTCCTAGGATTCGGAAAATGGAAACTTTTCATCCTGCCTCGCAGAGGGATCTTCCACCCCATAGACTTAGCTTGCGAGCAAGAGTCCTGCCCCTAACACATCTCACCTCAGCCCTTCAGAGAGTACATGTTTTCTGAATCACCATCACTATGACCTCAATTCTCAGGTCCTAAGTTCTGACCTCCTTCTGGCTCCCAAAATTCATCCCAGAGCCAATATCCTTTTCCAAGGGCTCTGCTTCAATGTCTCTTGACTGTGCCATATTTGAGACCCTGGACCCACCTTTTCTGCCTTGTTCCCAGCCACACCCACTGGAGGGTCCCCTGGTTATCCCTCCCCACACTTTAAGTCATTCTGGCATCTGCTGCTCCCAGTATAAACCCCAACCAAAGCGTCCCACAGTCCTAGGTTCCTCTCTCTGTTCGGCCACCCCTCCCAAGAAGGAGACCTCCATCACCCCACCCTTCCTAATGACAATCCTGGAACCCCATCTCACGCTCCAGAAGCCTTGCCCCTCCTTGCCTTGACCATGTCTCCTCCAGCAGGCTCCACTACTCACGACACAGGGCCAGGACCCTCCCCCCCCCCCACCTCTCACCCTGAAACGTTCAAGGACTCCTCCCTGAGGGTACCTTGGGAGCCCACCCCTGGGTCCTGTCCCCCTCCCCACCGGGCGGGACTGACCCCGCGCGACCCCAGAGGCTCCCCCAGCCCGGGCCTGACCACAACCCTCCCCGCAGTTCTCCGCGCGCAGGTGCTGGCGTCGGAGGCAGCGGGCCAGGCCTGGCAGCGGCTGGCCGTGCGCGTCCTGGCCGTCTACAAGCAGCGGGCGCGGCCGGTGCGCCACGGCAGCCAGGACGCCTGGGTGCCCCGCGCCGACCTGGCCTGCGGCTGCTTGCGCCTTCAGCCCGACACCGACTACCTGCTGCTGGGCAGCGCGGCCGGCGGCCCCGATCCTGCGCGCCTGGTCCTCGACCGCCACGGCCTCGCGCTGCCCTGGAGGCCACGCTGGGCCCGGCCTCTTCGGCGGCTGCAGCTGGAGGAGCGCGCGGGGGGCTGCCGCGGCCTGCGGCCCCCCGCCCCAAGCCCGGACCCGAGCACCACAGCGGGACCTGGGCGAACTCCACCGCCGCCGGAGGAACAGACGCGAGCTTGCGCTGAGCCTTCCAGTTCGACGACGGCGCGTCCCTGAGCGAGCCAATCAGGCGCCGTGGAGCCTGTGATGTCACCGGCACGCGCCCGCGCTGCGCCGGCCGGAGGGACCGGCCAAAGGCCGCGAACCGCCAGCGGGACTTTGGGCCGCCAGGCGTTTGGGCTGCGGACTGTGCGGCTAGGCCCCTAAATAAAGAATTAAATCTTGGGGGAGTTTCGGCTACAGAACACTCATATGTTGAGGGGCAAAGGTAGAAAACCTACAGCCAAAAGACGGCTTTGCTCCCGGGCCAAATGCCTAATCCAGCCGCAGAGCTGGGATGACGTCACTGCGGTGCCCGTCAGATTTGTGTTGCCTGGTGATTGGCCAGAAGCCAGTAGGAGGGCGGGCGGATAGAAAAGGCGGGAAACGCGCCAAAGGAAAGGGCCGCGGTGCCATATTTCCAGAAAGCTCCACCTGTAGGAATTTTGTGTTGTTGTTGATATTGTTTTTAATACATTTTTAAAAGATTTTATTTATTTATTCATGTGAGGCACAGAGAGAGAGAGGCAGAGACACAGGCAGGCTCCATGCAGAGAGCCCGATGCAGGACTCAATCCTGGAACCCCGAGATCATGCCCCGGGGCCAAAGGCTGACGCTCCACCGCTGAGCCAGCCAGGCGTTCCAATGTTTTTAAGATTTTATGTATTTATTCATGAGACACACAGAGAGAGGCAGAGACATAGGCAGAGGGAGAAGCAGGCTCCCTGCAGGGAGTCTGATGTGGGACTGGATCCCAGGACCCCGGGATCACACCCTGAGCCAAAGGCAGATGCTCAACTGCTGAGCCACCCAGGTGCCTCGGAACGTTGTGTTCCTGGTGGGTCCTCGGATAGTCTCCGAGAAAGGAATAAAGGGACTTGGAATGAATATCTAGAGGGTTCTGACCGAGGTTCAGCTGGTCTTGAAGTGCAGCCTAAACACTTTCCTGCAAGAATAGCCAACGGGGAGCCACAGAGTGGTATGGCATCTCTTGGTGCTAAGCAGAATGCTACTCCCACCCGAGAGCTGGGTACTTACAGGCCAGAGGGATGGAGCTAAAAAACCCAAGGAGCAGTAAGTACTATGGCATGGAAGGTTGTCATGGCCTAGGACCTTCCTTGCCACCCTGACCTCTGCCCCCTGTAGCTGCAATGGACCACAGCATTTCAGATTTGGGTGATCTTTGCAGGAGAGTCATTGAGGGAGGACTTGGAGGGATTCTCAGAGGAACGGATAGGACTTTGGGCCTGGAGAGCGATCCTGTTCCTTCCCTGAGAGGAAAGTGGGCCTCTCAGCCAATGGAGAGCCAGGAATAGGCCCTGATGTCCTAAGTTACTAGGAAAAGAGAAAGGCCCTCCACCCAAGGTTCTTTGTATGCTCCTTGTGAGACTGAAAAAGGCAGGTTCCAGCCTCCAGGAGGTGATTGTTTAAGCCCCAAGCCACCAATAATACCCTATATCTGGGAAACTTGTTTTGGCTTCCAGGTGGGTCCAGGGTGGGGGCATCCCTGAAGCAGGAGTTAGGAGTCTTTAAGGGGCTTTCTTTCTTTCTTTCTTTCTTTCTTTCTTTCTTTCTTTCTTTCTTTCTTTCTTTTTTAAGATTTTATTTATTTGAAAGAGAGACAGAGTGGGGAGGGGAGCAGAGAAGGAGGGAGAGTGAGAATTTCAAGCAGACTCTGTGCTGCGGGCAGAGCCCAACTCAGGGCTCTATCTCACGAACCTGAGATCATGACCTGAGCCAAAACCAGGAGGTAGATGCTCAACCAACTGAGTCACCCAGGCACCCCTCTTTAAGGGATTTTCTTTTTTTAGATTCTATTTATTTATTCATGAGAGCACACACACAGAGAGAGAGAGATGCAGAGACATTGGCAGAGGGAGAAGCAGGCTCCATGCAGGGAGCCCAATGTGGGACTTGATCCAGGGACCCCAGGATCACACCCCGAGCCAAAGGCAGACTGATGAGCTACGCAGGCATCCCTTTAAGGGATTTTCTTTTTTAAAAAAATATTTTATTTATTTATTCATGAGGGACACAGAGAGAGAGAGAGAGAGAGAGAGAGAGAGAGAGAGAGAGGCAGAGACATAGGCAGAGGGAGAAGCAGGCTCCACGCAGGGAGCCCGACATAGGACTCAATCCCGGGTCTCCAGGATCATGCCCTGGGCCAAAGGCAGGCACCAAACCGCTGAGCCACCCAGGGATCCCCTTTAAGGGATTTTCTAAGAAGTGTTCTGTATCAGGAAAACTGTATGTTTTATCTTGTCTTTTTCCATTCTCTCTCTCTCTTTTAGAGATTTTATTTATTTATTCATGAGAGACTGAGAGAGAGGCAGAGACACAGGCAGAGGGAGAGGCAGGCTCCATGCAGGGAGCCTGATGTGGGACTCAATCCCTGATCCCCAGGATCCCACCCTGGGCTAAAGGCTGTGCTAAACCACTGAGCCACCCAGGCTGCTCTCCATTCTCTCTTAAAGCCAGTTTAGGGCAGCCCCGGTGGCGCAGCGGTTTGGCACCGCCTGCAGCCCGGGGTATGATCCTGGAGACCCGGGATGGAGTCCCATGTCAGGCTCCCTGCATGGAGCCTGCTTCTCCCTCTGCCTGTGTCTCTGCCTCTCTCTTTCTCTCTGGGTCTCTATGAATAAATAAATAAAATCTTAAAAAAAAAAAAAAAGCCAGTTTAGTGAGGCATTTGCCTCACTGCTCCACCTGCATGTCCTGTCCATCAGCAAATCCTGTACACTCCACCAACTCCATATGTTCATAATTCAAGCATTTTTACCATGTCCACTGCTACTACTCAGTCCAAGCCACCACTATTGTTCTCTTGGATTTTTACAGTAGTCTCCATACTGGTTTTCCCTTCACCCCCTTATAGTTTTCTTCATATAGAACCAGGATGTTGGCTTTAAAACCCAAGTCAGATCATGATCCTATTATGCCAAAACTCTTGAATGGCTTCCTATCTCTTTCAGAATAAAATCCAAAGTCCTTGCCCTGCCCTACAGAGCCCTACATGATGTACTTCCACCACATAACTGACTTCACCTCCTACGACTCCCCCTCATTCACAGCTCTTCAGCCACACTGACCTCCTTCCTGTTCTTTTAAAAATCAAGCACACTTGTCCCAGGGCCTTTGAACTTGCTATTCTCTCTCCCTAGGATGTACTTTCTCATATAACAGCAAGCTAGTGCCCACACTCCATTGAGACCTTCCATTACTCAGTTTACCTAGCTCTGTTGGAATGATAAATGAAAGTTGATTTCTTGGTCGTGTATGTGTCTCATCCAAGTCAGCAAGGGATGGTTTCCCACAGAGTCATTCAAGGACTCCAGCTGAGAGACATCTACCATCTTATCATTGCACCAAATGCAATCCATGGCATCTTGATCACTGCAGCAGGGAGAGAGCTGTCTTGGTCTCACACAAGAAATAAATGCTTTGGCCCAGGAATGACTCCAGCACTTACATTCATAGCTCGTTGGTCAGGAATACTCACATGGTTTCACCTAATAGCATGATGGTGGGGAAGTAGAATTCTGTCATGTGCCTGGGAAGAGAGAAGAACCGTGTAATCATTTTCTTATTGCTGCCATAACAGATTGCCACAATCTCAGGAGCTGAAAACAATACAAATTTATTATATTGCAGTTTTTTTAGATCTTATTTTTATTTATTTATTTATTTATTTATTTATTTATTTATTTATTTATTTATGAGAGAGTGAGTGGGGGAGGAGCAGAGGGAGAGGGACAAGCAGACTCTGCTTGAGCATGGAACCTGACACGGGGCTCGATTCCAGGACCCTGAGATCATGACCTGAGCTGAAATCAAGAATCAGATGCTTAACTGACTAACCCAGGTGCCCCTCCTGCCTCTTTTTTCTGTCCTCACACCTTTTATCCTCCTGCTGGGAAAGGTTTTCTGCTTTTAGAGACCCATCAGATCAGGATGCCTGAGTGGCTCAGCGGTGCATGATCCTGGGGTCCTGGGATTGAGTCTCACATCAGGCTCCCTGCAGGGAGCCTGCTTCTCCCTCCGCCTGTGTCTCTGCCTCCCTCTGTGTCTCTCATGAATAAGTAAATAAAATCTTTAAAAAAATCAAATAAAGACCCATGCAATCAGATGGGGCTCACCCAAATAATCCAGAAAAATCTCCACATCGTAAAGTCCTTAACCATTTTTTTTTTTAAGGTTTTATTTATTTATTTATGAGACACACAGAGAGAGGCAGAGACATAGGCAGAGGGAGAAACAGGCTCCCTGCAGGGAGCCTGATGCAGGACTTGATCCCAGGACCCTGGGTTCATGGCCTGAGCCAAAGGCAGATGCTCAACCACTGAGCCACCCAGTGCCCCTTAATTTGAGAATCTTTTTTTTTTTTTAAGATTTTTTAATTTATTCATGAGAGATGGGGAGGGGGCGGAGAGAGAGAGGCAGAGACACAGGCAGAGGGAGAAGCAGGCTCCATGCACCGGGAGCCCGACGTGGGACTCGATCCTGGGTCTCCAGGATAGCGCCCTGGGCCAAAGGCAGGCGCCAAACTGCTGCACCACCCAGGGATCCCCTTAATTTGAGAATCTTAAAGAGCATTTCAAGCTATCTTATCTGGAAAGATGATAGCAACATTACATATTGGGTTGGGTAAACAGAATGGTACATTAAAATTAAACACTAGGTTTAAGTAGATTCTGCAAAAAAAAAAAATCTTTTTCATTCATTTGTCCTCCTTTATCCTTCTTCTTAGTACTTACCATCAAGTGACAATAAATATTTGTCTTTTTGGTTACTATTTCTGTCTCTTCCACTAGAACATGAACTCCACAGGAGCAGGGATTTTGATTTGTTCGAAGGCACCCTCATCCCTACGAAGGTGCATGGTACATAGTATATGGTCAATAAGTACTTGTTCAGAAACCAGATCAAAAAATGGCCTAACCTACCTGAAATTAATTTTACACTGTCTGTTAACTAATAGGAATTTAAATAAAAATTAAACAAACTAAACAAAACAAAAATGTCTAACTTGCAGTCTGACTGAACCTGAACTGGTCCCTCAAGCATCTGTATTATTAGGAGTTATGGTAAACCTCAAATAATAGTGGGGTTAAGCAAGATAGAAATTTAATTCAAGAAAGAAAGAAAGAAAGAAAGAAAGAAAGAAAGAAAGAAAGAAAGAAAGGAAGAAAGAAAAGAAAAGAAATTGATTTCTCTTTTGCATAAAAGAGGTCTGGATGTAGTCAAGCCAGTGGAAACCTACCTTTCCTCTCCAACATCCTTAGAATGCAGCAGGATGGAAGAAGGAAAAGAGAAAAGCCCAAAAGTCTGCACAGCTGATTTAGGGCGATCTTTTCCAAAAACTGCTACAGAATCCGCCTGTTCTTATCTCACTGGCCAGAATTTGGTGATACCACACCTAAGCTGCAAGACAAGGGGGAAGTACAACCTTTGATGCTGTGTGGTCTTGGATCCAGCTAAATAGGGTGTTTTGGTATCAAGTTAAAAGTAAGGAAATTTAGGAAAATTAGCCAACCTGGCTTTATGCTAGGCCCTCAGCCCATCAGGGCCCAGAGTATTCTATGACATCATGAAGTGCTAGGCAGAGCAGCCTTTTCCCATTTCCTGGAAGAGAGAGGCTGAGATTCAAAGTAGTATGGCCTTGACATTCCATTCCGCCTCCTACTGTCCTGACCGTGCCTTTGTGTCTGTTTTGTCCCATGCTGTAAACACAACCCCTAGGACTTAATAGGTACTCAAGGATTTGTTGAATTAATAGGCTGGTCTTATTATCCCCTTATACAAAAGAAATTGAGGCTCCTGGGAGACTGCACCTTGAGGTGAGGGAAGAGATTCAAACCCAGGTTTGTTTGGGTTTGGCCAGCATTCTTAGCCATCTCTTCCATGAAGAAAGAAACTGGCTCAGAGAGACAAGGAATCTTAGTGACTGTCACACAGCAAGCAGCTGGCATTGGTTCTATAGAGCGAAGCTGTCTGATATGGTTGCCACTAGCCACATTGTGCTATTTAAGTTTAAAGCAATTAAAATGAAATAAAACATAAAATTCGGTTCCTCAGTTGCATTAGCCACAATTCAAGTGGCTGGTGGCCAGCACACTGGACAGAGCAGATATAGAACATGTCCACCATTGCAGAAAGTTCTATTGGACAGCACTGCTCTAGAGACCATTTTCATGAATCGCATAAACTCAGAAGCCAGGCAGCTTGGGGTCAAATTTCTCCGTATCCCTCAGTTCTCTCATCTGTAAAATTGGGATGATAATAATGATGATAGGAAGTAACTTCCAGGGCATATTATTATTATTATTATTATTATTATTTTAAGATTTTATTTTTAAGCAATCTCTATACCCAACACGGGACTCAAACCCACAACCCTGAGACCAAGAGTAGCATATTCCACTGACTAAGCCAGCCAGGCACTTCACAGGACATATTATGAGGATTAAAAGAGTTACTATGTGGTTTAACGGGCTTAGAACAGTGCCTGGCACAGAGGAAGAGCCATTTGAATTTGTTATTATTTAAGTGTCTGGTGGCTACACCTCCCCCCAGGAGAGACAAGTCCAGAAATCGAGAATACATATCTGCAGAGTTTGCTGGGTTCCCCAAGGGAGTGGAAGTTGACAGCAGCTTGCTCCCTGCTCTCAAGGTGAGGAGGTGAAGAGGGGCTGTGGGAACCACCCAGGCCTGGAGAGCCCTGGTCCTGCTGCCTCCCACCCAGGGGCCAGGGAGGAAAAAGATGAAAGTGAGGAGCAGGACAAGCCCCATATGTTCCCCATGACCCAAACTTTGTTCCCAGCAACCGTGACAAATAGGCATGAAATCCACATCTGGGACCCACCTCCGGCCTGGCCATTCCCTCCTCCTCTGGGCATCGAGCCCAGTCTGTCTGTGTGCTATAATGGGGGCAACACAGGTGGCTTCTAGAGCTCAGAGGAGGCTCCTGCCCACCTCACCACCACCGATGGCTTTCTGAAAGAGCAGACTCCTGTTGTACATAAGAGCCTGGGTAAGAATTTTCCCAGCAGAGAAGAGGGAAAGAAAACAGCAAAGGCAACAGTTTGTGCAAAGGTCTGGAAGCCCAAGGGCCTGGTATGGTAAGAGAAGAGCAATGAGGCTGGGGATTGGTGGTAGTCAAGGCATGTGAGGCCTCTAAGGCCAGGCTGAGGACCTGTGTGTTTCTCCTAGGGAGCACTGGGGAGCCATGGGAGATCTCTGGACAATGGAGAGGGTGGGTCAGTCCTCTGTGAGAAAAAAACAGTGATGTGGGGCTGGCAGGCTAAGTCCAAACAGCATGCAACTCTTGACCTTGGGGTTCTGAATTCCAGTCCCACATGGGGTGCAGAGATTATCTAAATAAATTTTTAAAACTTAAAAAAACCCACAACCACCCCACAGTCAATCACTGAGGTGGCTCAGTTTACTGGGAGAGCCCAGAGAGGGCCATGAACCTAGCTGGAGATCAGGAAACATTTTAGGGAAAGTAACATTCGAGGTAGGTCTTGAAGAACAGATGAAGGATTTGGTGACCATAAAAAAGAGCAAGGATGGACGCCTGGGTGGCTCAGCGGTTGAGCGTCTGCCTTTGGCCTAGGGCGTGATCCTGGAGACCCGGGGATTGAGTCCCACATCGGGCTCCCTGCATGGAGCCTGCTTCTCCCTCTGTCTGTGTCTCTGCCTCTCTCTCTCTCTCTGTCTTCCATGAATGAATAAATAAAATCTTTAAAAAAAGAAAGAAAAAAAGAAAGAAAGAAAGAAAGAAAGAAAGAAAGAAAGAAAGAAAGAACGAACAAGGGGTGGGTGCTCCGTCCAGGGACCCTGGGCATCAGTGGGACTGCTGTGGCTAGAGCCGAGGCAGGATAAACTCTGGGATCTGTGAAGGGTACACTGCAGGGGGAGGAGAGTCTGGGAGGGGAAGGTCAGCGGGGGGGAAAAGATAAGTTTTGAGCTGGGGCCCTGGCTATGGGGACAGAAAAAGTTAGAGGGCTCCTGGGTGGCTCAGCCACTTAAGCATCTGTCTTTGGCTCAGGTCATGATCTCAGGACCCTGAGATCAAGTCCCATGTTGAGCTCCCTGCTCAGCGGGAAGTCTGCTTCTCCCCCTCCTCTTCCCCCCTACTCGTGTTCTCTCTCACATGCACTCTCTCTCTCAAATAAATAAAATCTTAAAAAAGAGTTAGGAGAATGTCTCTTCCACCCAGAAGACTTCCTCTTAACCCTCATGCAAAAAAATTTTTTTCTCAACCATTTCTGAATACTGGAGTCTGTTTTTTTTTTTTTTTTTTAAGATTTTATTTATTTATTCATGAGAGACACACAGAGAGAGGCAGAGACACAGGCAGAAGGAGAAGCAGGCTCCCTTGGGGGACCCCATGTGAGATTCAATCCCAGGACCGGACCCCGGGGTCACGACCTGAGCCGAAGGCAGACGCTCAATCACTGAGACACCCAGGTGCTCCGGAGTTTCTCTCTCTCTCTCTTTTTTTTTCTTTTTTAAAGATTTTTATTCATTCATTCATGAGAGACACAGAGAGAGAGAGAGAAAGGCAGGCTCCACGCAGGGAGCCCGACGCAGAACTCGATCCCAGGTCTCCAGGGTCAGGCCCTGGGCTGAAGGCGGCACTAAACTGCCGAGCCACCCGAGCTGCCCTCTTTATTTTGAATTCATTCACTCATTTGTTTATTCAACACATACTCCTGGTGTCTCAAGGGTTCTCAAGTTATTCAAGGGTCCGACTCCTCATCTTAGCTCAGGTGTTGATCTCGGGTCATGAGTTCGAGCTCCGCCCTGGGTCCACGATGGACATTGAGCATACTTAAAAGAAAAGAAAACAGGGCAGGCCTGATGGCTCAGCGATTTAGCGCTGCCTTCAGCCCAGGGCGTGATCCTGGAGACCCAGGATCGAGTCCCACATCAGGCTCCCTGCATGGAGCCTGCTTCTCCCTCTGCCTGTGTTTCTGCCTCTCTCTCTCTCTCTCTCTCTCTCCCCGTGTCTCTCATAAATAAATAAAATCTTTAAAAAAAGAAAAAAACAAACCCCCAAAACAAAACAAAAAAACCCCATATTCTCCTGAGATCTCCCTGGGAAATGCCAGGATTGAGACCTGAGTCAGACCCAGGACTTGCCCTGCAGGGGCTCCCAGGCTGGGAGGGTGTGGTAGGGGACAAACCTATGTACAGTCACATCTGGTGTGATGTGTAATAATAGACCCAGCATGGGGCCTCACCTGTTAGATCAGAGAAGACTTTCTGGAGGAGGTGAGGCCCACAAGCTGGGCCTTGTGGGAAATCCAGTTGTCTCCCAAGCATACAGGAGGGGGCCAGAGTCTCTGGGGAGAGACACCAGGAGCCTCATCTTATTAAATTGTGTTTGATTTCTCTCCTGAGGATTCCTTGTGCCCTGTGGGGAATGATGCTGGGGACCCAGAGATGGGTCAGGCCTGGGCCCTTGAGGGAGGACACACGGGACACGGGGACATTAGGGAATGGGATCTAGGCTCTAATGGAGATAGCACAGGGCATGGGGAATGTGCACAGCAGGCATTGACCCCGGCTGGGGGCATGGGGTTGTCAGAGAAGGCTTCCTGGATTCCTGGAGGAGGAGAGCCAACTTATAGGTAGAACCTGCTATTCCTTTTTTTTTTTTTTAAGATTTTTAATTTTATTTATTCATAGAGACACACACAGAGAGGGGGGGGGGGGCAGGCAGAGACACAGGTAGAGGGAAAAGCAGGCTCCATGCAGGGAGCCCGAGGTGGGACTGGATCAGGTCTCCAGGATCACGCCCTGGGCTGAAGGTGGCGCTAAACCACTGAGCCACTGGGGCTGCCCGGAACCTGCTATTCCAGTCAGTCTTGTCAATCTCTCCCTACTGGTATCTCGGGCTCCTTCATTGTCACCAGTCTCTAAAAAGTTCCAGGTCTTTCTCGTTATCTCTCCCCACCTCAGGGGTTGGCTGCCCTTAACAATGACCACAAACTGCGTGGCTTAAGAACAACAGAAACTGATTCTCTCACAGTTCTGGAGGCCAGAAGTCCCAAGTCGAGGTGTCAGCAGGGTCACAGTCCCTCTGAAGACTCCAGGAGAGGATCCTTCCCTGCATCTCACAGCTTCTGGTGGCTCCTGGTGTTCCTTGGCTTGTGGCTGAATCACGCCAGCCAGTCTCTGCCTCTGTCGTCACATTGTCATCTCGAATCCCCCTCCGCCTTTCTCTCATAAGGTCGCTTCTCATTGGACAAGCCAGATACTGAGTGCAGGATGATCCGATTTCATGGTCATACCTCAGCTACACCTGCAAAGACCTTTTTTTTTTTTTTTCTAGATTAGGTCCTACTCAGGTTCTGGGCACCTTTTGGGGGGGTTTGGATGAGTCACTTCCATCTCTGTCCAGCCTCAGTGTTCTATCTGTATAATGGGGCTCATCCTAACCCCACCACCTCCTGGGGCCACTTTGATGGTTGAAGCAAAAGTCTATAGAGCACCTGGCACCTAGAAAATACTGATCAGGACGGTGCCCTTTCTTCCTGATTTATTTCTCCACCAGAGTGGGGTCCCTCCACCACTTCCTCAATATGCTCCCCACTTCTCCTCACAGATGCCTCCATCATGTTTTCTCTCATCCCTCTTTGCTCTGTTTTCCTCCCTTGCCCCACCACTTCCTGTAGAACTCTGGGCAGGTCACCTATGCCCTCTGACACTTGGTTTCCTCATCTGTAAAACCGGATAACAGTCTCTCCCTCATCAGAAGATGACATGCGTGAGTTCACAGAGAGTGCTCCAACTTTGCCTGGTATATACTGGGTGGTTTACGTGCCGGCTCTTATTACTGTAATTAATAATGATCATAATGATGTTATTGCTGCTGTTTTCTTTGTCTGGCCTCTTTTTCCTGTTTCCATGGTGCCTCCCTCTCCAAATGTTACTGCATTTCTGAATAAATGTCCCACTGACCTATAAGCATCATGGGTCTGTAAGGGTTCATTTCTCCCCATTGTTCTGTCTCCCTCTTCTCCCCCAACTGTGATTTTTTTAAAAAAGTAAAATCTGGAGGGGCACCTGGGTGGCTCAGTGGTTGAGCATCTGCCTTCAGCCCAGGTTGTGATCCCAAGGTCCTGGGATCTGCATCAGGCTTTCTGAAGGGAGCCTGCTTCTCTCTCTGCCTATGTCTCTGCCTCTCTCTGTGTGTCTCTCATGAATAAATAAATAAAATCTTTTAAAAAAGGTAAAATCTTGATTTTTTTCATATTTATTTATTTATTTGAGAGAGAGAGCATGGTGGGGGAAGGGGACATGGGCGAGGGAGAAACAGAGAGAGAGAATCCCAAGATGACTTTCCACTGAGCATGGACCCCAACACGGGGCTCAATGGGGGGCTTGATCCCAAGACCCTGAGATCATGACCCTAGCAGAAACCAAGAGTAGGGTGCTCGACTGACTGCGCCCCCCAGACCCCCTCCCCACCTGTGATGGTTTTAAAACAAGCCCACAAATTATCTGATAACTCTTCTCTTCAAGAGGAGGAGCCTAATGGCTTTCCCTTTGACTGTGAGCTATACTTAGTGACTCACTTCTGAGGAAAAGAATAAAACAGAAGTGACAGTGTGTGACTTTGGAGATTAGGTCATACAAGACATCTCTCTCTCTCTCTCTAACCAGTCACTCTGGGGAAGTCAGCAGCCATACTGTGAGGTCACACCAGTGCCCCTATAGGCCTCAAGAGAGGCACAGTGACGAGGAGCTGAGGCTTCCTAGTGACCATCACGTAGGTCAGCTCAGAAGTGACTACCCACCCCCAGCTGAACCTTCAGATGACTGCACCCTGGCCTAGGGCCCAACTGGACCCTCATGAGAGGCCCCAAGCCGAACACCCCAGCTAAGCCACTCCCAAACTCCAAATCCTTAGACACCTGTTTGTTTCTCAAAGCCACTGAGTTTTGGGGTAATTTGCTATGCGGCAATGGCTAAGTAACAAATTACCTTTCTTGTGTTTTCTCAGTCTCCATTTCTTTTTTTTTTTTTTAAGAATTTATTTATTTATTTATGATAGACAGAGAGAGAGAGAGAGAGAGAGAGGCAGAGACACAGGCAGAGGGAGAAGCAGGCTCCATGCCAAGAGCTCGATGCAGGACTCCATCCAGGGACTCCAGGATCCTGCCCTGGGCCAAAGGCAGGCACTAAACCGATGAGCCACCCAGGGATCCCCTCTCTCTCCATTTCTGATTCTCTTTGTGTGTCTCTGTCCCCTCCATCTCTAGGGCCTCTGAATGTCTGTTCCCAATTCTCTATCTGAATGCCTGTCTTCCTGACTCTACTCTCTGCCTTGATGTCACTTGGTCTGTTTCTGGGCCTCCCTCCCTCTCTTTGGGTCTGGGGTCTCTGCCATCTGCCCCTCTCTGGTGACCTTTCTCTGCATGAGCAACTCTACTCAGAGGTGGGCGTGTGTGTGTGTGTGTGTGTGTGTGTGTGTGTGTGTGTGTGTGTGTGTGTCTGCCTCTTTCTCTGTCTCTCTCTTTGGCATTTGCTGTCTCTCTCTGTCTTTGGATCTCTTTTGGGCTTCTGTCTCTCTCCACTCCCACCCCCACCCCCCTTGCCTGCCAGCTTGTTCTTCCATCTCTGACCAGCTGGGTGGGTGTCTTTGCTGCTATGGCTTAAGTGTGTGTCTCTGTAGTTCTCTCCGCCTCCATCAGTATATATATTTCTTTCTCACTCTACCTGTATCTCTGTGTGTGTGTCTCTGTGTCTCTCTCCTTCTCCCCCTTTCCCTACCCCCCATCTCCAGCAGGCTCCCTCCCTCCATGTCACCCCGTATCCATCTCAGGCTTCCTTTCCATGCTAAGCCTCTGCAGTTCTCCGACCTCACCTCCGGCTCTCGCCTGGGCCTCCCCGGCTCCTCCTCCCGGCGCTCGGTCCCTCTCCAGGTCTCTGCCTCCCCCTCCTGGTCAGCTGCGCGCACCGCACCCCGGTCTCCCAGGGGGATCCCTCGGCCCGGTTAAGGCAGCCCCCAGCCGAGGCCCACTGGAGCCTTTGGCGGGGGCTGCAGGCCCCGGTGCAGGTTCCAACCCGAGTCCCCACGAGCTGGGGGACCCCGGATCCTCCGGCGCCCGCGGCCCCGAGCACCGAGACTTCGGAGGACTCTCCCAGCTCCACCTTAAGCGCCCCCCCTTCCCCCTTCTGCGGAGGATGGGAACTGCCAGCTTCGGGCCCCAGGTGTCCGGGCCACCTCCCACCCCCATCCCCACCCCCACGCCCCTGGACCCGGCACAGCTGGAAGCTGGGGATCAGCTCCTAGCGACCCCTCCATCCTGCCCCCTGGGCACCCCCTACACACACACACACACACACACACACACACACACACACACACACACACACACACCAGTCCGAGGAGTGTTTGCTGCTGTGAGATCACCCGCCCTCCCCCCCAACAACAACGACAAAAAAATTAAATAACACCCAGAGAGAGATCAGAGAGGGAGGGGGAGGAGGGAGCAGGGACGAAGGAAGAGAGAGACGAGAAACAGGAGAGGCAGAAGAGGAGGAGGTGGGGAGACTGGGCGAGAAAGAAGCTGGAGACGAGGGAGACCGAGAGGAGGAGAGAGAAGCAGGATGGAGACATGGGGTTAGGTGGCTCAGGGGAGCTGGGAGAAAAGAGAGAGAAGAGGGGGTGTGGATTAGAAGCCAGGAGGTAACCCCGGGGAGAAGCAGGAGGCAGAGAGAGGAGTAGGAAGATCCAGAGGTAGAGGGAGATTGGAAGGTTGGAGAAACCAGGAGCGAAAGGAGGAAAGGCACAGAGAGCAGATCTGGGGGGGGTCTCCGTCCCCGCTGCCTCAGTGTTTGGGGAACGGGACTCCCTGTAGGGAGGAGAGGCAGGCTGGAAGTCCTGGAAGGAGAGGGTCCCACAGAGGGGGTTAGGAGGAGCTGAGACAGGGGGGTGGCCAGGACATTGGGAAGGAGTCGCTCAGAGACCTCCCCAGGATGGGGGCTGCCGCTCGTCTGAGCGCCCCTCGAGCGCTGGTACTCTGGGCCGCACTGGGGGCGGCAGGTAAGGCCTGGGGTGGGGGGGTGGTTGGGGCAGGAACTCCTGAGGGAGCGGTGGGGGTTGGGTGCCAAGGAGAGGGGTTCAGGCTGCTCTCTCCCCAGCTCACATTGGACCTGCACCTGACCCTGAGGACTGGTGGAGCTACAAGGATAATCTCCAGGGAAACTTCGTGCCAGGTGCAGCCAGGGTGGGGACCCAGGAGTCGGGGCTGTCGGGTGCCTCCTTCCTCAGACCCAAGAGTCCCAGCCCCTTCCTTTCTTCCTCCCTCCCTCCACAGTGGGGCCCAGCCTGTGAACCCCAGCGGCTCACCATGGGACATTATTTATGCGCATTTCAAGTAGTGAGTGGGAGTGAGTGGAAAGAAGGAGTGTGGGGGAGCAAGAGAGTGTGAGTGCCGGTTTGCAGGGAAATAGGCAGGTAGGACTGGCTGCTGCTGGCAACCAGAGGTTCCGTGGCCGGGTCCCCAGCCTTGGCCAGCCCTCTCTTGCAACTCCTCTTCCCAATACATTCATTATCCAGCTGTGGGACAAGGGAGACGGAAAGAACTACAACTCCCATGGGCTCTGACGCAGGCAGGCAGCGGATGGGTAGGCTGGCTGTCCTCAGGCCTGCTGGGAGTTGTAGTTCCTTTTTCCCAATGACTTAATTGAAGACAGATTTGAGCAAGGAGGGTGCTAGATGGTCTTTGGAAACTCCTTCAAGATCTTCTATGGCCCAAGATTCTGGATCCCAGCCCCCTCCTCCCTCAGACCCAGGAGTCCCCATCCCCTGCCCTTCCTCTCCTGAGATCCGGGACCCCAAAACACAGCCTTTTCAGGGGTTCCCAGTTTGGGGATCCAGTCCCTGTTTCTGACTCCCTTTCCTCCCTGCCCTACTCCTGCCTCCAGGGCCTCCCTTCTGGGGCCTAGTGAATGCAGCCTGGAGTCTGTGTGCTGTGGGGAAGCGACAGAGCCCCGTGGATGTGGAGCTGAAGAGGGTCCTTTACGACCCCTTTCTGCCTCCACTGAGACTGAGCACTGGGGGAGAGAAGGTAAGGCGCCTGGTGGGAGGGGTCACCGAATCCCCTAGGGGTGGGCATGAGGGGGGGGGGGGGGGGGGGTGTTGAGGTGGCTGGCCCGCCTAGGGCAAGGAGGGGTGCACACTGGGTGGAAAGGAGGCTGCTTAGACTCTAAAAGGGATCACCTGTTCTTCCCTCCCCCAAACATGGCTCCCTCGTTTTTCCCATGTGGTAAAAGCAATGGTAACACAGACTGTTCCCCGTGCCAGGTGCAGTTTTAAAAGCTTGATAATCTTGATAATCTTGCTAATTCTCCCAACCACCCCATGAGGTGAATGCGATTATTCACTTTATTTTAAGGATGCAGAAACTGTGGCACAGAGAGATTGCGGTACTTGTCTGAGGTCACACAGCTAGAGTGCCAGCACTGGGATTCAAACCCACGCGGTGTGGTCCTAGCATCCATGCTCTTGCCCACTTTGCAATACCATTTCCTTTAAGAGCTGGGACCACTCTTCATTCAGCTGCCCCCACCAAAAGCCAGGGAGCTATTCCCAACCTGTTCTTGCCCTCATTCCCATGGCTAGTCTGGGCCCTTTTTAGTCTCCCTGCTAAATATCATTTAGATCTTTTCAGTTTGTGTCTTCTCTGCTGCCCCCACCATCACCTTGCATCTGGACTGGTGCCATAGCTTGCTAGCTGGCCTGGTTCTCTGCCTACTGCAATCCATTCTCTACCCCACAGCCAGAGAGATGTTTAAAAGCACAAATCAGATCACACCACTCTCCTGCTCAAAAACCTATTAGGATAAGTAACGCTAGCAAACAGTTATACAGCAAGTACCACATGCCCGGCACTGTGCTAGGTGTGAGATATATAGATATATACAATTATTTAAATAAAAATACAAAACATCCCATCATTGCCCACAAGGCCGTGGACCATCTGGCTCCTATCACCTCCCCTTTGCTCACCAGGTACTGGTTCCACTGGCCCCTTCACTACTACTGAAACAGGTTACCTCAGGGCCCTTGCACTTGCTGTTTCCTCTTCCTGGAAGGCCCTTCTCCCTGCTCTTTGCAACGAATTCCTACTTATCCTTTAGGTCTCCACTCAAACATCACTTTCTCACCAAGGCCTCTCCTCACCCTACCAACCCACACCCCAATCAAGGCTGGGTTTCCCATCATGCTTTCTCAGAGCTCTCAGTTCTTCCCCGCATAAGCATAAGATGTAATTAATTAAGCAGTTTCTTATATGATTCATTATTTATTGTCTGCCCTCTGCTCCATTAGGACACAAGTATCACGAGGCCTGGGGTTTTTGTCTACTTGTTCATTGCTCTCTTCCTGGCATCCATGGCACACAGTAGCAGCTCAATAAATATTTGTTAGTCGAATAAATTCACCGATATTGAGCACCTATATGGGCTAGAACAGAGCCCGGAAAGTCATTGGTGTTCAAATTATGCTGAATTATTAAATAATTGTTGGAAGCAGGAAATGTACCAGTATGACACAGGAGGGAAAAGATCTCTCTTTGACCCAGTGACGGCTTCCACCTCTCCTGCAGCTCCGGGGAACACTGTACAACACCGGCCGCCATGTCTCCTTCCTGCCTGCGCCCCGGCCCGTGGTCAATGTGTCTGGGGGTCCCCTCCTCTATAGCCACCGACTCAGTGAACTGCGACTGCTATTTGGAGCACGTGACGGAGCTGGCTCTGAACACCAGATCAACCACCAGGGTTTCTCTGCTGAGGTGGTGGCCACTGGCCTCTGACCCTTGACCTCACCCTGAGTTGATCCACTTCCTCCCACCTCACCTTTCTCTTCATGTCTCACCCCCTCCTCTTTCACAGAACTGCCCCCCAAGCACTAATCTTTAATCTGACTTGGGACCCCAAGGTCCCAGAGCTGCACCCCTTCTCTCCTCCCTTTCTGCTGGGGGACCCCACTCTGTGCTCCCCTTGCAGGTGCAGCTCATCCACTTCAACCAAGAACTCTATGGGAACCTCAGCGCTGCCTCCAGGGGCCCCAATGGCCTGGCCATTCTCAGCCTCTTTGTCAATGTGAGCCCAGGCAAGATTGGGAGGGAGGAAGTGGCTGGGTGCCTGGAATTGGGTCTGGGGGAGGTCCTGGGGGAGGAAGGAATTGGGGTCCTGGACTTCTGGATTCCTACCTCCTCACCTTGTACCGCCACACAGGTGGCTGGCAACTCAAACCCCTTCCTCAGCCGCCTCCTTAACCGTGACACCATCACCCGCATCTCCTACAAGAGTAAGTCCCTGGTGCATTGGGGCTGTGGGGGGTGGGGTGGGGTGGGGTGGGGTGGGGTGGGGTGGTGGGGGTGGGAGGGTAGGAGGAGCAGTGTGTGCAGAGGAGAGGAGGTCAGGAGGGGTCTTACTATTCACTCTAGCCCATTATTCCCGCAGATGATGCCTACTTTCTTCAAGACCTGAGCCTGGAGCTCCTGTTCCCCGAATCCTTTGGCTTCATCACTTACCAGGGGTCACTCAGCACCCCGCCCTGCTCAGAGACTGTCACCTGGATCCTCATTGACCGGGCCCTCAATATCACCTCCCTCCAGGTGACCCGCTGTCTGCCCCCTCCAGCCCGGCTAACCCATTCCCTGGCCTGGGCATTCCCCCCTAGGCCCTACCTACCCTCCTTCCTCCTTCCAAATCTGATAGCTAGGAGGCTCACACAACCTTTGGGGTGGGCTGGGGCCAAGTAAGACCCCGCCCACCCGCTCCAGGGGCGGGGCCGCCTCTCTGACGATTCGCTAGGACCCTTCGTGATTCACTCTCAGTTTCCCACTCCCTTCCGCGGTAGATGCACTCCCTGAGACTCCTGAGCCAGAATCCTCCGTCCCAGATCTTCCAGAGCCTCAGCGGTAACGGCCGGCCCCTGCAGCCCTTGGCCCACAGGGCACTGAGGGGCAACAGGGACCCCCGGCACCCCGAGAGGCGCTGCCGAGGCCCCAACTACCGCCTGCATGGTATGCTCCAGTCTCCACCACCACCACCACCACCCCCGCACGTCTTGGTCTAACCCGCCTCTGTGTCTCCCCTTCTTTTCTCAATATGATATAGTCCTGCCCACCCCTTTGCCGTTTCTGTAAGGTCCAGCCTCCTGATCTCGCACTCGCTCTCCCTTCTACGTTTGTGTCAACATGGTACAGTCCACCTCCCCGCCACAGACCGTAGCTGGTCCGTGATTTGTCCCTCTTCACCGCTTGCAACTTGCAACTTGCAACTTGGTATATAACCCGAGATCCCTGGCTCCTCCCGCCCCACGGGCCGTGCTTTCCATTACTAGGGTTTTCCAAAGTGGTACAGCCCGGATCCGTTCCCGGTTTCCATGTGGTACGATCTCAAGCTGTTCCATAACCCGACACACACCCCCTTCCTGAAAATCAACGTGGTACAACCCCCTTCCCTCTCCACGGCCTAGCCTGTGCGGTTCGACCCAGCGATCTCTGGGCCACCACTCTAGCTTCTCTGCGGCGTTTGGCCCTGACCCCTACCCCCACCCCCATGAATACCTTCATGCAGTTCCGTGTGATGCTGAAGCTGGACGTCCCCATTCGACCCTCCTGCTGCCTCCTGCTGGTTAAACCCAGCGCGGGTCCAGAACCTGACCCGTTTCCCCCAACTTCTCGACTTGGTACCTTCCGGGTTCCCCCTCCGCAGCCTCCCCGTGGTAGAGCCTACCGCGGCCCAGCCCCCGCCTCCCTGCAAACCCCCTGCAGGGAGCCCTAAACTAACGCTCCGCTCGGTGTCGTCTGTCTTACAGTGGATGGTGCCCCCCATGGTCGCTGAGACTCCCCGTCGAGGATTGCGCCCATCCTCTCCAAGTCTCCCCACACGGGGAGGGGAGTTACCCCCAAAACAAAGCTATTAAAGGGACAGAATACTTCCTGTTTCTTAGTGGTCTGATTCTAGGCGCGGCGGGGAAACATGGGTACTGAAGAACAGCAGCCTGCTTCTAGAAACCAGTCTCCCTCTTCCTAAACCGCCCCGCTCGGTGTTTCGGCTTCCTGTTTCCCAAAACCGACATTTCGGTTGGCGGCTCCTTTAAGCGGCACCTCTTTTCACTCCCCCAACTGCCCTCCCCGCCCGGCAGCACGCGCGGAGCCATGTGCTTCCCCCTCCCGCCTGCCTCATTGGCCCGAACTGGGTCAGGGTCCCGCCCCCAGTGCAGTCTCCCATTGGGCAAATGTAGGTCAGGGTCCCGCCTCTCACCTAAAGGCACCGCCACTTCACGCCCTGAGCCCCTCACGCGCCCTCCCGAGCCCTGGAGGATCCGGGGGTCCCATTGGCCGTGCGTCTCGAAGGGTCAGGACGCGATTGGCCCGCGCTTTCAGCCGGAGGGAGGCACGCGGCTGGGGTGCTTAGCCCAAGAGGCTGGCGGGGGCCGAGGGGAGGGGTGCGCGCTGTGGCGTCGGGTGTTTTGGTTTGGCTTTTTTTTTTTTTTCCGCGAAAGAAGTTTGCGTTGGCCACGCCTCAAGGCGGCCGCCTCCTCTTGCCCCCTCCCCCGCCCTCCGCGCACACCTCTTGGTGCAGATTGCAAAGCGCCTTCCGCTGAGAGAGCTGCAGATTTTGCAAGAGCCAGGCTCGCCCACCTTGTAGAAGGAGCGCCTGGTGTCCCCTTGAACTCTGAGTAGCAAAGAGCCGGCTGCCTGGTTTTGATCAAGCCTCTCACTCGGACTGCATGATCTCCTGGGACCCTCTTGAGTTGCACGTTTCTGCACCGAGGACTGCAAATCCCCGTCACCCCTAGGATTTGCAGTGTTCTGGATACTGGAGGCTTGCAAGCTCCGCTCGCCCGCCCCTGGGTAGGCACTCGCCCGAACCACAGGAGTGTGCCGCTGACTGGCAAGCCAGCTCTTCGCCTCTCCATGAGCCCGTGAGCCTGCGGGCAGGTGCCCGGTGATGGCGCGGCCGGTGAGCGACAGGGCCCCGGCTTCCCTGCTGCTGGGCGGCCCAGCCGGGGCCCCCCCTGGCGGGGGAGCGCTGCTTGGGCTGCGGAGCCTTCTGCAGGGGACCAGCAAACCCAAAGAGCCAGCCAGCTGTGAGTTCTAGCCCCCATCTATCCCAACCCCGGACACCCTACTCCCTTAGGGATTCAAGTGTTGGGGGGGTGGGGGACGGGTGGCTCCCTCCTACGAGCGGAGAGTCCATCCTTTACCCGTCATCTACCCGATTACAAAGGTGTTCAGGCCCCTAAGTCCCTCAGCACCCAGGATCCAAAAGTACAGGCGCTCAAGCCCGTCCACCAGGAAGACCCAAGGAGTACCCCCAAAGTCCTCTTTTCCGAGGACACAGGAGTCTGGGCTCCAGCCCCCGCTTCCTCTGGATTCTGAGAGTCTGGACCCCTGGGGTCCAGGGAGGAGGGAGGGGGTGTGTCGGATGCTCACACGGTAGTGACACGGGCTTGGGCGGGGCCTCCTGGGGTCACATGGAGTCTAGGGATGAGGAATGTGCCCCAGGAATAGAGCCCCTTCCTGCCCCTTACATAGTGTGGGGGTGGGGAGAAGAGATTCCTGTGAGCAAGGGGGTTAGACTACAGAGAAGTCTCACCTGCCCAACCCTCCACCTACCTCTGTCTGAACTTCCGTCCCCCTTCTGTGTCTCTATCCCTTCCCTGGTCTGTGTCCTCTCCTTGTCTGGGTCTCTATCCTCCACTCTTTCTGAATCTCGGTACCCGTCTCTCTCTCTGGCGCCCCTTTCTGTGCTTTCTCTCTCTGGGTCTCTTTCCCTCTCTTGAGTCTCTGTCTCTTCTTTTGGGGTCCTTGCCTTCCCACTCTTATCTCTGCCTCTCCCCCGCTTGTCCGTCTTGCTCTGGATCTCCGCCGTGTGGGTCTCTATCTCCCCTTTCTTCGTGTCTCTCTGTCTCGGGGGTCTCTTCTCCATCTCTTCCTTCCCACCCCGCAGGTCTCCTGAAGGAAAAGGAGCGCAAGGCGGCTCCGCCAACAGCCACGGTCCCCGGGCCAGGCCTGGAGACGGCGGGCCCGGCGGATGCCCCAGCTGGGGCGGCGGTGGGCGGCGGGTCCCCGCGGGGGCGCCCGGGGGCCCCGCCAGGCCCGGGTCTGTTGGCGCCGCTGCTGTGGGAGCGGACGCTGCCGTTCGGCGACGTGGAGTACGTGGACCTGGACGCGTTCTTGCTGGAGCACGGGCTCCCGCCCAGCCCGCCGCCGCCCGGCGGCCCATCACCGGCGCCCTCGCCCGTGCGCACGCCCGCACCCTCCCCGGGGCCCGGTTCCTGCGGCTCAGCTTCCCCTCGTTCCTCCCCGGGGCACGCCCCCACCCGGGCTGCCCTCGGGGCCGCGGGCGGCCACCGCGCAGGTGCGACGGCGGGGGCGGGGCAGGGCCCTGGTGGGGCGGGGCTTGGGCTTTAGGGGCGGGGCTGTACAGCACTTGGGGCCGGGAGCGTGGGGCTGGGGTTGTGCGCCCAATTTCTGGGGCCTCTAGGCGCGAGAGATGCTGGGAGAGGAGTCTGGATTCTCTGTCTCCTAATGCGTCAGGGACTGGGTCTCCTGGATCCATTGGAGATGGGGGCCTTGGGATCCCAAATTACAGGAAATCTGCCCAGTGGGGCGGTAGTGTGGACTTTTCTGTGGAACGTGGGGACAGAGGGTGGGGACACTCGATTACTGGGGAGTGAACTGCACTCCAGAATCTGGGCCTGGAATCGGTGGATTGGGGAAGAACTGTAACCCCTAGGCCCTCTACAGGGAAGAAAGCAAGGTCTGGGCTCAGACTTATTTCACTGGGATCTAAGAGACTGGCAGCCCTAGTTGCTGGGTCCTCCAGCGGAGAAGAGCTAGGACCCGGGGTCCCCGAGTCCTCTACAAGGAATCTAGAAGGTTGGGGATCTTCAAGCTGGGTCTTCCGTTGGGGCGACGACCGCGAGCCTCCTATGTTCCTGGGAGAGGAGGGGCCTGGGATCCCAGAATCATGTATATCCCAGTGGTGAGGGAGAAGGTCAAGGGGACCGTTTCTCAGCATGTTCCCCAGAGAGCAGGAGGGCCTGTATCTTTGGAGGTGGAGAGGTTTGAGCTGAGACCCCAGGGGGCAGAAGGAAAAGTGTGCTCCCTCGGGCACTTGGGGGTCTCCAAGGGCGGACTGCAGGTTCGGGAATTCCTGGACACACCAGCCCCTGGCGCGGCCTTAGGCCAGAAGCAGGGCCCTTCCCTTCCCCGCCGCACATTCCCGCGCCACGTGAGTCCTCCCCTCCCTCCTCCTTGCTTCTCGCTTCGCGCACGCGCGGTCACGCGGGGGGGCGGGGCCTGGAGAACTAGAGGGCGCCCGTGGCGGCAGGGGGGGGCGGGGCGGGAAAGCAGGCACCCGCACGTGACAGGCCCTGAACCTGTGTCCTCAGCTGGCCCCGGCTTGCTCGCTCTTAAAGGCACAGGCCATCCCTGTCCCTTCTCTTGAACCAACTTCCCCCAAGCCTCAGTCGTTTCTGCTTTCTTCCCTAACTCTTCAGGGCCAGGAGCTCTTACACGGCTCACCTGAAATCTTTTCAGTGCACTGGATTTCTTTTTCCTGAACAGCCTGGGGTCTAGGCTTTGGTCATGGATTCAGTAAGCAGGATTCAGGCTAGATAATGAGAAAGCAGTAACACTGCCAATCTGAAGGCCTGAGGTTTAGACCAGGCTCCTCTGTTATTTAGGGTAGGTCAGTTATAATTGGGCCCGTGTCCCTATTTGTAAAAACGGAATTGGTTCCTTGATGTCTAAGCACCTTTGTAGCTTAGAGAACCTTCGTATTTTATATTAGAGAGGTTGATCTCTGGTGGGCTTTGTGGTAGGCTTCATAAGGGCCTTTCTTGTGGTAGAAAAGAGTAGGGGGTAGCCTCTGTGAAACACCCCCTCTCTCAATAAATCCACATTCAGGTGGCACATTCTGTTTCCCCAAGGCCTGACCTCTCGGGACACACCCAGCCCCGTGGACCCAGACACCGTGGAGGTGCTGATGACATTTGAACCAGACCCGGCCGATTTAGCCCTATCAAGCATTCCTGGCCATGAGACCTTTGACCCTCGGAGACATCGCTTCTCAGAGGAGGAACTTAAGCCCCAGCCCATCATGAAGAAGGCCCGGAAGATCCAGGTGCCAGAAGAGCAGAAGGTAAGCACTGCCAGATGTAGGATCAAGGCGTGGCCTTTATAGGTCCCTTAGCCAGGGATGGCCCTTTCCTCACAGACAAGCCTGGGCTTCTCACTTTGGTTAGCTCTCAGGTTCTCTTAACCTACAGCCACGAATGAGATGTCCATAACCATGGGCTTGAGGGGGCCGAGGTTTGGGCTTGAGATTTACAAAGATGGTATCACTGGGGGATGCAGACTCAGCCAGCCCTGCTTGGACCCACCAGTATAGGCTTGGAGCTTTGACCAGGCCCTGTTGCCAAGGACAGCATCCCTTAGCAGCATGGTATCGGTCTGTTTCTTTTGAGCCACTTGTCAGGCTGGGATTGATCTTTTGATCTCTGATTTGGGGCATCTTTCCTGGTGCTTGCATCTATGTAGGATGCAGACTTTGCCAGCCCCTCTGGGCCTTGTTTCTCATTGGTGAGAGGCCTCAAGTTCTCTCTAGCAGCCAGAGCCACATTCTGATTTGGAGCTGTAACCACATCTTTCTGGCATCCTGCCTTTGCCAGCTCTGGGGTCTCCCCAAGTAAGGGGTGCCAGGGGTTCTCTCACCAGACTTCACCATGCCCTTGTGTAAGACACAGCTACCCGAAACACTGAGGACTGGCTTGTCAACCCAGTCTAGACCAGTGGTGTCTCCTGTCACAGGGCCGGGACTCGATTTACCCTAGTAAGCAAGAACTAGGCTTTTGTGAAATGGGGGTGGGAGGAGAGCATCTGTTGGAGCTCTGGGTGGTCCTTGTTACTAAGGAGTGGTCCTCCTCCACAGCCAAATTCTACGACTGGGGAACCTAAGGGTAATGGTCTAGGGAGGTCTCAGGATAGGCCCTTTTGCTAAGGGACAGCTCTTCTAGCAACCCAGGCTGTTGGGGAGAAGGCAGCTGTTTGGCTTCTATTCAAGGCCAGAGGGTCAGAGACTGGCTGCAGTTATTGGGACCACTTAGACCTTACTTTTGTTTGCTGAAGAAGGATGAAGTTACCTTGACAACCAGGTCAAAGGGCCCCAGCCCTGGATTTGTGGGACCCAAAACCCCATTGCTAGGGATCCTAAGCTTTCCTTAGCAACCAGGATCTGAGAAGGTGGTGCAAAGAGTGGTGCCTTTTTCCTGGGAAAAGCCCTCAGACCCTGCAGGCCCTGTTGCTAGGGAACAAGCATCCTTAGCAACCAGGAGCTAACTGTAGGTCCTTGTCAAGCCAGGAGTGGTGGGGTTTGTTTGCACAGTGGAGACTTGAAGCCCAGTTGCTTGAAGTGGGGAGAACTGTCTCTCACCTTAGTTGTTGCCAGGGGCCTGCTCTCCTTGGCAACCAGACCCTTGGGTACCCATCCTAGGAAAGACCTGGTATCTTTTGGTACCCAGTGCTGGGCAAGAAGCACACCCACGGGGGGGTCTCTTCGATGCTGCCTGGTCCTTGAAGGCACAAGGAAAGCTGCTTCTCCTGGCCCCTCTGGTCCTTAGTGCTTTCTCAAACCCTACCCTCAGGACGAGAAGTATTGGAGCCGACGGTACAAGAATAACGAGGCAGCCAAGAGGTCCCGAGATGCCCGGCGGCTCAAGGAGAACCAGATCTCGGTACGGGCGGCCTTCCTGGAGAAGGAGAACGCCCTGCTGAGGCAGGAAGTGGTGGCTGTGCGCCAAGAGCTGTCCCACTACCGTGCCGTGCTGTCCCGCTACCAGGCCCAGCACGGATCCCTGTGAGGCCGTCCCCCATCCCTGCCAGGCAGCCTCGCTCAGACTTGTGCCCTGACGCCCTCTTCCCTCCCCACCCTGTGGCCCACAGGCCGGCCAGCTGAGTGCCCCAGGAACGTGATGATGCAGATAAATACATTTATATTTTTAAGAAAAAGCGAGCTTCCCCCCTCCCTCGCGGGGGCGGGGAGGGTCCTGTGTGTGTGCCCCTGCCACTTCGGGGACCCCATCCTCCCACCGCCTCCGTTAACGCGTCCTGAATAAATCTTGAGAACCCCAGAGCCAGCTGTTGTGGGGGAGGAGGCAGCTCCCTGGCCCCAGTTCAAGGCCATTGGGTCACGCTGGCCGCGGTCTGTGGGCAGGTCTGGGCTTTGGTCCATAAAAGGCAGGAGCCACTGGAAGCGGCCAGAATTGGATCCCCTCCCACGGGCTGCCAGATGCAGAAGGGGCGACGGTCTGAGAGGAATGAAGCGACTGCCTTTATTGCATAGACCTTTTCAATTGCTTTGAAGATTGGGGTCAGGGGACGCACAAGAGACAGAAGACAAGAGAAACGAGTTTCCCCGCCCCCACTGGTGCGGGGGGGAGGTGGAGGGACATTAGTGCAAAACCGAGCGTCGGCCCCGGGGAACCTGCCCCTCCTGGGCTGATTGGCCAGTTAAGTGGAGGCACCGGAGTGGATAGGGCGAGTCCCGGGTCCTGACTGGCCAATTAACTAAGGCTTCCCCAGCCCGTACATGCCAGGGCCCGTCATCGGACAGCGCGTAAGGCAGCCTCCGCCCTCAGCGGACCTGGCCTCCCAAGAGCCAGAAGCGAGGGTCTAGACCGAGTCCCGCCCTCATTGGTCAGGCACTACCCTCGGGGCCGGCCCATTTGTCGGTGATCGGGATGACCCCGACCCCCAGGAATTCGGGCCACACTCCAACCAACATTATCTATGGTCCCTTGGGAGCGGGCACAATCCTGAGACGGGTCCCTGCGTGTGGGGCCTTCGTCCTAACTCCTAGCAACTAGGCCTCCGCCCCTAGGTCAGGCTCCGCCTCCTTGGAATGTAGGCCCCGCCCCTGGCGGGCTGCAAGCTTTGAGAGGTTCAAGGCTCCCGAGCTGGGCAGCCTGGAGGCCCGGTGAGCAGTGTACCCAGGCCTGGATGCATCTGCGCCTGCAGTGGCCCATACTCCACCTGCTCTCCGTCCACAGTGAGCACGCCCCGAGGCGTGAGAGGCTCGAGGCGGAAGGCACGGGCCGCGGCATAGCCCAGCTGCGGACAGCCCAGGTTGAAGTGGCTCCCTCGCTCCATGGCCAGAAAAAGGCGCAGCAGCGCAGCCCGCGAGATGCCACCCCGCACCCAGCACAGGTGCACCAGGCCGTCGTCAAAGCGCGCGTGGGGTGCTGCCACCAGGTCAGCCCCCAGGTGGCTGGGTGAGATGGCCAACATAAGCACAAAGTCCCCCTCCAACGTTACCCAGCCTGGGGGGAGTGGGGTGCCCAGAGGAGGGAGCAGGTGGTCAGGTGGGCCCCCAGTAGAGATCGCTTCCGGGGCATCAGGGTTGGGAGGTGGGAGCCCAGAGGAGGCTGGCATTTCTGGAACCCCCTCAGTGATGGGGGACAATAAAGCTGCCTTAGGGGAGCTAGGTGGTGAGGGCAGCAGTGGGTCTGGGGACAGTGGGGCATCCCCAGCCCCACCCCAGTCCCCGGCCAACTCTGGGCCCCCACCGTTGAGAGACAGGATGGGCAGGGGCTCAGGTGAGCCAGGGGAGGTCAGGGCAGGCTGGGGCATGGGCAGTGGCAGGGGCAGGTCAGATACCGAGCGATGCAGGGGTGAGTGTGCTACGGGTGGGGCTGGGGCCGGGGCTGGGGCCAGAGTCAGCTCTGACTTGGCACGGGGCAGGCCGTGAGCAGGGGTGGGTGAGGCAGGTTCCACAGTGGCAGGGAGGTAGGAGAGGCGTCCGCGGTATGTGTGCAGGTTGGCAAGGCCCAGCACCGTGCCCAGTGTGAAGCGGGCACTGCCCAGGGCCCTGAAGCGCTCGCTCTGGATGTCCACATCTGACACGAAGCCCCAGGCCACGGACAGGAAGGAGAAACAGCGGGAACCCGAGGCCAGTGTCACAGAGAGCAGGTCCAGCGGGCGGCTGCCACCCCGGCAGAGGAGCAGTGAGCAGTTGAGCAGCAGGTCGACACCCAGGGCAGGTTCAAACCTTCATAGCCAGAGACGGATGGACACAGTGGGAAAGAGTAAACGGGGTCACGTGAGAGACACAGTGCAAGGTGGCAGAAGACACGGAAAGGTGGGGCTGCAGACAGCAAGGGGACCAGGCCGCCCACGGTCTGGGGCCCACCCACAGCAATTTGGCCACCTCCGAATGGACCCTTCTTACCAAGCCAGGTTCCCTGTCAGTTCTTTCATCTATAAGCATTTTGCCACCTGTGTGCCAGGCACAGTTCTAGGTACTAGGGATATAGCTGGAAACGGATAGGCAAAACGGGGAGGGGGGTGCGGTGTGGGGAGCATCCCAGTCAAGACAGATCCACTTGGACTGGAATGTGGGACTGCAGACTGCCTGGGGGACATGTGGGGACAGAAGTGCCACGTAGCAGGAGGGCTCACCCTTCCCCTTACAGTACCAGGTTCCCCGAGAAGGGACTCCCACCTACCCCCCATGCTGGTTCACAGCTCCAGCCAGGGCATTGCCTGAGCCACAGGGGAGAATGCCCACAGGTGTCTTCACAGCTTCTTCCCAATCAGGGCGGCCTAGGAGCCCGTTCAGCACCTGCAGGGCGGGACACCAGCCACCTGGGTCCTGGTCCCAGTGCCAGCCTCCAGAGTCCCCCAGGATAGGCAGGTTGCCCCTGCCCTACCTCAAACAGCAGCCCGTCTCCTGAGACTGTCACGATGCCGTCCCATTCACTCAGGTTCAGTCCCTGAACCAGCTCCCGGGCGTGGTTCTGCCGTTCTAATGTGGGGAAACAGCAGGTGAGCCAGGCTGTTCCCCTCTGCCCCACCACCACTCCCCAAGACTCAGAACTCAGGAGTCCTAGCCCCTCACTGCCCCACCCCCCTATCCCCTCCTTCCATCTTGACCTGGAACTTACCTGTCTGGATGAGGTTGAAGGACAGCCCGGCTTCAGAGATCATGGGCAGCACGTGGTTCTTACACCACTGCCAGGCCAGACCCCGCCCCCCGAAGGGATTGACCAGTAGGAGCAATCGAGGTGGCCTTGGCAGAAGCTCAGGGGTTATTTCTGCAAAGAGAGGGCAAGGAGTATAGAGGCCACCGACCCAGGCTCCTCACCTCAGAGCAGCAACTGCAAACAGCCCCTAATGGAGCTGGTGGGGGGCTGGCACTGGGGCCTGCTGGGAATTCACAGGGTTTTTTTTTCCTCCTAGCCTTCAGGCGTTGGGGCTCAGGTGTGCAGCCCCGCCCCTCCCTCCCAGGGGCCAGAGACCAAGGCAGGGCTTGGGTATCTAATCCCAATGCCCTTTGGACCCCCGTGTGGGAGGAGGAAGGAGAGCTGTGGTTTCCACTTTATTCTCAAACACCTGGAATTCAGAATCAGGTTACTCCACTGTGCAAGGCTCCCTCATTATCACCATCCCTTAGGGCCCCCAGCCAGCCAGCAGGATCCTGGAAGACCAAGGGAGGCTCACCAGATGGGGACCCTTGAACTTTTACCTTCCTGTGACAACTGAGGAGCCTGAGTGGGGGAGCCTCTGCCCCCAAAGCCTTCTCTGCCCACCGCCCCCATCCCCCCCGCCCCGGCCAAGAAGCTGGATTAGGTGCCACCTCTGGGATCCTGGGACGCCCTAGGGGACCTCTGAGTGCCTGTCACTCTGGGTGGTGACTAATCATGTCTGTCTGCTGCTCTCACCAGACAGGGAGCCTCTGACTCATCTGTGGTCAGGGCCCATGGAAGGGGGGAGGGGACACAGACAAAAATCTATGAGAGCAGACACAAATCATTTTTCTCTGCCTGTGGTTTTTCTTCCTTCTGTAGCCCATCCCTGTGTGTATATCACTCTTTCAGTACAGACCAAGAGAGACACATCACAGACAAACACACAGTAGAGACAGAGATGTCCACAGAGGAAAATCCACAGAGACACCAAGGTGGCCCTAGGACAGAGTGGCTGCATAGTGCCTCACCCCCATCCCCAGGCAGTGGCACTCCACGGAGCAGACACATGAGGGCAGTGGCCCAGCGCTGGGCCTCAGCGCGGTTCTCCTCGTAGGTGGCTGCCCCGTCGGCCCGAAAGGTGCGAGGGGCTCTGCGCCGGCCCCCAAGCCGGCCCCCGCGCCGGCCCTGCGGGTAGGTGTAGATGCAGAAGTAGGCTGCTGAGTCTGAGAGGCTGCGGCTCCGAAGGGTGCAGCAGCCAGACACCTCGGCCAACAGGACCAAGCCGCCCCGGGGCCGGGCTTCAGGCTTCGGACGCAGCCGCTGTATGTGCAGGGCCTGTGGTGTGAGAGTGAGGGCGAAGCGGGAGCCGCGGGCTGGGTAGGAGCCAAACTCGCCATGCAGGAGCGGGGTGCTGGCGGCCAATGGTGGCGGCGGTGGGGGGGCCATGGCCTCGGCCCTGTCCAGGGCGCTTCTAGGCCTGTGGCCCCAGCTCCAGGTCAGCTCCTGGTCTGGCCTCTGTGGGGAGGGAGGAGGGCAGGAGTCAGAGTCCAGGACCCCTGCGGCAGGTAGAGAAAAGCAGGGGCAGGGCCAGTGGACAGGAGATAACGAGGGGTGGTGACAGGCGAGATGGGAGTGTCAGAGACAGAAGGCTCAGACGAGTGTGGGGAGATCCTGGGGACACAGGGTATAAGTCTTTTGTATAGGAAGGCCAGCATCCTGGAGGGTGGACAGCCAGGCATGCAAACGTTCATTCATTTATTCCCCAAATAATCACTCAGGACCTTCTACGTGCCAATCACAGTACCAGGACCAGCAAAGACAGCAGAGAACAAAAAAGACAAAAAAATCCCTGCCTTTGTAGAGTTTGTATTCTCATGGGAGGACAGAGAAACAAAAGAAATTAGTAAAATATACAGTGTGTTGGATAATTAGGGCTTCAGAGGAGAATGAGGCAGAGGAGATCTGGATGGTGGAAATATGGAAAGACCAAGAACACAACACACACACACACACACACACACACACACACATGGGAGGTCATCTCCAGATGGAGAAAGTGACACCAGAGAGACACCCAGACACAAAGAAAGAGAAGGATGGAGTCTAAGAGCCAGAAAAACTCAAAAAGGAGACAACAGCTTTGATGAGATGAAACCCAGGATGATGAGAGATACTCAGGAGAGTAAGAGTTTAGGGGCGCCAGAAGGTCCTCTGAGGGTCAGGAAGACAAAGGACTGAACAGAGAGGAGGGGCAGGAGGGAGGAGGTGTAGACAGCTGGAGAGACCAAGAAAGGGATAGGATGAAAGGAACTAAGGAGTCACAGAGCTAAAGGAGCCGCATGCAGGCGCCTGCAAGGGACAGGGGCCGACACTGGACCCGGAGCACTGACCTGGGCGTCTGGCCGCCTGCTCTCCAGGGAGGGGATGGGAGCCGGGCCTGAGGTCCCCTCCCCAGAGGCCATCCCCCTGCCCTCTGCCCAGCTTCTGCCTCCTCCCTGCTCACCTTTGTTCCCCACCGCCCCGCCCACCCAGCTGCCTGCCAGTCCTGCCCCTCACCTTCCCCGGCCTAGAGCTGCCCCAGACGCACCTCCATCTGTGGACTCACCCTCGGGAGTCACCTCTGCCCCCTGCCCTGGGCAGCTCCCTCGGCCCCGCCCCTAAACTTGCACTGAGCAGCGCCCCCATCCCTGAGCTGGAATCAGGCTTAGATAGAGTCCTAGATCTCCTCCAGTCCTGGGCCTGAGGCTCTGTCCCCTAGGTCCGCAAGTCTCTGGCCTGGTCCCCCAGAACTGGGCCTGGTTCGCCAAAGATCCCCCTCCCCACCGCTCCCAGTCCATAGGCCTGAGTCTCTGTCTCCGGTTCCTCGGGTCCCGGTCCTCCATCCCCATCCCATTTCCAGAACCCAGTCCCAGACCTGGGTTTCCATTCCTGGATCCCTCAGTCCCGGTTCTGGTTCTCCATCTCCATCCCACACCCCTGGTACCCCAGTCCCGGCCTGCGTCTCCGTTCCTCTTGGTCCCGCGGTCCCCCAGACTCGGGTCCCTGACCCTACCCCCGCACCCTCCTCACACGCCAAGTCCTCCTCCAGGCGGCCCCTCAAGTCAGCACCAACCGCCCCCATCAGACCCGGGGGGAGGGGGAGGGTGTGAGTCCGCTCAGCCAATGGCTGCGCGGCCGGCCTGAGCCGCGCCAGTGAGGGCGCGCGGGGGGCGGGGCCAGCAGCTCGCGAGCGTGGCGCAGGGGCCAGCCGAGGGAGAGCTTGAGAACTGGGCGGGGCAACGCGCTTCGCGAGATCAGCTGCCATAGTAAGTGAGGGCACACGAGCAGCAGAGGCGGCGTCACGACCCCACAAGCCAGCGCCGCTGACGCCATCTTTGTGGAGGGCAGGCGGTAGGTGGGCCCGATCCATTGAGTTTTTGAAAGAGAAGAAGCAGGAGGGAGGAGATCATCACCTGCAGATACTGACCCTAACACAGGTAACCAAGGCCCAGAGCTATGCAAAGGGAGTTAGTAAAAGAGACCCAGAAAAGCAGAATCAGAGGCAGTAAGAGACTTAGAGAGAGTGCTGCCTGTTTTTTGGATAGTTATAGAAAGCCCTAAGAAAAACAGAGATACGTATGCAAAGACACAAAGACAATAGAATTGAGAATATGCAAGGTTAAGGATTCAAGAAAACCCAGAAAATGATGGACACAGACACAGGGACAGATATTTCTGACAGGAAAACTGGGGAGGAGAGGCTCATTAATTCACCAACTATTTACCTTGGACTCAACCCAGAGTGGAGGCAGCATGACATGGACATCTGCCCAGTGAATGACCCAGTAACATGGCAAAACAGAAACAAGGAGCAAGATGGGGAGGAACGGTATCTGGAGGGACTTCAAGGCAGGGGTAGGGAAGGAAGACAATGCTGGAGGAGCAGAGGCTAAGAGGAAGTGAGCCCAAGAGAATGCAAAAATGTGGGCAGAGAGAGACAGAGAGAGGCAAAGACACGGTAAAGTGCAAAGAAAGCAAGGCAAGAATAATATCTGGAGAGCAAGAAACAGAACCGTAAAGAGATACATTCAGGAGGAGACAGGGACAGTATTTGCTAGAAAGGGATGACTGGTGGAAGTTCTTTGATCGTCAAACAATGTACAACAGCACCGAATAATATATGCCAAAGAAAGACCCAGAGCAGGGGGTGGGGGTGGGAGTGGGGACAGAAACCCAGGAAGACGGGAGAAAACAGGGAAATGCACACCTTACATTTGGGAGAAAGGCGGGCAAAGAGGCTGGGATTCAGAGACAGAGACCAAGTCACCAAGGCAAGGGAAGAGAGGAGGAGGAAACTGTGTCCCGTGGTGCAGTGATCTTAGCTTTCGATGGACCCTTACCTGATTCCGCTGCTCCTCTGCTTCAAGGCGTCCATTCATCTGCTGGCCCTCTGCTGTGCTCTGGCATGAGCAGGACACTGGTCCTGGGCGGGAGGCCGTGGGAGGGCCGTATGGGCAAGGAGTCAGGCCTCACAGTCGGGCCCAGCCTTTGGCTCTGTGGAGGACAGGTGAGTAAGTAGCAGCATCAGGGGAAGGCTGCAGGCCCGGCTGGATGTGCTGGAGGCCAAAGGGGCAGGGCTTCTCTGAGGAAGGAGAAAAGAGGGGACAGGTCAGCTTCGTCACTGCCCTGGCCAGTCCATCTGGTCCTACCCAAGAAGGGCTAAAACAACAGGAGCGGAGGCTACCTTGTTTTGAGCACTTTATGTGCAAAGCATTGTTCAAAGCACCCTTACTAACTTATGTAATGCTGGAAAACAAGTGTCAAGCCTGTTATCCCCTTTTGGCAGATAAGGAAAGTAAGGCACACAGAGATTAAATGACTTGCCCAAGGTCACGCTCTTGTTAGTAATTAGCATGGCCGGGTTTGGGATCTGGATACAGCTGACAAGACCCCCATCTCACCATCTTTCTATGTCAGTGCTTATCACCCGAATCTCCAGGTTCCCTCTCTTTCTAGGTCTCCCTGTCGTGCCCTGGGTCTCCATCTCCGGCGGGGGTTGGGGGGCATCCCTCGCGTCTCTGTCCACTCCCGCTCTGGGCCTCCAGTCCTCCTTCCCTCTGAATCTTTATCCCCCAGGTCTTCCCTTCTCTTTCAGGAGCCTTTTAACCATTCCCTCTCCACCCCCAAACCCTAAGGCTGGGGCTTCGGTGTGCCTCCTTGGCATTCCAGTACCGTGTAAAGCCCTGACACGGAGCCCGCGGGGCCACTCGAATCTCCGGCAGGGAAAAGCGGCCCCCAAGGGGTAGAGGCTGAGGCGGGGCTCAGAGAATGGGCAGGGGGAGGAGAGGAATATAAAAATTGGAAATACAGGATGCTATAGACTGGGCTGCAGCAAGAAGATCTCGGGTTAGATCTCAAGTAGGACTTCCCGAGCTGCGGCGGCGCCTGGGAAGCACCGCACGAGATAAGAGAGGTGAGCCCGATAAGGAAACGCCTGAAGCGTGGGGTTAGTGGTTTCCCGAGGTCCTGACAGGCCCTGCCAGCTCCGCCTCCTCACCTCCAATACTCGGCCCGCCGGGTCCTCCAAGGAGCCACGGAGAGGCCGTCGGCGTCGGGCCAGAGCGTCACCGTGCGACGCGACCTCCTAGCGCCGCACATCTCTCTCGCTGCCAATTCCCTTTCTTCCGGAAGACTATCGAGAACTAGGAAGGGCCAGAGAGGCCCCCGACGTGGTCGCCGCCCCTCCACCCTTGACGCAGCGCTGTTCTCCGTGGGTGGTGGTTCCTCCACTTATTCCGGAATCGCCCATTCGGACGCTCTGCGATTCGCCATAGAGAGGCCCGACTCGAGTAGAGCGCCGCGTCGCGCCGGCGTGACGTCACACAAGCGCCCCTCGCTGAAGGCTTTCCCCGCCCCCTCCGGCACTGTTCTCTCTTTCCGGACCTGGCTGAGCAGGAGGCGCCATCATGGTGAGCGTGCTTTGAGGCGCTCCGGGCTCGATTATCCGCCGCCATCCGCCGCGGTTTTGGGCTGGGGGAGTGCTGGAGGGGAGCAGGGATGTCGGGGGGGTTCGAAGGGGGCGACTCCCGCAGTGAGGGGACTGTTTTGGTGGATTCGAAGACCAAGGGTGGGTCAGTTCTATCAGCCTATGGCCACTCTCGTCCCCTTTTATTAGTCTAGTTCCAGTTGAGCAGATAACCCAATTGAAGTGCAAGGAAGTTAAACGTTGTGACCGGGGCCACGTTGCACATTGCGTTCTTCGCCACATTGCAAAGAAGTGGCAGAGCCGGGATTCGGACCCGGGTGCTAACCTCACGTCCGCGCTTGGTCTCTTATCTTTGCCTCCCCTACCTGGACCTGTCACTCCCCCGACCTGGAACCTTGGGTTCTGGGGGTGAGGGAGGTCTCCACCGTCCGATGCCCGGCTTTTGCGGCCAGGCGGACCTCTGAAGTCTCAGCTCCCTGTCCAGCCTTCAGTCTTGGCTTTCCCCGCCTGTAACCCCAGTTTCTTCGTCTGTGCATTGGGAACACAGTAATCATGCGTCAGAGACGCGAGTTTGGGAAGAAGCTGTAGAAGCTACACATCGGAGATCTTGCATACTGAAGTGCTGGAGGAAAGGAGCTACGAATAGCCATGTAGTTCTCTACAGCGCCTGACACGGCCTGTTAAGGAATCTCAGGACAGCAGCCGGAAGTGGTGGAAGTTGTGGCTTCCTTCAGTTTTCTTAGCTGAAGAGGGCAAACTTGTCTCCTCGGGCTGTTGGATTCAAGGAGGTAGTGCATGGGAGATTCTAGTACTGGTTCTGTGTGGAGTAAGTTCCTAACAAAGGTTCTTTGCTGTATTATTAGGTAGAGTCTGCCCTTGGGTCATGTTTTTGAAAAATACCACTTTGGGGGGATGCCTGGGTGGCTCAGTTGGTTAATCATCTGCCTTTGGCTCAGGTCGTGATGCTGGGGTCCTTGGATGGAGCCCCAGGTTGAGCCCCATCAGGGCTCCCTCCTCAATGAGGAGTCTGCTTCTCTCTCTTGTGCTCTCTCTTTCTTTGTCAAATAACATTTTTTAAAAAAATACAGCTTCTGAAGAATTAAAATTTGTTAGTGGTTGTAAGTCCTGTTAAAGCTTTTTAAGGTGCCATGTGCTGAAGGTTTTGTGTGTGGATTTAATACTTTTCATATGTTGGGGTTGTTGGAGTCCCAGGTCTTCTAAGGGTGGACTTGGGATTTGTTGTCTCTTCAACAAATGAGGCCCTCTCTCTTTCTCAGAGAGGAAGAGTTCTGGGGGTGAGCTGCCAGAGAGAGTTGGGCCTACGGTCTATTCTTATCTCTGCAGGGAGTCGACATCCGCCACAACAAGGACCGAAAGGTTCGGCGCAAGGAGCCCAAGAGCCAGGACATCTACCTGAGACTCTTGGTCAAGGTGAGGTTGAGGCCGGAGCCCCTTAGGTGCCACCTAGAACTGCAGCTTCTAGAACCTCCTTTCTAGTATCGGGCTTCTTCAGGGGCCTGCAGGGCAGGCTCCTGTCTGTGGTTCTGCCCAGGGCTCCTGGAGGTTCAGTGTCCTCAGCCTCAGGGCTTATACAGCTGGGGAGTGGGGAGGGGAATTGGGGGGGCCGGGGGATGGGAAGCCATAAAAACCTTGGCAGCCCAAACCGGTTTTTTGTTAAGTTGAAGGTTGGAAGAATGGTGTGGGCTACCTACCCTGGGTTTCTATTCTGACTTTTCTCTGACCTACAGCTGTACAGGTTTCTGGCCAGACGAACCAACTCTACCTTTAACCAGGTTGTGTTGAAGAGGTTGTTCATGAGTCGCACCAACCGGCCACCTCTGTCCCTTTCCCGGATGGTGAGGAGCTGATTCCGTGGGTGACTGGATTGTGTCTTAGAGCCTGGCTTGGGGCAAGGTTGGGGGCGCTCAGAGCCTGGCCATCAGCTGGTTTCCTTCACCCCTTGGTGTGTGCAGAGCTCCAACCCTTGACCCTGGGGCTTGTAGTTAAGCAGCAGTGGGTATTTGAGCAGCTTGGGCTCATCTTGTTGTCGTGAAGTTGGGGTGGTTGTAGTGGCTTCAGGTGGCCTGCTGTCACATGACACTGGTCTCAGGTGTCATAAGCTCTCCTGAAGGAGAGATCTGTTGAAAGGTCTGCATTTTGTCTCTGGTGTTTTTCCCACCTGGACTGGAGGTTCAGCCTATGCTGATTGAAAAGCTTGTGGCATGGGTGGGTTCAACCCCTTTGGGGCCCAGCTGTCTCAGGCCTTGGGATGCCTGAAGCGGTGAGGTTGGAGTGAAATGCCAGAAGGAACTTCCTTAATGTGGAATTAATCCTTCTCCCAAAGATCCGAAAGATGAAACTGCCTGGCCGGGAAAACAAAACAGCTGTGGTTGTAGGAACCATAACGGATGATGTGCGTGTCCAGGAGGTGCCCAAGCTGAAGGTATGTGGAGGGGGCTCAGGAGTGTGGTGGGTGGGCCAGAGCCCAGACTTGCAGTAGAGTCTGCTGACCTGGCTCATCCTTGCTCACTGCTGATGACCCTCTGTCGGGGTGCCTTGAGGCTTGTGATGCATTCCTGGTCTCTTCTCTGGGTGAGGCAGGCATCGCACCTCCCTGTCTGCATGGCTTTTAGGGCTGAAGGGGGATTGTCCTTTGCATTAGTGATGCTGGGTGTCCCCAGGCAGCCCCCAGCCCCTTCTGGGTCCCTCTCTGTTGTCGGTGCTGGTTCTTGAATTTACAGGTTAGCTTCAAGTCTAGATTTCTCTGCCAGTCTGTGGCCTGTGGACAAAGTCATGGGTCTCTTTAATATTTCCATTTCCGGGGCGCTTGGGTGGCTCAGTTTGTTAAGTGTCTGCCTTCGGCTCAGGTCATGATCTCAGGGTCCTGGGATCCGGCCCTGTGTCAGGCTCCCAGCTCAGTGGGGAGCCTGCTTCTACCTCTCCCTCTCCCTTTGCCTTTCCCCTTGCTTGTGCTCTCTCTCAGGCGTGCCGCTCTCAAATCTTTAAAAAAAAAAAAAAATCTCCATTTTCTTATCTGTAGTAACTTGAAGTTGTTGCAGCCTTAAAGGTGGTCTTGGACATAAATTAGCTATCATCAGGTCGAGAAGCTCTCTGTAACAGTGGTGTCACTAGTCTCCGCAAGCAGCTGGGTGCCTCTGCTGGACCAGGGCCATGAAGAGGAAGGCCCAGCAGCCCTTGGGTGGCCATGCATGGGGTCTGACCACATCTGTCCCGTGTGTTCCCTAGGTGTGTGCACTGCGCGTGAGTAGCCGTGCCCGGAGCCGCATCCTCAAAGCTGGAGGCAAGATCCTCACCTTCGATCAGTTGGCCCTGGACTCCCCTAAGGGTTGTGGCACTGTCTTACTCTCTGGTGAGTGTTTAGTGGCTCCTGTGGCGACTTCGGGGAGCTTGGTCCCTACCTGAACCCATCTTCCCCTTCCCAGGTCCACGCAAGGGCCGAGAGGTGTACAGACACTTTGGCAAGGCCCCAGGAACCCCACACAGCCACACCAAGTGAGTATGCCCAGCCTTGCCATCTGTACCTGGTTTTCCCCTGGACCCCACCCTGTGGATCTGGGCCTTGGGCACACTTCCAGCCTCTTCTGTTCCTCACACCAGTCCAGCCTCAGCCCCCTAGAACTCCTCCCCTCATCTTACCTGCTTTTCCTCAAGACGTGGCTTAAAGCTATTATTCCCTTTTGCTGAGATCTCTGCATAGCCAGCCCTGTAAGTGCAGTGTTCAGGGCCTGAGGCTGCATCTCCCAGGTGGAGCCTATGTCTTACCCCACTTTGGGGCAGTTCGCATCAATACTTGCCAAGCGCAGGTGCTCAGTGCCCTTGCCTGGCTTTTCCAGCAGTCTACTAGGTGTCACCCCCCCTTACCCCCCTCCTTTTTTTAAGATTTTATTTATTCATGAGAGACACAGAGAGAGAGAGGCAGAGACACAGGCAGAGGGAGAAGTAGGCTCCATGCAGGGATTTCCAGGAGCAGGCCTGGGCTGAAGGTGGCGCTAAACCACTGAGCCACCCGGGCTGCCCCCCCCCTTCCCTTTTGATGTCCCCCTGCTGGTCTATTAGAGCAGGCAGGCCCTATCCTTGCCCCTGAGAGGCATACTCTCACCTTCTTCTCCCTCCCCGCAGACCCTACGTGAGATCCAAGGGCCGGAAGTTCGAGCGTGCCAGAGGCCGCAGGGCCAGCCGAGGCTACAAAAACTAACCCCAGATCCTGCCTTATTATTAAAAAGATTTTGAATGCTGATGGTCCTCTGTGTATTACTGTGGTGGGGGGGGCGGGAGACGACGAGAGCGGATTGGAGCCTTAGGGTGAGTTGGGGAGTAGGACAGGACGCGGTGCCCATCTCCTTGGAGACCAGCCTGGGACGGGACCTTCCCCCAGCGGAGGGCGGAGTCAGCTCTACCTGAAGGCGCCCTCTGGCGGTTCCGACTCGTGCCTGTCGATCCTGTGCTGTTGGACCCTTACGGGCCCACTACGGCCAAAGCCCCGCCCCCCTAGTGGGCCGGATGACAGGTGTTTCCGCAGCTGCTCAATTCCCCGGATTAGCCACACCTGCTCCTCCGGGCTGGGGACAGTGGGCGGTGTGTGGACCGGGAAGTGCAGGAGGGGGCGGGCCCGCAGTGGGGGAGGGGTATGTGGGAACAGGTGAGTTGTTAGCCCTTTCAAAAAGCTGAATCTGGCGGGCCATTGGGCCCTGGGGCAGTGAGTGTGTGCCCTGGGCTAGCGCCTTCCCCTACCGGCACTCGAGGGCCTTTCCCAGGATCTGCTGTGGGCCCTCCTCTGTTTACATAAGGGGCTGGGTTCCCCGGATCCCAGGCTAAAACCTGATGAATGAGGCCAGACGGCCGGAAGAACGGCAGAAATAAATGCAGGAGGTCTCCAGGCCCCTATTCTGACCTCCGAAAAGGCAAGACAAGGAGGGATGGGGATTTGGACACGTTGGGGGAGCTGGATGGGGTGAGAGGGAGTCCTGGTTTTATTCCTCTTCGTAGCCCCTGTCGCTGTGGTGTGCAGGAAGGAAGCGTCTGGGTGTGTGATTGGAAGGAAGGGCTGCTGGTTTGCAGGAATCGGGGGTCCAGTGTCCAGAGATTGGGTCAGAAGCCTCAAAGGGTGGTCCTTGGCCAAGAATAGGTGGACAGTCAGCTAGCAAGAGATAGGTGGATTCAGGCAGGAACCCAGACAGGTCAGCTTGGCCAGGGATCAGCACAGATCAGAGGGCAGCCCAAGACCATTCTGGCTGGGAGACGGGCAGCCAATCCAAGCAACTGGCTGGTCATGCCCTCCAGTGAGATGGGCTGTTGCCACTTCCATGGTGACGAAAGCTCCTGTTGAGTGTATCCTCCACTGTAGCAGCCCAAGTGGGTGTGAAAGCCCAGGAGCAGAGTCCCCAGTCCACAGAGACTGAGACCTCATTCCCTGGCTGGGGGAGGGTGATGCCCAGACTTAGGGCTGGAGCCCATTCCCAAGCAGAGAGCAGGTCCAAAGGGGAAATGCCTGGGATGGTCAATCAGTGAGAGCCGGTGGGGTGAGCTAGCCACCAGTCGTCAGGAAGAACATTCTGCTGGACCCATCTGGGTGCTCCACCGGGTGGTCAGATAGTGACATTGTTAGTTGGAAGCAATCGATGTTTGCCAAATGATCCAAAAGATGGCTGGGGAGGGCCAGTTAGATGTGCTATAGGTCGGGGACAGATAGGCAGTCCACTTTGCCTTTGGTTAGGGACATTTGGGTGGTAGGCGACAGGCAGACAGCCTGTTGCTGTTGCCTGGAGATGGTCGGGCAGTCAGCCGGACCTTTGACCAGGACAGCCAGGCCCTCAGCCTGACCAAGACTGAACCAGCAAACGGGTCAGTTGGGGTTATTGAGTGGCCAGGAGACTGGAAATTGTCGTGTGGTGGGAGCACAGAGGAGCAGCTCATGGGTCACACAGCTGGGGACGGTGTCAGGTGGTCAGCCTGACCATCAGATGGCCAGCCTGCCACAGTGGTGGCTGGAGGCAGGTGGGTGGTCAGTCTGAGCAGCCCACACCCTAAGCAGTCTGATTGTCACGACGGTGATCCAGGGACACAGGGTGCCACTCACAGAGCTGCCCTGGAAGCCTTGGCACCGCTGCATAGACTCTGCTTGGCAGGAGACCCCCACCCACACCCCAGATGGTCAGTCCCCCAGAGACGGCCAAACCTTCAGACACCCAGCTGCACGGTCCTCCCACCTAAGCAGCCCAATGGCAGCCTCCCAGCTGGCAGCGCTGGAAGGAGTGGGGTCAGGGCCCGAGGGGCTGCCCTTGACTGAGGCCAGCCCCAGCTTCCTGTATTCCGAGGGCCAGCGCCTGGCTCTTGAGGCTCTGCTGAGCAAGGGCGAAGAGGCGTTCCAGGCCTGTGTGCAGCGCGAGGGGCTGCGGCCCTTCCTGAGCGGGGAAGAGCTCCGGAGCCTGGCGGCGGCCGCTGAGAACTGGACCACATGCAAGCAGCCACCCGGCAGGGCAGCAGAGGGAGCCACTGCCACCGATGGGGACTCCGGCAGCCTGACTTACTGGCCCGGACAGTCAGAGGAGCAGGTGCCCACGCTGCGGTTGGGCTGGCCGGAGGACCCGACCTGGAAGGGAATCACCCGGGCACAGCTGTATACCCAGCCACCCGACGAGGGCCACCCGCCCCTCAAGGAGCTGGTGCGCCAGGAAATCCAGGCCGCCTGCAAGGTGGGGGTCTCAGGGGCCCGGTGTCCATTCCCCAGACCCAGACATCCTCGCATGCCAGCTCCCGGACCTGGGAGTGGTGCATCCCCTGAGGCCTGGGGATCTCACCCATGCCCTCCTGGGACACCTCTCAGGAGGGGGGACACAGGTGTCCACATCCCCCAGCCTCATCCTCACCCTCTCTCCAAGGCCTGGGTCCCCCTAGGCATCCATGCCCCTTGGACCGAATCATCTACCCCCCAGCACCCCACCCTACCACTAGGGTAAGTGTCTCCATCCTTCCTCCCATAGAGGGCCCAGATGTCTCCCCTATGGCCCCCTGGATAGCCTGTTCTATCTTTTTTTTTTTTTTTTAAAGATTTTATTTATTCATGAGAGACACAGAAAGGCAGAGACATAGACAGAGGGAGAAGCAGGCCCCCAACAGGGAGCCCGACATGGGGCTCCATCCCAAGACCCTGGGATCATGACCTGGGCCAAAGGCAGATAGATGCTCAACCCCTGAGCCTCCCAGGTGCCCTGTTCTTTATATAACAGCTTTATGCCTGCCAGCTCCCACGCTAAGTGCTCTACATGACTTAACATTTATAATTGTTAAGAGGGTCCTGTGAGGTTGGTACTTATTATACCAATTGAGGAGAGTTGGGGAAACTGAGGCACAGGAGCTTAAGTCTCTCAATGGTAAGTGGCCAAGTGGGGATTTGAACCAAGGCTGTCTGGCCAGTGGGTCAAGAGTCATCACTGCTGCATTTTTCTGCCTGTAAGACCCAGGCCCTCAGCCCCTGAGTCCCCAGAGCTCCCCTGGGTGGCTGAGCAGGTCATCCTCCCCCCCGCCCTGGTATCCATGGCACCCCCAAGTGCCCAGCTGTGCAGTTGCCCACATTGCCCTGCCAGGGCATCTGGCCCACTGAGCCCTGGAGCAGGGCCACCACATAGTGTCACAGCTCACGGGACGCCACTTGCCGGTGCAGACGTCATCATGATGAGTTTTCCAGCAGCAGAGGCCTTGGTCTCCAGGAAGGACAGTCTGCCTCTTTCACATGTAGGCGCCGTATTGAGCAATAGTCTGTGTCTGGGGGTCTCTCTCGCAGCGCCCCCTGAACACCCCATCAAGGCCGGGCCTTTAAACTCCTACCCTCAGAGTCCCTCACTCCCAGGGCTCCACCCCCTGGATGCCCCCCCAGGTCTCCGGGCTCTATCCACAGCCCCTCTACCCACACCCCCCAGCTAGTGGCCGTGGTCATGGACATCTTCACTGACCCAGACCTGCTTTTGGACCTGGTAAATGCTGCCACACGCCGCTGGGTGCCTGTCTACCTCCTCCTGGACCACCAGCAACTGCCTGCCTTCCTGACCCTGGCCCACCAGCTGGGAGTGAACCCCTGGGCCACTGAGGTAGGAGCCTGGCAGGAGGGACCCAAGTCCCCATTCCCCTGACACTGGGGCCAGTGGGGGCAGGCCCTTCCACTGCGTCCTAGCTCATCAAGGTAGATGCCAGCCTAGAGGGTCCTCTGAGATCTGATGCCCCTGGCATTGGGGGAATTAAAGGTGGATCTTCCCACGGGGTCCCTTTGAGTTAGGGGTATTTCCAAGAGAGACCAATATTGGTGGCTCTGGGGAAGCTGGGACAGACCTTTCCTAACCAGCCTGGAGGGACACCCAAGCCCTGGGCAATGGGCGGAGGTGCATGGGGTTGGCCTGAGCTACGGTGTGCCCCCTCCACTCCAGAACCTAGATATCCGTGTTGTGCGGGGCTGCAGTTTCCAGAGCCGCTGGCGACAGCAGGTAAGCGGCAACGTGCGAGAGAAGTTTGTGCTGCTGGACGGCCACAGGGTCATCTCCGGATCCTACAGGTGCGCCTGCCCCTCACCACACCTCCCAGCGTCTGTCCCCAACCCACGGGGAGCAATTGGCATCCCCCTTACCAGCATCTCTTTCCTGGTCTGTGAAACGGGTCTAAGCCCTCCCTCTCACTGGTAGAGGAGGTACCATCGGGCCGAACCTCCTTGGGGTGGAGCCAGGCCTGCCTGCGGGGAGGAGGAGAGTCATCTCTTTGACCCTGTGTCTTTGCCCCTTATCTGGGAAACAGAATTTGTGTGTGGGTTTCAGAACCAGGAGGACATGGATTGGAGTCCTAGCTCTGCCTTGAGTTAACTCCACCTCTCTGAGCATCTCTAAAAAAATAGAAGAGTTGGTATGCAAATGACCCGGTGGCCCACATCCCTCCTCTCCTTTCTCTGGGGTCTGACCAACCTTGACTCTGGGCCGGTGCCTTCCCTGCTCTGCGCCTCACTTTCCCCATCTGGAAAGTGTGAATAATAACAGCACCTGCCTCATAGGGTCACAGTGGGGGAGGGTGTGGGGTGCCTGGATGTTGGGGTCTCTTTTCCTGGCTTTGAACTGTAGCTCTGCTGGCTACTAGCTGTGTGACTTTGGGCAACTGACTTCACCTCTCTGTGCTTCACTTCCCCTTCTACAGGATGGGATGATACAGGTCGTAGGAAGCTGCACCCAATTCTCTGGTCTCCACCTTGTAGATGTCAGTAGCGACCCCCCTTCCCCTATTATGGCAACCAAAAGTGTCTGCAGACATTGCCACTGTCCCTTGGAGGGGGGCAGAGGTGCCCTATTTTTACCAGTGCTCCCCACTGGTGGTTTTCCATCTCGGGCCTGCCTGCATCAGAATCACCTGGAGGACCCGTTAAAAACACAGACTTTGGGAGCCTCTCTGCACCACCCGCCCTCTGCCCCCATTCAGCTGGCTGGGGATGGGGTCTGAGAATTGGCATCCCTAGCTAACTCCCGGACGATCCGGGGACCCCATTTGGAGAATCGCTACTGCAGAGACTGGGCTGCCCTGGAAAGCATTTACCTTCCTGGCTTTGCTTGGGGATTCAGCGAGATCACGGTGCCCTGGCATGTAACATAAGCAGTGCTCCGTAAACATCAGCTGTCATTTATTATTGTCATTGTTCGTTTTAACCATATTTCATCGACTCTGAGGTGCCACCAATGAAAAGAAGCATCCTGATCGAAATGTGAAAAGATACGCGTCTTAGAACCAATGAAATACAGTAGGGGTACAGCCAAACCCACCGAGCATGGCTCCCCACCACTGAATCAGGCCTGAGGATGCTTCGCCGAGCACTGGGCTCCGGGTGGACAGCCCTAGAATGGATGAAGCCGGGGCCACAAGAGGTTGTCCAGGGCCTCTGGCCATTTAATGGGGAGAAGGGGTGGAGGCAGGGGACTCGGGGAGCAGCGGAGCCGGGACACCAGTCCCATGTCCTGCCCTTCAGGTTGGTCACAGCAAACGTGGAAGCAGCAGCAGCAGCACACCCAGCGCCAGGCCTGCGGCCCGCCCCTCCCATCTGGCGGGACTGGGGGCCCTGTTACACATGTGGCCGTAGCAGCACGTGGTGGTAAGCGTGTAGGTGACACCCATGTAGGTGACCGGCTCCTCATGGCCGCAAGAAGTGGACAGCAGGCAACCTTTGTTGATGATAGGGCCGAGGCCTGGGGCCACGCCATGGCCTGTGAAGCAGTCCTCATCGTCGCCACACTGCATGTGGATGCCGGGACACTGCTTGGAATCGGTCAGCTCACAGAACACACAGTCCTTGGCGCCTGTGGTGCCCGGGGGCAGAGCCATTGCCAGAAGCAGCAGCCAGCCGAGGACCATGGTGGCCTGGCGGCGGTGACGGTGCCCAAGCCAGGCCGTGGGCTTCCTGGGCCTCCCGGAACTGCTGAATGACGCTCCTGAGGCCTACGAGACTTTTGCCCCTGGTCTGGCCTCCCAGGGTCAGCGCTTGGAGGGTCCTTGGGTCCCAACGCTCCGCGTCCCTCTTGGGAACTCCGTTGTGACCACTGCTTGAGAGTCCTCGGGTCTCAGAAGCTTCCCCAGGACGGAGACAAGCCAGCGGCCACTACCTGATGGGAGTCTATATGGAGCGGAATGGGGTGACCTCACAGACCCCTCAGGGCTCCCACTGGCCCCTCCAGGGGTGAGGTCACAGGTGGGGGGAGGGGTGTCACAATCTGCGGGCAGACGGGCCCACCAACCTGCCAGGGCCTGAGGACACTGCCACTCCACCAAGGTAAGGACGATCGGACCAACGCTCGCTCTCCTGGTCACTGACTCATCGGTCCTCTGGGCGCTGAGCCTGCAGAAGTGCACAACCAGTGGGGAGCCCGTTTTTCAGATGGGTAAACCAAGGCTCAGGAAGGGAAGGTGCCATGGCCAAGGTCCCCAGAGCTGGGATTAGAATCCAGATTCATTTAATTCCCAAGAGGGCATTTACCGAGCACCTGTTGTGTGCCAAGACTCATGCTGGATGCTTTAAATACCACCACTGTGATGACACTGACGACAAGGACCCTAGGAGCACTGCGCACCACAGCCAGCGGGGCACCACGCAGGGAGCTCAACCCTTTGTTTGCTCCTTCCAATCTTCCTACTTCTTTGCTCCATATTGCAGATGAGCAAACTGAGGCAGGCACAGTCAAAGCAGCAGGCCTCGTGGGGGTCAGCAAACTAATCCTACCTCTCAGAGAGGGAAACTGAGGCACTGGTGCCTCCTTTGCTGGGGATGGGGCAGAGTCCAGGTTTAAGCTCAGGCCAGCTTCCAGATGGTACTTAAAGTAGCTTAACTCTTGTCACATCAACCCTCTGGGTAGGTGCGTGGGCTGTTCCCATTCTCCGGGGTGGTGGTGGTGCTGGCGGGTGTTAAAGCCAGAGAGGTTGTAGGACTTGCCTAAGGTCACACAGCCTGCCCTGGGACCAAGTGGGGGATCAGTAATAGTGTCCAGGCTGGGGCGCCCCCCCCTCCGGCTGCACAGAGATCTGACCCCTCCCTGCGTGCCCCCCAGCTTCACATGGAGTGACTCACGCCTGCATCGCGGCCTGGTGACCCTGCTGACCGGTGAGATTGCCGATGCCTTCAGCCGAGAGTTCCGGACACTCTATGCGGCCTCCTGGCCGCTCCCGCCTGCACCCACCCTGGGCCCCTTCGTCAGCACCGTGGGGGGGCTGCAGCTGGCTCCCAACCCCCACCGTGTGGTCCGCCGCCGCTCTGTGGCCCCCATGTCCCCGCCGCCACCCGACGGCCCGTTGGCCCAACGCTTGGCTGCCTGCCGAGTATTTGAGGGTGACAGGCAGGAGACCCCGGCCACCCCAGGGCCGGCGCTGAGTGACATCCTGAGGAGTGTCCAGCGTGCCCGGGCCCCCAGCGGCCCCCCGGCCCGGCCCAGCCGCTCTCTATGGGACCTGAGCCGCCTGTCCCAGCTGTCGGGCTCCAGTGATGGTGACAGCGAGGTGAGACCTGGTGGCCGGCCTGAGCAAAACAATAGCTGGAAGAGGATGGGGCAGCTGAGAGCTGACTATGTGCCAGGCCCCAGACCAGAGCTGGGGTACGGGGGGGTGCGGGGAAAGTGCCCACTTGAGTTCACGATCCCAGGGACCCTTTCCTGCAGCCCTACTGTGTGTTGGGCAGAGGCACTCTGAGTGGCTTGGGCCAGGGACCCCGTGAGCCCCCGTGGGTGCAAATCCTGGCCTGACCAGTGAGAGCCGGGCAGAGATGTGCCTTCTCTGAACCCTCGGTGTTCTCATCCAGCTAATGGGTGCAGCAATGTCCGCAGTCTCGGTGTGGTGGGAAGGAGGAGTCAGCGAGGGGAGGTTGAAGTAGAATATTGATAAGCACTGCGATAAGTCCCCACGGTGGGATATATTTATATTTATTTCATGAGACCCTCATCCCAGGTCAGTGAGGTGATACTCTGCTCAGGCTCATGGTTAGAGATGGAAAAGAGGTTCAGAGAGGTCAAGTGACTTGTCCAAGGTCAAAACAACCATCTCTCTGTGGGTACTGTGCCACCTGCAGGCGCTTTCACAGAGGTGGTGAAAGTGGACCTTTGCCATGACCTTCTGAGGTGGATGTTATTACAGCTCAACCATTTCATCCGCCCACCCGTTTCAGTTTTGGGAGACTGAGTCATGAGGGAGCGATTGGAACTCAGCCCCAGTGGCCTCCCTGGGGCAGCTATTATTTTTTATTTATTTATTATTTATTATTTATTTATTTATTTATTTAATTTTTTAAAGATTTATTTATTTATTCATGAGAGACAGAGAGAGAGAGAGAGGCAAATAAATAAATAAATAAATAAATAAATAAATCTTAAAAAAAAAGAAAAAAGAGAGAGAGAGAGAGAGAGAGGCAGAGGGAGAAGCAGGCTCCCCGCGGGGAGCCCAATGTGGGACTTGATCCCAGGACCCCAGGATCACACCTGAGCCAAAGGCAGATGCTCAACCACTGAGCCACCCAGGTGCCCCCCACCCCACCCCCACGCCCCACCCCACCCCCCTCCCCAGGGCAGCTTTTAAAATGCTCTGCCTCTGGCTTCCTGGATTCAAGTGTTGTCAGCGTGTTGGGGAGGGGTCTCTGCCCCTCCCCTCAGCTGCTGAGACCCTGGGGTTCCCACAAAGCCTGCCTTAATCCTCTGGGGCCCTGGATGGAGCCTCAGTGCCCTCAGCTGTAAAGTGGGCTGCCGCAAGGGCGAGAGCAAAGAGCCCTGTGGGACAAGTGGGCAGACTCGCCCTCATGCCAGCAGACCCGGGGTGCAGCTGCTCTGGGGGTCGTGCCCCTCTCAGGCTCAGTTTCCCATCAGCTAAATGGGAACAGGTCATGGATCTGTTTCCAAGGGTGAGGGAGAAATGTCCCAGGAATCTCTTCCCTTGATTCCAGTCCAGGGGAGAGGGGGTTGGGCAGGGTGGGGGCAAGGTCCTCACCTCCACCCCTGTCCAGAGCCACCCTCACCCACCATCACCTCCTTTGGCAAATATTTGCTCCCCCCTGGGGCAGCTGTTGGCAGCTTCCTGTTCCTCCCCAACTGCAAAGCTGCAGGGGGAACACAGCAGCTGGCCTCCTGGGGGTCGGGGGCACCAGGCCTCTTAGTTCACTTCCCTTCCCCATTCTGGAGGCTTCTCACCTTCCCTGACAGTTTCACACACACACACACACACACACACACACACACACACACACACACACCCCTTTCCAGGGACTCAGGCCCCGGAGCCTTCTCTCACCTTTCTTTCTTACTTACCCTTTGCAGCTCAAGATGTCTTGGGGCTCCAAGGACACCCCGGCCAAGGCCCTGATGAGGCAGCGGGGCACCGGAGGGGCTCCCCGGGGGGAGATAGAACCCCGTCCTGTGGGCCGGTCCCAGCCCTGGAGCGGCCCCCTGCCCCTCCTCCCAGCTCGCCGCCTGCGCTATCTGTCCCCAACCAGAAGGAGGTTTGGTGAAGATGCTGCCTCCAAACTCCTGGAACCCCGAGGAGTCCAGCAGCCAGATCGGGGTGCCCAGGCAGGACTCAGGGGGCCTCGCTGACCGGAGCCGAAACGTCACTGAGCCTGCCTGTTGACTGGCAGCTCCAAGCCCCCTGCCTCCATGCGGTGACTTGGACAAGGCTTCTGGCCTGGGTCTCTGGAAAGTGGAAGGGATTTTTTTTTTCTCTTTGTTCTAGAACTTGGGCAGGCCCAGTGCTCGCTCTAGATGCCAGTGTCACAGCTTAGAAAACGGGCAGAAAGTCTCGACTAGCTGGAATCCTAGAAGAGTGCATATCCTACTGGGGCCAGGTCAGAACTCCTCTGAGGACAGGCCTGGCTGAGTGGCCCCGGTGCCGGCATTGTGCGGGGTGAAGGTGGGGCGTCCCTGGGACAAAGTGGGGGAGCTTCCAGCACCCACCATGCTCAGGAGCTGTGGGTAAACAGCTTGGCAGAGAAGCAGACGGAATCCCATCCAGGGACTGGGGCTGAATAACCTGAATAACACACTTGCTGGGTAATGGATCAGGGCTATGGGCGCTGGGACTGTTTTGTGGGTGCTAAGGGGTGAGCTGTTGGGGCTCCCTTTACCTCTGCTCAGAATAAAGCTGCTTTATGCCAGAATCTTGCATTTGCACAGCCTAGTAGAGGACCCAGGAACGCAGTCCCCGCCCCCTCCTCCGCGGCCACAGCACCCCTGGCCTGGGGGGTGGGGGTCAGGTGCCCGGCGCTTGCCTCCCTGCAGTCATCCACCCCACTGGTGTGCGCAGCGGGGAAGAAGACCTCGTCCCCTCCGGGGCCCTGGGTGCGGGTCCCCACCCCGGCCGCCGCCTCCCTCGCGCGCCCCCTGCCGGCCGCCCACGCCAGCCACCTCCAGAGCGCATCCGAGTCGGGGCAGGAGCGAAGCGTTTATTCTCAGCGTCACGGGTGGAGGGGCTCGGATCCAGCCTGGGGGGGGCTGGGGCTGGGATCGGGGTCCGGGCTGGCGTCCTCGGGGACGTCCCAGGGGAAGGTGGGCATCCCCCGCATCTGCTCCCGGTAGACGCGGTCGAAGGCTTCGCTCTGCGCCACCGTGAAGTGGTTCTTCCAGTCACCGCACACCCCTGGGGGGAAAAGGGGGGGGGACGGCCAGGTGAGGAACAGCGGAGCATTCCCCGCCCCCCTTTCCCACCTCCAGGCTTGCCCAGAAGCACCTCCCCACCCCCCCTTCATCTCTGTGTTGCCGCTTCACCGCCAATGGTGGCCGCTTCTGTCCCCAGTCACCTGGCCAGACCCCTGGGCATCATTTTCCCCCCTTCTTCCCTAGGCCCCCCCCTCCCCTACCTGAACCTCCAGTAGACCTGTTACCTTTCTCTAATTTACCCACTTGGCCCCTTAAATCTGTCCACCCAGAACATCCACCTCCCCATCCTGCATTCCTGCCTCAGTGCCACCTGTGTGACCGTGTCACTATGACCCGTCCCTAACCTCCCTGGCTAGAACAGGGCTTCCTCACCCCAGGGCTCCTGCCACACGCTACACTACCTCCATTATGGCTCTGACAGTGGGAATGAATGCTTTCCCACACCCGGTGCCAGGGAACATGCCAAAGGGCTGCCCTGGATTCATGGGGTTCACTCCATAACCCTCGCAGCAGCCTAGCAGGCAAAGGGCACAATGAACTCTGCCCCCTTCCGTGTACCCCGGCAGGTGCGGGGATCCCTCTGAGCCTCTCATTTCTCACTTTGTCATGGGGTGAAGTGAGCCCCATGCCCACCTGGGGCACCACCCCTTACCTGGAATCCTGGGGCCAATGGCATTTGGATTGTGGTATTTTGAGTCTTGAGTGTACACCCAACATAGTATATAACACGTCTTGTGAGGTCTGGGGGGCTCCCCATGTAGGCTGAATAATCACCCCCGCTCCAGAGGTCATGTCCTAGTCTTTAAAAGAACTTGTGACTATGTGACCTTACACAGCAAAAGGGACTTTTACTCCAACGGCGCTTTGGGGACAAATGGGAGCCACGAACCAGGCAATGCACATGGCACTAGAAACCCAAAAGGCAACGAATATATTCCACCCCCCAGAGCCTCCGGAAGGAACAGTCCTTCTGACTCTTTGGTTTTAACCCAGTGACACTAATTTGAAACTTCTGACCAGAGCTGTAAAAGAATAATAAATGTGGATTGTGTGAAGCTGCTAGATGTGTGGTATTCTGGAAGGAATGGAAGCTAACGCACTCCCACCCTCACCCCATAATCTAATACTTGAATATTTCTGGGGTGAAACTTGATGCTAAGAAAGGTTTAAGAAGGGACGCCTGGGTGGTTGGCTCAGCAGTTGAGGGTCTGCCTTTGGCTCAGGTCATGATCCTGGGGTCCTGGGACTGAGTCCCGCATCAGGATCCCCAAGGGGAGCCTTCTCCCTCTGCCTGTGTCTCTGCCTCTTTCTGTGTGTCTCTCATGAATAAATAAAATAAAAATAAAAAAAGGTTCGAGGAGACCCCACATAGCCTCCTAGTGCTGGCCATGGCAGTGCATGCGGGCATTTTGTTCCCCCTTTGGAGCTGCCCGGGTGGCAGTGCTAAGCGCCTGCTGTGTGCCTAGGACCACAGTGACTCTGTGAAGGCAGTTCTGTTTGGAACAACCGCGTGTTTCAGCCAGGGAAACTGAGGCCCAGAGAGGCTACATAAGTCACCCAAGCTGCACAGCCAGGTGGTGGCCCGAGTGTGGCCTGGAACCCCAGAACCCCCGCACCTTTCCGGAGGAAGGCACCACGGCGCTGGTCCAGCAGGGTGGGGGGCAGGAGGGTGAAGTTGGACATGGCGTTGGCCTTCATAGCACCGAAAGCTGAGTGCGCCACCACGGAACCCAGCGCCTCCTCACCCAGCGGCCGGCCCAGAAACTCGCACACGCGCTGCACGGAGCCGTGGAGATCCTGCAGGCAGAGGAGGGGGGTCAGGGAGGCCAGGTGGGGGGTGGGGTGGGGGACCCCCGGGGGCAAGGAAGGAGCATCAGCCAGAGCCAGAATCTGGCTGGCTGAGTCCCAACGCAGACCTGTCTGGGTGACTCAGCTTCTTTGCCTCCGTTTCCCCACCTCCAAGCCCTGGGGTTGGGCTATGGCTTTTGCAGGTTGGGGGTTTGGAAGCTTCCATGGGTGGGAGGGAAAGGGCAGAGGCCGGGCGGAGGTCACTGCAAGGGGCAGAGGTTAGTTGGAGTGTACACCCCACATATTACATGACGCCCCTCGTGAGGTCTGGGGGGTGCTCCCTGTGAATCTTCTGCAGAATCACCCTCACTCGGGTTAGAGGTGGAATCAGCCTGTCTGGGCCGCAGATCTGCACCTTTCCCAGGTCCCCACCCCACCACAGCGGCCTCCTTGACTCAGTCCCAGGCCAGACCCACAGACTAGCCTCCCCCTTCCTTCTCCCCCTGCCCCCAAACCCCTGTCAGTCTCTCTCTGTTCGTCCCCTCCTCTGGGCTCTCAGCCCTAGCACTGGTCAGCTCTTGTCCTTTTCCTATGGACCTTAGCTCCAGCCTCCTCCCTGGCCTCCCTGCCTCCAGGCCCCCACACCCAGAACTGACCCTACTCCTCTCTGCTCCCAGCCCTCCTGTGGCTCCCTGGTGCCCCAGGGACGGGAGTCCCAGCCCCCCAGGCCTTGCTTTCAAGGACAGAAGTGGTCTGGCCTCCCTCATCCTATCTTTCCAGAACTTACCATTCCCTACACTTCCCTCCCTGCACCTTGGCGTGGGGCTACCAAGAATGCCCTGTGCCGCCCTCCTCCACCTGGCAGACTTCCCCAACCAGATGCACTTCAAATATCAACCCCCTCCTGACAACGATGGTTCAAGTCCCTGGGGATTGAACACCTACTGTGTGCCAAGCTCTGGTCCAAGCCCCTCATGTGTATTTGTGCCAAGCGTGCCAGTTGTCCCACAGAGGGGCGTCATTACCCCAATCCGTAAATGGAGGCTCAGAGAGGGGAAGACACTTGTCCAGGGTCACACAGCGAGGGAGGAGCTCAGATTCGAGTGCCTGAAGCCCCACCCTCCCCACCCCCCTCTATCTCACTGCCTTCCCTGAAATGCAATCAGCCTTCTGGTCAGCTCCACCAAGCTCACCGCTCCGATTTTCCAGGTCATTCCTGGTTTCATAACCCTCCATCCCTTTATCAACTTGAACCACTGGCGTGTCCCAGAAATTCTAACATGTTGGCAGTTCCTCACACCCAGGGGCAGCCCAGAAGCTCTGTCAGGCCGCATGGCCCAGTTTTTGGTTTGGAGAATAAAGCTAGATGAAAAAAAAAAAGTGTGTGTGTGTGTGGGGGGGGGGCGGTTGCGGTGTGGTAATGCCAAAATCTTTTCTGGATCTTCTAACATCAAAAGATTTACCAGGGTGGGGGAAAAAAAAGCCCAGGCAGATTGTCAACTCTCTCTAGGTCACAAATCCTGAGGCTCCTCCTCTATAAAATAAGGGTAATAATAGTTTTGGGGTGAACCATATAAAATGTTCCTATTTTGTGGACCAAAACTGGCCAAATGCTGGCAATTTTATGTGGTTCGCTCTAACAGGTAACTCACCTGTCCATACTGGGTGAGGATTAAATGTGATAAGCCATGTGCAGTATTTGGTGCATGGCCTCTGTTACCCTCAGGGGACATTTGCTGCTATTGTTACTACTGATCAGATAAGCACTTGCTTGGAACCTAATAACTTTTAGTTTACACACTATATTAACATGGTGGCATTCCTTGTCAGATGGTAATAATATGCCAGTGTCAGGTATTGTGGCAACCCCGTGAGTCCAGGTTTTCCCACCCATTTTAAGGATGGGATGTTGGGGATCCCTGGGTGGCTCAGCGGTTTAGCGCCTGCCTTTGGCCCAGAGTGTGATCCTGGAGTCCCAGGATTGCGTCCCGCATCGGGCTCGCGTCATGGAACCTGCTCCTTCCTCTGCCTGTGTCTCTGCCTCTTTCTCTCTCTCTGTCTATCATTAAAAAAAAGGGGGGGGGATGGGATGTCTGAGGCTTTGAGAGATTTTAGGGTTTTTTTTAAGTAGACTCCACACCCAGCATGGACCCCAAAGTGGGGTTCTAACTCACAACCCTGAGATCAAGACCTGAGCTGAGATCAAGAGTCGGATGTCCAACTGACTGAGCCACCCAGGTGCCCCAAGTTTTATTGGACACAAAAATTCAGGTGTTTCCCACTCCAGAGTGAGTGGGAGAAAGAATACAAAACATACCTGAAACGCACCTACAAGAAGAAAGCATGTCTGGGGAGCTTAGTGTTGGAGCATCTAATGGGAGCTTGTTGGGTACCCAGCCTCTGGGAACATCTTTGTTAAGAATCTAAAAAGGGGGTCAGCCCGGGTGGCTCAGCGGTTTAGCGTCACCTTTAGCCCAGGGCGCGATCCTGGAGACCCGGGATCGAGTCCCATATGGGGCTCCCTGCATGGAGCCTGCTTCTCCCTCTGCCTGTGTCTCTGCCTCTCTCTCTGTGTGTGTCTCTCATGAATAAATAAATAAAATCTTAAAAAAAAAAAAAAAAAGAATCTAGAATGGAGCTCCTGGGTGGCTCCGTTGTTTCAGCGCCTGCTCAGGTCATGATTCAAGGGTCCTGGGGCCTGGGATCGAGCCCTGCATCAGCCTCCTGCTCAGTAGATAGTCTGCCTCTCCTTCTCTCTCTGCCCCTCCCCTCACTTGTGCATGTGTGCTCTCTTGCTCTCTCTCTCTGTCTCGAATGAATGAATGAATGAATGCATGAATGAATAAAAATTTTAAAGTGTTTGCTAAAAAATAACAAATCTAGAATGGTTGGTTATATTCACTGTGACTTGTTCCCCTAGAAGCCTGCAGCACCGTCCCAGCAGCCGAGCAGAGCAGTGGGCATTCCGCATGGCACCCTCTTCCAGGGAGCTCTCCCTGACTGCCCCAGCCAGAAGGCATTTTTTTTTATCCCAAGTGCCTGCTCCAGGGACATTTGATGGGGTCCAGACAGGATCCCCATCTAATTCCAAAGGCTGTTTCTTTCCTCTGCTCCCCTCTGGCTTTCAGGTCACAACCATCATTGAAGCTCACTTCCTACGCGCCAGCGTTTCGCATGACTTCATCTATCCCATCACCTCCCCTGCTCGGGGCCCACCCCTGGCTTCCACCTCCTCAGAGAAAAGTCAAGGTCCTGCCTGTGCCTCCTGCCCCCTCTCTGCCCACATTTCCCACCCCCTCCCCAACTCAGATGGCTCTGGCCACGGGGCTTCTTTGCTCCCCTAGGAACACATCAAGCAGGCTCTCACCTCAGGGCCTTTGCACAGGCAGTTGGTTCCCTCTGCCCCAGGCTCCCCCCTCCCCCCCATACCTCCATGGCTCCTTCTTCTCCTTCAGATCTTTGCTTAAGTGTTATCTTCTCTCCCAGAGGCACCCCTCCCCGACCACCCCATTTAAAAATTGCATTCCGCACACATTCCTCCTCCTCCGCTTGCCTTTTCTCCTTAGCTCTGCTCTCCAAGCTGCCATCTATTTTATTTATCTGTCTGCGCCCCTCTCCAGCTCAGGACTCTGCTCCGTTCACTGCTTTGCCCCAGTACCTGGTGCGTCAGGGTCACAGAGCAGGCCTTGTGGGAAGGGAAGTGGGTGCGAGGAGGGGTGGGGGGGGGCTGGAGTGGGGTGGGAGGAATCACCTGGTGCAGCTCCTCGTAGGTGATAAACAGGAAGTTCTCTTTGCCCTGCATCCGAATCCAGCCCTTAATGTGGTCGAACCAGGAGCCAAACTGCACTGCGGGCGGAGGGGCAGGTGGATGAGGGCCGGGCAGCAGGAGCACCCCCGCTGGGGTTTGGCGGGGGGCCTCACTAGCCCCATGTAGCCCTCTGCCTGGTCCCTCAGAGCTGGACGCCTCCCCCACGCCCCCACACCTGGCACCCCAAGAATCCTTGTCTCCCCATCTCTCTGTTTCTGTCCCTTCTCTGCATCTCTGTCTCTCTTTTTATTTCTCTCCTTCTCTGTCTCTCTGTATCTGTCTCTGTGTCTGTCTGTCTCTGTTTCCCTCTGTCTCCTGCTTGCTCTGTGTCTCTGTCTCTCTGGTTCTTTCTCCCCATCGTCGTGTCTGGTGCTATCTCTTGCTCTCTTGTGCTCCTGTCTCCTTCACTGTGAGTCATGCCCTGTGTCTCTGCCTCTCTCTCCTCCATGTCCCTCCTCCGCCCCCTTCCTGCCTGGAAACCCAAAGGGCGCCCTCCCCACCTCACTTGGCTCCCAGTCCTCACCTTCGCCTTTGAGAAAGTTCTGCAGGAACTGGTCAGGCGTGCCGGGGTCTTTCAACTGCCCAGCAATCTTGGAGTAATGATAGAGCGAGACCACCACGTCCCGGGGGTTCCGGCCCATGTAGATCACCTGTGCGTGTGGGTGTCGGGGAGAAGTGAGAAGGGGTCAGACACGGGCAGGACCCCAGCCCCAAAGACTGCATGCTGCCCCCAGGCCTTCTCTCTTCTGAGCCCTCTGCAGGAAGGACTCAGGGTAGACTTCTTGGGGGACTGCCCCTCTAAGCTTAGCTCAGCTCCCCTCATCCCAGAGGATGCAAACACATTCTAGGAGGACAGAAGGACTGTTCCTGGACCAGACAGAGTGACAGTTTGGCTTCAGGGAATAAACACTGGAGGAGGAAGGAGTAGGGCTCAGGATGCAGGAGATCGGAGTGAGAGGCATTGAGCCTCCTTCCTAGTCCCATAGCCAAGGCCCCAGCTGATCCGTTCCTGTCTGATTCCTCACCTCAGCCTCCTTCCCAGCCTCCCAACCTCCACATGGCCCCAGAGGGTCCTTCTACACCCAGAGCTCACCCCATCCTCCTCGACTCTCCAGCGCTCTGGGGAAGAGTCCCAGCCCCTGGGCCTGGCATTCAAGGCCCTGGTCACCTGGTTCCACTCTGTTTATCAGCTTCATGTTTCACAACCGAGCCCCCTCCAGCCCCATCGGATGCGTCCTTCACTGGCAACTGTCTCCTTTCCCAGGTCTGCGGCCAGCCACTCACTTCCTTGGTGATCCCACCAGTCGCCTGGCTTTAATTACTCCCCTTCTCTGTACCCACCCGCCAATTATAGATTTGCATGCCCAGCCCAGAGCCATTGCATCAAGTCCTGATTCAGTTATCTCACTGCCCACTGGCAACCTCCCCCCGGAGGTCCATCGGCCACAACAGAGCTCCCATCTTCCCCCGAGCCTCCCCTGCCGTCCCCCCATCCGAGGTGACAGCAGCCACATCCTCCCAAGCTGCTTAAGCCAAACGCCGAGGAGTCACCCTTGACTCATCTGTCTGACACCCACACCCAATCTGTCAGCAAATCCTATTACTGGTTCCACCTTCGAAATACACCCCAAACTCAGTCCTTTTCCTTCACCGGCGTGGCCACCACCCTGGTCTGGGCCACCGTCACCTCCCACCTGGACTCTGTCCTCACCCCCCCCCCGTGTCTGTTCCCCGCCTTCCCTCCAGAGGGCGCCCGTGAGACCCTCAGTCGGCACCTGGTTCTCTGCTCTGAGCTCTGCCCTGGCTCTTCCTTCTCCCTGCGGTACAAGCAAAGTTCCCACCACAGCCCACGCAGCCCTGCACAGTTTGGACCCTGTTACCTCCCTGACCTCATCTCTACTCCTCTTCCTCTCGTTCAGTTGGCTCTGGCCACACAGGCTTCCTTACCAGCTTCAGGCATGCCACCCCCACCCCCAGGGCCTTTGCACCTGCTCTTCCTTGTGCCTGGAATGTTCTTCCCCCAGACATCCCCACGCTCTGCTCCTTTCTGCTGTGAACTTATCATCTTGGCCTATTGAAGATTCTCCTTATCTATCCTCTGCCTGTTACCCACAGGCATTGCTGTGTGAGCGAGAACATTATTTACTACTGTTCTCGATCAGGGCCAGGCAGCACATAGTAGGTATTCAAGAAGTATGTGCTGCATCCATCCTTTACCTATGCTCTCCTCCACCCCGATACCCCTCCCTCCTCTCCCACCTTCGCTTTCGAGTTGAAGAAGGCTTTGGTGAAGAGCTGGATGGGGAGGTGGGAACTCATGAGGCGGGGCCTGGGCTGGTCCGAGAGGCTGAAGGCACCCATGATAGTCTCACACCAGGGTGCCCGCTTCCAGATGGGCACTGAGCGGATCCAGGATGGGTCCCCGTCCTTTAGGATTAAGCTGAGGATCTCGATCATCCAGTTGGTGCCTGTCCGGATGATATTGGGCAAATTAATCAAAGATGGGGGTGGGGCGGAGGGGAGGACAGAAGGAAGCAGAGTTGCATTTCTCACGGTGCATTATTTGCACAATTTGCTACATATTTGGCTGCACAGATGCCTCCTGGGCCAGTGGAGAAGCTGGGGCTGCTTATCCTGCATTTCAGAGCAGGAACTCAAGGCTCAAAGAAACAGACTCTGGTGGCCAAGGTGGAGAAGCTGGGAAGTGGCGTGAGGCAGAGACTGGCTTGCCGTCCACCCGACCCCTTTTCATTTCCCTACCAGGAATATTGAGGGGACCACATTTTTCTAGCCTCCCCTGCAGCTACATGTGGGGCCATGTGACTGAGTTCTGGCCAAGTAAGTGCAGGTGGCAGCGATGTGCAGCCATTTCCAGGCCTGGCCCATAAACACCTCCCACATGCCCCCCCTTCCCTCTCTGCTGGCTGGATGTGGGGACGCCATTGGAAACTGGGGCTCCCGGGGATGGCAGAGCCATAAGATGAAAAGAGCCAGAATGCTTGAGACTGCGTGGATTTCTCCCCACTTCCCTCCATGCATCTTGCACCAACTGGAGTTTAAAGGAACGATAAATAAGCTTCTAGTAGGCTCCATGTCTGGGATTCCGAGGCTTATGTATGAGGCAGAAGCATTCTGTTAATACATACAGGAAGCTGGAATTAAATCCAGGCGTCTGGACTTAAAGGTCTCAGCTCCTTTCACTGTCCCTTCTCAGAAGTAACCCTTTGATGGCTGTGGGAAGCCACAAATGTCATGTAGCAGGAAGGGACCTTGTCAGGGACCTCGTTCTCAGGTCTGAATTACAGGTGACTACAGTATAGGCAAGTCAGATGAGAAATAATAATAGCAATAATAATAATAATGCTAACAATCACCTTTAGGAGTATTCTATTGCCTTGGATTGTCTGTTTTGTTGTTGTCTGCTTTTATTTATTTTATTATTATTATTTTTTAAAGATCTTATTTATTCACGAGAGATACAGAGAGAGGCAGAGACACAGGCAGAGGGAGAAGCAAGCTCCCAGCGGGGGGCCCGATGCAGGGTGCCCGATGCAGGGTCCTGGGATCATGACCTGAACCCAAGGCAGAGGCTCACCTACTGAGCCACCCAGGTGCCCTGTTTGTCTGTTTTTAAGTAATCTCTGCGACCAACATGGGACTTGAACCCACGACCCTGAGATCAAGTCACACGTTCCACCAAGTGAGCCAGTCGGGCGCCCCTATATCCCTGGATTCTAACAGTAACCCTGTCCCCGTTCTTAAGGTACTGCCTCTGGCCTCTGAACCACTCTCACCACTCTCGGTTGCCCTGTTCTGCGATATTAGAGCCCGACCCTGCGAACGTTTCTCCTCCCGCGCCTAGCGCACTGGCAAACTCTGCCGGTAGAGGGCGTGGGAGGAGCCCTGCAGGAGGATGGGGTTCTCTTCCTGGCTCCTGGGTGCTCCTCCTAGCTGGGTCCTGTGATGGACAGTGGCCGGCGGTGGCAGTGCCATGGACGCCCAGAGCCCCTGCGCCCCCAGCAGATTTCCTTGGGCCTCTGCTTCTGCTCCGGGGGAATGATTGGTGGATCCCTGTGTTGGCTCTTCCTGTATCCATTGGGGTTTCTCCTTACCCCTTGGTGGTTTTTTTTTTTTTAAGATTTATTTATTTATTCATGAGAGACACGGAGAGAGAAAGAGAGACAAAGACACAGGCAGAGAGAAAAGCAGGCTCCTCCCCGGAGCCCAATGTGGGACTGGATCTCAGATCCCGGGATCATGACTCGAACCAAAGGCAGCCACCCAACCATCCCCCCCTTGGTGGTTTAATCCTCTGTGACTAGTTCATCCATTTTTTTTGTGGGTGTGTGGTAAACCCCACATAATGTAAAACTTACCAATGTAGCCATTTTTATTTTATTTTATTTTTATTTTTTTTATTTATGATAGTCAGAGAGAGAGAGAGAGAGAGAGGCAGAGACACAGGCAGAGGGAGAAGCAGGTTCCATGCACCGGGAGCCCGACGTGGGATTCGATCCCGGGTCTCCAGGATCGCGCCCTGGGCCAAAGGCAGGCGCTAAACCGCTGCGCCACCCAGGGATCCCCAATGTAGCCATTTTTAAAGGGTACAGTTCAGTGGCCTGAAGCGCATTCAGGTTGTTGCGCGCCCATCACCGTCGGTCTCAAAGCTCTTCTGGACAAAGCCTGCTGTTCACGGCACAGATTTCTACAACTTTGGCGAAGGGAAATTTGGCTATGGCCATCAAAATCGCCTGTTCACAGACCCTTTGACCAACCAGTTCCACATCTAGGAGTTTTTTCTACAGATAAATGCATTTGTGTGCAAATCCTTTTGCGCCAGATGCAACGTTGTGTACAAAGCTTGCATGGTGTACAAAGCTTACATTATGCATAAAGGCAAAAGGTTGAAAACCAGTAAATACTGGTTAAATACTAATTTATTAAGGAACTGCTTAAACAAGAATTCCTTTTTTTTTTAAGATTTTATTTATTTATTCATGAGAGAGACAGAAAGAGGCAGAGACACAGGCAGAGGGAGAAGCAGGCTCCATGCAGGGAGCCTGATGTGGGACTCGATCCGGGATCACGCCCTGGGCTGAAGGCGGCGCTAAACTGCTGAAGCCACCCGGGCTGCCCTAAACAAGAATTCCAACATTATGGAATACTATGGAACTGCAAACAGACAAATAAACAAACAAGGAAGTCCTTTGTCTACAGTCTGAAGATGGGATGATGTCAAAATACCAGGAAAAAGAGGGGCACCTGAATGAATGGCTCAGTCAGTTAAGCATCTGACTCTTGATTTTGGCTCAGGTCATGATCTCGGGGTGGTGGGATCCAGCCCCATATTGGGGACTTATGATTTCCTCCTGCCCTCTCCCTCTGCCCCTACCCCTCTAAAAAATACAAGAGAAAAGAAAGCAAAAATACAAATAAAACCACATTACAGAATGGTGTGGTTAGTGTGTTAACTTTGATGGGGAAAAGTGAAAATACATTTATGCACATTTCTGCTCTGTACGTGCAAATTCTGAGAGGATGCACAGGGGCTTTTGGTGTCTACAGGAAGGGAGAGAGATCTTCCGGTACAAACCCTTCATCCCTCTCGAGCTTTTGAACTATGAATGCATGACTTCTTAAGAAAAAAATTAATACATATCAAATTAAAGAAAGAAGCTGGACCAGTTGGACATCCGTGGGCAAAGAACCTCAGTCCACACCTCATCCCATATTCTAAAATTATCTTAAAATAGATAATAGATTTAAGCATAAAATCTAAAACTATAAAATTTCTACAGGGAAACACAAAAGACATTCCAAATATTTCTTAGCTATGACATCAAAATCTGACCCATTCAAGAACACATGGACAAACTTGATTTCATCAAAATTAGAAACTTCTGCTTTGAGAAGACACCAAAGAGGTAAGTCACAGATGGGGAGGGGGATAAAGTATTTGCAAAAGGCATATCTGATAAAGGGTTTTTCTCAGATTATATTAAGAACTCTCAGGGCCCTTGGCTGACTCAGTCGGTAGAGCATCCAACTTTTGATCTCAGGGTCATGAGTTTAAGTCCCACATTGGGCTGGAGTCTACTTAAAAAAAATTCTCGAAACTCAATAATGAGAAAACAAATTATTTTAATTTTAAAATGGGGAAAAAGGGATCCCTGGGTGGCGCAGGGATCCCTGGGTGGCACAGCGGTTTGGCGCCTGCCTTTGGCCCAGGGCGCGATCCTGGAGACCCGGGATCGAATCCCACGTCGGGCTCCCGGTGCATGGAGCCTGCTTCTCCCTCTGCCTGTGTCTCTGCCTCTCTCTCTCTCTCTCTCTGTGTGACTATCATAAATAAATAAAATTTTTTAAAAAATCTTTAAAAAAAATGGGGAAAAGACTTGAACAGATGCTTTACCAGAGAAGATACGTGATAGCCAATGAGCATATAGAAAGATGCTCTAGGTCATTGGATACCAGGGAAATGCAAATCAAGACCACAGTAAGATATCGATGCATACCTGTTAGAAAGGCTTAAAAAAAACAAATCATCATCAACAACAACAGCAACTACTACTACTACTACTACTACAGACCCTGTCAATATCAAGTGTTGGCATGGAACACTTAGTTGGCAAGCTCACCTGTGTAGCTGGTAAGGACACAAAATGGTAAAGCCACTTTGGAAAAGAGCTTGGCCGTTTCTCAAAAAGTTAAGCAAACATACTTCCCGTAGACTCAGCAACCTCACTTCTAAGTATTTCTCCAAGAAAAATGAAAACCTGTTTCCATGCATGGACTTGCATGCAAAGCTTCATAGCAGCTGCATTCATACCCACCCAATCTGAAAACAACTAAAATGTCTTTTGACAGATGAGTGGATAAACCACGGTCCATCCATAGGGTGGAATGCTCTTCAGCAGTGAAAAACAAAACAAAAATAAAAAAAACACAAAAAACATGAGACGCCTGGGTGGCTCAGTGGTTGAGCATCTGCCTTCAGCTCAGGTCATGATCACAGGGTCCTGGGATCAAGTCCCACACTGGGCTCTCCTTGGGGAGCCTGCTTCTCCCTCTGCCTATGTCTTTGCCTCTCTCTCTGTGTCTCTCATGAATAAACAAATAAAATCTTAAAACACACGCATACAAACAACCCAGCTTGGGTGAATCTAACGTATATTATGCTGAGTGAAAGAAGTCAATCTCAAAGGCTACACATGGCATGAGTCCATTTCTGTGATATTCTGGAAAAGGCAAAATTCTAGGGGTCGCACACAGCAATGGTTGTGGAGGTGGGGCTGGGGGTGAGGAAGCAGCTGACCACGAAAAGGTGTAAAGGGATTTGGGGGTGATGGAACTGTTCTGTATCTTGGTTGCGATGGTGGTTATATGACTGGATGTATCTCTCAAAGCTCAGAACTTGGAGGGAAATAAAAACATATGTCCACGTACAGTATGCCAATGTTCCTAGAAACATTGCCCATGACATCAAAGAGTGCAGGCAACTTGAGTGTTTATCAACTGATAAATGAATAAGCAGAAAAAAAAAATAGTATGCCCTACCACGGAGCGGTATTTGGCCCGAAAAGGGAGAGAAGCATCGATGCGTGCTACAACATGGTCCCCAATACGACATGCTAAGTGAAGGAAGCCAGACGCAAAAGACCACGTCTTACAGGGTTCCATTTATACGAAAGGCCCAGAATAGGCAAATCCATAAAGTCAGAAAACAGATTAATGGTTCCCTTAAGGCTTGGGGTCGGGGATGTGGGGTTTGGGCAGTGATGGCTAATGGGCACAGGGTTTCTTGTTGGGATGGTGAAAACGTTCTTTTTTTTTTTTTTTTAAGATTTATTTATTTATTTATGCGAGACAGAGAGAGAGAGAGAGACAAAGAGAGAGACAAAGACACAGGAGGAAGGAGAAGCAGGCTCCATGCCGAGAGCCTGATGTGGGACTCGATCCCAGGACTCCAGGATCGCGCCCTGGGCCAAAGGCAGGCACTAAACCGCTGAGCCACCCAGGGATCCCCTCGTGACAACGTTCTAAAATGGATTGTGGTGATGGCTGCACAACCCTGAACGCGCTACTACCACACAATCGTATGCTTTAAAGTGGGTAAATCGTGTGGCATGTGAATTATATCCCCCAAAATAGCCCTCACAGAACTCTATGCTGAAAAGGGCACGTATCATATTTTGAAAACTTTCAAAAATGTTTTGAAAAAGAAATAAAGTGGTCAGTCCCCATCATTGTAGAAATCTGCCCCTTCTCTCGCCGCTATAAGCTCCCTGAGGGACTTTGAGTAAAGTCACCACAAGAGCCTTACCTTGGCTCCTAAGGGATGCTTCATCAGCCCGTGTGCCCCCAGCCTTAGGCCCAACCTCACTTGGTTGTTCCTTCAACCCCCACCAAGCCTCCCCGACCCCAGGGCTTTTGCACGTGCCGCTCCTCTGTGCGGGACACACTTTCCCACTCAAAGCCTTCTGCAGCTTCCAGGTCTTGACATGGACATCTTGTCCCCCATGAAACCTGCGCCCATCCCCCAGACCTCTTGTTACCTACATTCGATGCTCTCAGCACCTTTCCTTGGGGGCACCCACCAACCCCAACTCTAATTATATAGTAACATAGGTGATTGCATATTGAGATAAAGTCTGTCTCTCCCAAGAAACTGGCAAATGTCTCCCTTATCCACAGCTGTCTCTCCACACATGGCAGATGATCTATAAGTGGCATTTCAGTGACGGAATGGAAAAAATGAAGAGCATCCCTTCCTCCCTCCCTCCCCACCTCCTTCCTTCTGCAAATATTTACTGAATACTTATTATGTGCCAGGCACTGTTTTACACTCAAAGAATGCAGTGGTGATCCGGACACGCTAACCTAGCTGCCCTCAAAGGGCTCACGCGCTAGTGGGGGGAAACCAGAGAATAAATCAACAAACGAAAACACACCATGGTGGCTGGTGGGGACAGGTGCTGTGAAGACATGTAGAGGCCAGTTAGGGGGATGGGGAGGGACAGGACGGGGACGCTGCTTTAGTAGGGAGGTCAGGGAGCCCACCTGTGGGGAGGAAGGAGTGACACTGGGCAGAGGGGAGGGTGCAAAGGCCAAGCTCACCCAGGTTCTGAGCAGATGCAGACACCGGGCCCCATCACCCTTCGAGCCTCCCCCCCACCCCCGGTTCTTTCTGCTTCCTTTCCCCTGGGTCAGCCTTTCTCAGGCTCTGTGGCCACCACCCCAGCCGCCCTGCCCAACAGGTACCTGACTTGGGGTAGGTGATGATGAAGATGTCGTCATCCTGCACATCAGCGTTCTCTACCATGCGGATGCTCTCGGGTGAGTAGATGCCGACCGGGAAGGGGATGCCCTTGTACCTGAAGTATTCGCCTGACAACTTCTGGCTGTAGGAGTGTGGGGGAGACACCGTGAGGACTGGGGAGGAGGTGAGGACAGGAGTCAGCCCCGGAGGGTGCATGGGCGGGGCAGAGGAAGCTCAGGGTGGGAATGAGCAAGGAGATGGGTGAGGGTCACCCCCACTTGCTGGTGGATCCCCGGCAACAAACTTTCCCTGAGTCTCATTTCTTCATCTGCAAGGTGGGAACGGTTTACCAAAACCCCACAACAATCCTATAAGGTAGCAATGATTATTAGCCCCCTTTTATGAATGAAGAAAGCGAGGCACAGAGAGGTCGAGTGACTTTCCCAAAGCCACACAGCTGGTGGGACACGGAGCACTTCACATCTGCAAAGAGGGGCTACATGCTTTCTTCTCATTACCCCAACTCTTGAGGAAGAGGCTAAGTCAACACCCCATTTTACCTACAAGGAAATGGAAGCCACAGAAGTCATGTGTGGCAGAGCCCACCCATGAAACACAGTCCAGGTGTCACCATGAAGCTGAAACAGTTTTGTATTGTTGTTTTTTAAGATTTTATTTTTAAGTGGAACAGCTGGGTGGCTCAGCGGTTGGGCATCTGCCTTCGGCTCAGGTCGTGATCCCAGAGTCCTGGGATCGAGTTCCCACATCGGGCTCCCTGCAGGAAGCCTACTTCTCCCTCTGCCTGTGTCTCTGACTCTCTCTCATAAAGAATAAATAAAATCTTAGATTTTAAGTAATCTCTACACCCAACGTGGGGTTTGAACTCAAACCCTAAGATCAAGAGTCGTGAGCTCTACCAACAGAGCCAGCCAAGAGTCCTGAAGCTGAAATAGTCTTAAGTTTCAAGCCCAAGCTCATGTGAGCTGCCTTTCCCAACCCCCCCAGTGGGCTGACAAAGCCATACACGCAAGTAAAATTTTCCAAAGTGAGATGTTTTAAGAGCAATCCATTCAATCTGCTGTATCCTTTTTTTTAAAATTTTTTATTTATTTGTTTATGAGAGACACAAAGAGGGAGAGGCAGAGACATAGGCAGAAGGAGAAGCAGGCTCCATGCATGTGGGATGTGGGACTCGATCCCGGGACTCCAGGATCATACCCTAAGCTGAGGGCGGGCACTTTACCGCTGAGCCACCCAGGGGTCCCTCTGTTGTATCCTTCTATCATGGCCTCCCCCCAGGGATCTCCTGCCCCTGGCGTGAGAGGGGGTGGGTACCGGGGGGACCTGGCTGGGGTGAAGTGGAGGTGGAGAGATATTTTACTGAGCTTCCTCGGGCGATTTATGAGGTCTGTGGTCACACCTGTCCATGCACAGCGGCATTCCTGCTAGCTGGCTGGCTGCAGGAATTCGCAGAAGTCACATCACAGCATCACTTGTCCTAGGGCACCTGGCATGGAAAGTATGCGGTGGAGGAGGAGACGCAGGTCTGAAGTGTAGGAAGCCAGAAGCTAGGCTGTGTCATTTTTCTGGAATGTTTGGAGGGTTTGTGAGCTTTGAAAATGAGGCAAGTTGCTATAATTTCCTTTCTCATCCTAAGTAAACATCCCCTCTGCCTAGGGCTGGAGTCAAACACATTGCTTCTTCTCCTTAAGGAGAACCCCATCACTGGGGTGCAAGCTTCAGGCCCCACAGAATTCGATCCGCCCATTCTGAGCCGCCACGCTGCGCTACTTTCCATTTGTGTCTCCTTATAGTACACCGAGGACAACTCATTAAACTGGGAAAAAAAAAAGTATGTGTGTAAGTAGGTTATATTGTCTGTGGGTTTCACTTTGGGATGCTGAGGAGGCTCTTACAAATATTCTGTTATCTGAAGAGGGTCGGGGACCACACAGATGAAACTCAGAAACACACTGTGGAGTTAAAGACGGGCCACAAGAGGGTCCAGGCCCCGTGATTTCAATTATGGGAAGTTCAAGTACAGGAAAGGTGCCAGAGGGTGCTAGAAGGTTCTAGAAGGCGGGCCGGCAGTTATCCTTTGGACAGGTTGGGGGACTGTGGGGTGCGGGCTGGTTACATGGTGTGCCTACTTTGCAAAATTCCTTGAGTTATTGACCAAAGCTCGGTGGACAGCACTCCTGTGAGTTTTACCTTTACAAAATATTCAGTGAATGAATGGATAAAGCATTAAAGGAGAGAAAACCCAAAAACCTTCCCACTAAAACAACTGTTTCTGGGATGCCTGGGTGGCTCAGTGGTTGAGCCCAGGGTCCTGGGATCGAGTCCTGCATCAGGCTTCCTGCATGGAGCCTGCTTCTCCCTCTGCCTGTGTCTCTATTTCTCTCTGTGTGTGTCTCATGAATAAACAAATTAAAATCTTAAAAGAAGAAGAAGAAGAAGAAGAAGAAGAAGAAGAAGAAGAAGAAGCAGGAACAGCAGCAACAGCAGCTAGAGAACTGTGTGTGCTCTGCCTGGGGTCACAGGAGGGCTCTGGGGAGCTCAGGGGAGGCTCAGCCAGCCAGGGTCTCCTGGGGGCAGTGTCCCGAAGCGCCAGAAAGGGGCTGGCATGTGGGCCCTGGCCTGCTGGCAAAGGCTCCTTTGTCCTGACCGGAGGAGGGAGGGAGGGTTGGTCACCTCACAGGTTGTGGGAGGAGGCTTTGAGGCCCCAAGTAACCACGGTGGTACAGGCGAGGCACTTCCTAATCGAGCTGAGACCTGATACTTCATCTCCCCGTGCCTCAGTTTCTTCAACGGTGAAAGAGAGACGGGAGAAGCGGGAGAAGTGGGAGAGTCTTGATTAAAGGGCATAGACTCTGAAGCCAAAATATATGGATTTGAATTCTGTGTCCCAACGGCTGTGTGGCTTTGGGCAAATCCATCGACCTCTCTGTGCCTCCTCAGTTTTTTATCCATAAAATGGGGGTAGTAAGAATCATTACCTAAGGTTACTGGGAACACCTAAAAAGTACTTGAACCGTGCCTGGCATGCAGTAACCACCATATAAATGTCTGCTAATTTTTTTTCTTTTTAAAGAAGGGTAGTTGGCAGCCCCGGTGGCTCAGTGGCTTAGCACCGCCTTCAGCCCAGGGTGTGATCCTGGACTCAGGATCGAGTCCCACTTCGGGCTCCCTGCATGGAGCCTGCTTCTCCCTCTGCCTGTGTCTCTGCCTCTCTCTCTCTTTCTGTGTCTCTCATGAATAAATACATAAATAAAATCTTAAAAAGAATTTTAAAAATCTGAAAAAAAATAAAGAAGGGTAGTTGCAGAGTGTAGTGTGTCGACAGACCTAAAATTGATTCAAATGGAGCCCGGTTCATATTCTGCATTCAGTAAATTTGGGCTACAATGATTGTTTTGGGGTTGTTTTAGATTTTATTTTTAAGTAATCTCTACACCCAGCGTGGGGCTCGAACTCAGAACCCCGAGATCAAGCGTCGCATACTGTTGATTGCACTGAGCCAGCCAGGCGCCCCTACAGTTATTGTTATTATACACATTAATAGAGGCAACAGCGGGCAGCCAGAGGAGGGGCTGCTTAGCACCCCATTTGGCACACAGCAAGCCCTCAGCCCCCTGTAGTGACTTCACTCTTCAGTGATGACGTGCGGGTGTGGAATTAGTGATGTCACTGGTTGCCAGGCAGATTAGCCCAGGGAGGGAGCGCTTGGAGGCCATGGGTTCCCATTAGACTGGCCGCCAAGTGCCTGGGTCTTGGATCTCTCTGAGCTTTAGGCAGCGGATCTCGCGTCTCCTCATCTCAGTTTCCTTATCTGTCACATGAGGGTGATAGTAATCTCTACCTCGGGGTTTTAGTCCTACCTGAGGATTAAAAGGAATCATCTATATTGAGCGCCTGGCTCCTGGTCAATGAATGCACGCATGTGAGAGTGAGTGGACGCATTGACCAAGAAAGTGGGGGAAAGTCAGAGTTTTTGTGATGTCCTTTTACCTGCCATTCTCAGCCCCAGCACTTCAGAATCCCCTGCCTGGCCCTATAGTGATGCCCATGGCCTGCCCCCTTCCAGGCCAGCAGTGCCCAACCCTTACCACTGTGCCCTCCGAACCCAGGATAACCAGTTGCTCATTAAATAACCAATCCAGGGCAGACCGGGTGGCTCAGCGGTTTAGCGCCGCCTTCAGCCCAGGGTGTGATCCTGGAGACCCGGGATCGAGTCCCACGTCGGGATCCCTGCAGGGAGCCTGCCTCTCCTTCTGCCTGTTCTCTGCCTCTCTCTCTCTGTGTCTCTCATGAATAAATACATAAAATTAAAAATAAATAAATAAATAAATAAATAACCAATCGAGGCGTGAAGGCAGTGAGGCTGGGATCTCCCTGCACCTGCCAATGCAACAGATGGGAGCCTGGAAGGAAGGGGGAGTGATCTGGCCCAGGCCACACACACTGCAAGGTCCAGGCAGAGCTGAGATTTGAACCCTAGCCCCGTAGGGAGTTTCAGTCCGGGAACCGCCTTTCCCATGTCTCGCCCACGCACACATGCCAGCCAAAGCTCCCCAGTGCCCTGAGCGCTATTCCCACCTCCAGGCCTTTGTATCTGCTCATCCTCCTGCCAGGAATGCAGTGCCCTGCGCTCATCTGTGCTTGAGTGTGGAGGCCGGGGAGCCCCCACCCAATTCCTGCTCGGCTGAATCTCACTGTGTGTCCTGAAACAGGTGCTCTGTGCCTTCACTCCCCACCTCGTAAATTGAATCTGGCCCCAGGGTGACTTTCCTCTCCCTGGGTGACAAGCCTGGTCTGTTCCCACCCCGTATCTTGAGCCTGGCATTTAGCTATCGCTCGACTGGAGCAGAGGAATGAAGAGGACGAGTGAGCCGGGTTGGAGTCCGGCAGCAGGAGGAGCAGCAGGAGGAGCAGCAGGAGGAGCAGCAGGCCACGCTCCGGCCGATGAGAGGGGCACCTGGCTGAGGACATACTTAGGCTCCTAGAAGATGCCTGGCCTGGCCAGCACTGCTGGGGACACCCCAGGATGTGAGGCTCTAAGGCTAGCCCAATGCATGGATCCTCCAGCCTCCTACCCCATGATGCACCAGGCCCTGGCCCTCTCCTACTATGTCCCCACTGCCTCCATCCAGCTCTGGTCTCCTCCTTGCCCTTGGGGCCCTCCAGCCAGCCACCCCTGCATCTCACGGCCTCCAGTTCCTCCCACCTGTCCACCCTGCACATGGTCACAGCCCCTCAGCCCAGAACTCAAAGCCCTTTGTAGCCTGGACCTACCCATTCCTCTGGCCTCCTCAGACCTGAAAGACCATGTCTGACTTCCCCTCTGGTCCCCGCAGGGGAGGAGGTACAGGGGAGCCACCCATAAAGAAATTCTACACCGAGGCCATAGATTATCAGACTTTCCCCAGAAATCCATGAAATGGATATGGAGAGCACTGCTTCATGCCAGAAGTGGAGGTCCAGAGAGGTTAATATATTTTCCTAAGGTCACACAGCAGTCTTGCTAGGAGATCTCAGGAAGCACCTGTCCACGCACTTCCACCCCTTCCTCTGCTGCTAGGGCACGGTGTGTCTGTAACGTTCAGTGTCTTATATCTAGTGCCTGGCACACGACAGGTGTGCAATAAACAAATCCATCCCCAGTTCAGATCCCCTGGTGGTGGGGCCTCTGTCACCACCTCCAGAGGCAGCCCAGTCCACAGTGGGGAAAGAAGGCAGGCGGAGGTTGGGTAGACTTCGATTTGAACTCCGATTTGAACTCCAGCTCTGCTACCAATGAGCTCCATGACCTTGAATATATGGCTTAACCTCTCTGGGCCTCAGGGTAAGGAGGGTAGGAAGGCCTCCCTTGAGGGAACTTGGGTCTGGACTTTGCTGTCAGCTCCTTGCTTATCTCCCTGCTTCCACCCCTGCACCCTAGGGGCCGTTCTCCGCACTCTGAGAAACTAGTAGGCTCTTGTCTCTCCTAGGCTCAAAATCCATCTGTCTCACCCAGATGAAAAGCAAAGTCTTCACTGTGAATACCAGGCCCTGAAAACTCCGCCCTGATCCCCCCTCCCTGACCCGCCTGCCTTAATTTTCACTCTCTCCCATTGCTTACTCCGCTGGGCTCCTCATACTGGTCTCCTCGCTGGTCCTCCAACCCTTCGGGCCGAGGCCTGCCACAGGGCCTTTGCACTGACTATTCTCTCTGTCTTCCATTCGGGGCCTGTGATTAACACCCTCACCTCCTGCCTTTGCTCCGACATCACTTCTGCATCGTGTTGGTGAGGCCTCACCCGACACCCTATTTATACTTGAGCCCTCGCTGCCCCAGCCGCTCACCCTGCTTTGTTTACCCAAACGCCCTGGGCCCTTCTGAGCTGCTCTCACGGCTTACTATTTCTTTGTTTATTGCCTTCCTTCTCCGGTTGCATGTAAGCTCCGTGAGACCAGGGATTCTATTTATTTATTTATTTATTTATTTATTTATTTATTTTCCATCTCAATTGCCAATGCATCCAAAACACTGGAAGATCTCCGATCAGTATTTGCGGAAGAAATCAAATGAATGCTGAGAGCCACCACTGGGCACAGTACTCCCCACTATGTTATGTGCCCGAATTCATTCATTCCCTCAACAACCCAGGAGGTGGCTGGTAGTACCAGCCCCTGGTACAAATGCAAAATGAAGTCACAGAGAGGCAAAGTCAGCTGACACACACACACACAGAGGGCAGAGCTGGGATTTGAACCCAAGCAGTGTGACCTCGCAGTGTGACCCCTAACCCCCAGGGCCACGGGGGTAGTGCCTCTGGGCCCCTGCATTCGGCTCTCCCCAAGGGTGCTCCTTTCTGGGCAGGGGTTGTGGGGGGTGGTCAAGGAGACATAGGTTTGCCCTCAGAAACCTCATGTAACCTCTTTGAGTCTGTCTCCACCTCCCTCCCCTGGGGCATGGAGTATTTAATATATATATTAATATTATAGATATTAATATATAATATTATATTATATATTAATTATATATTATAATTATATATTATAAATATATAATATTTTATATATATTAATATATTATATATATATTTTTTAGATTTATTTATTTATTTCAGAGAAAGAGCCAGCAGTGGTGGGGGCAGAGGGAGAGAGAGAATCCCAAGCTGGTTCTGTGCTGAGCGTGGAGCCTGACACAGGGCTCGATCTCACCACCCAGAGATCATCCCCTGACCCGAAACCAAGAGTAGGATGTTCAACCGACCGCACTACCCAGGTGCCCCTGAATTATCTTCATATGAGCAGATTTTAAACCAGAGTCTCTCTCCGTCCTGCGTGTTCACCCAAGAGCAGTGAATGCTCATGTTCACACAAACATCTGTACTCACATGTTGATAGCAACTGTTCGTCACCGCCCCAAACCGGGAACACTCCAGAAATCCCTCAGTGAGCAGGTAAAACAATGGTGCATCCACACCACGTGACACTACTCCACCAGGATGAGAAACAAATCCCTGAGACCTCCAATCACATGGATGCATCTCGAAGGCGCAACGCTGAGCGAGAGAAGCCGGACTTGGGAAGCCACAATCTGTGTAATCCCAACCGTCCGGGTGCCTGGGTGGCTCAGTGGCTGAGAGTCTGCCTTCAGCTCAGGGCGTGATCCTGGGGCCCCGGGATCGAGTCCCCCATCGGGCTCCCTGCATGGAGCCTGCTTCTCCCTCTGCCTATATCTCCGCCTCCCTCTCTGTGTCTCTCATGAATAAATAAATAAAATCTTTGAAAAAAAATCCTATCCATATGACGTTGGCCCCGACAGACATCCACTTCCCAATCCCCAGAGCCTGTGAGTATGTAACACTGCAAAAGGGGATTTTTTGGGGCTCTGATTATGGTAAGAATTTTGAGATGGGGAGATTAGCGGGTGGCCCTAAATTTAATCACAAAGGTCCTTCTGAGAAGGAGGGGGGACGACAGGAGCTGTGATTACAGGAGCAGAGGTCAGAGAACAGAGAGTTTGGAAGATGCAAGCCCCTGGCTTTGGAGACAAAGGAGCCACAAGCCAAGGAACACAGGCAGCTTCTAGGAGCTTCTAGGAAGGCACAGGAGGACCCGATTCTCCCGACACCCTCCGGGAGGGATGTGGCCCTGCTGCCACTTAGATCTTAGCTCATTGACACCGATTTCAGGCTTCTGACCTCCACAAGGGTACGGACATGGATTTGTGTAGTTTGAGGCCACTTGGCATGTGGTCATTTGTTGCAGCTACAATAGGGAACATAACATTTTCGGTAAGACAAAGCTGGATGGACAGAGACTAGGACTAGATCCACGGTTGGGGGGGCAGTCAGGGATGAGGGGGCCTGACCACAGAGGGATGATGGGAACTGCTCTAATGGTGGTGATGGTTACACCAATCTACACATGTGCTAAAATTCATAAAACTCTGCACTCCCCCCCCCATCAACTTTACTGTGTGATTTTCAAATACATGCTTAATGCTCATTAGCTATGATTATAACAAAACATCCTGTTGGCCAGAGAGCCTCTGGGCTGCCCAGGGATGTGCAGAGAAGTGACGCTTGCCTAGGTTACAGGCCTGCCTTGGATTTGCTTTGTGACCTGAGGCCACCTACAAGCCCTCTCTGGTCTCATTTAAAGAATAAGCAGTGGCAGAGGCTATAGGGACGTCTTTTCTAGGGACATATGTCCAAGGAGAGCTCTCTAACCCTGGGAGCTTTAGGCCTTTTTGCCTGAGATGGGGCAAATTGATTCATTCAGCCCACAAATATTTACTGAGCTCCTACTATGTGCCAGGCGCTGGGAGACAGAACAGCAAAACTAAGTGATCAAAAACCCTATTGCAGTTTGTGTTTCAAAGGACAAAAATGAACCCCAAATGTTTTCATGTGTGTGCGAGTGTGTTCTTTAAAGATGTGTTTTTAACTAATCTCTACACTCGACATGGAGCTCGAACTCACAAGTCTGGGATCAAGAGTCATCGCATGTACCACCAACTGAGCCAGCCAGGCACCCCTGAATCCCAAACATTTTAAACGTGGTATGTGGATGGTGATGGGGGAAAAACAGAGCAGGGTCGGAGGGGGGGTGGATAGGGAGCATCTGGGGGAGGGTGTGGGTTTTAAGGGAGGGTCCTCTGAAGAGGTGACCTGAAGGAGGCTAGGGAAGGTGTGTGTGTGCAAAGGAGGTGACAGGATCAGCTGCAGGGATTTTGGGGTCTGCAGGGGGCTGGAATGCCCCCTCCCTGTGAGCGGCCCTATCCTTCTGGAATGTGATGAGGCTGCAGGACGTCTCTTAGCAGCCCAACTGGGCCATCCTGCTGACTCACGCCGGGTGCCTGTGGTCAACCTGCCTCCCTCTAGGGAACAGTGCCAAGAGTCCCTGGGCCTGTGCTGGGTTCAGTGTGCCTCATTCCCAGGACACACTGTGCAGCGTCCGGTCCAGCCACCCCATGCCTCCGTCTGGGTGGTTCTCGGTGCCGGGAGGACCTCTCCTCACCTCCTGAAATTCCGCTCACAGCCCATCTGGGCCAGCATCCCCATCTCTGGGCCGCTCCATCTCCAAGGGGGATGACTCATGCCTTGGCCAGAGTACAGACAAACAGGCTCTTTTCACTTGCTGGCTCTTGGCAGGAGAGCAATTAGAGTAACCTCTTTGGGAGATCACTTGGCAACATTTTAATTATGGAGACCACCTCCGCTAAAGCGGGAGACACCCCCTGTGTCTGCATTGTTACTCATCTCCGCATCCTGTTTGCTTCTTTTGCAGCCCTTTTAATACTTGGTAACGAATTTCTTTGGTTATTCACTTTTTTAAAAAAAGATTTTATTTATTTATTTGACAGAGAGGGAGAAAGAGCACAAACAGGGAGCGGCAGGCAGAGGGAGAGGGAGAAGCAGGCTCCCAGATGGGCAGGGAGCCCCACTCGGGACTTGAGCCCAGGACCCTGAGATCGTGACCTGAGCTGAAGGCAGACATTTAACCGAGTGAGCCACGCAGGTGCCCCTGGCCATTGACATCTTATAATCAGTCAGCCCCACTAGTTGGGGAGTGAGGAGGCAGCGGAAATTGTCCCCCTGTGTCCCGCCTCCAAGAATCAGTGCCTGGCTCCTCCATTCTGTCTGTTGGAGGTACAAATAATGGGATCCCTAGAAATGTATGGAATAGACAGGTGGCCTTGAGGACGTGCCCAATTCACTATATACCGGGATGTTTACTACAGGATCATTTACAAGACTTGAAACAACACAGGACTAGATAAATACATCAGGGCCTCATAAATATTGGAATCCCACCATTCATAAGGAGGTGTTTATTTATTGAGAGGGATGGGGGTCACAGGTGTATTTCTCAAACCCAGTGCACTTCAGATTTGTGCACTATACTGTGTCTATATATCCTCTATTAAAAGGTAATCCCAGGGGCACCTGGGTGGCTCAGCGGGTTAGGCGCCTGCCTTGGGCTCTGGTCATAGTCTCAGGGTCCTAGGGTCGAGCCCTGTGTTGGGCTCCCTGCTCAGCTCTCCCTCTGCCTTCTGCCCTCTGCCCCCTACTTGTGCTCTTGGTTGCTCACTGTCTTAAACAAAATCTTACCCCCCCCCACACACACACACACAAAAGAAAAAAGAAAGAAAGAAAAGAAAATCCCATAAACAGGGGAATGTTTATGATGCAATGTTCTGGTGTCTGCAGCTTACTTTGAAAACGTATCACAAATGAGGATGGATGCAGACATACATGCTAAGGCATATATAATAAAATTTTAGTGGTGGTAGGCACAGGGATGTTCGTGGATAATTCTTCCAAGGTTTTTTTAAATATGTTTTGACATTTTCACATTGAAAGACTGGAGGGATAAGGAGGTGGCATTTATTTGTCAAGATGTCCCAGATATTACAAAAGGTTAAAAGGCATAAAGTAGTACCTTGATTCTGTTTTCAAAAGAGAGAACTGAGATGAGGTACACCCATGAAGACAAATTTCTGGCAGGTAACCCTTAAAAGTGGTTAACTCCAGGGATGGGTCTGGGGTAGTTGGGAGACTAGAATTCTGCATTTCATGACCCCCTACGTCTTGAGTTCTGAATTTTTAAAAAGATTTTAGTTTATTTATTCATGAGAGACACACAGAGAGAGGCAGAGAGAGGGAGAAGCAGGCTTCCTGCAGGGAGCCCGATGTGGGACTCGATCCCAGGACCCTGGGATTAAGACCTGAGCCTAAGGCAGGTGCTCAATCACTGAGCCCCCCCCCAGGCGCCCCTTGAATTCTGAATTGCAAGCACAGTGGCAGTGACTGTGCTCACCCCCTGCTTTCAGCAGGTGGGACCAGAGATGTCTGGGGGGGCGATGTGGGAGCCACCCGTGGAAGAGCCCGGGCCCTCAAACACGTGGCCACATGACTCAAAATACTTAATGGCTGGGATATGAGCCCTCAATGAATTTCTACTGCTTTCAGCACCTCGAGTGGGAGGATGTTTAAGTCTCCCAGACTTCCTTAGTAGGGCGCATGCGTATTTTTTCTTTCTCTTTAGAAAATCTAATTAGGAAAATAACAAATTCTTGGATCATATCTCTGTATCTTTTGATCATCTGGGTTTATTAATAAGTTAATGGTCTCTTCCAACAATGCCATGCCAGCCCTAGGGGATCCCAGTACTACCAGTTTGGTGAGTAAGCTAACTGCTTATAGAAGCACATGCAAATGTTCACAGTGAGAGTGCTCCGATTCCTCTTCTCCTCCCCCCTCCTCCCCCTCCTCCTTATCCCCTTCTCCCTCCTCCCCCCTCCTACACCCCCTTCCTCCTCCCTCTCCTCCACCCCCTCCTCCTCTCCCTCTTCCCCTCTTCCTTCTAAAAAATATTGATTTCATACCTTGCACCTTACTCTGCACCTTGCTTATTTTTTAGGTCAATCCACAGCCGTCTCATTCTGTTTAAAAATAGCTGCAAGATATCCCACTTGCATCCTTTTAAAATTATTTTCCTTTTGAAGAGCTGTATTCATCTTAAGTGAGTTTTGACAAGCGCATCTCCTCCTGCAATCCGAACTCCTGTCAAGATACAGAAGAGCCCAGCGCCCCCAGAAAGTTTCCTGGTGCCTCCTCGTTATCTGTCCCCGCCCTTGCCGGGGAGGTGACCTCTGTCCCGAATGCCCCCCAGAAATGGAGTTGTCTGGTCTTAGGTGTTCTATTTTTTTTTAATATTTTATTTATTTATTCATGAGAGACACAGAGAGAGAGAGACAGAGAGAGAGGCAGAGACATAGGCAGAGGGAGAAGCAGGCTCCATGCAGGGAGCCCCATGCAGGACTTGATCCTGGATCCCCAGGATCACGTCATGGGCCAAAGGCAAGCACTAAACTGCTGAGCCACCCAGGGATCCCCCTGGTCTTGGTTGTTCTAGAACTCTTATCTTATAGAATGCACCCTGGCATCTGGCTTCTTTTGCTCAGCATAACATTCTTGACATTCACAGGTGTTCGTGTGTATATTAGAGTTTTTTTCCTTTTTGCGGCTGAGTCGAATTCCACTGTGTGAATAAATCACAGTGTGCGTATCCACTCCCCTGTTCATGGCTCTTTCCAGATCAGGCTAGGATGCCTAAAGCCGCTGCAATCACCCAGGTGTTTGTGTCACCCTACATTCTCATTTCCTTGGGCAAATAACCAGAGGTTGGAATTGCTCGGTCACAGGGTGAGAGTCATACTGTTTGGACTATAGTAACTGTGCAGTTTAAGTTCTGACGGGGTAAATTCCCTTCCCTCCTTTCTTCCCCTGCCCCCACCCTCACTGGTAATTCCTGCGCATTTCCAATCCACACAAACTTTGAAAAAACTTTTAAAAAACATTTGAGCTACATTACTTCAATGTATTACTTTCATAATAATCATAGTCCTGGAGGAAAGCTTAGCTAAAGAAATTAATCACTCTCTTCAAATTCTGAGTTCTTTCTTTGTACTGAGGCCCCAGGCTTTGTCTGTCAAAGGCCAGCAGATTCCTTGTGCCCCCGTGGGCCCCCACTCCTCCGAGGCCCCCGTGCCAGCGCGGCCAGTGCTGTTCCGTTCCCACCACCCGGTTCTCCTTGTTCCCTGCATACGCTATGCTCCACCACACCTCAGATCTCTGCGTGTGCCTTTAGCCTGAGGCTCTTTGTGACTTTTCTCTCTCTCTCTCTCTCTCTTTTTAAAGATTTTATTTACTTGACACACACACACAGAGAGAGAGAGAGAGAGAGCAGGGAAGCAAGGGAAGCAGCATGCAGAGGGGGGCAGCACGCTTCCCACTGAGCAGGGAGCCGGACCTGGGGCTTGATCCCAGGACCCTAAAATCATGAGTTGAAGGCAGATGCTTAACCCACTGAGCCACCCAGGCACCCTTCCTGACTTTCCTTTCTCTCTAATGCTTCCTCTCTCTCTCTCCCTTCCAACGTGCATTTATTAAGCTCCTACTCTACCTCCCCTGGCCCTTGGGTCACTCACAGCCTGGAGCCATACCAGCCAACAGAACTCCCCAGAATGATGGAAGAGTCCATTTTGCACCGCCCCAGATGACAGCTGCTGGCCCCGTGTGGCCAGTGAGCCCTCAAAATGTAGCCGTAGCAACAGGAGGCAATTTTAATTGAATTTGCTTATTATTGGTTTCAGCTGTAACCTGACACTCAGTTCCAGCCACTGGAACACTTTGTAGGCAGGTTTGGAACAACTCAAGCCTGGGAATTGACTTTTTGAGCTGTGAGGCCATGAGATCTAGATGCAGATCAAGCCTTCCTGATGGAAGGTGGTGTCTCATTGAAGAAAAAACCCACTCGGTCACAGCGGCTTCGCGTACCAAGAATGGAAAATGTTTCATTGATAATTTTTCTATTGGTTACAAGTGGAAATAGGAATATTTCACAAATAGCAGGTTAAATAAAATCTTTGATTAAAATGATTTTTTGCCTGTGTCTTTTGCTGTCTCTCTTTTTTTTTTCTCTCTCTTTTTTTAATGTGGCCGTTAGAAAATGTTTACCCAAGGGGCTCACAGTGTGCATCTGGGGGACAGCGTTGGTCGGGAGGATGGACAGACCACAGACTCACTGGTCCCATGTGAGTGACAAGCTCCTTGTGAAGGTGATGGCTGCAGAGGGACAGCCCTGTATTGCAGTTTGAGGCCCTGTCTGATCCCTTTCTCTAAGGGTGTTTTTTTTTTTTTTTTTAAGATTTTTATTTATTTGAGAAAGAAAGAGAGAGAGAGAGAGCGAGAGAGCACAAGCAGGGGGAGCGGCAAAGGGAGAAGGAGAAGCAGACTCCCACTGAGCAGGGAGCCCCATACAGGACTCAATCCCAGGACCCGGGGCTCATGACCTGAGCTGAAGGCAGACGCTTAACCAACTGAGCCACCCAGGCACCCCTGTCTATGGGGTTTAGAACGAGCTCCTTGGAGCACATCTCAGATGTGTGGTCCTCTCCAGGCCTCAGTGTGTCCATCTGGAACAGGAACCCTAACCTGGGCAGCCTCCCAGGGCTGTTTTGAGGATCCAAGGAGCTAATCCACGCAAAGCCCTGGAGGAGCCTGGTGCATGCCGAATGCTCAGGAAGGTTCTAATTATCACCATTCTTCACCCCGTCCCCACCCTTCCTGGCACCTGAGTTCCTGGCTCAGGAGGGATCACGGGATTTGGAGAAGGAAGCAGGAAAGACCTCACAAACCCTGACTCAGCAGAGAGCGCCAGGTCTGGCCCGTTCCCAGGCATCACCTACTGCACCCATTTCACAGACTCGTGGCTCCTGGCACCTCTGTCTGCCCCCCCGGGTCCCAGCCAGCGAACGATGTGGGCAAGATCTTAGCCCAGGGTTGCCTGCTTGCGACCTTCGACCTTTGTGACTCAGGCATTCTTGCCACAGTGGCAAAGTCTGGGCGGGGGGGTGGGGACTGGTCCCAACATCTGGCTTCTGATCCAGGCCTCCCCAGCAGCATCAGCGGCTCCCTTCTTGCCCTGGCATTCGATGCTACTAGAGGGTCCGCCAGGTGCCACTCTCCCTCCCAGAGCCTCTCTCCAGCCAACTGCACTGCTCAGTTCTTTCCAAGTGGTTCCTGGATATTCCCACTCCACAGGCCCTTTGTAGGACCTCCAGGCACACATCCCACCTCCCCACTCCCAAGACCCCCGAAAGAACATGTGACCTGCCCCTTGCCCCTTGGCTCTGCAAACCTGGGTCACTGGGGAGGGGGTGGCTGTAAGCATCTCCCAAGGCACTTTATTTACTAGCAGGCAGCCCAGAGTTTCTCCCCTCTCCCAGCCCAAATTCCACCCAGGCGAGGAGGTCCAATGTCTTATTATTTGTTTATTTCTTAGAACCTTTTTATTAGCGCCCCCCCTTTTCTTTGGGCAAAGCAGCAGCTCTGTGACTGGCAGGGCTCTAGCCAATAAAACCTTTGAGTGGCTCAGCCCTCCCCAAGGAAGGAAGGGGCCCGTGTTGTAAAAGCAGGGCTGGAGAGAGACCTCAGCCATAAACAGGCGGAGATGAGACCGGGCCTTGCAGGAGGTTCTCCAAGATTAGAGGGAGGCAGGGAGGGGTGGCAACCGCAGGTCCAAATGCCTGCTTGGCTTCCTCTGGCCTCGACTCTCTCTGTCTCTCTCTGTCTCTGTCTCTCTGTCTCTGTCTCTCAGGGGCCGGTGGTGGCGCAACCCAGCATGCAGACCCTCTAGGAAATGCAGCAAAGCCCAGACTACCTACAAAGCCTTCCAGTCGGGCTGGAGCTACCTCCCCTCCCTCCCCTCGCGCACCCCCAGCCAGGGCCCCCGAGTCAGGCAGCCCTCGTTCAAATCCTGGCTGCGCCCCACTTGCTCAGTGGTGTGACCTTGGGCAAGTCCCTCAAATTCTCTGGGCCTCAACCATCTCAGCTGCAAACAGGGTGACAATAGCTAATCATTTGTGCTGGTAAATCTCAGACAGTTGCTACGAGGCAACCCACAAGCACAGGAGAAAGGAGCACGGGGCGGGGGGGTGGGGGGCGGTGTATCAATGTCGCCTGGGCCTGCCTCCCCACAGCCTCCACCGCCACCAGGGGCTCTGAACACGACTGTCCCTGTCCCGCCTGCCTCCTGCTCTTCATGTTTCCCTTTTCAAATTTTGTTTCTGCCCTTACCCTCCCCCGTTTGTACAGTGGATACATGCACGGCTACCGGGGAACATGCACAAAATTCATAAAGCATGATGCATCACGAGCCCCGCGAACGAGGAACGAGAACATTCGCCCGTGTCTTGCGGGCGTCTCTGGTTCCTCCTCCCTGCAACCGCTAACTCAGTGCAATCCTTGCCAGTCTCTTGGTTTGCTCAAGAGAGTTTTGTCCTGTGTGCCTGTATCCTCAAAGCAATACATGAGCTTTTCTTGTTTGCTGCGGGGGGGGGGGGGGGGGGGGAAGGGGGAGTGTAAAAAGTGGAACGAGGCTGCAGAAGATATCCTGCGAATTCTTTGGCTGGACATTAAGAGTCACACATGTGGCTGTGCCTAATACTGGTCCCTGTGAGAATTTCCCACTGGCCCCTGGTCCCCTCCGCTCCCCTCTCCCTGCCTGCCCTGCCCTTGCTCACCTGCCTTCCAGCCCTGACTCATCCTGCAAGCCCTGGCTCCCGGCTTGCCTAATCTCCATTCATTCCTTGACATCATTCTCAGAGACTCCTCAGGGCCCCAAGGTGGCCTGACTCTGTCCCTGTTGGTGAATAGTCCCCCGTTTGGTGTGTGGGATGAGTCTGAAGCTGGAAGTGTGCTCAGGGACCCACAAGAATCTGGCATTTTGCGAGAGGGAGTTTGCCAGAAGAGGGAGAGAGGTCATCCCAGGCAGAGGAATGTTCGCAGGCACAGGCCCCAAGGTGTGAGATCCAGGCTGCAGTGGGTGTGGAGGCAACCAGGTGGGGCCCTGGCATTGAGGAAGGTGGGGACTGTGGGAAGACAAGTGCTCCCACAGATGCAGCAGGGTGAGCGGCGGGACCTCAGCCCCACTCCCGTTTTAAACCAGAGCAGCTCTGTCTTGAACTCTATTATGGGCTTCTCCTCCAGAGTAAGATTGGTCTGGAACAAAGAAATCTCTGTCTCAAAAGGTTCTAGAAACAAACCATCACCATGGGTGCTAGTGAGCCACAGAAGGAACCTGACCCAGACGTAGATTTGGATATTAGAAAAGACTTCTCTGGGAATCCTCACGGAGGAAATGACTATGCAAAGGCACTGGGGCAGAGAACAGTGAGGTGTGACCCAGGAATGGAAGTCCCAGGATACATGGAATACAGGCAGGAGGCCAGACCATCAGGCCACCACCACTTGGGACTAGAGGGAGGGGAGGGACAGCTCTGGGAAGGACTAGAAACAGGGAGGCTGCGGTGAGGCTGGGGGGAGGCAGAGAGAGGAGGCCTAGGGGGACAGGCAGGGTGAGGGCATGGGATGGAGAGTCCCAGGAGGGGAGGGGGAAAGGGGCAGTGCCTGGGGGTGACCCGGGGACCCATGATGGGGCCATCCCCGAGATGGCAACTCAAGAGGATGGAAGATTCAGGGGAGCCACTGAGCTCCCACTCCAGCTGGGCATGGTGTGCTTGTCTGAGCTGCCTTGAGGTGGGGGGCGGGCAGGGTGCTGAGGCCCCTCCGGAGGGGCATCCTTCTGGGTCCAGGGCTTCCAGAAGCTCCTGGAGAAGAAAGGTTGAGGTCCGAAGGGCACCACCCAGGGGCCTACAGACATTCAGGCCTAGGGCTGCTTACAGGGGAGGGCTATTCACCCCCACATTCCAGATGGAGAGACTGAGGCTCAAGAGGGCACGTGCCTGCATCAAGGTCATGCGCTGAGCAAGGGCTGGGGACCTGCTGGCCCCTGGGTGTGAGGGAGCAGAGAGGAGGGGGGCTCCAGCTGCCTGGGTCCGGGGGAGTGGATGAGGCCTTCCCAGAGGTGGACCAGCAAGGGGCCCATTTATCTCTGGAGGGAGAAATTGCAGGTCCCAGGGGCCAGGAGACCAGGAGAGAGTAATGCTGGGTGGAGGGTGCTGGGACTGTCCTGAAGCAGAGCTGGCACAGCCTGGTGACACCCTCAGCCCCAGAGCCCCAGCGCCCCCGGGAGGCTGGTCTCCATCACACAGCAATCAGAATTCAACCCCCATGCACCCTGGTTCCTGGGTGAGAGACGGACCCACACACTACAGCCTGGGCGGGGGTGGGGAGGCCGGTGGGGAGACCCTCCTGGCAGAGCATAAGCCACTGGGGGTCAGAGATCATCTAAGCAGCTCGCTGTGTGACCCAGGGCAGGCCACCCGCCCTCTCTGGGCCTCCACTTGCTCATCTGAAAAGGCAGCCACGGGGAGGGGGGCTCGCCAAGGCTGTCGAGGACAGGGGAGGCCACAGACTCCGGGGGCAGACAGATCAGGCTGGGATCTGCTTTGGGCTGCGTGATCACACTCAGGGCACTTTCCCTCTCGGCCTCAGTTTCCTCATCGGGAAAGCGGGTACAATAAAGGTGTCTGACTCATCCCCAGGAACAAAGGGGTCACGCTCAGGAGGTGGGGAGTGCTGTGCCCTGACCTCTCTCTCCTGTGAGGACTGATGAAGCCAGGGCCTGTCCTCCTGTCCTCCAAGCCCCCGGGGGATGCAGCCTCGGCTTGGGCCCCAGCTGCACCCCAGCCCTGCCCACCCCTGCTCCCCCATCCTCCTGCCAACACAGCAGGCATCACATTCCGAGCCCTTGAGAGGGAAAGCATCCCCATCTGGGGGTGCTCTGGGGCATCCAGCAAGAAAAGGGGCCCCCAGGCCCTTATGTTTCCTGAGCAGTTACTGTGAGCCCGACTCCTGCCCTCATCCAGCCCTTTATCAGGAAGATGCCTTTGGAAGACAGAGAAACCAAGACCCCGCGACAGTCGGGGACACCTCAGGCATCCCAGCAAGTCACTCAGCACAGCCTCGTGCCCCACTCCCTTCCAGGAGGGACCTGCACCCAGAGCACAAGCCAGCCAGGTCCTGGTCTGGGTCAAGTTTGAGGCAGCAGGAGGCTGGAGGCCACCAATGCAGAGGCTCATGGCTCTTCCTGCAGGCCACCTCCTCCGGGGACAGGGAGGAGGAGGAGGAGGAGGAGGAGGGGGGATCTCCTGGCTGGTGCCCAGGCCCGGGCCTCACCTGATTTCCGAGATGTTGTTTTCGTGCGAGTCCCACAGGGCCGGGATCCGGGGCTCGGCGGGCCCGTCCATGGCGGGCCGGTGAGGGCAGGGATGGGAGGACGCTCAGGAGCAGGAGGCACGGGGGCCAGCTATGTGCCGCGGCGTCTGCCACCCGAGGAGCCCGCCAGGTGCCTACCTCCGCGCCCAAGGGGAGGGGCAGCACCCAGCCGGTTCTCCCAGCTGCTACCCACGCCTCCAACAGCGGGAGAGGCTGGGAGGGAGCCACCCTTCTCCGAGGGTGGGAAGGGGAGGAGGGCTGATGGGCACATCTCAGGAATCTCCCCAGTGGCTGTGGGCCAGAGTCCAGGGGGCAACTCCAGCTCCGTACTGGAACCTTCCAGGCTAGTGGTTCTGGCCATACCCACCTGGAGTCTCAGTTTGCCAATGTGACAGAAAGCTAATCTCATCTCAGAGAGTTCATTCACTCACGCGCTCATCTATTCATTCAAGAAATATTTATTGAGTGCCTCGGGTCTGCCAGGCGCTGCTCGAAGTGCTGGGATCCTGCTAGAACCACCTGCTGTGTTCGCGGGAGGATGGGGGAGCAGGGTGGGTAGGGCTGGGGTGCATCTGGGGCCCAAGCCGAGGCTGCGTCCCCAGGGGGCTTGGAGGACAGGAGGACGGGCCCTGGCTTCATCAGTCCTCACAGGAGAGAGAGGTCAGGGCACAGCACTCCCCACCTCCTGAGTGTGACCCCTTTGTTCCTGGGGATGAGTCAGACACCTTTATTGTACCCGCTTTCCCGATGAGGAAACTGAGGCCGAGAGGGAAAGTGCCTTGAGCGTGATCACGCAGCCCAAAGCAGATCCCAGCCCGATCTGTCTGCCCCCGGAGTCTGTGGCCTCCCCTGTCCTCGACAGCCTTGGCGAGCCCCCCTCCCCGTGGCTGCCTTTTCAGATGAGCAAGTGGAGGCCCAGAGAGGGCAGGTGGACTGTCCCGGGTCACACAGCGAGCTGCTTAGATGATCTCTGACCCCCAGTGGCTTATGCTCTGCCAGGAGGGTCTCCCCACCGGCCTCCCCACCCCCGCCCAGGCTGTAGTGTGTGGGTCCGTCTCTCACCCAGGAACCAGGGTGCATGGGGGTTGAATTCTGATTGCTGTGTGATGGAGACCAGCCTCCCGGGGGCGCTGGGGCTCTGGGGCTGAGGGTGTCACCAGGCTGTGCCAGCTCTGCTTCAGGACAGTCCCAGCACCCTCCACCCAGCATTACTCTCTCCTGGTCTCCTGGCCCCTGGGACCTGCAATTTCTCCCTCCAGAGATAAATGGGCCCCTTGCTGGTCCACCTCTGGGAAGGCCTCATCCACTCCCCCGGACCCAGGCAGCTGGAGCCCCCCTCCTCTCTGCTCCCTCACACCCAGGGGCCAGCAGGTCCCCAGCCCTTGCTCAGCGCATGACCTTGATGCAGGCACGTGCCCTCTTGAGCCTCAGTCTCTCCATCTGGAATGTGGGGGTGAATAGCCCTCCCCTGTAAGCAGCCCTAGGCCTGAATGTCTGTAGGCCCCTGGGTGGTGCCCTTCGGACCTCAACCTTTCTTCTCCAGGAGCTTCTGGAAGCCCTGGACCCAGAAGGATGCCCCTCCCGAGGGGCCTCAGCACCCTGCCCGCCCCCCACCTCAAGGCAGTTCAGACAAGCACACCATGCCCAGCTGGAGTGGGAGCTCAGTGGCTCCCCTGAATCTTCCATCCTCTTGTGTTGCCATCTCGGGGATGGCCCCATCATGGGTCCCTGGGTCACCCCCAGGCACTGCCCCTTTCCCCCTCCCCTCCTGGGACTCTCCATCCCATGCCCTCACCCTGCCTGTCCCCCTAGGCCTCCTCTCTCTGCCTCCCCCCAGCCTCACCCCAGGCCTCCCTGCTTCTAGTCCTTCCCAGAGCTGTCCCTCCCCTCCCTCCAGTCCCAAGTGGTGGTGGCCTGATGGTCTGGCCTCCTGCCTGTATTCCATGTATCCTGGGACTTCCATTCCCTGGCCACACCTCACTCTGCTTGTCCAACCCCCAGTCCTCTTCCCAATTGCTGGTCTCCTGATCCCTCAGACACCTGGAATCTGGCCACGAAGCCCAATTTTCTCACCTGAGACGACTTATCTTTATAGCACAGAAGGAATATGGGCACCCTGTTTTAAAAAAGGGGAGGAGGAGGAAATGTCTGAGCAGGTAAGTGCAGATAGAAAACAAAGATCCCCATAATCCCCCCTTCTATCCACGGAGAGAACCACCGATGACAGTTTGGTGGCATCTTCCTAGAAACTTTTTGTCATTTTTCTGGTATGTTCCAGAGAAATTTTTGTTGGATGAATAAATACAAAACTACTGGGGCGCCTGGGTGGCTCCGTGGTTGAGCATCTGCCTTTGCCTCAGGTCGTGATCCCTGGGTCCTGGGATCAAGTCCCGCATCAGGCTTCTCCCTCTGTTTGTGTCTCTGCCTCTCTCTCTGTGTCTCTTATGAATAAATAAATAAAATCTTTTAAAAAAATTACTGTCATTTAAAATTTGATTCCCAAGGGGCACCTGGTGGTTCAGTGGGTTAAGCGTCTGCCTTCAGCTCAGGCCATGATCCCGGAGTCCTGGGATGAGCCCCACATTGGGCTCCCTGCTCAGTGGGGAGTCGGCTCCCTCTGCCTCTGCCCTTCTCCCCTTGCTTGTGTGCTCTTTCTCTCTCTCTCTCTATCTCAAATAAATACATAAAATCTTTAAAAAAATAAAATAAAATAAAATTTATTTCCTGGCCATGTGTTGTTGCACAGTGGGAGGGATAGGGCATGTCAGACTCACATAGCAGATGCACAAAGGGAGCTCAGAGAGGTGGGATGAGCTGCCCAGGGTCACACAGCGTTACCTACTTTCATTCTGTTGGCGGGCAGGAGACAAACGTCCTGGGCCAATGCACCCCCCCCCCCAGTTCATCTACCCAAAGGCCCAGGACTATGTGCTGTGGTTTGTGGAGCCTCCCCCAACCCCCCCACCCCGCCCCGATTAGTTTGAATCTTACCTTGGCTACTTTCAGACTTAGCCTCGATGTGCCCATCTGTGCAAAGGGGTCCCTCGAAGGGAGTGGGGGAAATCGAGAGGGTGAGCTCTCCCTGTCTGGGGCTGATGGACTCCCCTGATGTTAGGGGGAGAGGGGGCTGAGCTGGGACACTTTCCTGGCCCTCTGGGCTCGGCTGCTCTGCCTTTAATGACTGTTTCTGGCTCTGAGGAGGTGACAATCCTGTCCTGCCCCTCCCATGGGAACCTCCCCTGAACCCTGTCACCAGGTCCCCCCACAGCACTGTCAGAGCCAGAGAAGCCCACCTACCTGTGCCACCCTCATGTTCCAGAGGAGAAGGAGAATCTAAGGGGACCAGAACACTCAGATCCTTGAAGGAGACTGGAAAGGAAATTTGGGGAGTTCTCCTTGGGGGGCAAGGACATCTGGGAAAACCCAGGGAGAATTTAGAGGAGAATGCTGATGGGAGAAGGAGGACCTGGAGGCTGTGCCTGAGAGGCCAAGAGACCAGCTAGACAAGGTAGCCCGGAGATATAGAAATGTTTGCACCTCAGGGCCTTTGCACTTGCCATTTCCCTGGCTGGTGTGCTCTTTCCCAAAGAGTTGGATGCTTCAGGGCCTCTCTTCACCAGAGTTGGCCCTGCTTCTCCTCCCTGACCTCTCCCATCAAGGTCTCTAACCTTATTTTTTTTCTTTATTCCATAGCACTCATTCCCTTCTGATATCCTAAATGTTTTACATCCTCAATGTCTTACTTTATCCTAAATGCTGACTGTTTTTCTCCTCATTGGACTGTCAACCCTACAAAGACAGGGCTTGTTATGTTTGTCCCCTTTTGTATCCCAAAGGAAACGCCTGGAAAAGTTGCTGGGACTTATGGGCTGCTCAGTAAATGCTGTGAGTGAATCATCATGGGGTGATGGGGAGTGAGCAACTGGTGATGGTGGTGCCTGGAGAAACTTTTGAATCTCTTCAAAAGATGGGAGTGGGGATGGGGAGATGCAAGGCCTGGTTGTGGAGGGCGATGGACCCAGGATCTCGAGGAGGTGGCAAGGGCAACTGGAAGACAGAGTGGCTTCTTACCCAATGACAGGAGGGAAGGGACAGTAATGGGAATCACTGACCCCACCACCGTGGATCTGGGGGGCCAAGGTGTATGAGGGACAGGAAAGATAGTTGGAGGTGGGGGTGGGAAGAAGAAAGTGGAAAAGCCAGTGTCAGCTGGTGGTCCCTGGGAGGAGTGAGGATTATCCATCATCCCTCCATCTAGCCTCCAACCATCCATCCATCATTCCTCCAACCATTCATCATCCATCCCCAACTATCTATCCATCCTCCAACCACCCATCCAACATCCTCCATCCATTCATCATCCAACCTCCAAACATCCATCCATCAATCCATCCTCCGACCATCCATCCCTTCATCCCTCCATCCATTTATCACTCATCCTCCAACCATCTATCCATCATCCCTCCATCCATTCGTCATCCATCCCCAAAACACCCATCCATCTATCCATTCTTCAACCATCCATCCATCATCTCTCCATCCATTTACCCAACCCCCAAACATACATCCATCAATCCATCCTCCGACCATCCATGCTTCATCCCTCCATCCATTCATCACCCATCCTCCAACCATCCAGCCTTCATCCCTTCAACTAACATTTCAGGGGGGCCGCCTCTGTGGGACCTGACATTGCATCTACAAACAAGACAGGTAAGTAAACATGGCTTAAAGCTGCACTGTCAGTGCTGGAGCCACCTTCCACATGCGGCTATTGGGCACTAGAAATGTGGCTTGGGTGACCGAGAAAGTGAACATTTTCAGTTACATTGAATTTTAATTAACTTACATGTAACTTTAAAAACAGAAACAGCATCAAATACTTTCCTCTTAAATGCAACATTAATGTGTTGGTAAGATTACATTCCAATCTAACCCTTCGAAGCCGAGCATTGCAATTGAGATAAAACATGCAGAATATCTCTGCAGTGATCTTTATATCGATTACATGTTGAAACAATGATTTTTCAGATATGATGGGTCATGTAAAACGTATTCCTCAAATTAATCTTATCGATTTCTCTTTGCCTTTTTTTTTTTTTTTTAATGTGGCTACTAGAAGGTTTAAAATAACACGCGTGGCTAGCATACTAGCCGACTTGACTCCGCTGTCCTGGGGCAAATGCGGTCTGGTTGGTGTCCTGCCTGCAGATACTGGGCCTCTTGGGGGGGGTCAGGGATGGCTTTCCGGGGACAAGGGTGCCCCACTAGGGGAAACTCTCCAGGTGAGCAGGACAAAGGGCCAGATGCTGGAGAGACACCCAGAAGGGACGTTTCTTGTCCAAGGAGGAAGCATCTGGGGACCAAGGGGGGTACCTCTGGGCCCTGGGGTGGAAGCTCATACCTATCCCTGGGGCTTCAGGGTAGCAGGGACCAGTGCTATGTAAGGATATGCTAGGCTGGCTAGGACATGCCCCCTCTGCCTCGACAGCAACCCCCCACCCCCAGGATGGACACGTGTCACCAGTGTGCACCACTGACCATGAGCGGGAGCCCCTGAGGCCTCAGACATCAAGGAAGGTCTTAAACGTGCCCTCCCTGTTCTGGGCTGCCCCCCCTCCCCACCCCACATATTAATTCCTTGGTGTTTCCCCAGGCCTCCACTGGGGCCCCGGGAAGCCCCAGGTTGTGCCACTTTGCTCTTGGAGCTCAGACATGGGCAAAGGGAGGTCACTGGGTCATGAGGGCACGTTTCCACAGAATCGGGGCCATTGTCACCTCCAGAGCCTGACCTTTCCATTAAAAGCTAGTAATTGCCAGGAATTCTGGGAGAGCTGAGGACCAGACCAGCTCTGGCTGCTTAGAGGCTGGGTTCCCAAGAGGGCGGAGGCTGGGGGCAGGGCTTCCAGATCCTGGAGTCAGGAATAGACTCTGAATGAGGCACCGAGGGGGACAGGACTGGAGCTGGGGGTCCCGGACTTCTGCGTCTGAGGGAGGAGGGTGCTGGAGGCTAGGACTCCCGTGACCTAGACAGACACGAAACTGGGACACCTATACACCTGGACCTAGGGAATGGGTGGGCCAGGGCCAGGGATGCCTTTGGCCCCACGGCTCTGGATGGGCCCTTTGAGAGGGAGAAGAAGACATCACACAGGGTGGGGTGGGCGGAGGACAGCTGACACCTCAAAGGCAGCCTGTGCCCTCCCACCAGCTTTCCCCTCTAATCAGTGGGTCCATCTCGGGGTGTGCAGCGTTGCAGAAACCTCACTCTCTGCTCTCCACCCCGATTACTCCATCCCGGTGGAGGAGCCTGCCCCAGGGCCGATACTGCAGGCCCGGCCCCACCCCGCACACTCACCCAGGCGCCCCGCCCACCTGCTCCTGGGGCGGGGCCGGGGCTGCGCTGGGTGGGGGCGGCCACACCCGGTCCGGCAGGGGCCTGGAGCTGGCGGGGGACAGGGGGCCGCTGGCGGGGAGGGGGCGCTGAGAAGCAGTCTTTCCTGGCTGCCCGACCACAAAAGTGAAGGGGCCCAGGTGTGCAGAGATCCGGGACCCCCAGAGGTCAAGCCGGGTGATGACAATGTGTGAGAGCCCAAGGCTTGGGGGCCTGGACTCCTGGGTCTGACGGAGGAGGCACTAAAGTCCCTGACTCTGGGCACCTGGGTGGCTCAGTGGTTGAGCATCTGCCTTCAACTCAGGTCGTGATACTGGGGTCAGGATCGAGTCCCGTATCAGGCTCCCCTCAAGAAGCCTGCTTCTCCCTCTGCCTGTGTCTCTGCGTCTCTATGTGTGTGTCTCTCATGGATAAATAAATAAAATCTTTTAAAAAATATTAAAGTCCCTGGCCCTGGGTCTGAGGGGCTGGAGGCCTGGAGTCCTTGATCTGGGAGGAGATTGGGCATGGGAGTTTAGCCCCCAGGGCTGGGACACACAGAGCCTTCTGGGGTGGGGGTATTGGATATGGGAGTGTCGGCTCCACAGGCACCTGCGTCTCCCAATCCTCTCAGGTGCTCCCAGCAACATCCTCACCTGTCCCCAGGGCTCTCCACTGCCAAGATGCCAGGACCAGCCAAACCAGCTGTGCCAGTTGGGCATCCCTGTGACCCCCCCCTTCCCTGCGGTGACTCCAGGAAGACCTGAGCCCAGCCCGAGGCCCAGGGCTGTGAGTAGGTGGGTGGGAGGCGGGCTCATGTAGGAGAACAGGATGCCCCAATTGCTGCTTCATCCTCTCGCCTGCCAGACCTGTCCTGCTCATCCCTCTCATCCCTGCTCCTTCCATCATCCTCCTGCCTTGGGCAAGGGGCGGCGCCTCCACTTCCTTCTGCGGATGACACTTCCTCTCTGGCCCTCCGTCCCCCAAAACCTGCTCCACCAAGCATCTATCCTGTCCTTCCTGCTATTGTGTTCCATTGGTTCATTCAGCAACTCCTACGGAGTGCCTGTTCCATGCCAAGCACTGTCCTAGGTGCCAGGGGTAGAGTGGTGAACCAAACCCGAGAACGCGTCATGGTGGGCTCAGTGATGACTCCACACCCTCAATCCCAGGACAGATACGTGACCTCACACAGCATAAGGGACTTTGCAGAGGTGATCAAGTTAAGGGTATTCAGATGGGGAGGATGACCCTGGGTTCTTTGGGAGGGTTTGATGTCATCACAAGGGTCCTAGCAAGTGAAAGAGGGAAGCAAGAGGGTCAGAGTCAGAGAGAGATTTTGAGATGTTCCGCTGCTAGTTGTGGAGATGGAGGAAGGGGCCGTGAGCCAAGCGATGCAGGTGCCTCTAGGACCTGGAAAAGGCACAGAAACAAATCAGCCTCTGCAGCTTCTAGCAGAAACACAGCCCTGGACACATTTTGCTTTCAGCTTAGTAACAACTACTTTGGATTTCTGATCTCCAGAACTTCAAGATAATAAATTTGTGTTGTTTTATTTTCTATTTTATTTATGTTTTTTAGATTTTATTTATTTATTCATGAGACATACAGAGAGGCAGAGACATAGGCAGAGGGAGCCCGATGCGGGACTCGATCCAAGGACCCTGGGATCACAACCTGAGCCAAAGGCAGATGCCCAACCACTGAGCCATCCAGGCACCCCAATTTGTGTTGTTTTAAACCACTAGATCTATTGTCTTTTGCTACAGCAGCAATAAGGAACTGCTGTACTAGGGAAGGAGGATAAGGAGCAGCTAAAAATTATATAAATGGCAAGGAGTGAGAAACATTAGGAAAAAACTTAAGTCAGAAGAAGACGCTGGAGGGGATCCCCAGGTGACTCAGCGGTTTAGCGCTGCCTCCAGCCCAGGGCCTGATCCTGGAGACCCAGGATCGAGTCCCACATTGGGCTCCCTGCATGGAGCCTGCTTCTCCCTCTGCCTGTGTCTCTGCCTCCCTCTCTCTGTGTCTCTCATGAATAAATAAATAAAATCAAGAAGAAGAAGAAGAAGAAGAAGAAGAAGAAGAAGAAGAAGAAGAAGAAGAAGAAGAAGAAGGAGGAGGAGGAGGAGGAGGAGGAGGAGGAGGAGGAGGAGGAGGAGGAGAGGAGGAGGAGGAGGAGGAACACGGACCAGGGGCTGTCTTAGGCAGGTGGTCAGGGCTGGCCTCTCAGAGGAGGTGAGGTTCTGCAGAGGCCCGAAGGAGGAAGGGAGCTAGCTGGGTGGCTACCTCTGGGGGAGTGTGGTGGAGAGAAGAGCCCATGCAAAGACCTGTGGTAGGAGTGTGCCTCATGTGATGGCCACGTGGAAGAGGCCACTGTGTTTGGAGCAGAGGGTTTGAGGGGGGAGCTGGTGGTCTATACAGTGCCTCTGTGTCAGTTAGAAAAAGAACCTTCTTCCTTGAGTGAATTTGTTAAAGTATTTGTGTATCATCACATTGCCTTCATCGTGGCATGTGGCTGCCCTCCAGGGAGTTTTCCAGATAAACATGCAAAGATTGTGCCAGGGAGGAAAGTAGGCAGGGTGAAGTATGAGGAGACGGGGACTCGGCCTTGAGTTAAATTGCATTTTTTTTTTAAAAAGTAACCTCCACACCCAACGTGGGGTTCAAATTCATGACCCCGAGATCAAGCGTGGCGTGTTCCACTGACTGAGTCAGCCAGGCGCCCCTGAATTGCAATTTTAACCCGAGGTGGTGACAATCTGAGCAAGCTGTTGAAGAGGGTGAGGGAAGGAAGGGCAGAAGGGTCAGCAGGAACAAAAAAGCAAAAGGTAGGAGGTGAGACCCTGCCTGCCAATGGGCAGAATGGAAGGATGGCAAGAGCTGGATGCGATCCCAGTTTTCCTCTGGGACCCAGGACTGCTCCTCAGGCTCCCTCCCAGCCCAGGGAAACTGACACACCTTGCACAATGCACAAACACAACCCTAGGGATACTCTAGTCATACCAAGAGATCTAGTCATAGTTTTATTGTATTTGTCAAACACTTACGTAGCACTCAGTGCCCCACACGCTGCCCAGAGAGCTGCACAGCTGCTCACTTAATCCTCGTGATGACCTTAGATGGCCTGCACCATTATCATCATCCCCATTTTTGACAGATGAAGGAACTGAGGCATGGAAAGCTAATGTGACTTGTCCAGCATGGATTTGAACCCAGCGTCAGCTTGGCTAGAAGAAGAAAAGATTGCATGGGTGTGTGCGTGTGTGTGTGTGTGTGTGTGTTTAATTTTAATTTTTTTAAGATTTATTTATTTATGCATGGGAGACACAGAGAGAGAGGCAGAGACATAGGCAGAAAGAGAAGCAGGCTCCCTGTGGGGAACCCAATGCGGGACTCGATCCCAGGACCCTGGGATCACAACCTGAGCCAAAGGCAGTGGCTCAACCACTGAGCCACCTTTTGTTTAATTTTTAAAACATGTAAATTACTTTTTAAAGTCATCTGTATCCCCAACGTGGGGCTCAAACTCACAACCCGGGAGATTAAGCATCACATGCTCCACTGGCTGAATCAGCCAGTCGCCCCTCAAAGAAAAAAAGGTTTGCACATTGCCTGGCCCACAATAAATGCTTAATTAACAGTGGCTTGGGGTCGCCAATTGTCATCCTAGCTGCCCATCAGAATCCCTTTGGGGGGCTTTTTAAAGCCAATCCCTAGGTCAAGGAAGTCGGAACCCCTGGGGGTGGGGGGGATGTCCAGGTGTAACAGACTGTCTCTGTTGCTTGATGGTCCCTGGAGGAGGGATAGTGTCCACTTGCTTCACTACCAGGGACTCCTACTGAGGGGTTGGAGATTCTACTGGGAATAGTGGGTGGAAGCCAAGATGGGGCTCAACATCCCACAGCACACAAGGGGGCTCACGACAGAGCCATCCGGTCACAAATGTCAGCAGTGCCCAGGAGAGAAGACCTCCTGAAGACATATCTTCCAATTTTTGGGAAACACGGAGGCAGGTGGGTAGTCCAAGCTAAGGGAATCCACAGAGAAAGGGATGAATCCAGAAGATGGGGCATTCCACTCAGGACACCGCACCAGGCTCTTCAGCTCCTCAGATGGGGAGCAGCTAAAGGGAAGGGCCGCATGAGTTATGCATTTCTCAAGACTGTCTGAATTAAGACTTTTGCATTTCACACCATGTAAACTTCACCCCATTTAAAAAGCTACAACTGTGAACAAACACTGAGCGGAGTGAATGATATACTTGCTGAAGGCTTGGGGTGAAATGCGCTGCTTTCTGCAACTCACTTAAATGAATCAAAAGATTAGATGCCTACTGTGATGTTGTAGTTTCTAATAAGAAATATGCGTGGGGCGCCTGGCTGGCCTGGTGGGAAGAGCATGTGACTCTTGATCTCCCAGTCGTGAGTTTGAGTCCTGCGTTAGGTGTGGAAATCGCTTAAAAATAAAATCTTAAGGGGATCCCTGGGTGGCGCAGCGGTTTGGCGCCTGCCTTTGGCCCAGGGCGCGGTCCTGGAGACCCGGGATCGAATCCCACGTCGGGCTCCCGGTGCATGGAGCTTGCTTCTCCCTCTGCCTGTGTCTCTGCCTCTCTCTCTCTCTGTGACTATCATAAATAAAAATTAAAAAAAAAAATCTTAGGGATGCCTGGGTGGCTCAGCCTTGTTTCCGGGGTCCTGGGATCAAGTCCCGTATCAAACTCCCAGCAGGGAGCCTCCTCCCTCTGCCTATGTCTCTGTCTCTCTCTCTGTATCTCTCATGAATAAATAAATAAAATATTTTTTAAAATTTTTTAAAAGGGACGCCTGGGTGGCTTAGCGGTTTAGCACCTACCTTCGGCCCTGAGCTTGATCCTGGAGACTCAGAATCAAGTCCCACATTGTACTCCCTGCATGGAGCCTGCTTCTTCCTCTGCCTGTGTCTCTGCCTCTCTCCGTGTGTCTCTCGTGAATAAATAAATAAAATCTTTTTAAAATTTTAAAAATAAGAAATGAATAAAACAAACAAAAGACTAAGGATATGGAGCAATCACGGCTTCACAGGGGTACACATAGGTCAAAACTTACCAAATTGTGCACTTTCAAACATGTATAGTTTATTGTTTATTGTCTCAGTAAAGCCGTAAATCAATAAATAAAAACCATTCAATGACCTGTGTACTTTAAAAATTGAGCCTGGTACTTTTTTCTTTTTAAGCATCACACTGTGCTACAAACTTCAAAGTTGCTAAGAGACTAGATTTTTATTGTACTTACCATGAAAAAGAAATGATAATAATGTGACATGATAGAGGTGTTAGATAAAGATGAAGCAAATCAATGCACAGGTACACCTTCAGCTTACACAATGTTAGATGTCAATTGTATCTCAATTTAACAAATGGATGGACAGATGGACCATAAAGCAAACAGAATGAAACATTCTACACTGAACCTAAGGGTTGAGTGGTGTGGGGCACTCAGTGTCTAATCCTTTTGATTTTTCTGCACATTTGAAATATTTTATATTAAAATATGGGTGAGGAGCGCCTGGGCGGTTCAGTCTTATGCATCTGCCTTTGGCTCAGGTCATGATCTCAGGGTCCTGGGATAGAGCCCCCATCAGGCTCCCTGCTCAGCAGAGTCTGCTTCTCTCTCTTCCTCCGGCTCTTTCCCAGCTACTCTCTGTCTCACTCTCTCTCTCTGTCAAATAAATAAATAAAAATCTTTAAAAAATAATAATAAAATAAAATGTGGGTGAAGGGCGCCTGGCTAGATCAGTTGGTAGAGCAGGTGACTCTCAATCTTGGGGTTGTGGGTTCGAGCCTCACATTGGGTGTAAAGATTATTTAAAAATCCAAAATCTTTAAAAATCAATCAATAAAAAATAAGATGTGGGATAAAGAAGATAAAGGAAAACTTTCTCTACTTACAGCACGCTGACACACCAGAGGTGTGGGCTATCCTCTCCTCTCCCTGTACCCACCAATTCCCCGTCTCTCTGGAGGGACACCAGCTGGGTGTCCAACACTTCAATTCAGTTCTGACACTAACCACCTGGAGTCACCACAGACACCACAGATCAAGGGCTCAGTCCCTCCCCTCAAGACTGGCCCCCCACTTCAGATGCCACTCCCAGGTCCCCAGGTCTATCACCTGTAGCTCAACCAGCTACAAACCGAAGCTTCCCTCGCCTGTCTCCTTAGGTTCGATAACTTGCTATGGCCTCTCACAGACCTCAGGGAAACCCTTTTCTTGTATGTATCCGTTCATCGCAAAGGATTTTATAAATGATCCAGCTGAACAGCCAGATGAAGAGGAGCATGGGGCGAGGTCCAGAGGGTCCAGGTGCAGCGGGAAGCCTAAGCCAAAGCCTTTACTGGGATTTATTCAGGGAAGGCAAGACAGGGCAGGCTGAACAGTTTAGGATTGGCTAAGTTCTTCCAATTCTGGTGGGCTTTGGGATACAGGAGTGGTCTCTAGTCACCTGGTTCCTGGTTCTGGGTGATCTTAGGCAGGGGAAATAGTGGATCAGTGTGACGGTTGGCTAAAGAGGGTGTTTTGGGGGCTATGGGCTCAGGGTTGGTGGGTTTGCATCTGGAAGATATGCTAGTAGACAGGTTGTTATCTTTAAGGGTGAGCAAGCCTCGGTGGGGGGATCTGTAAGGCACCCCAAAATGTCAACACAAGATACAAAAACATATTTAAGTGATTAATATGCTTATAAATGTGTTCTCTTGCATAGCAAAAGGGACTTTGCAGGTGTGGTTAAACTAAGGATCTCGAGATAGAGATTATCCTGGATTATCCAGGGGGTTCAACATAATCACAAGGGTCCTTGTAAGAGGGAGGCACAGGTAGACTTGACACACACAGAAGAGGAGGGGGTGGTGTGGTGAAGACAGAAACAGTGATTGTCCTAGAAGCTGCAAGAGTCAAGGAAATGGATTCTTCCCCAGAGCCTGTAGTGGGAACCCGCCCACCTCCATTTAACACCCTAAGACTCATTTCAGACTTCCCGGCTCCAGAACTCTAAGAGAATAAATGTGTGTTGTTTTAAGTCACTTAGTTTGTGGCAACTTGTTGCAGCAGCTGTAGGAAACTAATACAGTTGGTCTATTTCAGCGTTGAATGAGAAGGAGGAAACCAGCGATAGGGACATGCCTGGGATGGGACAAGCCACAGTTAATTGTGACGCTCCAAGCCTCTGGCATCAGGGACCCTGTCCCCTCACCTATTTTTTGCTCCTCTTCAGTAAAATCAAGGGACTATGGTTCTGGAACCTAGAGACACAGTTCCAGTCTTGTCTCAGATTCCCAAAACTCCACTCGGTGTCTCTCACTGCATAGAGTCCCTGGCAGGATGGAGGAACAGGGCATCAGTGACCTGTATCCTCATCCTCAGACCTGCAGGTGGGAATCCCAAGACAAGACCAGGTCACCCTTAACACACCAGGGGCTCGCCAGAGGGGGGACAGAGGCATTTAGTCTATCAGACCAGGGCTGTCCCAACTTGATTTCCAGAAAAATGGGGTGCAAGTTGCATCCTTAGAATTCACACCTTAGGGACACGTGGGTGGCTCAACGGTTGAGCATCTGCCTTTGGCTCAAGGTGTGATCCCGGGGTCCTGGGATCGAGTCCCACATCAGACTCCCTGCAGGGAGCCTGCTTCTCCCTCTGCCTTTGTCTCTGTCTCTCTGTGTCTCTCATGACTAAATACATAAAATTAAAAAAAAAAAAGAAATCACACCTTATTTTCGTGTTCATGCAAACACAGCCTCAAAATGGAACACCCAACAATTGTGGAGGAGGAAGAGAGCTCAGTGGTCATGGAGGGCCATGTGGCAGGGTCTGTTAACATTTAAATATGTGCTCTCTTCCTTCAGAATGCCAACTTTTCTGGATCTCCCCCAGAGAAGCATGGGCACAGAACCCCAGGCAGGACTTTCAGGGATGCTCATCACCGTATTCTTATCATGGCAGAAGATTGGAAATGATCCAGATGCTATCAGTAAGAAAATGATTAAATAAGCCAGGACTTTGTGAGTGTGGCATGGCATGTGATTCAAAAAGCAAAGCAGGTGCTAGTGATAGAGTCAGCCCTGGGAGGCGTCTGAACAAAAGCAAGTGAGGGTACAATTCATACAGCACAATGTCCGATGATGTGGGAAACAGAGGCAGAAGGGAATTTATGAAATTTCCTTACTACCCACAGCCCATTGGCAAGTCCTTGAAACAGGCAGAGTGATCTTCCTCTAGGAACTCGATGTTCATACTTTGCTAAGGGCAAAAGTCTATCTTAGCCCAACTCTCAGGATCCTGTAAGTCTACTTTAACATATAAAAATTCCTTTATAGGGCATCCTGGGTGGTTCAGTGGTTTAGCATCTGCCTTTGGCCCAGGGCGTGATCCTGGAGTCCCGGGGTCGAGTCCCATGTCGGGCTCCCTGCATGGAGCCTGCTTCTCCCTCCGCCTGTGTCTCTGCCTCTCTGTGTGTGTGTCTCTCATGAATAAATAAATAAAATTTTAAAAATTAAAATAAAATAAAAATTCCTTTATAAATCTCCTTTATCGGGGCACCTGGGTGGCTCAGTGGTTGAGCATCCACCTTTGGCTCAGGTGGTGATCCTGGGGTCCTGGGATCAAGTCCCACTGCCTATGCCTTTGTGTCTCTCTTGGTGTCTCTCATGAATAAATAATTAAAATCTTCAAAAAAAAAAGTTTCCTTTATCTCTAAACACCCTAAGATACCTGTTGACGATCATCCCCCAAGCGTATGACCCACCGATCTACATCTGAAGGGTCTCATGACTCAGGTTTTATTAGACAGTTATAAATGACCCTTTCCCAACAACAGCTAGTCCCCTTAAGGTCCTGGAAACCTTGCTTCCAAATGCTTGGGAGGCTGTGCTGTCCCTAACCCCCTCCCAGACTGACAGTATGTAATGGGCCACTGCTCATGACCCCAGGGTGCTCCTTCTACCCACTGGTCCTGTCCCCCTGCTTTAATAAAACCACCTTTTTGTATCAGAGATGTCTCAAGAATTCTTTCTTGGCCTTTGGCTTCAAAACCTAACATCTTTTTCTACATCATGCGATGCTTAGATGAAAAAAATCTGCAGAAGTCTATGTTTGTGAAGGTTCAAATGTATGGGAAATATATAGGGATGAAACCTGCAAGGGGACACATCCAATAGAAAAGAGCGGGTCCCCAGGAAAGGGGTTGAGTGGCCAAGGGCACTTCTTCTATGAAGTTGAAGGGGCAGGATTAACCTCTAGGGGTCTGGTCCTCCATCAAGAAATAACCAGGAGTAACACACTGAGACACATTTATTTTTTATTTTTTAAAGATTTTATTTATTTATTTGAGATAGAGATAGAAAGACAGAGCATGAGTAGGAGGAAGAGCAGAGGCAGAAGCAGATTCTCTGCTGAGCGGGGAGTCAGATGTGGGGCTCGATCCCAGGACCCCAGGCCCATGACTGAGCTAAAGGCAGATGCCCAGCTGGCTGAGCCACCCAGGCAGCCCACTGAGACGCATTCATTTCCAGGCTTTATCTTTGTAAAACTGTGTTATTAGCATTCTCTTCTTGTCTCCAATTTCATATATATATGTATATATATATATAAATGTACATATTATATATACATATATAATCCACAGTATATATAATCCTCAGTATATATAATCCTCTTTATGTTATCTGTGTATATATATAAAATATACTATATATAGTACTTTTATATACACACATATATATAATATGGACTACACACACACACACACACACACACACACACACACACTGCTAGTCCTCTCTAGCAGGATAATACTGCATATGTCGTTTTCATATCTCACTGTTTTACACATTATTTTAAGCATAATAAGCATTTGCCGTGGTGCTTCAAGCTCTTCATAAACACAACTTTTAATGCCTGCTTAAGAGTCTATGGGTAGATTATAATTCACTTCCCGATATCCTGTTGTTGGCCATTTGGTTCATTCCCAAGTTTTCACTGGGATAATTTTGTTTGTGCTTAGCATTCTTTCTGAAATTTGCTTTTTTAAATTTATTTTTTAATTTTAAAAAAAGATTATTTATTTATTTATTTATAGAGACACACACACACGCAGAGAGAGAGACAGAGAGAGGCAGAGACACAGGCAGAGGGAGAAGCAGGCTCCATGCAGGGAGCCTGACATGGGACTCATCCGTGGTCTTCAGGATCACACCCTGGGCTGAAGGCGGCGCTAAACCGCTGCGTCACCGGGGCTGCCCCTTGTTTTTTTGTTTTTGTGTGTGTGTGTGTGTGTGTGTTTTAAGATTTTATTTATTTATTCATGAGAGACACACACACACGCACAGAGAGAGAGAAAGAGAGAGAGAGAGAGAGAGAGAGAGAGAGAGGCAGAGACACAGGCAGAGGGAGAAGCAGGCTCCATGCAGGGAGCCCAACGTGGGACTCGATCCCGGGTCTCCAGGATCACATCCTGGGCCAAAGGCAGGCGCTAAACCTCCGAGCCACCTAGGCATTCCTGCCGCCATTTTTTTCTATAGCCTTTTCCAATAGTTTAAAAATTATGAATGGGGGGAATCCCTGGGTGGCTCAGCGGTTTAGTGCCTGCCTTCGGCCCAGGGCATGATTCTGGAGTCCAGGGATCGAGTCCCACGTTGGGCTCCCTGCATGGATCCTGCTTCTCTCTCTGCCTGTGTCTGCCTCTCTCTCTCTCTATGTCTATCATGAATAAATAAATAAAATCTTTAAAAAAATAAAAAATAAAAATTATGAATGGTTTTCCATTCAAACAGAATGGAAACAGAAGCATATTATACAGCACTTCTGTATCCTGCTTATTTTTACTTAATATAACATAAAAACATTTTCCCATTTCATTTAAAATGAGTGCATGATATTCCATAACAATACTGTTTCATAATTTACACAGCCTATAAAGTTTATTCTTATAAATGTGTTATATCCAATTCTGTGGAAATTGTGTTATATCCAAAAAAAAAAAAAAAAAGGCTGTTACAAATAATGCAAGAGGAAAAATCTTTGTGCTTAAACTTTTGGGTAGATCTTATGTTATTTTCCTAGAAGAGAGTCCCAGGAATGGAATACTGGATAAGAGTGCCAGGTCAGCTTCTAGAAAGATTGAAATAATCTCCATGCGTTCATAATAAGCGCGGTATGGCAGGATCTGTGTCCCCAGATTTTGCTATCATTGAATGCTATCATTCTATTAGAGCTTTGCTCATGCATAAGTGAATGGTTGAGTCTTGTTTTCATATATTTATATATATATATAATCTATACATAATATACATATAATATATATTATATACCCACTCAATGAGCTAAAAAATAGTTATTGAGCACCTGCTGCATGGCTAGCTCTGCTCTAGATGCAGGGAAACAAAATAGACTCATGTTCTAGGGGGTGTGGAAAGGGGTGATGGGCAGCCAACAAATTAATAAATAACTGGACTAGGGCATCTCAGAGAGCGATACGTACCTTTAAGAGAGCTCACAATGAAAATAAACGTGTTATCACAAGTTTGTAATCCACCATAGTCCTGCCTTTTGACTTACCGGTTTCCATCCTTAGCCCATTTTTATCAGCATAGCAGTGCTTCATATCCTATTCCCTTTTTTCCCTCCCTTCCCCCACGCTCAGCATTTTCTATTTCTTCACACTTCATCACACCTAGGGCAAAAACAATGGTGGTATCCTGTATTGAACATCTGCTCCGTGACAATGATTCTACTAAATGTCTTACCCTCTTTATCTCAGGCAATTTTGCCGGGTTGGTGTCCCCTTCACTTCATAGATACAAGTCGAGGTGCATAGAGGTTAAGCAACTCTCCCAAAGCCACATAGCTTTGGTGGCACAGCTGGGATTCAAACACAGGCAGCCCAGGCTCCTCCTCACTGGGCAATTTTGTTCCTAAAAAGCCTGAGATACAAGTTATCTTGTTTGATAATTTGCTTCCCTGGCAACAGTAACTTTTTTTAAGGTTTTTTTTTTTTTTTAAGATTTTATTTATTTATTCATGAGACACACACACACACAGAGGCAGAGACACAGGCAGAAGGAGAAGCAGGCTCCACGCAGGGAGCCCGATGTGGGACTTGATCACACCCTGAGCTGAAGGCAGACGCTCAACCACTGAGCCACCCAGGCATCCCTTTTTTAAAGTTTTTAATTAGGCTACAATGTACATAGAAAAGAGAACATGGTTCAGTAGTGGACAGCATGGTGAATTAATTCTAAGTGGACACACCAATTATCCAGCACCCTGATCAAGAAACAAAAAGAATCCTGGCTTTTATGCCCTGCAGTGTCCTTGCCAAGCTAATCATGCCCATGACTCCTCATATCTGGTAATCATATTTTAATTGCCAGCTCTGGATTACTAAAAGGCATACTTACAAGATGCTTTGTCAAGTCAGTGGAGGATCATCAGCACTGATACTCCTCTTTTTCCTTTATGCTAAATTGTACAACAAAACCCACACCTTTTTATTCTTGCATTCAGACCGTAGCCTCTTGGTCTCATTTAAATTAAAAGCAGATGTACAAACACACAAGCATGAAGCCAGACAGTGACCTGGGGATGCCTGGACAGATGTATAAATGGCACCAAGTTCACCAGCAGCAGAGCAGCATGGTCCCCTTGAGGCTGTCATCAGCCAGTGGGGAACATTTCCACCACAACTTTGGAAGCTACGTCGAGTGTCACAGACAAATGGGGCTGGGTGATAATCAGTTATTTTAACCACTTGTGATATGGATCCCAGATAGCAACAGGCAACCTCTGAGACACCCCCAATAACCTCCACCGCCTAGCGTTCATGTCTGTGTCCTCTCCTACACAATTGCATTAAATTTAAATAACTAAGTGACTGATGGCAGTTCTAGGGCACTAACAAGCCCACCTAAGGGTCACCTGACAATCTAGGTACGGGCAGATGAAGTTTTTTACTGTAAAGGGCCAGATGAATATTTGAGGCTTTGCGGTCACATGGTCTCTGTCACAACTACTCACCTCTGCTGTTGTAGTGCAAAGGGAGCCATAGACAATGCGTAAATGAATAGGCATGGCTGTGTTCCAATAAATCTTTATTTATAATAACAAGCAATGGGCTGAGTTTGGCCAGTGGGCCATAATTTGCTAACCTACTCTACAAGAATATACCTTTTCTTGACTATTTATTCTTTTTTTTAAAATATTTTATTTATTTTTTCATGAGAGACACACAGAGAGAAGCAGAGACATAGGCAGAGGGAGATGCAGGCTCCCTGCAGGGAACCTGATGCAGGACTGGATCCCAGGACCCCAGGATCACGACCTGAGCCAAAGGCAGAGTCTCAACCCCTGAGCCACCCAGGTACCTTGGTACTGTGACTTGTTTCCTACATTTGCAATTGTATGTTATCCGCTGCTGCGTAACAAGCCCCTGCAAAACTCAGAGCTCAAAACAATAGCGATCAAAACAACAAGAACAAATAGTGATCATTTATTTTGCTCTTGAATCTGCCCCTTAGATGGTGCTCAATGGAGACAGCTCATCATCGAACCATGTGACAACTCTTCCAGAAACTGGGGGGGGCCCATTTTCAAGATGGCTCTCTCACGTGGCTGGCAAGTTGGCACAGGCTGTTGGCTAGCAGCTCAGATGGGGGTGGGGGTTAGGGGTCCTCAGGTCCTCTTCATGTGAGCCTCCCCAGATACCCTTGGGCTTCCTCACAGTAGAGGCTGAATTCTAAGAGATTGCCCCAAGAGAGCAAGGCAGAGTGCCCGGCACCTTTATCATCTAGCTTCAGAAATTGCATGGCATCCCTTCCTTTGAGCTCTGATGACTGAGGTAGTCACCCAGGTTCAAGGGTAGGACACAGAGTTTGTCTCCCAATAGGGAAGGGGCAGCAGAAAGTTCTGGAAGAGCTTGTGAAATGGGAGGTACCTTTGAGGTCATCTTTGGGAAATACAATCTTTCACAAAAATGCTAGATTTCAGCAGGAGCTTCCTAAAGAGAAGGATGTAATTCTTTTTTCTTGTCCAAGTTTGTGGACTCCGTAAATTTGATCTACAAACCTTCAGTGGGTCTTTGGACCCCACACTAAGAACCCTTGAGCCCAAGGTTGGTGAGTTCAGGCATGAAAACTTCAAGGAGGGTAGATGAGGTGTTATCTTATAAACAACAGTTCTGGCATATGTCATTCATTTGTTCAACAAATATTTATTGAGCTAGTTTCTGGGGAGACGATTACAGTCAAAACCAACACAGCCCCTGCTTGCCTGGTGTGTACAGTGGATGGAGGTGGGAGGCCACATACATAAGACAGTGGAGCAGAAAGTTAGACGTTGGTTCTGATGGCTCTGCGGACTCCCCACAACATCCCCAGACCGTTGCCTTCCAGACTTCTTTAATGTGAGTGTGAAATAAGCTTCCATCTTATTTAAGCCACTGCTCTTTCTGGGCTACCAGTAGCTACCCAATTTCTAATGGGTAGCTGTGGCTCTGGCTCATTACCCCCTCACTCCACACAAGGCACACGCACATACCTGTGTCTTGTACTCTGGATGCTCCAAACTGCTCCCTGACCTCTCACACCTCCTTGCCTTCATATCTGTTGAGCTCTCATTCTGGAAAGCCCTCCCATCTGTCTTCATATCCACCTGAGAAATACCTGGCCTCCTCAAAGCCCAAGTGTCATCTTCTCTGTTTCCCTTAATGATGCACAACTCCTGCTCTGGTAGAAACATTTGCTCCCACCTCTGTCCACAACACTGGCATAAACTTTTGTTTGCATCCTAAGCGTTATCTAAGTATTTATTTTTTATTTATTTATTTTTTGCATTATCTAAGTTTTTAAATTGACAATAAAAATATAGAGAAATAGGAGCACCTGGGTGGCTTATTAGTTAAGCATCTGTTTTTGGCTCAGGTCATGATCTTGGGATCCTGGGATGGAGGCCACATCAGAGATCTCTGCTCAGCAGGGAGTCTGCTTCTTCCCTCTTCCTCTGTGATATCTCTTGCTCTCACTCTCTCTCAAATAAATAAGACTAAAATCTATCTATCTATCTATCTATCTATCTATCTATCTATCTATCTATCATCTATCTCTCTATCTATCTATCTATCTATCTATCATCTATCTCTCTATCTATCATCTATCTCTCTATCTATATATCTATCATCTATCTATCTATCTATCTATCATCTATCTCTCTATCTATCTATCTATCTATCTATCATCTATCTCTCTCTCTATCTATCTATCATCTATCTCTCTATCTATCTATCATCTATCTATCTATCTATCTATCTATCTATCTATCATCTATTTCTCTATCTATCTATCTAAACACAGTGTGTATGAACACTTCCCTCTTTAAAATGTTCCGGATATCTATTGTACAACATAGTACTTGTAGTTGACAATATGGTATTGTGTATTTACAATTTTGATAAAAGTGTAGATCTTTTGTTAAGTATCCTCACCACAAAAACACAAATAGAAATAAAAATAAAAATAAAAACAAAGAGGGGATCCCTGGGTGGCTAAGCAGTTGAGCACCTCCCTTTAGTCCAGGGTGTGATCCTGGAGTCCCAGGATTGAGTCCCGCATCGGGTTCCCTGCATGGAGCCTGCTTCTCCGTCTGCCTGTGTCTCTGCCTCTCTCTCTCTCTCTCTCTCTCTCTCTCTCTCTGTGTGTGTCCCTCATGAATAAATAAATAAAATATTTTAAAAATAAAAATAAAAACAAAGACAAACCACATACATAAAGGGACATGAGGAAAGCCTTGGAGGTGATGATATTATGACCTGGACTGTAGTGATGGTAACATGAGTCTATATGTATGTTCAAACTTACCAAATTGTACACATTATGTGAAGTTTTTGTATACCAGTTATATGTCAAGAAAGATGGGGAAACTTGAGTGGGTTACATATACCAGAACAGAAGACAAAATTCAAATGATACAGGCCTCACATTTCATGCCCATCCCCAAATTTCTTTGTTTGTTTTATATCCTTGAATACTTTTTTTCTCAGCATGTCTATGTATGTGCCTCAAAAAGTAGCTTTGGATTCTTGTTGCAATCTTTTGTTGTTGTTTTTTTCTTTTATAAATAGCATCACACTGCACTAAATGTTCTGTTGTTTTTTTCTTTTATAAATAGCATCACACTGCACTAAATGTTCTGTTGTTTTTTTCTTTTATAAATAGCATCACACTGCACTAAATGTTCTGTAACTTGGGTTTTTCAGTTGACAATACATCTTAGAACTCTTTCTGTCAGTCCACAGCTCCTTCTCATTTTTAAAAAAGATTTTATTTATTTATTCATGAGAGATACAGAGAGAGAGAGAGAAAGAGAGGCAGAGACACAGGCAGAGGGAGAAGCAGGCTCCATGCCAGGAGCCCCACTCCCTACCAATGATCATTGAGGTAGCTTCCAATTTTTTTGGCTTTTACATCAATGATAGTCAAAGACAAATGACAGAGAGAGGACCTGGGAAGTGGAGGTGTGGCTTCAGATTCTATAGACAAACCCACACAAATCTCTCTCTCTCTTGCTAGATAAAATCCAGCAGGCATGTCTGGATTTGGTGGCATAGCCCATGGGTGCACCGCCTTCAGGCCTAGGGTCAAGCCCCAGCCCTGTCTCTTCCTGTGTTTGTGGCTGTGGGCCAGGTTCATGAGCTCTCTGAGCCTCTGTTTTCTCTTGTGTAAAATGGGCTGATAACAATACCTGCCTTTGAGGGCTTTTAGGACAACATCTAAGGCCTGGTGAGTGGTCAGCTTGGTAGAAACACTCAAGCTGGGTGCCTGGGTAGTTTAGTCAGTTGAGTGTCTGCCTTCAGCTCAGGTCATGATGCCGGGGTCCTGGAATTGAGCCCAGCATTGAGCTCCCTACTCAGTGGAGAGCCTGCTTCTCCCTCTGCCTCTGCCCCTTCCCCTCTACTCTCCCTATCTCTCTCTCACATAAATAAACAAAATATTTTTTTTTAAATGAAGTAAAATAGTGGCAGTAATACTGCTTTCCTTGCTGCTTCTTTCCTGTGTCCCCACCAACTGGCTTGCTGGGATGGAGGCCTGTAGTCGCAGAATGAGTAAATGGATGAGGGAAGGAGGGGGTAAATTTGGCTTGAGGCAGCATAGTGGCTCATGGAATATCCCTCCCTGAGTCCCTCACAGCCCTGTGGCCCTCTGATTCCAAAAAGGAGGAGGCAGCTGTATGCCAGATCCTGGTCACCCTGGGCAAGGGCCCCTCCCCACCCCATGGATGCTCAGCCACTTGGCTCAGCAGACAAGACCTCCTGGCAACCTCACTCCTGCTGCCTGCTTGGGCCCTTCCCCTTGTCACCCCAGGATCACCCTCCAATCACCACACACAATTCCTGAGCACCTCCTGCACACAGACATCAGGGCGAGAGCTGGAAACAAGATAAGCGAAGACCCTGCCCTAATGGGTTCCATAAACAAATGTGCAGCCTGAAACCAGGCAGAGCTATGCACGGTGGAAAAAAAAAAAAAAAGGCCAAGGTTTGGAGAAGGCCAGAATTGGGGCTGCAGCTTTGGTGGCTGGGTAGGGATGCCCTCCAGGAAGGTCACACGTGGGCAGAGCTGAAGCAAGGAGCTCAGCCAAGTGGAGATCTAGGGAAAGGACATTCCCTAGAGAAAAAGAGCCAGTGCAAAAGCCCTGGGGCAGTTTCCTACTTACACTCTGTGATTCAAGGAACAGGAACGAGGCCTGTGTGGCTGGAGGAGGGGAGGGAGGGGAACCAGGCCAAAGATGAGAGCAGAGAACTATTGAGGGGCAGACCATTTAGGGCCTTGGGTTAGGGGCCGTGGGGTTAGGAGCCAAAGGGCTTTTACTCTGAGTGGGATGCGAGCTCTAGGACAGTTGGGAGCAGAGGGGGACGTGACCTGACTTAGGCATTAGCAGGCTTTCCTGGCTGCTGTAGCAAGAAGACACTGTGTACGTGCCTGGGGCCAGAGGAAGGAGGCCCCTAGGCAGGCTACTGCACCAGTCCTAGCAAACTGTGATGGTAGGAGCAGAGGTGGTGAGAGGTGGTCAGGCTCTGGGAATATTTTGAAAGCAGAGCCAGCTGACGGATCGGGTGTGGGGGTGTGAGAAAAAGGCAGGATTTGACAATGACTGTGAGGTTTGGGTGCGAGCCACTGACCTGGGGGAAGCAGTGGGTGGGGCGGGTGGAAGTCTCCTAAATGTTTCAAGCTGTCTCACACCTCCAGACCTTTGTGCACTCTATCCCCTCGGCCTGGAATGCCCTCCCTTCTCGATTTCCCACCCCATTCTCAGCCTCGCCCCTGCTCCTGTTACACCTGAGCCCAAATACCACCCTCTCCTGAAGCTTCTCTTTCAGAAACCCTGGCGCAGCGCCGAGTGGGTGACTCTCGAGTGGCTGGGCAGGGGCCGTGGCTTTAATCCAGCAGCAAATGCATCAACAGGAAATGACCTCGAATTCTTTTCTTTCTTTGGCAGTTATTTATTGTGCCAGAAACTCTAGCAGGCAATAGGAAAAGAGCAGGGAACAGGAAAGATGGGTCCCCTGCCCCCATGGGGCTCTACTGGGAGAGATGACAATAACCAAAGCAAAGAATCAAAGATCTAGTGGGTCAAATGGTGAAGGAGAAAGAAAGAGGGATTCCACAGATAAGATGAAGAGGATGCAGTTATTAATAAGGTGGTCAGGGAGGGCTTCCTGAGGAGGTGACATTTGAGCACAAACTGAAAGGAGGTGAAGGAGGAGACCAGCGGATAGCAGGGAAGAGGGAACAGCAAGTGCAAAGGCCCTGGGGTAGGACTGACGTAGAATATGGGAGGCCCCTGGAAGTTCATCTGGCCAGAGTACATGAGATGTGCAAAGAGAGTAGGACCTGAGGTTCAGAGGGAATGGAGGGAGTTGAGGACCAGTGTGAAGACTTTGCTTTTACTCTGAGTGAGTGGGAGCCATGGAAGGGTTCTGAGCAGAGGAGGGACGGGATCTGATTCAAGTTTCAACAGGATCTCCATGATTGCAGCAATAATAATTGACATTTGGTGAGCACTTCCTACTAACCAAGAGATGTGTGAAGTGCTTTGTACCAATGATGTCGGCAGAAGCTCCATCCATCTATCCAGTTGTCTGAGCCATGTAGACACTTCCTTCTCCCTCAGGCCCTGCGCCCGAACCATTACCAAGATGGTACAGTCTCCTGCCCAGTTTTTCAACAGCTGGATTGAGATAGAATTCACTCACCACACGACCGGCCCCCTTAAACAGTAAATTCAGGGGATCCCTGGGTGGCTCACGGGGATTTCTGGGTGGCTCAGCGGTTAAGCATCTGCCTTCGGCCCAGGACGTGATCCTGGAGTCCCGGGATCGAGTCCCATGTCAGGCTACCTGTGTGGAGCCTGCTTCTCCCTCTGCCTGTGTCTCTGCGCCTCTCTCTCTCTCCGTGTCTCTCATGAATGAATAAATAAAATCTTAAAAAAAAAACACACAGTAAATTCAGTGGGTTTTAGTAGATTCAGCAGGTTGTGCAACCATCACCACCATCATCAATTTTAGCCTGCGCTCACCATCCCCAGTGAGAAATCCTTTAGTTCCTCTCACCCCAAGGCAACCCCTAACTTACTTTCTATCAGATTTGGCTATTCTGGACATTTTCCTCTAAATGGAATCCTAAGGGTGCCTGGGTGGCTCAGTTAGAGACCATGTAACTCTTGATCTCAGGGTCATGAGTTCGAGTCCCACGTTGGTGTAGAGATTACTTAGATAAATAAACTTAAAAAAAAAAAAAGACATTCATCCAATAAGTATGTATTAAGATCTTCTTGCACCCAGCACTGGGCTAGGCACTGAGGGTATAGCAGTGAACAAATCAAAGTCCTTGGGACGCCTGGGTGGCTCGTGATTGAGCATCTACCTTCTGCTCAGGGTGTGGTCCGGGGGTCCTGGGATCAAGTCCCACATTGTGCTCCCCATGGAGAGCCTGCTTCTCCCTCTGCCTGTGTCTCTGCCTCTCTCTGTGTCTCTCACGAATAAATACATAAAATCTTTAAAAAAAAATAAAAATAAATGGAATCCTACAAGAAGTGGCCATTGGTGTCTGGCCTCTTTCACTGGGCACAGAGGTTTCCACGTTCCTTCCTGTAGTGGCGCCCATCACAAATTCACCCCCTTGTGTGGCTGGAAGATGCTCCATCTTCTGGATCTACCGAGCTTCCTCCGCCCGCCTCTCAGCTGATGGACATTTGGGTTCAGGCTGCTCCGAATCGAATCGTGCTGCTGGGAACACGCAGGCACAGGTGCTTGTGTGGACGTGTGTTGTCACCGCCCACGGGTGGATACCCAGCAGGGGCCTTGCTGGACCTCGGAGGAATTCTGATTTCACTGTTGAGGCGCCGCCAGACCACCGTCTAAAGCGACTGCATGGTTTCCACCAGCTGTGTGAGGGCTCCGACCTCCCCACGTCCTCACAGACGCCTGTGATTGTCCTGCAGCCACTTGTTCCCCTCGGCGCCCACTGCCAGTTAGCGGGCTGGGGCTGCCACCGTCTCTCACCTGCACTTGGAAGTCCCTGGGCTTCCAGTTCCCACCTCGTCCTTCCTCGTCTTTCCTCTTTCCTCCTACCGTTGATCAGAGGGAACCTGTTAGCTCTGAGGTCGGATCCTGTCCCTCCTCAGCTCAGGACTCTTCCAAATCTCCCCATTGGCTGAGAATAAAGCCCAAATCCTCACCCTCTGGCCCAGTGACTGGTTCCTGTTCACCTCTCTGACGTTACTCCTGTCCCTACTTCCCTCCCCATTCAGTCCCAGCCACGCCAGCCTCCTATGCACTTCTTGAGGCCCCAAGGGCTGTCTCACAGCCACCCCCCACCCCCTCACCCCCGTGCTATTCCCTCTGCCCCAGTACTCTTCGCTCTGCTCCCTCCCCAACTCTTTCCTTCCCCTCTCAGATCTGGGCTTTACCATCACCTTCCTAGAAAAGCCTCCCGACTCTTCCCCAGCCTAAATCACACACCTTCATCCTCTCCCCTGATGCATTTAACAGGTTTTTTTGTTTTTTGTTTTTAGATTTTATTTATTTATTCATGAGAGACACACAGAGAGAGGCAGAGACACAGGCAGAGGGAGAAGCAGGCTCCCTGCCGGGAGCCTGATGAGGGACTGGATCCTGGGACTCCAGGATCACGCCCTGAGCAGAAGGCAGATGCTCAACCACTGAGCCAGCAGGTGCCCTGCATTTAGCACAGTTTAGAGTTGAGTGACCATTTGCCCAGTGGCCACCTCACCCTAGGCAGGTTTCCGTGCAGATGGGTGAGCATCAGTGCCTGGCCCATGAGGACAGCAAATTAACTACTCATTCTCACTTCAACCCCATCAACAACCACCTCCTACCTTCCTCTCTGCATGCACAGTTCCCTCTGTCCAAACACACTGTTCCCTCTCCTTTCCTCTGGCTGACTCCCAGGGGGCTTCAGTTTCACGTTACTTTCTCCCGACAGTGACGTGTATTTCAGTTTTTACTGTGACACGGTGAATGAATGAATGAATGAATGAATGATTTTCTTGTGCCTGGGACATACATATAGACAAAAAGCAGCAGCTCTTAAGCCTTCACATTCTTAAAATTATGAAGGACCCCACAGGGCTATTATTTCTGGGGGTTATGTCTATTGATATTTACCATGTTAGAAATTAAAACTGATAAATGTTTGCAATATTTATTATTGCATTTTTTTTTTTAATTTATGATAGTCACAGAGAGAGAGAGAGAGAGGCAGAGACACAGGCGGAGGAAGAAGCAGGCTCCATGCACCGGGAGCCCGATGTGGGATTCGATCCCGGGTCTCCAGGATCGCGCCCTGGGCCAAAGGCAGGCGCCAAACCGCTGCGCCACCCAGGGATCCCTATTATCGCATTTTAAAATGACAATAATAGGGGGGATCCCTGGGTAGCTCAGCGGTTTGGCGTCTGCCTTCGGCCCAGGCTGTCACCCCGAGGTCCCGGGATCGAGTCCCGCATCGGGCTCCCGGCATGGAGCCTGCTTCTCCCTCTGCCTGTGTCTCTGCCTTTCTCTCTCTCTCTCTCTCTCTCTCTGTGTGTGTCTCTCATGAATAAATAAATAAATCTTAAAAAAAATAAAATGACAATAATAAACCCATTGTGTTAATATATAAACCTACGTTAATAAAAATAATAAGTTTTCCAGACAAACAAACAAGCAAACAAAATGAATGAGGCACCTGGCTGGCTCAGAAGAGCAAGAGACTCTGGATTCTAGGGTTGTGAGTTCGAGCCCCACATTAGCTGTAGTGATTACTTAAATAAATAAAACTTTTAAAAAATTTTAATAATGAAGTTAGTGAGAAGAGTGGCATTGTTTTTTGTTTGTTTGTTTTTTACCGTTTTGCAAGTATATCTGTAATGCTTGGCTCAGCAGAAGATTTGTGCCTTGTACCTACTTGTGATCTTGTGATACGTATTCTACCACGATACTGCACGCTGTGTGGCTTCTGGAAAAATCCAGCGTACACTCATCGGAGAGTGAGTGAGAAAGGCAGGTAAGGTGTCAGTGTTAGAATGAAAGTAATTTTCATACTAGGGGGCGCCTGGCTGTCTCAGTTGGTAGAGCATGCTACTCTTGATCTTGGGGTCATGAGTTTGAGCCCCATGTAGGGTGTAGAGATTACTAAAAAAATAAATTGTAAAAAAAGAAAGAAAGAAAAAGAAAACAATTTTGACCTCTTGGATTCCCTGACAGGCTCTTGGGGACCCCCAGGGAACTCTGAACCACACTTTGGGAAGTGTAGTTCCCAAAGTGGGAAGTGTCCTGCCGTCCATGGTTTTGAAATCAGTAAAGCTCCCACACCAGAAAGTTTGATCATCAGTTTGGAGACAGAATTCAACCTAAACAGATACACGATCTTAAATTATTTCTCCGTCAGTGGGGCTGTCCACAGATTTCATCACGGAAATATTAAAGTGACGGCAGCCCTACCCCAGACCGCACTGAGGCTGTTCAGAACATACCGCGTATATTTCTACGGCCTTATCAAAATCTCAAAATTCCCAAATTCAGAACACACCTGGCCCCGGGGTTTCGGATAAGAGACCTGTCAGAAATTAAAATCCCATGCATGGATATTTCCCCCACGCAATCAGGGCACTCTGCTTATGTTCTAGCTTATTCTATTTCATTTCCCAGCAAAACTCTGGGCATGAGCCACAAGCTTGATGTCACATCGCAGTAATGGCTCACAGTCTGAAAAACTCTGGGGGACCTTCTGAAAGCCCCTGTGACGACCCTCTCTCTGAAGGGCAGAGGGCAGATTTGACTCATTCCTTCCCACAAGCCCAAACTCTGGCCAAGGGCCGGGCTCAGTACATAGTAGGCATTGAATAAACGTTTGTGGCGTGAATAAATGAAGAGTGAGCTGGAGACAGAGTTGGGACTGCAACCCCGTCGCTGCCGTTCTCTAGGACTCAAAAATTCTGTCCACCTTGTCCCCAACGATCCAGGCGGCCGGCCGCCGGCTCCTGCTCCTGCTTCCTCTCGGGGAGGCGATGAACCCGAGCCGCCCTTCTGGCGGAGCCAGAACTACATTTCCCACAAGTCTCAGGGCTGGGACTACACTTCCCATGAGCCCCTGCTCTCGCCAGGTTCGGTGCCCTTCAGCCGCCGGGGCAGTTAATTGCATCTTCAGCGCGCCCTCCCCAGCCCCCAGTTTCCTTCTCTCTACCCACACCTGGTCAGTCCACCTTCCAGGGGTGGTCCCGGCGCCCTCTAACCCCCACCCCTCCTCGCGCGATGAACCTGCCTCAGTTTCCCCAGCGAGACCCCGAGAGGCAGCCCCTCCCCCACCCCCATGGGGAGGGCTGTGCGCCGCGGGGTGCGTGAGCCGCGCGTCCCTGCCGCGCCCCTGGGTGGGGAGAGCCTTGGAACCCCCGCTGGCGGGCGGGGGCGGGGCTGGCGCGCAGGGGAGGGGGGCCCGGGTCGCCGCCGCGGGTGCGCTGGGAGGCTGCGTCTGGGCTGCGCAGCTCCGGCCTGGCCTCGCGCGGGAGGGACGCATCGCAGGTGCTCACGGACCGCGGGGACGTCCGCGCGCAGGGTGGGAGTCGGTGCTTCCGGTGTGTCTGCAGCTCGGGGTGCTGTGGGGTGGGGTGCGAACCCCCCGACGGCGGCGGCCTGGCACGTGACGTGTGCGTCCTTGTCTGTTTTGTCTGTGTCCCTGTCGGACCGAGTTCCAGTCCCCAGCTCTGCCACTTCCCTGCTGTGTGCCTTGGGGCAGGTGACCGCACCTCGCCTGACTCAGTTTCCTCATCTGTACGATGGGGATGATAAAAGCACCTGCCTCAGAGGGCTGTTGTGTAAAGCGCCGAGAACGCTGCCGGCGCAGAGTAAATGCTCAGAAGAATAAATAAATAAAGTAAACTATGATTATGTATCTTTTGTATGAAGCAAGCGTCTCTGGCTATGTCATGGCTGCGTAACCTCGTAGGAAATGTGGGTATTTGTGATGCGTGCGTGTTTGTAGGTGTAGTGCATGTCTGCATCTTCGTAGGTGTTGTGTGTCCCCGGGTGTATTTATGTATGTGATGTGTGGAAATGACGGGCAAGGTGTCTTTGTGACCTTGTATGAAATGTGTGCATATTTGCAATGGGTCTGTCCATGTGTTTAAGTATGTGATGTGTGGATCTGTCTGTGTTGTGTGTCTGTGTGTTTATGTATAATGCAGATGACTGAGTATACTTAGAAACGATGTGTCTGTGTGTCCGTGTATGATGTTACTTATGGGTATTTTTGCCTGTGATCTGTGTAGCTTCGTATGCATGTGTAATTCTTTGAATGTGTTGTGTCTATATCCATGTATCCAGTTCTGATGGTTGATGTGTCTCTGGGTATGTGACATGTGTCCATGCGTTCAGGTAAGTCAAGCGCGGGTGTGTGTGAGAGCCGTGTGTGTCCTCTAAGTACCTGTGAATATGTGTGTGTTGTGTGTGTTTTCGTGTTGGTGACATACATGTCTCTCCATGCACCCACCGTGTGTCTGTGGATATTCGTGCGTGTGATAGGTGTATCTATGTTAGTGCATGTCATGTGTGTGTCTGTCTCTGTGAAAGTGATGTCTGTGTGTATGTGTGTGGTGTGAGAGTCTGTGTATCCGTGTATGTCATGCTGGTGTCTGCAAGTGTCCTTTGTTGCCCATGTGCGAGATGTCTGTGTGTTGTCACTGTGTGCCTCGGCATGCCCCCGTGGTGTCCGCGTGAATCTTTGTGGGGTGGGTGTCTGTGTATTCGGGGCTTTACTTTGTGGCAGGTGTGGGTCTTTGTGATGCTTTGCTGTTCCTGTGTGACAGGGTGCATCTGTGCCGGGGGCCGGCCTGCCTGTACGTACCCAGTGCAGCCGTCGTCCCTGCGTCTTTGTGTGTGACGTGTACGTGTCCCCGTCTGCCGATGGCTGTCCACCTTTGTATGTGATGTGCTTGTCTATGAGGGTCTCTGCGACGTGTGTCAGGCATGTGTGGGCTGCGTGTGCCTGACATCTGCATCTTGGCGTGGAGCACACGTGTCCGTGCTGGTGGCGTGTCACAGTAGTGCTGGGGCCAGGCACTGTGGGCCCTGTGCACCCCCCCACAAGGGTCTGCTGGTCCCTGTCTGTCCCTCCTCCTCCCCTCCCTCCTGGCAGCCAATGCTACTGGGGAGCCAGTTGCCATGACGACGCTCCATCCTCCCTCCATCCTCCCTCCTCCCACCCTTCCTCTGACAGGCTCTCTGCTCCCCCAATCCTGGCTGCCCTCGGGGGCGGGGCCCTCATTCTCCCCCCCCATCCTACCCTCTCCCCCCCACCCCAGCAACCCCGGCTCCCCAGCTCCTCTCCTCTGTCCGCCTCTCCATCCCTTCATCTGTCTGTCCCTTCAAAGAGGGGGAGGGGGGTACCTGAGCCAGTAAGCAGCCCCTCCCTCCCCCTGTCCTGCGTCTCCTGCCCCTCTCCTGGGCCGGGGGGAGGCCAGGGTCGCGCGGGTCCCCATGGCTGGGGGCTGAGGGCCCGCCCCCCCCTCCTCCCCAGCCGCCACCACCTCCACCTCCCTTCCATCCTCGACAAGATGCCTGCCCCCGGCGCCCTCATCCTCCTCGCGGCCGTCTCCGCCTCCGGCTGCCTGGCGTCCCCGGCCCACCCCGGTGAGTCTGTCTGGCCATCCGGCTGTCCGGCGGCCCCCCACCCCCACCCCGGCCTGCCCGGGGTCGGTCCGCGGCGCTCCGGCTCCACCATCACCTGCGTGCGCGTCTCCCCGCTGCGGAGCCAGGGCCCGGGCAGCCGCGGCGACGGTGCCTCTGTCAGCAGGGCCTGTGGGAGGAAGGCTGGGGGCTGGGTGGGGAGGGGGTCCGTTTGGGCAACATGTGTGTGTGCACACGCATGTGTGCGTGCAGGTGTGTGCAGGCAGCCTGGGAAGGATGGGGCCTCTGGGAGAATTGGGGGCAGAGGGGAGGAATACTATTTCTAAGGGGGACACAGCATAGGAGGCTGCCTCCAGCTTTGGGGGAGACCCAGGGCTTGCGGAGTTCCCTTCTCAGGGGCTTGGGCTGGGGACGGAGGACGTGTGTGTACTCCACCAGTCCCTAAAAGAGACAGGCCTCAAACCCCGTAACTAGAGGGTTCCAGCGTGGGGCAGGAATCTTCTCCCCGCCTGCAGTTGGGGGGCTCATCCTCTTGCCCAAATAGGGGGTAATGAGAGTCCCCGTTGGAGCGTATTTTAAATTCTAAGAGCACCAGGCTCCACTATTACACTTCCTTCCCTCAGTCCTCACTGGAACTCATCCAAGCCTGCGGTGAGGTGATGGGGGGGGGGGTCCTAGCTTGGGGTGAGAGGAGGGACCCCACCCCCAACCCAACCACCTGAGAAGGCCTCAAACTACAACTCCCACAATGCCCTGGGCCATCCGGCTCCTCTGCCAAGGAGACCCTGGTTGCAGGGCATTGTGGGAGTTGTAGTCAATCCTGGCCAGGATGGGAGGGGTGGGGGCCAGGATGGAATCTGGGAGCTTGGGGCTAGAAGCCGGGACCCCAGCCCAGTCCTGTGCCCACAGATGGATTCGCCCTGGGCCGGGCCCCTCTGGCTCCTCCCTACGCCGTGGTCCTCATTTCCTGCTCCGGCCTGCTGGCCTTCATCTTTCTCCTCCTCACCTGTCTGTGTTGCAAACGGGGTGATGTCGGCTTCAAGGTGAGGTGCATGGGGATTCAGGTAGGGAGGAAGACTCCAACAAGCCTCCTTTGCCCCTGAACCCAGGTAGCTGGTGGGGGAGAGGGGCAGTAAGTCTGGCAGCACCTTCCGGCCTGAAGTTCTGGCAAGATCTGGAGTCTTGGGATGCAGATCGGGGAACAGTTATAAGAAAGACGGGGAGACACACGGATGAAAAGGATGATGGCATGTCTCAGCACTGTGTTCTCCCACCCCTCACCTCTCCCGGCCCCCAGGAGTTTGAGAACCCTGAAGGGGAGGATTGCTCCGGGGAGTACACTCCCCCGGCGGAGGAGACCTCCTCCTCACAGTCGCTGCCCGATGTCTACATTCTTCCGCTGGCTGAGGTCTCCCTGCCGATGCCTGCCCCGCAGCCTTCACACTCAGGTACTCTCCACGCCTAGACTAGGATCCCACGCCCCCACAGGAGAGTCTTCCCTCAGGGGGGCCAGGGAGCTGAGGTCCCCCGCAGCCAAGGGGAAAGGCAGAGGTGGGAGCCACAGAATCCTGAAGGCGGCCAAAAGGGAGTCAGAGATCATCTCCAGGAAAGCCACTGCTTAATCCACAGCCAGATTGGGGGATTCCTATGGGGTAGTGAGTGGTGAGGTCAGCCTAGATCTCAGTCTCAGAGGCAGCCAATGGCAGGCTGAAGTCAGGTCACAGGATCTTGAAACGCCAAAGGGAAGGATGGGTTGGATGCTGGGAACTTGAGGGCAGCCAATGAGGAGGCTGAGATCCGTCAGGGAATTTGGGGGCAGCCAATGAAAAGAGACTGGTATCTGCTTTGACCCCCCCCCCCCAGGTGCCACTGAATTGGCGGAGGGGGGGCGGTTTGGGGGTGTCAGTGGCACTTGGGAGGGGAAGAGAGGCTAAGAGACCTCCCCTTTTTGCCCTCCTCCACCTCCTCCCAGATATGACCACCCCCCTGGGCCTTAGCCGCCAGCATCTCAGCTACTTACAAGAGATTGGGAGTGGCTGGTTTGGGAAGGTGAGTGGGGCTGGGGCTGGGAGGGAGGGGGATCCATACAATCCAGGGCTGTGCTCCTGTTCTGTGTCCATCCCCTCCCTGCTCCCACCACTTCTCATCTGTCCCCTGCCCTTCAGCCCCCCAGCGCCCTCACCTCTGTCCGCCCCTCACCTACTCCCACCTACCCCAACCCCCCTACATCTGTCAGTCAGCGCCTCCCTCCTCACTCCATTGACCACTCTGCCTCGCCACCTGGCTCTCCACGCGTCCGTCTGTCCATCCTTCCATCCGTCCCTGCATCCATCGGACTCTGGGCCCGTGAGTCTCTCACTCTGCGTCTGATGGGGGAGGGGGGTGACAAGGGTGGTGGGATCTGGAGGGAGAGGCTGGCAAGAAGTGGGGAGAGTTGAAGCCACGCAGTGGGGTGGAGGTGGTCCTGGGGCCTGGGCTGGGGAAACTGCAGGCGCTGACTCTCCGGTTCCCTTGACCAGGTGATCCTGGGAGAGATATTCTCCGACTACACCCCAGCCCAGGTGGTGGTGAAGGAGCTCCGAGCCAGCGCGGGGCCCCTGGAGCAGCGCAAGTTCATCTCAGAAGCGCAGCCCTACAGGTATGGGGGCTTCTCAGCAGATGAGGGCCGTGGAGGCCCAAAGATGGGAGGTTTGCACCTCAGGGAGGTGACATTTGAGAGTGGGGGGAGTGGGAGGAGTAGAGCGTGGAGTTAAACCTGGTTTGAATCCTGGATCTACTTCTTCCTGGCTGTGTGACTTGGCGGACAGAATTTGCCTCTCTGAGCCTCAAGCCTTGGGTTCCTCCTCAGTACCGTGAGCCAGGGACATGAAATGAGGGGCAGTGTGACAAGGGTGATGGGAAGGGCACAGAAGCTGAGCTAGAGGCCTGCCCCTCTCCACCCTGAACCTCAGAATCTTCATCTAGGAAGTGAGTCCGAGAAGCCCAAACATCCTACTGGGCTGTTAGGTCTGGGAAGGCAGGACCCTGTCCCTCCCCTGCTTGGTCTCCCCTCTGCTCTAAGGACTTCTAGGCAAGAACTAGGTAAACACTTGCTACATAAACGCCTCCTGAGGTAGTAATTGCCCTGTTGTGGAAAGGATCTGTATACGGAGAACCTTTTTCAAATGATTTTTAAAGTGGGTATACCCTGAGAGATACAGACACTGGACTTTATCACCCTCATGCTCTAAAGCCTCCCATGGCTCCCTGTTGCCAGCAGGACAAAGTTGCACTCCTCTGTATAGCCCACACTCCCTGCAAGGCCTGGCTCTGTTCCTTTCCTGCCACTGGGCTCCTTGGCCTAGCCATCCTGGCCTCTTCGCTGATCCTTTCCCATAACAGTCTCTTTCCTGCCTCAGGACCTTTGTCCTTACTGTTCCTTCTATCTAGAATATTCCTGGCTCATCCACCCCTGGCTCCAGACAGTGGGCTCCCTTCCCCTCCTCAGGTCTCTGGTCAGAAAGGCCTTCCCTTACAAACACAGACACACACACACACACACACACAGACACACACACACACACATTCACTCCACGTAAGGAGGGCCCTGGGAGGCTCCATCACACCAATTCGTGCATTTTCTTCATAACACATATTTCATCTGTTTACTTGCTTATTTGCCTGCCTCTCCCTAGACCCATCCTGGCAACCACTAGCCACATATGGCTATTTAAATTTATGTTAAGTAAAATGAAATCAAATGAAAAATTCATTGCCTCAGCTACATGCACCACATTTCAATTGCTTAGTAGCCACAGATGGCCAGTGGCTCCCATGTTAGACAGCTCAGATCTAGAACATTCCCACAGAAATTCTCACAGAAAGTTCTGTCGGAGAGCGCAGGACCACACTGGCAGCTCGGGGGTCCTCGTTTGCTGAGCGAGCCAGAAACCTGGGCTCAAGTCCCCGCTCTGCCATGGTTACCAGCTGTGTGACCCTGGGTGAATCGCTTTATGTCTCTGAGCCTCTGTTTCCTCTGGATTAAATGGGGAACATCATCCTGCCCAGCAAGGTTCTGGGAGGGTTTGATAGCAGAAGCGGCCAACCTTGGCTCAGATTGGTAGGTATGGGGTGCATCCAAGCAATCTTCGATATCCCCCATCCTAAAGCCCACACTCAGAGCTCCAGCTGTTTTGCAAGGCCCCAGTACAGCCCAGTGGTTTATGACCACATTGTCTTGTGATTCCTCGACCAGGCAGGAGCTGGAGGCACTGTTGTCCCAAGGGGAGAAGGTTGGACACAGGCAGTGAGCCTGGGCGCTGGCCCTACAGCACACGAGTAGCCCCTGCCTCCTGCCAGACCCCAGTGGGAAAATAACTCACTGCACGCTTACCTCTGAGCCAGGCCCTGGGTACAAGCCTGGAATTTTTTTTTTTTAAGATTTTATTTATTCATTCATGAGAGACAGAGAGAAAGAGAGAGGCAGAGACATAGACAGAGGGAGAAGCAGGCTCTCTGCAGGAGCCCGATGTGGGACTTGATCCCAAACCCTGGGATCAGGCCCTGAGTCAAAGCCCTGAGCTCTACCGCTCAGCCACCCAGGTGTCCCAGTCTGGAATGTTTTAATTCTCCTACAGACCCCAGGCCTCGTATCGCGGTAAAGTCTTTCATGGTGCATATTTTCATTGAGCACCTGTTTAGGCACCAGGGACATGGCACCTGAACAGAAAGCCCCAAATTCTTGTCCTAGTGGGGCTCCCCCCCTAGTGGAGGAGACACGCAATAAACGAGGAAAGAAATTTAAGGAAGAAAATGTCAGAGACTGGCAGGTGCCATGAGGAAGTGAGGCAGCACGTGACAGAGAGGGGAGCTATGGATGATCATGGGGGGAGGTGAGGTGGACTGGGAGGGATCTGGCACGCAAGCATTGTGGGAAGCATGTTCCAGGCAGAGGGAAGAGCAGCTGCAAAGATGGGAAGGCAGGAGAATGTGGGGCGATATGAAAATCAAACAATATGTTAACTTGTTCACATAAAAGCTGTAATAATAGTGAGGATCTTCCATTATGTGCTGGCTCTTCTCTGGTCTCATTAAATTCCTCTCTGCAACTGGCTGCGGGGTGACTGTGGCTGTCCCCATTTTACAGCTGAGGAAAATTGAGGCAGGAAGAGGTGAAATGATTTCTCTGGGGTTTCACACCTGGCAAAGGTGGGGCTCAGGGGGCATCCAGCTGGCTCAGTCAGTGAAGCATGTGACTTTTTTTTTTAAGGTAGATTTATTTATTTATTTATTTATTTATTTATTATTGACACACAGAGAGAGGCAGAGATACAGGCAGAGGGACAAGCGGGCCCCCTATTGGGAGCCTGATGTGGGACTCAGGGAGCCTGATGTGGGACTCAATCCCAGGCCTCCGGGATCACGACCTGAGCCAAAGGCAGACGCTCATCTCCTGAACCATCCAGGCGCCTCTAAGATTTATTTATTATATATAGAGAGAGCGCATATAAGCGGGGAGGGGCGGAGGGAGACAGAGAGAGAGAACCCCAAGCACCCTCCATGCCCAGCATGGAGCTCTGACCTGGGCCTCCATCCTGCACCCCTGAGATTGCCACTTGATCGCTGAAATCAAGCGTCAAGTGCTTAACCCACTGAGCCACTCAGGTGCCCCAGAGTGTGTGACTCTTGATCTTGGGGCTGTGAGTTCGAACCCCACACTGGAGGTAGAGATAACTTTAAGTAAAAAGAAAGGTGGACTCAGGATTCAACCTTCCTGCTGGCCCTCCAGCCTATTACCCACAGTGTGAGGCTAAAGGAGGGGGCTTGGGGCAGTGATGTTTCTTTGGGAAATGATGTTGAAGCTGAGGCCCGAGGGATGAGGAAGACTCTGCTGAGTGGAGGGCTCCTAACAGAGTGAAGTGTAAGTGCAAAGGCCTGGAGCCTAAGTGGGTGCCTGTGTGTCGGGGGGATGTGCAGGGCAGGCGGCGAGAAGCCATGCTGAGGAAAGGCAGGAAAGACTCAGCTGTGAGCCTTGCTCTGTCCCCCGGTGCGGGGGAGCCACAAAGGGCTGTGAGCAGGCGAGTCGCATGTCAGAGACGGACTACAAGGGAGAGGTCAGAGGCAGGGAGGCAGGGAGGAGGCTGAGAAGAGAGTCCAGGAGGTGAGGAGGAGGCTCCAGTCAGGCTGTGGGGAGGGAAGGGGCTGAGCAGAGGTGAGGTGGAGAGGAAGGAGGGCAAGGACCCCCAGGTACTGGAGGATAGTGGGGCTGACCCCCTTCCAGATGAGGGGGAGGGAGGGAGGGTGCGTGTTGAGGGGGCCTGAGTGTGGGGGTGCGCCCAGTAGACTGGAGGCGGAAGAGACCGAGACCAAAGAGGTGGGAGCAACATATTGGAGGCTGGGGTGCGTGGGACAAAGGTCTGTGGTGGGCTGAAAGCGGCTGCTTCCTGACCCTGCCGCCTCCCCACTCTGGTCCCAGGAGCCTGCAGCACCCCAACGTCCTCCAGTGCCTGGGCGTCTGTGTGGAGACACTGCCCTTTCTGCTGATTATGGAATTCTGTCAACTGGTGAGGGTCTGCGGACGGAGGGCAGGGTGGAGGCTGGACGGGCTGCGGGGCTGCCAGCAAGCCTAGGGTCCCCGGAATCTTTGGCAATAACACGCGGGACGTGCGCTGACCTTTCCTGAGCGCTTGCCGTAGATGGGCCCTCACTCAGACGGCGTGCAGTGAACTAGCATGCGAGGGGGGTTCTGTGGTTAGGCCCCTCTGAGCAGCAGGGGAAACTGAGGCTCAGGGGAGCTGCCCACTGAGTGCAGAGGCCGCCCCCCATCCCCGCCTCAGACAGGCTGGATGTGTGGGTTCCTGACCCCACCCCTCCTTCCTTCCAGGGGGACCTGAAACGTTACCTCCGGGCCCAGCGACCCCCTGAGGGCCTATCCCCTGAGCTGCCCCCTCGAGACCTGCGGACACTGCAGAGGATGGGCCTGGAGATCGCCCGCGGGCTGGCACATCTCCACTCCCACAACTACGTGCACAGGTGGCTCTCGCGAGCCACGGGGAAGAGGGTGGTGGAGGCACTACTTAGGGAGGGGTCGAGGCTATGGGGGCGGGAGGTGGGGCCACAGGGAAGGGGCGCAACCCTGGGGAGAAAGCACGAGCCGCCGGCGGAGTCGGGAGGGGAGGAGGTCCGGAGGGGAAGGTTCGGAAGAGGAGAGGGAGGAGTCAGGAGAGGGAGCGGGATCGGGAGGGGAGGAGTCACAGGGGAGAGAGGGAGGAGCCTTGGCGGGGAAGGGTCAGAAGGGGAGAGGGAGGGGTCACAGAGGAGAGGGAGGAGTCAGGAGAGGAGGAGGTTTGGGGAGGCGGAGGAATCAGGGCAGGGGAAGAGGAGTAAGGGCAAGAAGGCAGAGGGGCGGGGCGTGGGCGGTGGGCGGGGCTGGCAGCTACCCCCCCCCCCCCCCGCCCCGCTGCCCCCTCCTCACCTCACGTCCTTGCCCCGCCCCCAGCGACCTGGCCCTGCGCAACTGCCTGCTGACCTCCGACCTCACCGTGCGCATCGGAGACTACGGGCTGGCCCACAGCAACTACAAGGTGGGGGCCGCCCTCCATCAGGGCGGGGGGCGGGGGGAGGGCCCGCACCCGCCTGACCCCGCTCCGGCGCGCCCCCCAGGAGGACTACTACCTGACCCCCGAGCGCCTGTGGATCCCGCTGCGCTGGGCGGCGCCCGAGCTCCTCGGGGAGCTGCACGGGACCTTCATGGTGGTGGACCAGAGCCGCGAGAGCAACATCTGGTGAGGGGGCCCCCACTGCGGGCTGCGCGGGGCCGGGGCGGCGAGGAAGGTGGAAGAAGGGTCACGGTTCCCGGCTGCGGAAACAGAGGCTGGAAGAGAGGCCCCCAGGCGGGGCAGGGCAGGGCAGGGTTCTGACCTCTCTCCTCCCTCTGCTCCCCGCAGGTCCCTGGGGGTGACCCTGTGGGAGCTCTTTGAGTTTGGGGCTCAGCCCTACCGCCACCTGTCAGACGAGGAGGTCCTCGCCTTCGTGGTCCGCCAGCAGCATGTCAAGCTGGCCCGGCCGAGGCTCAAGCTGCCCTATGCCGACTACTGGTGAGGGCAGAGCCTGACCCCCGACCCCTGACCTTCCCATCCCATCCCATCCCATCCCAGGATGTCCCAAAGTCCCTCACCTCTTGGCACACCACCCACAATCTCACTCAGCACTCGCCACAATCCCTAGAGTGGAGCGGAGCACGGATGTCCCCACTCCTTTTGCTGCTTGGAAGGGGTGAAACAGTTGGGGAGCTGCAGCGCTGGTTCGAGAACCCTAGTCTCTCCACTCCAGCAAAACCCCTGCTGCTTGCTTATCTCTGATTCCAGAGCAAACAGCCCAGAGAGGAAAACCACCTAACCATCATCCCCTTACATCTGCCTTGCTGTCCCCCGTTTTTCACCACCCCACCCCCCCTACCGCTGCCGCATCTCTGTCACACACAAACCCTGGGGCTCTGTCCTCGTCTCTCTGGGTCTTGATCTTCCTCTCTGTCCGCCTCCCTTGAGATATCAGTCCTCTTCCCCCTCTGGGTCTCCCCTGACCCCAGTGACCCCTCCACACACGTGTGTATGCACACACACAGGGACACTTCTGTTCTCACCTGTGCCTCCTCCCTGTCCCCCAGGTACGATATCCTGCAGTCCTGCTGGCGGCCACCCGCCCAGCGCCCTTCGGCTTCCGATCTCCAACTGCAGCTCACCTACCTGCTCTCTGAGCGACCCCCACGGCCCCCACCCCCACCCCCCCCACCCCGAGACGGTCCCTTCCCCTGGCCCTGGCCCCCGCAGCACAGCGCGCCCCGCCCAGGCACCCTCTCCTCACCATTCCCCCTCCTGGATGGCTTTCCTGGGGCTGACCCTGACGATGTGCTCACGGTCACTGAGAGCAGCCGCGGCCTCAACCTCGAATGCCTGTGGGAGAAGGCACGCCGGGGGGCTGGCCGCGGTGGGGGAGCGCCCCCCTGGCAGCCGGCCTCTGCACCCCCGGCCCCCCATGCCAACCCATCCAACCCTTTCTACGAGGCGTTGTCCACGCCCAGCGTGCTGCCTGTCATCAGCGCCCGCAGCCCCTCCGTGAGCAGCGAGTACTACATCCGCCTTGAGGAGCACGGCTCCCCGCCTGAGCCCCTATTCCCCAATGACTGGGACCCCCTGGACCCAGGAGTGCCTGCCCCCCAGGCCTCCCAGGCCCCTTCCGAGGTGCCCCAGCTGGTGTCCGAGACCTGGGCCTCCCCCCTCTTCCCTGCGGCCCGGCCCTTCCCCGCCCAGTCCTCGGCATCAGGCAGCTTCCTCCTGAGCGGCTGGGACCCCGAGGGCCGAGGTGCCGGGGAGACCCTGGCGGGAGACCCCGCCGAGGTGCTGGGGGAGCGGGGTACTGCCCCGTGGGCAGAGGAGGAGGAGGAGGAGGAGGAGGGCAGCTCCCCGGGGGAGGACAGCAGCAGCCTCGGGGGTGGCCCCAGCCGCCGGGGCCCGCTGCCCTGTCCCCTGTGCAGCCGGGAGGGGGCCTGCTCCTGTCTGCCCCTGGAGCGGGGGGACGCCGTGGCTGGCTGGGGGGGCCACCCTGCTCTTGGCTGCCCGCATCCCCCCGAGGACGACTCGTCCCTGCGGGCAGAGCGGGGCTCCCTAGCCGACCTGCCCCTGGCCCCCCCCGCCTCGGCCCCCCCCGAGTTTCTGGACCCCCTCATGGGGGCGGCGGCGCCCCAGTACCCCGGGCGGGGGCCACCTCCCGCTCCCCCCCCCCCCGCCGCCACCTCCCCGGGCCCCCGCGGACCCAGCCGTGTCCCCCGACCCTCCCTCGGCCGTGGCCAGTCCCGGCTCCGGCCTGTCATCTCCGGGCCCCAAGCCGGGGGACAGCGGCTACGAGACCGAGACCCCTTTTTCCCCCGAGGGAGCCTTCCCCGGCGGGGGGGCAGCCGAGGAGGAAGGGGTCCCTCGACCGCGGGCTCCCCCCGAGCCCCCCGACCCGGGAGCGCCCCGGCCACCCCCAGACCCGGGTCCCCACCCACTGCCGGGGACCCGGGAGAAGCCGACCTTTGTAGTTCAAGTGAGCACCGAGCAGCTCCTGATGTCCCTGCGGGAGGACGTGACAAGGAACCTCCTGGGGGAGAAGGGGGCAAACCCCCGAGAGACGGGACCCAGGAAGGTGGGGAGAGGCCCCGGGAACAGAGAGAAAGTCCAGGGCCCGAGCAGGGACCCCACAGTCCTGGGCAGCGGGAAGAAAGCCCCAAGCCCGAACGAGGAGCTGAGCCTCCCCATGAACGGGGTGACGGTGCAGAACGGGGGCCAGAGAGCCCTGGACATCGAGGAGAAGGTGGCGGAGAATGGGGCCCCCGGGACTCCCGAGAGAGAAGAGAAAGTGCCGGAGAAAGTGCTGGAGAATGGGGAGGTGACACCCCCAAGGAGGGAGGAGAAAGTGTTGGAGAATGGGGAGCTGAGGTCCCCCGAGAGAGAAGAGAAAGTGCTGGTGAATGGGGGACTGACAGCCTCAAAGATCGAGAAGAAGGTGTCAGAGGATGGGGGCCTGAGACCCCCCAGGAACACGGAGAGGCTACCGGAGACTGGGCCTCGGAGAGCCCCAGGGCCCTGGGAGAAGGCACCCGAGAGTGGGGTGCCAGCCCCAGAGACCTTGCTGGAGAGAGCCCCCGAGCCCGGCGCAGTGGCCTTGTCCCGGAACGGCGGGGAGACAGTCCCTGGCCCCACTGGCCCAGCCCCCAAGAGCGGGGTGCTGGAGCCCGGGACCGAGAGGAGAGCCCCCGAGACTGGGGGGGCACCGAGAGCCCCCGGGGTTGGGAGGCCGGACCTCGGGAGTGGGGGCCGAGCCCCAGCGGGCACGGGGATGGCCCCCGGCGGCGGCCTCGGAAGCGGCGTGGACGCAAAGGCCGGATGGGCAGACAGCACGAGGCCACAGCCGCCACCGCCACCGCCGCCACCACCGGAGGCACAGCCGAGGAGGCCGGAGCCAGCGCCCCAGAGAACCAGGCCGGAGGTGGCATCCGAGGGAGAGCCCGGGGCCCCAGACAGCAGGGCCGGCGGAGACACAGCACCCAGCACAGACGGGGACCCCCCGCAACCCGAGAGGAAGGGCCCCGAGATGCCACGACTGTTCTTGGACTTGGGACCTCCTCAGGGGAACAGCGAGCAGATCAAAGGTGAGGAGGCTGTTGGGAGCAAGGGGAGCGAGGTTGGGGGCCAAGGCCTGGCTCCTTCCGAGATGTACAGTTGAGCTGAGAGTCTCAGGCTTCCGGGGGGCAGACGGGTCAGGCTGGCAATAGTGAGCACTGACCCTGGAGCCCCACCGCCTGGGCTCAGATCCTGGCTCTGCCCCTTCTCTAGCCCTGTGGCCCTGGACAAGTGACCTTACATATCTGTGCCTCGGTTTCCCGCCCAAAATGGATGATGAGGATAGCACCTGCCTAATAGGGCAGAGAGGCTTGAGAAGGTTAGGACTTCTGAAGCCTCTAGCGCAGCCTGGCACACCCAAGCGCCTGCTTTGATCCCAATTCCATTAGACCCCGGGTCTCAAACTCAGAGGACCACGGGGGCCAGATAGTATTGGGAAATGAATGACGTCGTCTGGGAGTGGCGGGGTGGGAGTTGGGGAAGGAAATGCAGCTCCAGTCAGGACTGCCCACCTGGCGTTGCCAAATGTGCTGCTTTTCCCTTTTAAACCAGAGTTCTGCGTGTTTTAATGGCTGAAGCCGATTCACACGGACCTTCTCTGTGGGCTGGGCGGCCAGCGTGTGATCTCTGGTTTAAACGTGCCAACAAGTGGAGGCATCCATGCAGTGTGCCAGGCCTCCTGTGTGCCAGGCCCTGAGCTGCCCCAAACTGGGACCTGGGGAGCTTCAGACACCCCACCCCCACCCCCGCCAACCATGGTATCAGTGACCTGAAAACTGTAGAAATGTCTTCTGAAACTGAGTTTTGGTAGGAACACAGAAAGTGTTTTTGTCACAGAGGGAGGTTGACTTAAGAGAAAGCTAAATGGCCCCTGTTTAGATGGGGACACAGGCACTGTGGCTCCACCAGAATCACCCAGAGGCCTTAAGTAGTGGTATGAAAGTTATAAAGGACTGGGCCCTGGTTTTTATTGGCAATCTCACAGCCCCCATTGAGGAAAAGGTTATCATCTCTGTTTGCCAGAGAAGCCTGCAGCTCAGGAGGGAGAGGTCAGGAATGGGGCTGGGCACAGAATTTTCCATCCTTACAGCCCATGGTATTAGGATACTATCACTTCCTTGAGATTGATGTGGGGAATGTGCAACCAGCTGTGTCAGGGAAGGCCCCAGACAGCGTGAAAATGTCAGGGGATGAGCAGCTAAGATGCCTCAGAGGATTGTGGGGGGAGGCAGGGAGGGTGTGGTTGGGTGGGCAGATGCTGGGAATAGCCTGCTTTAAAAAAAAAATGCATGAACTCCTATTCATCCTTCAAGACCCCACTCAAATTTCCCCTTCCCTGGGAAGCCTTCCTGATTTCCAAAGGCTATCACCCTGTCCTTCCTGAGAGCTCCTTGAGAGCTCCCACAGCCCCCAACCCCATCGCCCTGAGATGGATGGTCAAGGAAGGCCTCAAGGAGGTGACTTTTGAGCAGATGTGAAGGAAGTAAGCTGGGTGGATATCTGGGGGAAGGGTGTTTCGGGTGGAGGGCGCTGAGATGGGCACTATCTTGGCATGCTCGGGGAACAGCAGAAGGCCAGTGAAGCTGGAATGGAGTGAATGAAGGGAGGAGAGTGACCCGATCCACATCCAGTCTTTCTCCCCACTCTGCCCTGACCCTCCTGTCATCCCCACCATTGTTCCCCACAGGGCCCTGTCACACCATTTTCTTATACATTAATGGAGGGATGAGTGGCCCCTCTTAATCTACTAGTGAGGAGACAGAGACACAAAGAGGTGGATTTACTTGCCCCTGGGCACACAGCAAGCCAGCAGGGTAGGCTTGGGATTTGAAGCCAGGTTTCCTCCTCCAGGGACCTGGAGTCCTTACCTTCCGGCAAGCTGAGATCAGAGAGGCTTTGGGGCGTCTTACCCTGGAGATGGTTTGACGCCCCAATTTTATCTGGCAGTTGAGGGCCAGAGAGGGAGAGGACCTTGGTCAACATCACATAGCAGGGAACATTCATTCATTAATCCCACGAATATTGCCTGAGTACTTCTACCTGCTGGGGATGCAGCCAGCAGGAGCCCAAGTCAAGTCTGCTCTGTGGCAAGGCAAACACAAATCACGTTGCCACAGAAGGACAGTTACACACTGAGATCAGCTGCTTGGAAGGAGCGGTGCTTGGTGCTGTGGGGTGCAGAGCGGGTGACCTTCTGGGAGGCCCCTGAAGGCTGGAAAGCCCAGACAGGAAGGGGGTGAATAGGACTTGAATTAGGAAAGGAAGTTCCAGGCAGAAGGAACAGCCTAAGCAAAGGCTCAGAGGTGGGAGGAATAGGGAGGTGGCCCAAGTGACTGGCTGGAGGTCAAGTCAGAATGAATTGGGGAACAGAGCCTGGAGAGGTCAGCAGGGTCAGGGCACTCGGGCCTGGTGGGTGGCAGAGAGAAGTTGGGGCTTTGTGATGTGGACTCTGGGGAGTCGTGGAGAGGGTTAACCCCTGGTGTAGGGGGAAGATCTCTCCTACTCTGCGTGGACGAAGGCCCCTGAGCAGCCCTTGGGTTCACAAGAGGGGAAACTGAGGCCCATACTGTGGCCTGAGATGACCTGAGGACACACAGCGGGGCAGGAGGGCATGCCTCAGTTTCCCCGGGAGCAGGGGCTCACCGGGTCTCTCCCCTCGCAGCCAAGCTCTCGCGGCTCTCTCTGGCGCTGCCGCCGCTCACGCTCACGCCGTTCCCGGGGCCGGGCCCGCGGCGACCCCCGTGGGAGGGCGCGGACGCCGGGGCGGCTGGCGGGGAGGCCGGCGGGGCGGGGGCGCCGGGGCCAGCGGAGGAGGACGGGGAGGACGAGGACGAGGACGAGGAGGAGGACGAGGAGGCATCAGCGTCGGGCGCGGCGGCGGGGCCGCGGGGCCCCGGGAGGGCGCGGGCAGCCCCGGTGCCCGTCGTGGTGAGCAGCGCCGACGCGGACGCGGCCCGCCCGTTGCGGGGGCTGCTCAAGTCTCCGCGCGGGGCCGACGAGCCCGAGGACAGCGAGCTGGAGAGGAAGCGCAAGATGGTCTCCTTCCACGGGGACGTGACCGTCTACCTCTTCGACCAGGTGCGCGGCCGCGGGGCGGGGCAGGCTGGGGCGGGGCCTGGGAGGGGAGGGGCCAGCTGGGGCGGGGTCTGGGGGGAGGAGCCATCCTGGGGAGGGCGGGGAGGGGGGAGGGGGAGTGTGGGGGAGTGTGGCGGGGGGAACTGGACCGGACTTGGGCCTGGCGTGAGGGGGAGGGTGCTGGACGGCTAGGGCTGGGAGGGAGATACCTGCTAGTGAGGGCGGAGCCCGGAGAGGCTGGGGAGAAAGTGCTGAGAGAGTTGGGGCGGGGCCAAGCGGGGTTGGGGGCGGGGCGGGGCGGGGCGGGCCCGCCCTCCGGCGCTCCGGCGCTCCGGAGGCAGCGGATTGTACCCACTAGGGGCGGGCCTTGGCGAGGCTGCAGGTAGGGCTGAAGAGACGCGGCTTGGGGTTCCGATACTAAGTTCAGGAGCGGGTTCAGAGATAGACAGAGCTCATGAACTGTGGCGGGACCCAGAGCGTGGGTTGAGGATCGTGCGAGGAGTAAGGAGGGCCGAGAGGATGGTGTTGAAAGGGAAGAGGAAAGGGCGGGATGATGCTTGTGGACGGGGGCTAGACGGGTGTGGATGGGTGCAGGTGGGCCTGGAGGGGGCGCACCGGGCTAAGGTTCTGAGATGAGGCTGGCCCGGGCCACTAAGCAAACCGACGGGGGTGGGAGGTGGAGGGCTGGAGCGGGGCGACTTCAGAGGGCAGGGCTCGGGGGCTGGGTCGGGGGTGTCGAAGGCGCAGGATGGGGTGGGGGTGTGGAGGACCGTCGGGGCCGTAGTTCCGCGCCCTGAACTCGGACGCCTGCGGCCGAGATATCGGTAGTTAGGGGTCATGGAGACAAGGCGGGGCTTATGGAGATGGTGTTGGGTTAGGGGGCTCCCGTGGAAGCGTCGCCTGAAGAAGCAGGGAGAGAATTCCTGCGGCGGGGGACTTAGCTGTGGGCGGGAGTCCGCGGTCGAGGGAGGAGCCTCGGGTGGATTTAAGGGATGACCTGAGGTTTCCAAGGCAGATCAGGGGCTCCAACCGCCTTCTCAGAGACTGCGATTGTAAATTGGGGTACCCGAAGCCCCAGAAGCGTTAGCAGGCTGTGTTGCCCGTTGGGAATACAGTGGATGGGATGTGACGGTGCGCCCCCTAATCCACTTCCATAGGAGACGCCAACCAACGAGCTGAGCGTCCAGGGCCCCCCCGAGGGGGACACGGACCCGTCAACGCCTCCAGCGCCCCCGACGCCTCCCCACCCCGCCACCCCCGGAGATGGGTTTCCCAGCAACGACAGCGGCTTTGGTAAGGGGCTGAGGGGGCCTGGAGGGGAAGAGAGAGGCAGGGTCTGGAGGCGGGGCAGAGATGGGGCGGGCCCCGATGGGGCGGGGCCTGGAGGGGAAGAGAGGAGGGGCGGGGGTCTGGGCGGGGCCTGGAGGGAGGAGTGGGGCGGGGCCCGGTGGGGGCGGGGGTCTGGGCGGGGCCTGGAGGGAGGAGTGGGGCGGGGCCCGGTGGGGGCGGGGACTGGAGGGGAAGAGAAAGGGGGCGCGGCCCGATGGGGGCGGGGCCTGGAGGGGAAGAGAGAGGCAGGGTCTGGAGGAGGACAGTGGTGAGGCCAGGTCTGGGGGCGGGAGCTGAATGGGCGGGGCGGGGTGTTGAGGCGCCGCCCACGGTGTAGACGGCGTGATTTAGGTGCCTGAGGAGGGTCTAGAGCTAAAAGCGGCTCCACAAGTGCCGGAGGGTCTGACCGCGTCCTCCCCTCTTCTTTCCTCACCATCCCCCACCCCTAGGAGGCAGTTTCGAATGGGCGGAGGATTTCCCCCTCCTCCCCCCACCCGGCCCCCCCCTGTGCTTCTCCCGCTTCTCCGTCTCGCCTGCGCTGGAGACCCCGGGGCCTCCCGCCCGGGCCCCCGACGCCCGGCCCGCAGGTACGGTGCTTCAGACCCTCGGGCCTGCCCCGCCTCTGCCTTTCTCCGTCCCCATCCCTGAATTTCCTTGCCTTTCTCTCCCCATCCAGCGCGGGAACCAGCTCAACCCAGGCAGTGCCCCACAGATAGACCGGGGCAGTCACGCCCCTTCCCTGAGCCTGTTTGCCCTTCCGGGAGGATGCCCTCAGGATCTTGCCCATCTTGGCCCCGTCTCTTGCCTGGCACTTGTCAGATCCTGATCGCACATCCTTTTGGGGGCACAGGCTGATCAGAGTCAGGGAGAGGAAACCCACTATGCTCAGAGCTGGCTAGTTGAACCGGAACATGGTCAGGGAGTCCCTAGCAATAACCACAACAACAGTACTACTAGTAGTAGTAACAAGTCCTTATATGCGCCCTGCGTTGTGCTTGCCCATCTGAACCGATAGAATCCTCGCTGCGGGCTCTCTGCTGCCTCCTGCTGCCGCTCCGGAGAATACCTCCGGATGCACAGCTTGCGCGGGGCTAGGGAGCACAGGTGTTCCCAGAGCATAGCGCTGAAAAGGTGGAAGGTGCAACCTGCCCCTTTCAGGGAGGGTCGCATTCCTGCTCCCCCAAATCATGGTGGAGTCCAGTCGTTGGCCCTGCCACTCCTTGGCCGTGTCACCCAGGGCAAGTCCCTTTGCCTCTCTGTGCCTCGGTGTCCTCATCCGTGGAGTGGTGATGATCACAAGATCTAACTCCTAAGATTCTTGAGGGGATTAAATGGTTTAATCCTATACACACACACACACACGTACACACAGCCCAGCCCAGCCTGGACATGCATGCAGCAGTGGTCTCTAACTGGTGGCTCTTACTGCACTTAGGGAAGTAGATGGCCACTGAGTGTTGGTTAAGCCCAGGTGCTGTGCTGGGCGCAGGGGATTCCGAGTGGGGCAAGATCCATGAGCCTTCCTCTACCCTACCCCACCCGCAGACACTGACCCCACAGTCTGGCAGTGGGGTCATGAGTAAGTGCAAACTCAGGGTTGCTGGAGAAGCAAATGGCAAGGGGAACGGGCTTTGTCTGTCTGTTTGGCAGTGCCACTTCATCAGGTACTCGGAGGATTGACTGTCATTAACTAGGTGAAGGGGAAGGGGACAGTGTGCTAGCAGATGGAACAGCTTGCACAAGGGCCTGAGGCAGGAGAGACCTTGGCCAGTTCAGGGAACAGAAGGGAGGCGTGTGTGTCTGGGGGTTACTTAGGGAGTGGGGCAGGGGGAGGGGGCAGGGAGGACCATGCAGGGCTTGTGGGTGGGCTGAAGAGAGGGACTTTGTCCTGGGGGCACTAGGGAGCCATGTCAGCTGTGACCAGGGAAAGGACAGCACCAGCTGCTGGTATAGGAAGATCCCCTCCGGGGCCACGTGGGGGCCAACTGGAGGCTGGGAGGCTGGAGAGGAGGCCGGTGCCAGGGTCCAGGAGGGAGAGGAGAGTACAGGCAGGGTTCAGGGCAGGAAGGACAGGGCCAAGGGCAGACTCTTCATTTGGCTACATCTTCAGGTTCCACCTCAAATGTCACTTCCTCCCAGAGGTCTTCTCTGAGGCCTCCATGAGGACAGCGTGGGGTGGGTTCCAGGACATGGGGACACTGCCAAGTGGTGAGTCAGGGCTGAAGCCAGCAGGGCCAGCGTGCCAAGATGACTTCACTAGGAGAGGAGATGGAGGGCCCAGTCCTGTGAAACCCCAAGTCCCTTCCCTCCGCCCACAGATACCCGTGCTGTGGCTGGGCGGGTGTGGCCCACAGTGAGATCCTCCATCCCACAGACCTTGGTTTTCTGGATCTGTGGAATGGGTGGGGGCTTTCGTTCCACTGGGATAGGAGGGGTCATGGGGCAGTTTGGTGGGAGGGCACTTTCAGGCCCTGTGCTGGACGCTGGGGATGCTGCAGTGACCAAGCACAGGGCCATCGTCCCTGAACTTACTCTAGAGAGGCAGGCAGACAGGCAGCTAGCAGACAGTGACTGGGGTTGTCTCAGGGGAGAAGCATGAAGGAGAATAACCAGAGTGACTGGGGGGTGGAGGTGGGGGTGTAAAATGGTGACTTCTTGACTGAGAAGGGCCAGGGAAGACCTCTGAGGAAGGGGCCTGCCTTACAGGGGAAGGGATGAGGAAAGGGCATTCCAGGTGGTTGGAACTGCCATGCAAAGGCCCTGGGGTAGGACTGTGCTTGGAGCCGAGGAGGAACAGCAAGGACAGCGTGGCCTGAGAGGAGTGAGGGGGATGGCGTAGGTGAGGACAGAAGTGGGACAGAACAGATTATCTGGGGCCCTGTGGGCCTGGGTGAGGGCTCCACTTTCATTCCGAGAGAGAGAGAGAGAGAGAGAGAGAGAGAGAGAGAGAGAGAAACAGAGCCATGAGCCTGTCTGCCCAGTAACTGACTTTCTCTCTCCACTCCCTCCTCCTCAGGCCCCGTGGAGAACTGACTCCCCGAAGACCCCACCCTCCTGCACCCCCAGAAGAGGGGTTGAGAGTAGAATCCTCTGTGGACGACGGAGCCACTGCCACCACCACAGACACCGCCTCTGGGGAGGCTCCTGAGGCTGGGCCCTCCCCCTCCCCCACCATGTGCCAAACGGGAGGCCCTGGCCCCCCACCCCCCAGCCCTCCGGACGGCTCCCCCGAGCCCCCCGACCCCCTCGGTGCCAAATGAGGCAGGAAGCCCCTCATCCCTCCCTGGAGAGCCGCCTTTCTTGGAACTGAACTGAACTCTTTCGGGCCTGGAGCCCCTCGGCACAGCGGAGGCCCCTCCTACCCACTCCTGGCCCCAGCGAGGGGCTGCAGGCTTCGGGGACCTGGACCCCCCATCTCGCGTCTCCCCTCCCCGCCCCAGCCCGGCCCCTGGAGGGGCCTCTGGTTCAAACCTTCGCGTGGCATTTTCACATTATTTAAAAAAGACAAAAACAACTTTTTGGAGGAATGCGGGGGCCTGTGCGTGTTTCGGGGCAAAGATCGGGGGAGGGTCCCGGAGAAGTCGCCGGCGGCCGCCGGCTCCGCAGATGGGCAGCTCGAGGCTCAGGAAGGCGGACGCGCGGCGCAGCGGCCCGGCTGCGGCTTCGCACCTCTGGCTCCCCGCTCCGCCCGCTGGGGGCAGCACCGAGCCCGGCTAAGAGGCGGCCGGAGCCCGCGAGGCTGGTCGGACGAGCCGTGTGGCCGCCACGCAGCTGCGGCGCTGGCCAGAGGCCGTCCCAGCGCCGCCCCGGGTGCTCAGGAATGACCCGCCAGCACCCACGTGGCTCCTGGCCACACGCCACACACCTCAGAACAGTGCTGCCCTGTGCCCCCACCGCCCGCGGTGGCTGTGCCTCAGTTTACCTGTGTCTGCATGTGAGCGCCCACCTCCCGTGGGATTCCATCCCCCCACCTGGCCCGAGTTCTGGGGCCCTCCTCCTTATTCTGTTTCTTTGAGTCTCTCCATCTGTACATGTTTCTCCTTCTCCGTGCCTCCCTGTCGCCTGTCTGCCTCGTTATGTCTTTCTGCAGTGTCTGTCTCGATTTCTTTTTCTCCGTTTCTCCGGGGCTCCGGACTGATGCTACCTCCCTCTCTTTCTCCTCTGACGAGTCTGTCGTGTATCTGATCTCCTGGCTGCAACCTGCCCCCCTCCCCCCGTACCAGTTTGGATGAGAGTGGAGGAAGGGCCGGAGTGGGGACCCAGCTGGGATGCTGTGGACTCCTGGCTTAGGAATTAAGGTGATGAAGGCATTAGGGTCACTTGTTAAGTCTGGGGGATGGAGAAAGGGAGAGTGAGGATTAGGTTCTGCCTCAGAGCCACTGTGGGGTGCTTGAGCTGATCTTAGGACACACCTGCCCAGGGTGGGTGCTGATGGAACCAAGGCTCCTGGGTCTGAGGGAGGAGAGGGGGCTGGGGGCCAGGACCCCTGGTTTTGAGGGCAGGACTCCCGGGTCTGAAGGAGAAGGGCTATATTAGTTCACTAAGGCTGCTATTGACAAAGTGTCACAAATCTGGTGGCTTAAGCCACGGACACCATCTCCGTTCTGGAGGTGAAAATGCAAGATCAAGGCATCCGCAGGATGGGTTCCTTCTGAGGCTGTGAGGGAGAATCTGCTCCATGACTCGCCCCTAGCTGCCGGTGCTCCTTAGTGTGTAGAAGCATCACCCCAATCTCTGCCTTCACCTTCACGTGCTTTCTTCCTGTGTGTGTGTCTGTGGGTTCAAAGTTTCTCTGTATAAGGACACTAGACACACTGGATCCGGGCCCAAGTTAATGACCTCATCCTGATTGCATCTACAATGATCTGATTCCTAAATAAGACCACAGTCTGAGATATGGGGGCGGTCAGGACTTCAACATACTGATTTCAGGCTGATATGATTCAACCTGTAACAACGAGGTTGGGAATTTGGGGTCCTGGGAGAGGTGGGAGCTGGCAGCTAGAACTCTGAGTCTTTGAGGGAGATGGATTTGGGGCCAAAACTCAAGGACAATTTTGAGGGGATGAATCTGGTTGGAACGTTGCACAGGCAATTCCAGCTTAAGCTGGCCAAAGCAGAACCACCAACGCCCCACTCCCCACCTCCAAAACTCCCTCTCCAACTGGCTCGATAAATGACCTTGCCATTCACCAGTGGCTCAAGCCTAGAATCCTGGAGTTGGTCCCGCACTCAGCAAATCCTGCTGGCTCCTCTGTTGCCCCCAGAGTAAAACTGCACAGCGTCCTAACTCACCTCCCTGCTGCTGCCCTGACTCAGCTCCAAATTATTCTCTGGCAGCAACCAGAGGCCCCTCCTACAGCAGCCTCAATCCAAATACGTCGCATGCCTGTTCCACACCCTTGAATGGCTTCCATCAACTAAAAATACATCCAAAGTCCCTATCCTGGTGGATTGCGCTCCCGACGATCAGGTCTGCCTCCCACCTCTTATCAACTTCCCTCCCCAGTCCCACCATGCAGGGACACAAGCCCCTCTGTTGGTTACTCCAGTGCAGCATGACTCTTCCTGCCTCCGCTCATGCTGTTCCCTGGGCCCGCAATGCCTTTCCAGGCCATCTCTGCCAACCCAACTAGTGAGTACTCAGTACCTATGGGGTCCGCGCCCCAGAGGGCAGGATAGAGTGAGGTAGTGATGGGGCCCTCTATTTACCCAGAGACCTCATTTCCTTGGGCTGATGACTCCCTTTTCATTTGGGAACTCCATCTCCCACCAGTGCCTGGCGATTGAAGTGGCCAAGGGCTTCTCTCCCCAACCTGCACACAAGGGTAGACCGGGCTACAGTAAGCCCCACGTTGGAGCCTTGGGAAACTACAACTCCCAGAAGACCTTGAGACTGGTTCTCCCACTGGCAGGGTGGCCGGCACCGCACAGCTTGCTGGGAATTGTAGTCCAAGGGTTTTTGCAGGACTGAGAAGAGGGCCACCTTCAAGGGTGGCAGCATCGTTATGGTACTTTGGGCGGGCGGTGCTTGGAGCAGGTGATTGCCTGAGGCCAAGGGCCCAAGATTTGGGGTGCTTGTCACACCACCAGGAGCACTCAGCTAGGGGTTGGGCCCTTTGAAGACACAGCATGTGGGAGGAAGGAACTATGGGGCAGTCTCCCTGTTCAACCTGACCTGGTCCTGGGGCCTGCCCAAGTTTGTGGGTTCTCACACTCAAATCTCAACTGCAGATCTGGCCATAGGAGAGGACACAGGGTCTCCCACCCTGCCAACCCACCCCCCTCAGGTTCTCTGTGCCTTTGTTCTTTGGGGAAGCCAAGCATATCCCAAGCTGGAAGGGGCTCAGGGGCCCCCCAACTCCTTAAGCCTTCGCCCTCAAGGAAAGCAGACCTCGCACTTCAGAGGCTGATTCCCCAGACAGGAGATACAATAACGCAGGTTCCCAGAGCTATCCTTGCTTGGTGTAAAAAGTTCCCAGAGGACCAGCGTCTCGTGGCTGAGAAACTGGCTCAACCAGACCACAGTCTTAGCCTCTTGGCCCCAAGTCCTCCACCCCCATCCCCCACTCCCTCCCAGCCCACTTCAAATACCAGCAACCCCTTGCCGAGCCCCAGGGACAGCCAGTTGGCAAGGCCTGCCTCCTCTTTTCCGGGCTCATCCATCCCCTGTGCTCCCACAGTAAGTCGCCCTACAGCTCGTACAGCTCTCTACTCCCCTTCCAAGCACTGGCCTCACTCATAACCCCTCAGATACTACCTGCCGCCCTCCAAGGCGCAAGCCAGGTGAGAGCAGTGGGGAGCACCAGCACCTGCGCAGCTCCTGGTTGTCAAGTAACATCCAGAACTTACAAATGCTGGGCCTCACCCCAGAACCTGTGCCCACCTGCATGCTCAATGCCACGCCATCCTAACTCCACACCCACTGATGCCACATTATACTCCTCCCTCCCTTACCCTGGCCTGCAAGCTCAGGGTAAAACCAGAAGGGACAGATATGGGAGCTGACCCGCTCCCCACCCCCGTGGCTGCACCCTCTGACAGCATGTTCCTCACGTACCATAAGAGCTCCCAGCAAAGACTGGAGCTCCTGGCCCCTGGCATGCATGGGCCACCTGGCTGGCTAGCCCAAGCCCCTCAGCCCTGCCGACCCCAAGAAAGGAGGGGACCGAGGCTGTGAGTGGTTAAATAATTAATAAGATTACCAACAGTGTGTTAATTACAAATAACGAGAGAGGAGCTAGAGGTGGTGAATTTTCCAAACAGAGAACCAGGATCCGCAGCCCCAGGGCCCAGGGGTCCGGCCACCCGGGTGGGGCAGCTCCGTAATAAATAATGGGGTTGGGGGCGGGGGTCAGGGCTGCTCCTGCTTCTTCTTGACAGAAATCCGTTTCTTCCTTGCTGCCAGCATTTCATAGAAGGGGTCCACACTCACAGCTGCCCTGCAGAAGGGGAGGGTCCAGGGTGAGGGCCAAGGAGCCCAGCTCCCCACACCCTCTGCTCCCACCCAAGGACCCTGGAGCCCAGGCTCACTGGATCGACTTGATCCATTCCTCCTTCTCCTCCTGTGTCGGGGCCGAGATCCGGTACACCATGTGGTTCCCCTCAACCACCCGGCCGTCCGCCTCTGTTTTACAGGCTTTGATGAGCTGCCCCTTGTTGTTGGGGATATAAAGCTCAAAGCAGTTCTGGGGAGACATGAGAACAGAGTGATGGCAGGTCAGAGCTGGCCCTGGGCCCAGAGGAGGTGCCACCACGGCAGGAAGGGGCACAGAGAGGGTCTTACCGGTTTTCGGGGGTCATCCACTTCTCGGATGCTCAGATTCTCCAGGGGGATAATTCCTCGGGGTTCCTTGTCCTGAAGGAACAAGGTGGACAGGACTCAGACTTTCCAGTCCTTGCTCAGCTCCTCCTCCCCAACCCCAGCAGTGCCTGTGGTTCAAGTCACCGGTTGTGGTACTTTGTCACAGCAGCGCTAGTGGACTGGTATAGCCCTCCTCCCTCAGACCCCAGAGCCTGACCCCCAGCCCCTCCTCCCAGCAGCACCCCAGAGACAAGCCCAGCTCTGCCCTCACCGTAGTGTACTCAAAATAGTAGAGGCAGTTGTCAGTGAGGATAAACCAGCGCCGCTTCCACGTCTTCACCCGGCCCCCTGAAAGGGAAGGGGTGGGAGGGGGCCTGGGCTCAACAGGGGGGACAGGGCCTCCGGGAGGCAGGGAGGGGACTAAGAGGCAGAGTGAGCGCAGGGAAGGCAGGGCTGACAGGGCCTGGGATGAAGAAATGCGGGGGAAGAGAGACAAGCAGGGACAGGCGTTCAGGGGCCCCCCCCTCCAGGATCCCACCCACCCCCAACGTGGGGCTCCGCACTTTCTAAGCCTGCCTGTCTGCCCAGCGCCTGGGAGTCCCGAGTGCCCAGCCCCCTCCTATGGCCCAGGGCCACAGCAGCCCCTGGCAGCCCCTCCCGTGTCAGGTCGGCAGCGTACCTACCTCCTGGGGCAGACAGCGAGAAAGCAGGCAGGACCAGGCGAGGAGAGGGGAAGGCAGAGAATGGGGTGCCCCCCAAAGCCGCAGGCAACAGAAAGAGGGTGGGCCAGGGAAAGAAAGCACAGGGGGGTGGGAAAGAGAGAGGGCAGAGAGGAAGACGCAGGGAAGGAGGGAGGGAGGGAAGGGGAGGGGGGAAGAGAAGGAAGAAAACCAGTTACATCGACATGACCCTCTCCCTCCCGGGGAGGCTGAAGATCCTGAGCCCCCCCAACACCTCCTGGTATCGCTGCTTGGCGCCTCCCCACCCCCGGGACAGGTCCTCAGCTGGCTGGGAAGGCCCTCCACTGCCACAGGAAAGAGATCTCACCCCCAGAAGGTCATCCCAAAGGGAAGAGGACAAAACCCCCGGTGCTTGGCCTGAGGTGGCTGTGGGGACCCATGTGAGCTCCAGGACAAACTGGCTGTGTGACCTCAGGGCCACCTCTTGACCTCTCTGGGCTCCAGTCTCCAGACCCACTTGCACCCATACCTTCCCACCTCAAGACGACCTGCCTCTAGGTTCCTTGTGGTCCCCAAGGGACTAGACAGTAACAGTTAAGAACGGCTTTCATTAAGCATCTTGGTGAACACAGCCCCCCACCCCCCCACCCTTTGATCCAGTTCAGCATGTGCTACACTCCAGTCAGAGATCTGGGCCCCAAGCCACCCCTGCCCTGTAGCTGCTGGACAGAGACCAAGCCTTAAAGTCCTCATCTGGGAAATGGGAAGCACTCCTGTGGGTGGGAAAGGTCTACAGGGGAATTAGCTCCTGGGAAGCTGCCCTGCCAGAGTTCCTCTTTCCCACCCTCTTGGCTAGGGGCACCTCCTGGCCTCCAGAGAAATCTGACTCCGGACTCATCTGGCCCCCACCCCTGGGGCTGATGCAGGAATCTGGCCACTCGCTGTGGGCTAGAAAGAGCAGTTTACACTTTTACCAGGACATCTCTGCACCCAGTCAGGGCCCTGCTTGCTGCTGGGGAAGCCAGGTCTTGGCTCAAGAGCAAAATTCCACGGTGCAGGGAACACAGCCCTGCCTGCCCCGCCCCTCCAATCCCTGCACTGGGCCCTCCCGCTGCTCCAGCAGCCTCCACTGTCTGCTCCTGGCTGTTATTCCTCCTCAGCTTCCCTGTGTCTCCGGAGCAGCCATCCGCTACCTCTTCACTAAAGAGCCACAGCTAGCACTCCCCTGGTACCCACCATCCCCAGGCATGGCTCCCAGCCAGCTGCTCTCAACCTTGGCTCTGCCCTGGAAGGCAGCTAGAGGGCTTTCAACATGATTGGCACCCATCCTGCCCCAGAAATCCTGGCTTTGAGTCTGCGGCTTGGCCGCTGGGCTTTTAAGAGTTCCCAGGTGAATCTCCCATGAAGCCACAGGTGGCACAACTCCAATCCTCAGGTAACCCCATGGAAAGGGACACCTGCTTGACACCCCCTCTGCTAACAATGTATCCTGAATTGGCTGGCACCCCGTGTTTCCTGGGGGATGGGCCCCATCCCACGCATTCCAGCCCTGTTGGGAACTTTACATTCATAAGCAGAGCCTGGCATTTATTCGGTGCTCTCCAATGCCTACCTTATAGCCACACATATTTATGGGGCCCCTCCTCTATGCCTGTGCTGGGGCCCAGCACACAGGCCTCATCTTGTTTTCAGGCCCATTTTGAGGATTTGGAAACAAAGCTCAGAGAGGTCAAATCACGGACCTAAGATCACACCACAAATGCGCATGAAAGCCAGGTCCTGAGCCTGGGCCCCCTGAAGTCCCCCTGCAGAGGCAGCCAGCAGGTTCAGGAGGGGACGTACCCAGCTTAAGGAGCCAGCCCTCCCGATCCGGGTTGAAGAAGGTGTGGGTCAGGTCATTGCCGTCATCCTCGGGAATCTTGAAGGGTTCATTTCGGATGCTGTCATAGAGGTTCTGAGGGGCGAAGGTGCAGTCAGCAACACCAGGCCCCAGGGACCCTCCCAGGGCTACCTGGCCATGGAGGAGGGGGGAGGCGGTGGGACCACTGGTGGAGTGGCCCGGGGAAGGGGAGGGGAGGAGGAGGCAGATGGGTGGAGGGAGGCCTGGGGAGCAGAGAGAGAAGACAAAGAAAAGAGGCAGAGCTGCAGCAGTCTGCAAAGCTCAAGAGACAGAAAAGACAGAGAGATGGAGACTGAGGTTGGCCTGGGAGGGAGGAAGGGAAAAGGAAACGGACAGGTTGGCATGATCACCCCAGACAGCTCAGGCACCAGGAGGCCCAACATGGAGGAGGGCCCAGGGTAGGAAGAAGGATGGCACTGGGGGGCGGCAGGGAAGGGGAAGGGGGTGGCGCCTGACCCTGAGCAGCTCCTCTGGCAGGTCCCCACCCTCGTTGATGCCCCGGTTCATGGCCACGAAGCGCTCCAGGCCCGGCTTGTCCCGGACGTTGGGATTGTGAAGGCTGGTGTTCAGCATGATCACGGCGAAGGACAGCACATAGCACGTGTCTGCACCAGACAGTCAGGTGGTGACGACACAGGTCAGTGGGCCCCCCCGGCCCGCCTGCCCAGGCCCCAGGAGTCTGGGTCCCCCACCTGTGGACTGGAAGACCCCAGGGTTGCACAGGCAGTATCGCTGGGCAAAGGCTTCCATCATCCGGTCAATCTTCTGGGCCTCTCCGGGGAGGCGAAAGCTCCAGAGAAATTGCCTGGGTTAGAGGGGGAGCCGGGTGTGGGTGCCAGGACCGGCAGAAACCTCTCCCCATTCTCGTTCCCCGTGTCAGGAAGCAGTAACAGCCTTGCGGCCTCAGCATCTGTCTCAGGTATGGATCCAAGCTGCCCCATGAGCACTGGCTGTGAGCCTTTTGGGGGATTTATACAGAAAAAAAAGCCTTCTTTCTGCTAAGGTTGCTAAAAAGGTCTGGTGGTCACCAAGGGCTTCTGTTGTCATGCGAGAAGAGGGTCTACAGAGAGCAATGCCAACACAGTGGCAAGGACAACCCAAAGAGAGAAAAATCAACCTTCAGATACCATTTGAGCACCTGGATACAGGTGTGCCTGAAGGAGACCCTACTGTGGACTTTTACCTTACATGAAAAGCTCGATTCCCTAATTTTTTTTTTTTTTCCTGAGTAGAGTTTCATCATCTGTAAAGAAAGCCCTGACAGGTACATTCCTGCCCTTCCAACCCTATCCCTCTCACCTGAGGGCCTGCACCAGATTGAGGTCAGTAAACTCATGCAGATCCACAAAGGCATGGAGCACTGCCAAGTTCAGCTCTTCCCTGGGAGGACAGAGACAGAGTCATGCACAGGAAGGAGGCTGGAGTGGGAGTGGACAGGAAGCAAACACTGGGGAGTCTCGGCCACCGCTTCTGCATAGTGGCTGCCTCTGGAGCAGGCGAGATGTTAGCCTGGCCCCAGCACAGGCCTGGCCCCAGGACAGGAATGCTCAGAACACGCTCTTGCTGCAAGATCATCCCTGGTTTAGCTGAACCTTTGTAGTTAAGAGGAACACAGCAGATGTGTCCCACCTACTATCACCTCTCTGATGGTCCCCGGGTTCTGCAGATGTCCAGAAATGGTCCCCACACCTGCCAGGCTGTCCCCATGCACCCCAGATGCTCCTGAAACAATCCCCATATGCCCCAGATGTCCAGAGGGCCCCCAAACATCTCTGGATATCCATACAATCCCCATAATCCCAACAATCTGATAGTCCTTATACTTTCCAGGTGCCCAGAAAGTTCTATACATTCCCCGATGTCCACACAATTCCTAAGCAACCCAGACATCCAGACGGTCCTGTGTCCCTCAGATGTTCCTATCAGCCCAGATGTCCACAAATCCCTAGGCACCCCTAATATCCACAGACCTCATACCCCAGGTGTCCACAGGTGCCCGTGCTCCCTGATGATCCTGTCCCTATGTTCCCTAGCTGTCCACGTAACGCCAATGCACATCAGTTGTCTACACAATTCTCATGCTCCCACAAGGCTCACAGATGTTCTCCACTGTCCCCAGACATAAATGGATGGTCCTCAACTTTTCAGGCATCCACCGGAGATTCCCATGCCCCCAAGATGAGCACAGACAGCCCCAGGCTTCCACTGACCCCTCCATCACTCCCCTGTCACAATCCAGCCAGAGGGCAGGTCTATCAGGGCCTCTCTCAGGAGAGAAAGCTGGTGGCCTAAGGGCAGGAGCTGGGCAGGGACGCCTGGCCAGCTCAGTGGGTGCTTCCTGCCTTCGGCTCAGGGCGTGATCCCAGATTCCTGGGATCAAGTCTCACATCCTTTTTTTTTTTTTTTTTTTTTTTTAAGTCTCACATCCTTGCATGGAACCTGCTTCTCTTCCCTCTACCTGTGTCTCAGCCTCTCTTTCTGTGGCTCTCGTGAATAAATAAAATCTTAAAAAAAAAAAAAAAGGAGCTGGGCACAGGGGATGACAGGGAGCTGGGCAGGGTCTCACCTCTCCCCCAGGTAGTCCCCGATGGCGGTCTTGTTCAGGCCCTCGCCCTTGTACAGAAAGCGGGCGATTTCTTCGGGTGTGTTCTGCAGGAGTTCATTCTCCACCAAGAACTGGATCCCCTGGTGGGTGGGGACCAGGTCTCAGCCCCAACAGCCAGAAAGCCACACCCCACTGCCTCCCAAGGACCTCAGCATCCACCCCCAGCCTGGATAGAACTGGGTCAAGTCTTGTTTGGGGCTTCACAGTGGTCCCTAAATACCATCCCTTCCACCTCAGAGCCTTCACACCTACTGTTCCCTCTGCCTTTGCCTGGTTAGTCCAGCAGCAAGGGCAGAGTCCCGCAAGGAACAGGAGCCCAGTGAGTTTGCTGAATGTGTGACAAACTACAATTGCTTTGGGCTTCAAGAATACCATCAGACACTGTTAGTACGCAGTAGCATGCACGGGCTGTGAGGGCCAAGCCTCAGGCTGGATGTGGCCTTCTTGGCTCGCCCTGGGCCAGGAGAGCTACACCTAACTCTGGAGTGTGGCAGCCATGTCTAAGGGCTCACCAAAGGCAAGGTAGGGCCAGCTCTTGTCCTGGGTCTCCAGCCCTGCCTAGTACACAGGCAAGCTCGAGGGAGGCCACAGAGAATGTGTGAAATGAATGACCTAGTAAACAAACATCTCTCTGCACCGGGTGGACACGGACTCGTCCTTCAAACCGGACCTGAACATCCTCTCCTCGAGAAAGCCCTAACTTTACGAGGCTCCCCCATGAAGGTCCACAGCCCTGGTATCTCTGTGAAGTGGCACTGATCAACCCTCCTTTGGGCATGTCATGGTCCATATTCCCTACCACACTCGAGCTACTCCTGAGACTCTAGGTGGCACCACAAGAGGGTCCAGAAATATGAACAGAAAGGGGAAGGAAGCCTCCCAGGCAGAGGACACAGGACACGCAAAGGTCAGGAGGCGGGGACACCTCTGTTAGTGTTCAGAAAACAAATGGACTGCCAATATCTGAATCCCAGAATTAGAACCACATGTGTCCACCTCAAGTAGATCTAGAACCTGAAAGTGCCAGAAGCCCCTGTCTGGATGTCTGCCTGGCCGATCCCAGCCCTGTGACCCAAGCACCTTCTTGGGATCCATGTTGAACTTCTTCCTGCCCATTGCCATCTTCCGGTTCCGTTGCAAGGTCTTACTGCAGGAGAGAGCAAGGGATGGAGGCTCAATGCCTGGGCGTCCCTGGCCTGGCTCCATGACCCCCAAGTTCCCCACCCCAGCCCTCACCTGCCCTCATTGGCCTCCAGACCCTCCACCTCGCTCATGGCTTCACTGAGCTCCTCCCGAAGGCGCTGGATCTCCACCAGCAGCTCCTGTTTCCGCCGCCGGATGTTCTCCAGCTCCATCCGCTCCTCCGGAGTCAGGTCTGGGGGCTCTGTGGGTCAGGGTCAGGGGTTGGAGGTCAGTTCTGGGGGCTGGGAACCTGGATTCCTGCAATCTGGGGGAGGACCGAGCTGGGGTGGGCAGGACTAGGTTGCAAGGGAGGATGAGGATGAGGATTGGGCCTCCTCTGTTTCCTGGAAGAGGGGGCTGGGAGTCTAGATTTCTCAGCCCAGACAAGGAAGGGCTGCGGATCTAGACTCTTAAGTCCTGGGGGAGGAGGAGGCTAGGGGTCAGGACTCCTGAGTCTGAGGCAGAAGGGGGCTGGGAGGCCGAACTTCCGGGTCCATTACTTGGAAGGGGAGTGAGGCCTTGGTTCTCTGCCTCCATTCCTGGCGAGGCAACTGGGAGCTTGGGTGTCCGGACTCCTGGGTCCATGAAAAGTAACTATAGCAGGGAAAGCTGGTGACAGCTCCTGAGAGTTGGGGAAGGGGGGCGGGGCATCGAAGGCCCCCGCCCCGCCTTCGCGAGATCCCCGCAGCCCCCAAGATTTCTCCCCAGCCAAGCGCCCCAGAAGCCCCCCTCCCGGCTCCCAGCAGGCACTGGGCTCGCCCGGCCCTTCCAGCGGGAATGGTTCCGCCCCGGCCGCGCCTCCGCCGCTCCATCCCGCCCCTCCCGCCGCCACCGGAAACAGGCTCGGCCCACACAATGGCCTGGAACGCCCTGCTCTCGGGCCCCGCCGGAAGCCCGTTCCGCGCCCCACAAAAGCGAGGCTTCGACGGGGCCCCAAGGCGCCGCGCGGCGCGCGCCGGGAGGGACGTTCGCGGCCGAACGTTCCAGTCCAAACGCTCCATCCGCTCCCAGCCGGCCCCGCCCCTCCCTGACCTACCATAGACACCGTCCTCCATGGCGGCTAGGAAGGCCCGCGGGGAGTCCGGGGCGGTCCCGCCGGTCGGGCCTGGATCCGCGTTGGCCCGCGGGCTCGGGTGAGCCCGCTCAAACGCCCCGGGAGCCACCGCCGCCTCCTCAGCGCCAGTCCTCAGCGCTGAAAAGACTCTCCGTTCGCCTCCCAACCGCCCCGCCAATAGGGACCGCCCCTCGTTTTGACACCGTCCAATCCATGGAGAGCCCTCTCGTCTGCCCCGCCCCCGACCCCGAAGGATCGTCCTCCAGGACCAATAGGCGCACAGGGAACAGACGTAGCACCGTACGGCCGGAGATAGACGGGCGGTAGGGCCAATCGGAGTGCGGCCAGGGAGCCGGGCCCCGCCCCCGAAACAAAAGAAGGTTTGTGGCTGGTGTGCCCGCCAATGAGAAGACTCGGAGAGGAGTTGCATGCAGGCGGGACTGTGCGCGAGCCGAGAGGACGGCGCCTGCGCAAGGGCTCTGGAAGGACGCTAGGCCAGTCGACCCCGCCTCTAGTGATAGGTTGCCGGGGAGCGGTACTTTGTTTGTCTCGTTGCCAGGGGGCGGCGCCATAACTGTCTGCTGTTTCCGGGAGCCACACCTCCGCGGCCGGCGCAGCAGGCTTTTGACCGCAACGGTTGCCAGGCAACTGGGAGCCGCTTTGGCCCGTCTTTTGGCCTCCTTCCTCCCCTTACTGGCCTCTCTGATCTCCAGATCCTTTCTTTAACCCCTCTCAGGACTTCCCCAGCCACTTCGGCCTCTTGCGAGCCGAGGGGTGGTGAAACAAAAGACATTCTTTCTACGCTATTGGGTATCTGTCATGCAGAGTGGGACATTCGGGGAAGGCTACGCCTTCCTGGCGCCTTCTGCCTCTCGAGTTCCTCCCTCTCTCCCTCATACTCCTCCCCTCACTTTAGCATCCTTCCCCTAAAACGGCTCCTCTTCCTCAACATCCTCCCACCTCTCCGGTTCCTTCCTCGCTCGCAAAGTCCTTTCCGTCCTCTCTTCCTCCCCTCCCTTCAGGTTCCTCCTCTTCTTAAACTCCTACCTCCTCTCGGAGTCTCCCCACCTATGATACCCTTCTCTCCCCTCCCCCTCTGCCCCAGCCTCTCATTTCCATTCCTTGCAGAAAAACCAAGTGCAGGCAGCTGGCCAGGATGGAGCACCCGGGCATCACTGTCATGGGTGGGTCCCTAACTGGGTCTCAGGTAGTGACTGGGCCTTGTCCTCATTTGCCGTCCCTGGGCTAGGCAGGTGGGGACAGATTCAGGGCCAGGACCTGGTTAAGCTGACAGATTAGACACGGAGCCTCTTAATCTCCTCCCTGACCTTTATGAGTGGCCTGGGTCTTGTCCTCCCCTCGTGGAAAGCTAGGGTGTGCCAGCCTGGCCCCACTCTTCTTCCTTCCAAGCAGAAGCCCCTCCTGTCCCTTCACCCCTAACTTAACATCCTTTCCCATGCCGGTGTTTCCATTACCCCCACCCCTGTCCCTACCTCAGACACCTGCACTGGGAGAACAGCTAGCTAATTAATCCCATCCGGTTATTAAGTGGGGGATTTTGAAGGATAAAGGGAGGTGGGGAAGCCACAAGCGGGGACCTGGGTTGATGCAGCACTGGGGCAAACTAATGAGCAATGACAGTGCCTGCCCGCTGTCCTGGGACACGAATGGGAATGTATCCTCCTCCTTGGCACTGGCTCCTTCTGCAGTTGGCTCCCAGCCTGCTGGGCACTTAGTTGGATAACAGTACGGTGGAGGTTGGGGGACAGGCATGAGGAGCCAAGCCCCAGAAGCACACTCACGGACACACCACCAGGACTCCCAATGATTTAATCTGGGGCACAGTTCCCCCCCTGAACACATACTTCCTCCTGGCATTCAGAGCTCCCTTTTCCTTTTCCTGTCCCCCAAACTGGAATGGGGCAGGGGGTGGGGGGAGGTTCTGGCCCTTAGCCTCTGCCCCCGCTACCCCTTGCCTGCCCTGTCAATCACACATCCAAGTTCAGAGCTGGCCTCCAAGAGCATCTCCTATCCCAGTTGCCCCTGGAAGGTCATGCATTTCAGGACCAGGGGGAGCTGGGCCAACTATAGGACCTTCACTCCCACCACGAGCCATCCCTTTCAATGAAGTGAGGAATCATCCTGGTGGAAAAGTCCTCGGAGAACTTCAAGTTCCAGTGCCCCATTTTTACAGATGGGGAGATTGAGGCAAGAAGGAGGGGAGTGGTCTGCCCAGATTCAAGCAGTAAGTTGGGGCAGAGTTGGGATTTAGAGCAAAGCTTTCTGGATCCTCATAAAGGACTCCATTCTAATCAACTCAAGCTCAATTTCTAACCCTTTTGTACAAACCATGGCAAAGTATAGATAGATATCTGTATTTATATTATATATATATATATATAATACACATATGTATAACATCTTTAAGAAATAGACACACATCACTAGGTATAGGTTTCCAGAGCACTGTAGACTCATCAACCTTTGGCCTCTCCCTCTCTTGCCTGACAACCAGCCCTGTTATCCACAGGGTCTTGCATGGGCCCTCCCTTTCTAGATCAGCCCAGAAATGCTGCCAATCAGCCCAGAAATGCTGCCAATCAAGTCCTCGGTAGTCCAGAACTACCGAGTCCTAGGAGCTGATTCGACCTTCCAGGTTTTAATAATAGACAACTCTGGATCCCTGGAGCCTTGATTCCTTTTGGCATTACAGAACCACAAAGAATCATCAAGATTCTCAGCTCCACTGGGTAAACTGGAACCAGTAAATCTCAAACATCTAGCATTGCCACTCCTTCCTTGACTCTGTGATCAACCTAGAGCCACAGAATCCTGATTCCTTTGGACATTCTAGAATGGCACTTAAAAAAAAAAAAAAACAAACCCGTGGATCATAAAGAAGCATTGATGATCTCTTTGGTTTGATGTTTTTTCTACAGCTGGTGGTCAGGAGTTATCTAATATCAAGAACTCCCAAGCTGTCACTGTAGCCCTTCCAGAACCACAGACACTCTGTTGTTTTGTGCATTCTAGAAAAATGATTGTTTACTTTCCTTGGTAGGTCGACATTCTAGCTCAAACCTGTTCTAGAACCATGAGTGCTTATTGCTGTGGTCAATCTAGATTCACAGAATCTTAACTCTTGGGCCTTCTGGAACCACAAGGTCTTTTCTTGACCTGCAGTCAACAATCTTTGTCATTGGTTAATAAAGACGATTTTGAATTCCTGGGGCATTCCATAACTCTCCCTCCTTATGTGGTCTAGAAAAAAAAATAATTTGCTACTTGGTTAGCTGAGTCTAGAAGCAACAGTCCCTTGAATCTTAGGTCAATCCAGACCTACAAACGTAATGTCTGTTGCTGCCCCTGGAGGAAATGTACCACCGATTCCTGACCCTGCTCAACAACCCAACCCAGCCACACAGAGGAATCTAGAACCACCAGTCCTTGTCTCTTGGGTGGTCCAGAATCCTGGATTCCCCAGCTCTGGGGAGACTCAGGCGTCAGGCTGATAAAGGGGTCTTGAGAGGGAGCATGGAACACAGAGGAATTAAGATCCAGCATGTCTGTGGTGGGTCCCCTATCCATGGCAGAACTTCACCAGCTAAGAGTTTACCCAGCAGGCCTGTTGGTCTTGGGTAACACCTGCCCCCATCCCAGGAGAGGGCCCTAACTCTCCATCTCTCTATCTCTGGGAAGGGGGTACAAAGAGGGAGACACCAGCTGGCATCATGGGGGCAGGGTCAGTGCCAGGGTTGGTGTGAGTACTTGGGGGCTGGCAATCCCATCTTCCGCCTCCACACCCTCCCCCTCCTTGGCCTCCTCTTCCTCATCTTCTTCCTGGCAGCAGCTCAGCGCAAGTTCGTTCTCATAACAAAATGCAGCCAGAGAGCCTGGGAAACTAGACTTGGGGCTGTGAGAAGCCCGCTCTGCCTGTTCATCCAACTCCTTGGCGCTGCAGACTGGTGTCCCTGGGACCTCATAAGTGCGGTGGAAGTGGCGATAGTCAACCTCATACTGGGAGCCACGCTGGAAGAGGACTGGCTCAAAACGATGGCCCCAGAGCAGCTCACCAGGGAGGTAGGAGGAGCGACACTGTGTGGTCATGGCCGTGGCCTCAACCATGCCCTCAAGAATGACCACCAGCTCAAAGTCAGCCTGGGCCAGCTCGGCACGTCCTAGTTCATACAGAGGACTGGCAGAGTCGATCTCATGCACGATGGTGATGGGAGACACAAGGAAGATTCGATCAGTGCCACCATCAAAGCCCACGTCCACATCCTGGTGATCCAGTGGTATATACTCACCCTCTGGGGTGACACGAGGCTGTGGCAAGAAGGGAGGGGCCAAAGACAGATGGCAGGGAGCACGGAGAGGAATGGAGACAGAGGCAAGGAGAGAATGGAATGGAAATGTAGAGAAAGGGGAGAGCAGAAATAGGCAGGGGTTGTGGGGTGAGAACATGGACCCAGAGAGAGAGGGGAATGGAGGCCCAGAGAAGGGTGAGGACAGAGCCAGAGATCAAGAGAGAGAGACAGAGACTCAAAGGGTTCAGGGATAGAAACACAAGAGAGACAAAGAGAGGGCACAGAGGGGCACAATGATATCGGCATCGAGTCACAGAAATCAGCAAGGCAGAGACGAAGTTAAAGAGACAACAGAAGAGTAAAGTCCAAGCAACAAGTGGAGAGGGAGGAAAAAGAAAAATGGTTTTCAACATATGGCCATTGAGGGATAAATCAAGATGACAACCCGTTCAATACTCTCTATTCCACCCCAGCCTTGGGCTAACCCCTGGGTTATCTATCCCCCCGACCCAACTACAAGCCCCTCTGCCCCATTGTGCATGTGTATGTGTGGGGGCAATTGGCACTTCCCCCCCACATCCCCTCATTGGCTCCATACCCAACCTCCCCAGCCCTGTCAGCGCCCTGCAGACTTCTGGGAGTATCTGAGGGTATCTCTCGTAGTCCTGAATCCTAGTCTTGCAGCAAGAAGGAGCCCTCAGATGCTGCTGGGAGTTGTTGTAGTTCCCACCACCATTCTCCCCACCTTCTCTTCAAAGTCCAACCTCACCCCAGGGTTCTTAACTTGGCAAGGACAACTAACTACTTGGGCAAGGACAACTAACTACTGCCCTAGGATTTGGGCAGTTTAACTATAATTTTAGAGAAACACTAAAGTACTTTCTTCAGGGCACCAGAGGGAGCTCCTACCCCAGGGGCCAATGGGGGTCGTAGTTGTTTTATTTGTCTGTTTTGGTGATACGCTACAATTTAAGGGTGTTTTCCAGCCCTGGAAGCCTCTGAGCAGGGGACTGATGGGGCCAACTGGGCCACTGAGATGGGGAATGAAGTCTCCCACAAAGGCTGCAAGACTCCTTACCCAGAGGCCACGGAGAATTGTGTTCCATGCCTCTGCAGGTGTGACTTGTACCCCCATCCTTGGCCCTACATCTCCCACAATCCCATAGGGGACTAGCCTCAAGTCACAGGCCATTCTTGGTACTACCATGTTGGCTGGTAATTATAAACCAGAGCCATGGTTTACACCACCCACAAAAATACATCATCTGCTCAGACCATCCCTTCTGGACACCTTCCCCGCCCACAGAGCCTTCTGGAAATTGTAGTTCAGAGCCTTTACAGGCCAGGTGTGGCCTTCTCGGGTCTAGCTATCTCTCAACCCCACTGGGGGCCCATCCTCAAGCCACAGGAAGTTCTTTACGTCTCAACCCCCGTTTCAAGCCTAGCTCTCCAGTCAGCACCGGTCACAGACCTCCCTTTTGGGTCTCCAGCTCCTCTAACTGATCCGGGAAGGAGCCTCAGGCCACATAGAGGGCGGAAGGGCTCCCCGGCGCGAGACCGCTGGGAATTGTAGTCCACGCGCCCCCCAGGCCCACCGCGCACCCTACCCTCGGGCCTACATCTCCCACAATGCCCCCCGCGACGAGCCCCTCCCTTCCGCCCCTGGGCCCGCACCTGCAGCAGCTGGGCCCGCACGTGGGCCTCGACCAGGTGGCTGCGGCGGAGGTTGCCGACGCGCCACATGAGGCAGAGGCGGCGGTCGCGCAGCGCCACGACGGCGTTCTCGCTGAACACAAGCGTCTCGTTGCGCTTCTTGGGTTTGGCCATCTTGGCCATGACGGCGCCCACGACGAAGGCGTCGAGCACGCAGCCAGCGATGCACTGCAGCACCACGGCGGCCACGGCGGCCGGGCACTCCTCGGTGACGCTGCGCACGCCGTAGCCGATGGACGTCTGCGTCTCGAGCGCGAAGAGGAAGGCGGCCAGGAAGCTGGCCACGTGGGAAAAGCAGGGCGCGGGCGGCGGCGGGGCGGCCAGGTCGCCGTGCAGCGAGGCGATGAGCCAGAAGGCCAGGCCGAAGAGCAGCCAGGAGGCGAGGAAGGAGCAGGAGAAGAGCAGGCACATCCAGCGCCAGCGCACGTCCACGCACGTGGTGAACAGGTCGCTCAGGTAGCGCGCGCCCTGGCCGCCCAGGTTCACGAAGCGCACGTTGCAGTGCCCGTCCTTCTTGACGAAGCGCCCGCGGCGCCGCCCGGCCTGCGACGGCGCCCACCCGTTGCGGCACAGCCCCGGCCCGGCCTCCTCCTCGTCGCCGGCGCGGCCCTCCCCTGGCTCCAGGGCGCCGCTAAGGCGGCGCAGGGCCCTGGCCAGGCCCATTGGGCGGGGGCACCCCCTCCACTTGGCCTAGTGGGGGGCGGGCGCCCCAAACCTGTGGAGACGAGAAACGGGCGGCAATGTCAGGGATGCCGGAGACGGTGGGCTCCTCGGCCGGGCATGCACGCTGGGCCACGGTGGCCTCACCTGGCAAGTGGCATATTACCCACCCTAAAAGTCGGAAGAGTACAGCATCGAGGATGGCGATATCATAGGAGATGCTGGTGTAGCAACAACAGCGACAGAGTCATAGCCATGACCTTATGGCAAGGGCCACGGTAGTTAGAGCAGATGTCTCTACAACGGCAGACCCTCCTGTGAGCCCTTTACATGAATGTGAACATATTTGAACCTAACACCAATGTAGAGGTTATTATCTCCATCTTATAGATGAGAAAACAGAGGCACAAAATTTCTAACTTGCTCAAGGTCGGTGCTGAGTAAACTAAGATTTGGGCGTCAACAAGCCAGAATCGGCAAAGTGGTAACCCTTTGTCAGCACGGAATCCCAATGGAGAGATGAATTGGGGCTCTAGGCCATCCATGGCTCAAAGCAGGCTCACAAAGCACAAGCAATGCAAGGAAAAATGGTGGATGTACTGAAATTCATTAAAATTAAAAACTTTTGAGGGATGCCCCCCACTGGCTCAGTCAGTGGAGCGTGGGACTCTTGATCTCGGGGTTTTGAGTCTCCCCACATTGGGTGTAGTGACTGCTTAAAAATAAAGTCTTTAAAACCCACCAATGGAAGAAAATAGATGCAAATCATATATGTAAGAAGTTTATAATATCTAAAGACCTCAATAAGGTAATAATAAAAAGACACCACAATTTAAAAATAGGCAAAGGAGGGGCTCCTGGGTGGCTCAGCCGGTTAAGCATCCAACTCTGTACAACTCTTGGTTTTGGCTTAGGTTGTGGTCTCAAGGGTCTTGAGATCAAGGACTACATCAGGCTCTGCACTCAGCGTGGAGTCTGCTTAACCCTCTCTCCCCCTCTACCTCTCCCCTCTGTGCTGTTTAAAATAAATCTTAAAAAAAAAAAAAACAGGCAAAGAATCTGAAGAGACATTTCTCTAAGAAAAATATACAATAAGAGAAACACATAAAAAGATGTTCAACATCATTAGCCATCAGGGAAATGCAAATCAAAACTACGAGACATTATTTTCCACCCACTTGGGAAGATAACAAGTGTTGGCAAGGCTGTGGAGAAGTTGGCCCCCCCTTGAATGCTTCTGGTGGCATATAAAGTGGTGCAGCTGTTTTGCAAAACCATCTGGCAGTTTCTTAAATGGTTAAACATAATTACCCTATGACCCAGCAATTCCAAGTCTAGGTATCTACTCAGGACAAAACAAATGTCCAAACACTTGTACACAAATGTTCCTAATAGTATTGGTTGAGATTGCCAAAAGATGGAAACAACCCAAATAGCCATCAACTGATAAACAAATAAATGTGGTATATCCACATGATGAAGTACTACTTAGTACTAAAAAAATGAAGCACTAACATGTTACAACCTGGACAAACCCTGAAAACATCATGGTAAGTGAAGCCGGATGCAGAAGACCACATATTGGGGCACCTGGGTGGCTCAGTTGATTAACCATCTGACTCTTGGTTTTGGCTGAGGTTTGATCTCAGGGTCGTGAGATGGAGCCCCGAGTCAGGCTCTGTGCTGAGCAGTTTCTGCTTAAGACTTTCTTTTCCCCTGCTCCTCCATCTCCCTCAAATAAATATTAAAAAAAAAAAAGACCACATATTGCCTACTTTCATTTATATTGAAATCTGTACATTGAGAAAGGAGACTAGTGGTACCCAGGGCTGGGGAGATGCAGGATGTGGGAAGTGATAGCCAGAGGACATGGGTTTTCCTGCTGGGGTGATGCAAATATTCTAAAATTGACTGTGGTGATGGTGGCACAACTCCACAAAAATACTAAAAAACACATTGAATTATACACTTTAATGTGTCAGCTGTATTTTATCTGAATTATGTAGGTTTTTTTTTTCAAATTTTAAGTAATCTCTACACCCAACGTGGGGTTCGAATGCATGAGCTCGAGATAGAGTGCCATGCTCCACGACTGAGCCAGCCAGGTGCCCCTTTTCTAACATATTTCAATGAAGCTGTTTAAAAAAAGGCCCAAGCTCAGCCCTGACCCTCAGATCTTCGGCAAATCTAACCAGTTTCTTCAAATGTAAAAGGGGGGATTTGAGGTTAGGAAGTGTCTTCCAGTTATCTAGATCAAGAACTCAGTCCTGTCTTAGTTGCTGGCCAACTATGTGTTCTGGAACCACTGGCTTCATTTTCTGGAGCCTCATTTGTGGAAAGACCCTGGGATTTCGAATCGGGCAGTTCTAGGGTGAATCCGAACCCTGTCACTTACTGACTGTAGGAGTGGTGGCAAGTCACCTCAGCTCCCTCATATGGGAAGTGGAATCTCAGCGACTCAACAGGGCGGGAGAGAGATGAGGGAGGGTGGGGCATGGATGGGGACCTCATTACCCCACATCCAGCAGCTGTGGAGGAGAGACTTCGAGGGCCCATCTGGGCTAGGGGTTAGATACTCGGCTATCACGTCCATCGGTATTTACCAAGCACCTAATGTACTGTGTGCGCCCTGCACTGGGCTCTGGGATCCTCACAGGCTTCTGGACAGGGCCAGGGGTGCTCAACTGAGAGGGCTGTTGACTGATACCAGTTTCAACATCAGTGGGTCCAGCATACCTCCCTTGTTCCCCACCCTGGTCACTGAGCTCTGCACCTGCTGCCCATAACCACCTGGACATGCTGCATTCTGAGGACACAAAAGTTGTGGTTTAGGTCAGAGTGGACTGGGCCTGTGTTGAGCATCTCCAATGTACCCCAATCTTGACTCTTTTCTTACCCTCAACAATCCTGGGAGTTGGGAACCCATTCTTCCAAAAAGGGATTAGCTGAGGCTACATGCTGAAGGGGCCAGCTTTGAATCCAGGCCCTGACCCCTGCATGTGTAGCCCCCTCTGTCCGTAAGTCCCCACTATGTGCTGGTTCCACCAGGGGCCACCAACAGGGTAGGTCCTCCAGGCTGGGTCCTCCCACACCTGCTCACTCATGTCTAATCACAACCCTTAGATGCAAGGGGCTTTGTTTTCCACAGTAAACTTTGTCTCAGTCCCCTCAGCTGAACAGAAGTCCTGGACTCCCACCTAGGGTCCTCAGGTGCCAAAACCCAAATGACAAACCACAGACCTCGGGGGGGGGGGTTCATTTCCTGAGCACCTACCATGTCCTAGGCTTTGCCTGAGCTCAGGAGATGCCCGCAGCCCACCCACAGACTCCACCACACCCCACTGCTCACCTCACTTCGACTGTCCAGGACGCTGGGAAGATCACTGCCCCACTTCACAGGGTGGGGAATAGGCTCGGACACCTGGCCAGACCCACACAGTGCTGAGGGTAGGGTGCCAGGTCAGGTCCTGAGCCTTTCCAACACAGGGCTCTGCGTCAGTCCCCCCCTAGGCCCTGTGAGGCAGAAGTGACCGTGTCCATTTCACAAATTAGATGGGGGCTTTCACTTCCAGAGGGCCCTGTCCGTGTCCAATGGGGCCCAGCTCACAGAGAGTGGGTAGGACATGGGTTCAAGCACCCTCCTTCACCCCCCCTGCAGGAAGGCAGGACAGGAGGGAAAAGGATCCAGAGCCTGAAGCCCTCCCCCATCCTCCCCCTGACCTGCCAGAGCAGCTTAATGTTTCCATATAAAGGAGACACGGGGCTTAAGGTGTGTCAACTTGGTGTCAAAGTCACCGTCTAATCTGAGGCCAAGAAGCTCCGCCCCTGGGCCCCCACCTCCCTTCCCCCTCAAAAAGCACTTTCACACTCTTCTGGAGACCCTGGCTGTCCACCCCCCCCAACCCCCCCCCAACAACAGGGCCTGAACAGCAGGTTGAGGGGCAGAGATTGACAGAGCAGGGGGGGCGTCGGGACACAGTCTGAACAAAGAGGCTTGGAGTGGACAGGAAGGGTGCGGAGGGAGGCAGAGGGACAGACAGATCCCACAGGGGGTACAGGGAGGCAGAGAGAGGACAGATGCCCAGAGGGAGCAGGACAGAGACGGGGGGGGGGGGGGGGTCAGAGACACAGCGGGAGGGGACAGGAGAGACAGGCAGACTAGAAGCAGCTGGGATGGGGAGATGATGCATCAGGAAATGGGAAGACAGGGAGCCGGAGCTGGGGACAGAGACAGGGTAAGAGAGGCTCACGATGACAGGGATGAAGGGGCAGAAGGCAGATGGAGATGGGGTCAGAGATGGAGGCGCCTGAATGGGGGAGAGGTTGCTCTGGGGCTGGAATCGGTCACTGAAGGGGAAGCAGGACCTTCCGGGGGGACAGCAAAGACAGGGAATGCGGGGTGGAGGGGCCCTAGCAAGGAGGGTGTGGGGGGAGGTGGGATGGTTTCAGCCCAGGACCTCTGCATGGAGGCACGTACCTGGTGGGGCAGCCCACCCCCATGCCCTCCGCTGGGGGATCCTCTGCTAGGGCCACAGGGAGGCCCCCGTGGGTGCTGAGGGGCAGCAGTGTGTCCTGGGCCCCAGGGGCCTTGTGCTGGGCGCCCGACCTCTGTGTCCACAGGCGGATCAGAGGCCTGGCTGAGGGGGGGCAGGGGGTGGGGCCAGCCCAGAGCCGCAGAGGGGGAGCCAGGGAGGATGGCCAGGCAGGGCAGCTGGGCCGCAGCCCAAGCAGGCTGGAGAGGAGACGCGGTGAAGAAACGGGAGGGGGGAGGGGGATAGGGAGACACGGGGAGATAGGGACACAGAAGGGGAGAAAGGGGACAGCAGCAGGAGGACAGAAAAATGGGCTCCTCAGTTTCCTTTGAGATGAAGACTTCAAAAGGCCAGGGACACAGGTGAGCCACCCCTCCAGAGACCTGGACTGGGCTCCATGTGAATAAAATTCAGGGTGGGGTGTACAAACAGCACCCAATGGGCGGGGAGACCCCATGAAGCAGGGATTCTCGGTGGCCTCTGGACAGCTGGGAACCGGGTCCCACATCCTCCTCCCCTTTCTTCATAGGGAAGCAGCCAGCAGGATGAGTCTCACATACATCAGGCCTCATTCTGGTCCTTTACTGCCTTGGGGGCCCTGGACCTCCTTCCCTGCACATCGCTTGCCTGGGATGCAGGAGGGAGAAGACCCATACAGCCCCCTACCCCCACCCCTCGGAAGTCCTGGCCAAACCCTGTTGGCTGGAAGTGGGGACAAAACCAGATTCTGCTGGAAGAACCCACCCTTCAACCTCAGCTAGGCCCACTGTAAAGTGCTCTGAGTTCTCCGGGGCGGGGAGGCCAGTGGCCAAAACTGGGTCCTGTAAGCGAGAGGTCAAAGCCAGACAGCTCGCAGAATATCCACAGCAATGCTGGCCACACCAGGCCCACCTGGGAAAGAGGCCAACAGGTCCTGGGACAGGTTGAGGGGGGAAGGGTATGGCCAGAGCCAAACCCAAATCTTTCCACCGGAGGGGGCACAGGAGTCAAACCAAGGCTCCTGAACCAAACCAGGTAGTTTTACAGTCATGGGTTGACCCAGACGCATGGGCAAGAGGGGTCAGGGGACCAAACGAAGTCCTTTCCAAGAACAGCACGTCAAACAGAATCCATCGTGGCAGCTCACTGGTCCAGTGAAGCCTGACTCTGGGAGGAGAGGCTCAGCAGGTCTGCAGGGCCGTCCCGGCCGTGGCGGCCGCCTCCTCAGACACTGATGGTGCGGAAGACTGTGAAGCCTGACAGGGCGGTGCTAACGAGGACCCCGGGACACTGTGGATGCCAGTGCAACTCCTTCAGGTCTGTCTCGCCCTGGTGCACGAACAGCAGCTGCTGGGGAAGGTCCGCCAGCCCAGGGTCGGTCTCCGTGTCGCCTGCCTCGGGGTCCCGTTCAACTGCCAGGTCCCACTGTGTGATCTGGTTGTCTGCCCCTGAAGCTGCGAAGACTCCGCTGTCCTGGGGGTGCCACTCGACAGAGGTGATGGGGGCCACGTGCTGCTTGAAGGTGGCCACCGGGGAGCCGGACTATGGGAAGAGGGGAGTCAGGGGCTCTGGACACCTCAGCCTGACTCCCAGTTCGCTGAGACTGGCTCCCAGGGAGCCCTCACCACTCTCCAGCCTTAGGGGTTCCACTGGGGCCCCACCCCTGGGACTTGCACAAGCCCAGGTTCTCTGAAAGGGGCAGAGGGACAAGTACATCTGGTAATAGAGGCATAACATCCTAGGGGCTGTGGGAACTGTGGTTTCACCTGCCAAGCCCTTCCAGCTCCAGGTCACAAAGTCCCCACCATGTCCAGGGAGGACATGCCTCAGGTTCCCTTCCTATAAAGGGGGTGGTTCTCAGGGGCCCCCAGAGTGGCTCAGTCATTTAAGTGCAGACCCTTGGTTTCAGCTCATGATTTCAGGGTTGTGAGATCAAGCCCCACGTCAGGTTCTGTGCTCAGTGTGGAGTCTGTTTGAGATTCTCTCCCTCTCTGCCCTTCACCCCACTCATACTCTCTCTCCAAATAAATCTTTTTTTTTTTTTTTTTAAGATTTTATTGATTTAATCATTAGAGATACAGAGAGAGGCAGAGACACAGGCAGAGGGAGAAGCAGACTCCATGCAGGGAGCATGATGCAGGACTTGATCCCAGAACCCTGGGATCACCACCTGAGCCAAAGGCAGACGCTCAACCACTGAGTCACCCAGGCATCCCTAAATAAATAAATCTTTAAAAAGGAGGGGAGTAGTGGTTCTCAAACTGCTCTCTTCCTACTGATTCTATGAAGGCCTTAAAGAAAACAGAACCATAGCTCCCAGGGTCCAGAAAGAAAGAAAAAGGAGCACTTCTACTAACTCAAAGGTACAGCTGAGGACCGGAGTCTCTCTAAACTGGAGAAGTAGTTCCAAAGTCCCAATGGCCAATCAACTTGGCCATGGAACCTGGCCCTACACCTGCCTTGGGGGCTGGAACCGGTTTCTAGAAGGTTCCTCAGAGCTGACGCTATAGAAATCCTTACACCTGAGGACAGAGAAGATGCAATGTCTCATGTCCAGAGCCCCTCCTAGCTCTATAGTCAGTTGTCACTGGGTGTGATGTCACATCTGTCCCTGTCCTTCCTGTACCTGTTTCCTCTCCTGCAATGAGCGATGTGGGCTCCGATTCTCAGCTGATTCCACAAAGCTCACTAACATAAAGTCTACAGTTCACTGAGACTCCAGAAGCCCCGGGCCACGTGGCCAGCTGCTCTGCTCACCAGCGGGTAGATGGGAATGGGGAGTCTCTGCTGCTACCTGGCCGCTCGTCTCCTGTCACCTCTCCAGCTGGGGGGTGTGTGTGTCAAGCCACCCTCCACCAGGAACAGCCTTTTCCTGCTGAGCCCTGTTCCTCATCTGCACCCCAAAAGGGCTGGACCCCAACTCGACAGGCCCTCCCAGCTCCGGTGTAAACAAGCACCTAAAGAAGGGAAGCCTGCAAATCCCAGGGCCTGCTGGGAAAATACCTTGAACTGCCTCAGGTCCCAGATCTTGAGGGCTCCATCGTCCCCGCCGCTGAGCAGGAAGGGTTCCCGGCGGCTCCAGTTGATGACATTAACATCTCCATCATGGGCAGAGGTGGTGGTGAGCATGCAAGCCTTGCTGGGGGCAGCCCGGATGTCCCAGATGCGAATGGAAGCATCAGCCGAGCAGGAGGCGAACACCTAGACAAGGCAGGGCCTGGGTGACCTCGGCATACCTGCCACCCCAGCCTGGACCCCAAGGACGACTAGCGATGGACTAGTGCCCCCTCACTGTGCCTAGCTCCCGTCCCATCCTCCTTCAAGGCCCAGGAGTCCAGACCACCAGCCCCCCTCACCGTGTCCTCAGTTGGGGACCACTGTAGGTCCTCCACAGAGCGTGTGTGGCCCATAAATGGCCGCTGGTCCACATGCCAGGAGCCACCATCCGTTGGTGTCCAGAGGTGGATGTTCTTCTGGCAGTCTCCGGTCAGCAGGCGCCCTGGAAACAGAGTCAGGAAAGTATCAGGGCCCAGCTGGCCACAGCTCCCTCTTCTCCAGCAGTTTTAGCCCCCACCTTCCCTACAGATCCTGCTCCCTCTCACACCCCCAGGACCAACTGTGCACCCCAGGGACTCACCAGACACCCGGGGGGACCAGTCAAGAGCAAAGCCCTCGCCCATGTGGCCAGCAAAGGTGAAGATGGGCTTGACACGGGCCTGCTCATCCCGGAGGAAAGTTGCCAAAGCCTGGGGATCATCCACCACCTGCAAAAGCCGCCGCAGGGCAAACACCTCCACCTGGCCCTTCTCTGACCATATACCAGCCACCGGCTCCTCGCCCAGCCAGGATACCTGCAGGGGAAGGGACAGGAGGCTCAGGGTGGTGACCACAGCTCCTCACAGCCCCGAGAAGCAGAACTGCAGTCCCAGGGCTAGGACTCCAGCTCCCGGAAGCCTTGGTGGGGACAAAAATCACAGCCTGCAAGATCAGCTTGGTACCTGGGACAACTTCCCATTCTATGTAGACGCATTCCACCAACCCTTGGGAGGGGTGGGAGGTGCTCAGACTACCAGTCCTTGTAACCCTCTCAATGTTGGTGAGTCACAGGCCATCATCCTTGGTTCTCTTTGCCCTGTACATCTGCTCACTAGAAGATCCCGTTCAGCCTCAAGGTTTCCAGTGGTCCCTAGTCTTGACCTCTCCTCAGCTCTAAGCTCCTACCACACTGACTGTTCAGATGGATCCAAAACCGAGCTCCTGATTGCCATCTGCAACCTCCTCCACCCTGGGGTTCCCCGCCTTGGGCCCCAGACTGGGGGACTCATTGACTTGTCTTTTCTTCTTTACACCCACCTGGTGCTAGCTACGCTCAAAATGCACCACTTCCAACTCCCCCGACCTCTACTGTAGCCACTCCTGCTAGTCCTGTCCTCTGGCTCCCCCACAGGGCTGTCCTTCTGCCCTCACATCTCTGCAGTCTATTCTCAATAGAGCAGTCAGAGGAATCTCTTCAAAACACAAGTCAGATCCTGGGGCACCTAGGTGGCTCAGTTAAGCATTCGACTCTCCATCTCAGCTCAGGTCATGACCTCAGGGTCCTGAGTTCGAGATCCGAGTTGGGCTCTGCACTCGGTGTGAAGCCTGCTTAAGACTCTCTGTCAGGGATCCCTGAGTAGCTCAGCGGTTTAGTGCTGCCTTCGTCTCCAGGATCGAGTCCTACATCGGGCTCCCTGCATAGAGCCTGCTTCTCCCTCTGCCTGTGTCTCTGCCTCCCTCATAAATAAATAAATAAATAAATAAATAAATAAATAAATAAATAAATAAAATCTTAAAAAAAAAATTCTCTCTCAAAAATAAACTCAACCCCCCCCCAATGGCTCCCAACTTCTCCCCAAGTAAAAGCCAAGTCCTTACATCAGCCAACAAGCCCCATCCAACCCATCACCTCCTTTTTGCCCACCCCTCAATGCTGTCACTCCCCCGTCGTCCATTTGCTCTGGTAGATGCACTGGTTTCCTTGCCTTCCCTTGAACTTCCTCCAACACACCAAATTTGCCACAGAGCCCTGGTACTTTGTTCCCTCTGCCTATAAACCCTTTCGGGGATGCCTGGGTGGCTCAGTGGTTGAGCATCTGCCTTCAGCTCAGGGTGTGATCTGGGGTCCTGGGATCGAGTCCCCCTTCAGGCTCCCCTCAGGGAGCCTATTCTCCCTCTGCCTCTGCCCCTCTCTCTGTGTCTCTTATGAATAAATAAATGAAATCTTTAAAAATAAACAAACCCTTTCTGGACAAGAAATCTTTGGCTCATTCCCTCACTTCCTGTGGGTGTCTGTTCAAATGGCAACTTATCCCAAATACCTCCCTGACTGCACTATTTAAGATAGCCAATCCACTCTAGGAACATCCCAATTCCCCTACCTTGCTTTGACTCTCCTCCACAGCACTCGGCACCTGTGGATGTGCTGCACATTTACTCAGCCTCCTCTTGTTCCCTTTCCCACTGGCATGTAAGTTTCGCAAAACCAGAGACCTTTTGCTCTGTCAAATCTCCAGTGCCTGACGTGGTAACACCCAAATGGGAATGCACAGCAAGGGCTGTGGGCCATGCGCCGCCCTAAGTGCTGTCCATACATCATCTGATCAAATCTACGCATCAGCCTGCTCAGAAGATGCTGTAACTCAGCAGCACAAAAGTGACCCCACAGCCCAGGACAGTTCTTGGGCGGTGACAGAAAATACACATCTCTACACTACAATGAGGCGCTGTCTCTAGGCACCTGAAATACCCATATGTTTTCCATTTTACCTTCCAGTCAGTTCCATCAGGCAAATTTTGCAATCGACGTTCCCCATTTTACTGAAGAGGAAAGAACCTGAAAAACAGCCCCATGTTGCTCCTAGCATAGGAACAATGAATTCGTATATACGATTACATGCCAGGAGCTTTTCTAAAAGCTGAAAAGCATGGATAAGGGGGTTGGCGGGGGAGGTCAGAGAATGTACAGTAGGCTCCTGGGACGGTATCTACCCGGACTCGGTTGATGCCACCATAGTGGGGCACCATAGCAAGCTCCAGCTGAGGCTTCCGATCTTCTTCATCCTCTTCATCTTCCTCCTCCTCCTCATCACTGCCCTCTGATGGCGGGGGCTTTGTCCCATGCAGATTATGCATCCGAAGCATCATCAGTCTGCGGGAAAGTGTGGCGTGAGTGAGGCACTGGATGCCAGGATCTTTAGGACGGAGGGAGGAGAGAAGCTGGAAACGCCAACTTCTAGATCTTGGTGGGAGGGGAAGCTGGGGGCTCAGACTCTTGGTCCTAAATAAAACCTCGGGTCTCACTCACCTGTTGCTCTGCGCGCTCTCCGCCTGGGTCCCAGCACACAGGTAAAGCGTAAGAGGAAGCTCTGTCCGGTTGTCTCCCAGGTGATCCCGGATTATGTCGAAGCTAAGACAGGGAGCTCCTGGGGACAGAAAAAGGGGTTGGGAAATGAGGATGGGCCAGAGATGTCAGTTCTCTCGCGTGTGATGATTTCACCCTTCTGAAGCCTCAGTGTTCTTCTCAGAGTGCCTCGTAAATTAAATACTCAGGAGCAGCCCCGCTCAGGACTCAAGATTCCGGTCCCCTCCTAACTCAGGACCCAGGAGTCCTGGTGCCCGGCCCTACCGGTCTGCGCTCGGTGGTAGAGCACGTAGGCCTCCTCGTCCATGACCAGCTCCTCTCCTTCGCGCAGCGGCGGTCCGCGGCCAGGCAGGTAGACCTGGGAAGAGCCGCTGGACTCGGCTTCCATGGGTTCCCCGGTTTCGCACGTGCGCGATTTACCATTGGGCGCCGCCATCTTCGAACCCTCTCACCGCCGGCGCGAGGTACGGTCGTCACTTCCGGGTTGCGGTTTCCTCCTTCAGACATCCGCCCGGCTGCACGGTTGCCTTGGAAACCTCCCAGCTCACCAATTTGAGAGGGCGCCGGGGAGAGGGTGAAGGAGATCTAAGGTAACGGCGTCCCAGCCTAGCGACCGAGGCCTGCGCGTTCGGAGAATCTACACCCTTCGCGTGACTTTGCGGCGCTTTTCCGCAGAGCAGTGGCAAGGCCTCCTGGGAGTTGTAGTTCTGTACGAGGCCAGTTTTCTCCTGCTGGAGGAGTTGCGAGCCCCGACGCCATCTTCCACCTTTGACTCCCAGCGCTTCCTTTCCGCTCGTTATTCGTGTATACAAATAGGAGTTCTCACTGGCAAAGAGACTCGGTTTTTGCTCCCTGAGGACCCATAAAGCCCGTTTCCTTTCCCCTCCTTGTTATGATGCCTTTAATTCACTTCAAAATGCTTCAGTGTGGACTGGATGATATGTATGAGTTAGTCGGTTGAATTTGCCCTCTTGGGGCAGTCAGTCGCCTAACCAGGCGTTCACCCTGCAGCTCTGGTCAGCGAGCACTTAATCAGAAAGTCAGCCCTCTGGAGAATTCTATTACAAGTGCTCTGTCTCTCTTTATCGCTCGTCAGCATCAGAGGTCTGGCTAATTGGCATAACGAAATGCTAGAAATAGATTCTCATTGGTGAGGTTAAGGGCATGCAGGATAGGTGCGTTGGCTGGAGCGTCTCACACTCTCCCCTCGCTTGCATGAACAGGATATAAAGGGTCTAGGAAGCCGCGCTGCCTGCAGCCATGGGGATGGGACCCTAGACTTAATCCTAAAATGTTTTGATCCTGGATCTTTGTTGACATCACCGCTGCTGCTCCTCCGCCTCTCTGGGTCTCGGGTCCGCCCTCACCCCTTCTCTCTCCTCTTCTTAGGGTCTTTTCTGACAGCTTCCTTCTGGGTCTTTGTCTCCCACCTCCCTCCAGGGTCAGTGTTCTCAATGTCATTTTCTTTCTCCCCTCTCTTCCTCTGTGGGACTTTTCTCAGGGTCTGTTTCCTCCAGAGAAGTTTGAGGGCGGCTCAGACAAACACGGAGCTCACACTTGGGACTGAGGAGGCATAAAAACGTGGTTTATTCCAAACACTGCAATGTGTAACGGGAGAGTGGGAGGGGAGGTTGGTGGTGGGCGTGGATTCCCAGACCGTCCCCTCCACAGCCCAGCTCCAGACCCGGCTGGAGATCTAGGAAGAGGAGGCTTTGGGGGGGAGGGGGTGGGTCACAAATAAAGGCTGGATTTGGATTTGGGGCTGTGGTTGGTGGCACGTGGGGTGCGAGAGGGAGGTATGACAGGGTGGGAACTTGGGCCAGGTGTTGGTTGGGATCCTCGCTAGGGCAGGGGGGAGGCGGGGCTTCCGTTGGGAGTGTCCTAGGTCAAAGACAAGGAAAAGCGGCCGAAGGTGGAAAAGGAGGAGAGTGTGTCACGGTTGGACGTCGAGGGTCACAGTCTGGTCGAGGGTACAGTCTGGGATTCGGGTCACAGTTTGGGGGTCGGGGGTCACAGTCTGGGGTCGGATGACCATTTTTAGGGGTCGGAAGTCACAGTCTGGGGTCAGGGGTTTCTGTGTGGCGGGGCCAAGGTCTGGGGTCACAGTTTGGCGAACGCGTCTCACAGTTTTGAGTCCCAATGGATGAAAGGTTAAAAACGGGCTCCCCCGGAGGCGTGGCTGGGGCCGGGGAGCTGCACAGTGATGAGGGGGCCACGGCCCCGGGCGTGGGGGTGGGGCGCGGGCGTGGCGTGACCCCCCCCACCTCCCGCCCCATCTGGTGACGTTAAAAAGCCCTTGTCGGGTTTAAAAAAAAAAAAAACCTCCAGTGGGCTCCGAGACCCCCACCTTTCAGGCTGGGTGAGATTTGGGGGACCAAATCCCTTCCGGCTCGCGGTGCCCCCAAAGCGAGGGGGCGCAGGACGCTGCTCCAGGCGGGGTCCGGCCAGGTCCTTTTTTTTCCTTCCCAACCCACGCGGGTCCTGTCCGTTGCGCGCGCCCCCTCGGGCCGTGGCCTGCGCTGACCGAGGGGGCGCGGGGGCCCCCGGGGCCGCGTCATACCTCGGACTCGAGGCTGGAGAAGTGCGCCGAGCCCCTGCGGGTACCCAGGTCCCCGCCCCGGTGTCTCCGGTGCGGCGCGGCGGGCAGCGGCGGCCCCCAGTGCGCGGCGTGCGGGCACCGGCGCGCGTGGCGGGAGGGCCCGGTGAGCCTGCGCGCGGGGGCGGCGCGGGGGCACGAGCTGAGGTCCTCGAGCGAGCGCGAGGTGGGCGCCGGCGGCGGGAGGTCCCAGCCCCCCGCGGCGCGCCGGTGCCGGTGGTGGTGCGGGGCGGCGGCGGGCGCGCGGTGCGAGGCCCGCGGGCGGTGGGGGTGCGGCCGCGGACAGCCGCAGCGGGCGCGGCGCCGGGGCGGGGGCCCGGCGGCCCAGGGCGGGGGCGGGGGCGCCCACCAGCCGCCGTCCAGGCCGTCGTGCGAGCAGCTGAGGTGGCGCGGCGGCGGCAGCAGCTCCAGGCTGGCGCAGTGGCGGCAGTGCCAGGCGGCGGGGCCGCTGCGCGGGGGCAGGTAGTCCCAGCTGCCGGCGCGCCAGCCCCCAAGCTTGTCGACCGACCAGTAGCGGCCGGGCGGCGGCCCGAGGCGCTCGGCGTACGGGTAGGGGAAGTCGGCGAACCACCAGGGCTCCAGGCCGCCCAGCGACGCGCCGCCCAGGCTCTCCGAGTCCTCCGAGTCCGACGGCGACGGCTCGAGGTCCAGGTAGGGGCAGGGGGGCGGCGCGGCGCGGCACGGGGGCGGCGCAGCCGGGGCCCCTCCGCCCGCGCCCCCCGCGGCCCCCGCGCCCCCCGCGCCGGGCCCCAGCAGGGGCTGGCTCTCGGGGTCTGAGCGCGGCCACCGCGCGGGCGCCGGCGGGCTCTCGTCCTCGAAGGCCAGGCGGCAGAGCGGCGGCCCGACGGCGGAGGCCGCGGCGGCGGGGGGCGCGGGCGGCGACGGGAAGCCGGGGAAGGCGCCCGAGGGGGGCTCGGCCGGCTCCTTGTCGCGCACGATGGCGAAGTAGGAGGGCGGCGGCTTCTGCGGGGGCTGCGCGGCCGGCGGGGACAGCGGGCGCCCGGCCGCGCCCCGGGGCGCCGCGCGCGCCTCGCCCACGCCCACGCCCACGCCCACGCCCAGGCCCTGCGGCTCGATGGGGCCGTAGTAGCGGTGGAAGCCGTCCGCCAGGCCCGCGCCCCCCGGCGGCCCTGCACCTTTGGCGCGGCGCCACCGGTCCACCGCGGCGCGCTCGCGGGGCACGAAAGGCGCCGGGCCGGGCGCGGGCCGTGCCGCGGGGTACGCGGGGCTGGGCAGCGGCTGCGGCGGCGGCGGGGGCTTGGCCGGCGGCGGGGCGGCCTCCGCGCTGCAGCAGCTGTACATGCCCTGCGGGGGCGGCGAGAGAAGTGGGGTCAGCGCGGCCTGCGGGACCGCCTGCCTTACCCTCGCCGCCCCTCCTGCCTCTCCCGCACCTCGGCCCGGGTCTCTTCCACTTCCAGGCATCCCTGCCTGCCTCCCCCCAGCTCTGCCCTTCCGCCTCCCTCTCTCCCCCCTACCCTGGAGAAGGCCAGCAGGAAGTCCATGCGGTGGGTGGGCCCCAGGCAGTGCCGCAGGCGCCAGTACACCAGGTGCTCCCAGGCGAAGACCAGCAGGGAGAGGCCCATGGCCACCAGGAGCATGTAGAAGACACCTGCCATGTTGTCGATGTCCAGCTTACTGCTCATCACCTCGATTTTGTCATTGTGGCAGATCCCGGAGAGCCACAGCCGCTCCAGCATCTCGATCTCATCTGGAGAAAGGCGGAGTGGGGAGGCTCAGTGTCATAGGTCACCTTCCACAGGCACCATCTAAGGATCCTCTTCTCTGATATAGAAATCTAGGCACCCAGCCCCCTCTTCCCTTGACCCTGGTGTCCTGATCCTCCCTTCCTCTGCCCAGGACCCAGGGCTCTGGTCCCCCACACCCCACTCCCGAGGCATCCCTGTGTACAGCGCACCATCCCCCAGGAACTGCAGCAGCGCCAGGTCGATGGGCCGCTTCCAGCGGGAGCCCTTGTGCAGAGCGATGCCGTAGCCCGTGGTGGCAAAGACCTTGCCTGAGCCGATGGTGACCAGCTTGCATCCCTCATCCTTGCGGGCCATGTAGTTGAGCACAGCCGCGTCATAGATGAAGGCGTCCAGCTTCCTGGGGGCAGGGGGCATGAAAGGCAGGGTCAGTCCCACTCAGATGCCCTCATGGCCCAGCCCGGAACCCCTGTCACCCCTAACCTCCAAGTGCTCCAAATCCTGACTAGTGGTGAACTCTTGAGCAAGTCACTGTACCGCTTCTTGGTGTCTCAGTCTCCATCTATAAAATGGGGATCACAGCAGTACCTCCCTTCCCAGGTCATTGTAAAGGTAAGATGGCACTTGGTGCAAAGAAAGTGCTGAAAACGTGGTAGCTATGACTGATCCGTTCAGTCTTCAGGGAAGCCCTCCCCAGAAGGTTCTGCAAACTCCTCCATGTTACAGGGGACAATTGAGGCTCAGAAAGGGAATGGGTACACATAGTAATAACGCTAACGATCACTTCTATTGTGAGATGCTGTTCCATCTACCGTAATAACTCATTCATCCTCTCCACATTCCTGCGAGCTGGAAACTGTTATCTCCATCATTCAGATGGGAAATGCAGGCCCAGACACGCATCTCACTTTGCTTTGGTTCTCCCACTAGGCCCTAATTTCTGAACTTTGATGGGAAGACAAGCAGGGAGATTGAATTAGTGCTCGCAGATGAATACATTGTGGCACACGCCACGTGTCACTTCCTTCACAACTGCTGCCACTGTACAGGTAGTTCTGTGATTATTTGATTAATCTCAGCCTCTCCAATTAGACTGCGAGCACCACTCAAGCAGGATCCAGCTAGGACACAGCACAATTCCTAGCACAAAGAAGGTGGTGGTAAATATTTGGGGAATAAGTGAACAAGTGAATAAATAAATTCACGGTGGGGAACACTGTGTAACTCTTCTATGAAACAAGAAAAATGCCTATGATCTGGCATGAAGATGTCCAGGGTATAACCATGGGAGGGAAAAAAAAAAAAGAGTCCTGGAATCCCATACAGAGCATAACTCTAATTTTTTTTTTTAATGATGTGTTTTGTGGGGTGCAATTTTGGTCATCTCTACTGCAGACACCAGACTAGGTCTTAGAGGGAGGTACCTGTCTTGTCCAGCATTATCCAAAAGAACATTCTGCAATGATGAGCATGTTCTCTCTGCACTATCCAATGTGGCAGCCACCAGCCACTTGTGGCTTTTGAGCACACAAAACGTGACCAGTTGAACCCAAGGGACGGAACTTTACATTTTATTTAATTTTAATTAATTGAGGGGTACCTGGGTGGTTCAATGGTTGAGCGGCTGCCTTTGGCTCAGGTTGTGATCCCGGGGTCCTGGGATGGAGTCCCACATTGGGCTCCCCACAGGGAGCCTGCTTCTCCCTCTGCCTGTGTCTCTGCCCCTCTCTGTCTCTCATGAATAAATAAATAAATTCTTAATTTTTTTTAATCAATTGAAATTTAAATAGTATTGGACAGTGCAGATCCGGGAAAACAAGAGAGATGAAGGCACGTGACTGGACACTGGAACGTGGAGAAGGCAAAGGTTTTGGAGCGGTTTGCCTACCTGTGGATGTAAATGCGTCCGTGACCCCAAATTTTCAATAAAGCCCTGTCTACACTCTCACACATGAGCACCTAAATGCCTTGTGTACATGACTGGTTGCAAGAGAAATGAAGGAAAAGGCTAGAAGTAGTCCACGGACCCCACATGGGGAGACAGACAGCAGATTCCACGCTTGGAAAGGATTCTAGCTGAAGCAAAAACTTGGGGGTGAGACAAAGACTCTGAAGCTCCTCCAGGAGCACAAAATTGTGGGGGGGGGGGCAGTCACCATCCCACGGCTGCAGAATGGGGTATGAATTAATTTCATATGGATCCTAACAGGCAGGGAGATCCCAGCTGCTATCTGGAAACATATATATATATATATATGAGAAAAATATCACAACTGCCTACTGCCTGCGGGCACCGTTGCCTTGTAGGCAAACTGTAATTCCTCTCTAGGTTTCTTTGTTTAGGAAGATGCCCTTGGGAGAGAAAGGTGAATTGCTTCCCTGGTTTAAGTGGAAGGAGCTGAGGGTTTCTGGAGTCAGGTTGAAGAGGAGGGATGGAGGGGCTGAGGACTAGGATGAGACAGAAGAAGGGTATCCAGGAGTCCTCAAGGGGTGCAAGGGAGAGGTGTGTGGGGAGACCCCCCCAGGTCTCTCCATTGCAGACAGAGCCAAAAATCAAGGCTTCTATTGGCAGAGAGATTTGAGGGGGCTTACAGGAAGAGGGGATCCAAAGAGCCTTCACTTGTAACCTTTTGCTCAGTCCTTAGGCAATATGACGCCGACCTTCCTTCCCTGCCCCCTACTCCTGATCCCCTCCCATTGTCACTAAACCTCTACTGACACTCAGCCCCATTTTACGGCCTTTGATAAGGCTTAGGTTTGGAAAAAATTAAAAATCCCCGCATCTGTCTTTCCTTTCCTGTTTATTCCTGCCCTGTCGCCACAGGGATCTTAACATTTGAGTCAGCATCCGGTCCTTCCTCAGCTCACTACCCTCCCCTGGCTTCCCACTTAACTCAGTAAATGGAGTTACCTCACATTACAAGGCCGTAAGGCACCAGACACCCCTGGATCCCTCCTACCCCTCTGCCCTCATCTCCCACCCATGCTTCCCTCACTCACCCTGCCCCAGCCCCACTGGCCTTGACACGCAGTTCCTGGATGGCTCCAGCACCCTCCTGCCTCAGGGCCTTTGCACTGGCTGTTCCCTAGGCTGGAACATTTTTCTTCCAGATAGCCACCTGGCTCTGTCCCTCACTTCCTGCAAGTGTTTGCCCAAAAGACACTTTCCTGAGCACATATGTAATACTGCGACCTGTAGCTTCCCCAAGCCTCCGAGACTTGGGTGAGTGACCCAACTGTATTTTCATCCATGGCACATACCCCTTGTAACTATGACATATTCTTGATTATTAATTTTATCGTCCATCTCCTCCTGCTGGAGTTTAAATTCCATGAAGGGGGGGTGGCTCTGGTTGAGCGTCTGCCTTCAGCTCAGTTCATGATCCTAGGGTCCTGGGATCAAGTCCCGTATCGGGCCCCCTGCAGGGAGCTATCTCTGCTTATGTCTCTGCCTCTGTGTCTCTCATGAATAAAATAAATAAAATCTTTTAAAAAAATTCCATGAGGGAACAGATCTTGTCTGTCTGGTTCACTGCTGTATCCACATGGTCTAGAACAGCACCTGGCATACAACAGGTGCTTCATAAAGGGTAGATGAACAAATGAATTCAGGCTGGGTCGAGGTGGAAGTTCTGTGGGGCCAGGCATGAAGCTAAGAGGTAAGATTTCATTCATATGGAAGAGATGCCAAGAGGTGCCTCTCCATGGAAAAAGCAAGATGAGAACAGTGTATGCTTTCAGTAAGGAATATATAAAGATGTGTGTATGCACACACAGTTTAATTGATCAGAGAGGTAAAAAAATAATTCTTATTTTGTGGAAAGGGGATGTGAGGTTTCTTTTTTTGCCCTTCCTGTGTGAGTGAAAAATTGAATATCTCTCACCAAATGGGCTTCCAGAACTGGCTGGGAGAAGCTGTGTTTCTGCATTTCTTTCTAAGAGATGTATTTTGTTTCTCTTCTTGTGAGCTTGTCTGCCCTCGGTGGTAGGGCAGGACCATATTTGGTATGTGAGCCAGCCAGAACCACATGAGGTTGCCAATTCCCTCAAACGCCTCTGTAAGGATGGGGTTTCCTGGCGCTGTCCATGGTAGTAACTACAAGCTATATATGGCTCTTTGAGTTTAAATTTTAATAAAAATTTAAAAATTCAAAAAGATTGTTAAGATTTTATTTATTTATTCATGAGAGACACACGCAGAGAGAGGCAGAGACATAGGCAGAGGGAGAAGCAGACTCCCTGCAGGGAGCCCGATGTGAGATTCAATCCCAGGACCCTGCGATCATGACCTGAGCCAAAGGCAGATGCTCAACCACTCAGCCACCCAGGTGTCCCAAGGACTTGGATTTGTTCACTGCTATACCCTTTCAGCACCTAGCCCAGTGCTTGATGCAAGAAGATCTTAATAAATACTATTGGATGAATGTCTTTTTTGTTTAAGGATGTTTGTTTGTTTGTTTGTTTATTTATGTAATCTCCACACCCAACATGGGACTCGAACTCATGACCCTGAAATCAAGAGTTACATGGTCTCCAACTGAGCTAGCTAGGCATCCCTGAATGAATATCTTTTAAAAAGCATTTATTTGACAGAGACAGAGCACAAGCAGAGGGAGCGGCAAGCAGAGGGAGAGAGAGAAAGCAGGCTACCCGCTGATCAAGGAGCTTGATGCGGGGCTCAACTGAGCCATGTAGGTGCCCTTGTAATGTTTTTAATATGGAAAACAAATACTGAATAAAGGAATACTTTAACAAGGAAAACAAATACTGAATCATGATCTCCTTGACAAAATAAACCTTAATGATATGAAAGTTAAAAGACATTCATTCAGGCTCCCTGCTCAGCGGGAAGCCTGCTTCTCCCTCTCCTCCCTGTTATGCTCTCTCGCTCTCTGTCTCTCTCAAAATAAGTAAAATCTTTAATAAAATAAATAAAACATTACATTTATAATATGTATATGATACATGTGCACACGCATACATATATATGACTGAGATACAAGACAAAAAAATATCAACATTGAATTCCCCAACAAAAATGGTCCAGACAGATCACCTACTGTGAAGTTCAGTCAACAACCCCACTAATGTAATCACAGGCCCACCAATTCCAGAGTTTTGGACTTCTATTCCCAAGTATAAACAGACTACCAAGGATTACTAAACATCGATAAAGTCTCAATAAGATAGAAGCAAAACCAACACATGAGAAGGGAGGAAACAGATTATGCAGAGAGGAAAAAAATGCAAAAAACCCAACAACAACCAATATCATCAGAGAAACAAGATACTCAACTTTGAACTCTGAATAGCATATCATAAAATGTAGGCTACTGTCAAGTAATACTATAATATTTACAAAATATTATAAAATTTAGAGATCAGAAAATAAATTCTTAATAGGGTGCCTGGCTAGCTCAGTTGGAAGAACATGTAACTCTTGATTTGGAGGTTGTGAGTTCGAGTCCTATATTGGGTGTAAAGATTAATAAAAATAAATAAACTTAAAAAAAGAGTCCTTAGAAATTGAAAATATAATACCAGAAATGAAAAGCTTAATAAAAGGGTGGAAGATAAGGACAAGAAAAGCTCTCAGTAAGTAGTGCAGAAAGTTAAAGAGATGGAAAAATAAGAGAGGATAAAGAGTCAGTTCAGGAAGCCCAATATCAAATTAATAAGAGTTCCAGGAAGAAAGGATAAGAGATCTAGAGAGAAATGGAGGGAAGGCGGAAATTGTAATGGAAAGAAATCAAGGAAGTTTCCCAGAATGAATGCCATGAGGATATAATGGAAAGATTCAATAATGAAAATAAATGAAGACATGTTGCTGAGAAATGTCAGCATACTGAGAATAGGGAAAGAAAAACAGGTGACACACAGCCTTATGCATCAGAATGACTTTAGATTTTAACAGTAATACTGGAAAATAGAAGACAAAGGAATGATGCCTTCAAAATTCTAGAAGAAAATGATCTCTAACCCAGAATTTTATACCCAGTCAGAAGGCCTATCTAGACTACAGATGTTTTCAGATACACAGTGTCTCTAAAGTTTTACCTGCCCCACCACCACCCTGTGCCTTTTGTCAGAAGAAGAGGAGAGAAAAACTCAGGAAGAATGAGAATTAGTATATGACAGGAACCAAACCAGGGGGCAGGTGAAGGCATCAAAATGGCAGCTATGCAGCAGACTGGAGCAGGCCAGGGGCCACAAGAGAAACTTCTTTGATATGATGAAATTAATGGAGTACCTGATGCGAACAAGTATGTGGAGAAGAGATTCACATAGTTAACAGAGAATTTTGAATTAACAAAGAAAACTCAGCCGCTAAGCAACTGGAAAAAAAAAAAGACAATTATTAACTCCAGGAAAAACAAAGAATTGTGTAGGAGAGGAAAGTAATCATGGTTTACTACTTCTGGCAGCTGTGGGAGCATTTATACAGTCATAACATGTAAACACTGCATATTCATCTAGCCAGAATCACAGTGTGGGAGGCTGGAGTAATTTAAATAAGAGTATGAGTATGTGTCTTCCATAGTAAGCAGTGAATGGAAAATACCTAAAATTGAAAAATCAAGAGGTAGCCATACAAACATGGTATTTAGAGACCGGGACACAAACAACAAGATGATACAATAAATAAGGTAAAAGATTCCCTTGAGGTGGGAGAAATGGAGGGGTAGGCAGATGGGAGACTGTTGGTTTTCATTTAAAAAAAAAAAATCTTGTATTTGACTCTCCAAACTATGTGGATGTTTAACTCTGATAAAAATAGAACTAAAAGTTAGGGGGGGGGGGCGGAATGTAAAAAGGAATACCGGGGGAAAAAGAATTCAGCTGAAGCAGGAAATCAGAGCAAGAGGTGACAGTGAGAAATACACAGTATCCTTTGTGAATCCAAGAGGCTGCTGGTGAGGGGCACAAAGAGGGTAATTCTGGGATTTTCACTGCCCACCTGAGGCAATGTAGTGTAGTGGTTGAGGGGCTGAGCTCAGAATCCAACAGCCAGGATTCAAATTCCAGCTCTGCCACTCAGTAGCTATGGGTTGTGGCTGTGCCTCAATTTCCTCATCTATAAAATGGGAATGATAATATTCACCCCTAAAGTATTATGGGTTGAACTGTCTCTCCTAACAGTTGTATATGGAGGTCCTACTTTAGTTGGAGATAGGGTCTTTACAGAGGTAGTCAAGTTAAAATAAAGTAATTAGGGTGAGACCTAGTCCATTAAGACAGGTGTCCTGGGGCACCTGGGTGGCTCAGTGGTTGAGTATCTGCCTTGGCTCAGGTCATGATCCCAGAGTCCTGGGATCGAGTTCTGCATCAGGCTCCCTGCAGGGAGCCTGCTTCTCCCTCTGCCTGTGTCTCTGCCTCTCTCTCTCTCTCTGTGTGTCTCTCATGAATAAATAAACAAAATCCTAAGAAAAGAAAAGGTGTCTACAAAAAGCGGGAATTTGGACACAGAGACACATAAATGGAAGACGATGGGGAAGATGCCCATCCACAAGCCAAGGAGAGTTCCCTCCCTTGCCCTGAGAAGGAGCCCAGAGGACTTCTAGCCTCCAGAACAGTGAGGCAACAAATTTACAATAGCCCCAGAAAACTAATAATAAACTAATTAAATGAGGGGATCCCTGGGTGGCGCAGCGGTTTAGCGCCTGCCTTTGGCCCAGGGCGTGATCCTGGAGACCCGGGATCGAATCCCACGTCAGGCTCCCGGTGCATGGAGCCTGCTTCTCCCTCTGCCTGTGTCTCTGCCTCTCTCTTTCTCTCTCTCTCTCTGTGTGACTATCATAAATAAATAAAAAAATTTTAAAAAAAGAAAACTTAAAAAAAAACTAATTAAATGAGAGCAGAACTTGATATATAATAAACACTCTAGTAAATTTAAAAAGATATGGGAACGGTCCAAGCCTTGGCAAGGATATGGGACAAGTAGAACTTTGCACTGCTGGTGTGTAAGTTGGCATTTACCACTTTGGAAGATGTCTGGCAGTATCTTTTGAAGCTAAGCCTACATCTCCCTGTGATCCTGCAGTTCCGCCCCTGGGGATTTACCCAAGAAAAATGAATGTGTACGTCCCCCAAAGACTTGTACAAGAATGTTCATAGTAGAGCGTTCATAATGGCCAAACACTGGAAACAATCCAAATGTTCACCAACAGTAGAATGGACGAATTCTGGTATATTCATAAAGTAGTATGCTCAATGGGATACAGCAACGAGCTAACCTGCTAGAGCGTGGGGCAAAACAAGCCAGACGCAAAAGCTACTATGTACACTGATTCTGTTCATGTGATAGTCAAAACCAGGCAACCCTAGTTTATTGTGATAACCTGCGGTGACTGGAGGGGAACTGGAAATTGTCCATACCCTAATCTGGCCATGTGAACATATCTGCATGTTATACAGACAAACCATGAGCTTCACACTTAAGATCTGCATAGTCTATCTCAACAAGACACAAATGAAGCCTCAAGCAACTTTTTACTTAAGGGTGGGGGGTTGTGGCTGACATTTGGGTGAAAAAAAAAATACAGGTATTCATCATTCTCTGAAGTCAGGGGCGGGAGAGATTCGGATTCATTGTTTTGAGATGGGGCTGCTCTCCAAAACTCGGGAACCAAATGGATTTAGGACATGGGGTCCCCCTGAGTGTCTGAATTTTTGCTCTTTGACGGTGAGGAAATAGACCGAGAATGTGACGCATACC